>NC_050446.1:6119812-6834812 GCF_903995425.1 Onychomys torridus | reverse complement strand
CACTTACAGACAGTACTGAGCACCCCCCATCCTCTTCTCCATGCTCAGTTCAGAGACCCTACAAACTGCCCAGGACTTTTCTACAGAGTCTGAAGGTTCAAGGGACCCACCTAAGGTCCCCTACTTACCCACTCTGATCCTCTTAGAGTACTAGCTTGCTTCTGTCCAAGGATGTCTTTGGAGAAAGGAGTCTGGTCATCAGTTTCCTTTGCCAAATTCTTGGCCCTCCAGGTTAGCTCTGCCATGTGCCAGTTGCCATGTGGTGCCCATGTGGAAAGCAAGCCATCCCTTCTCCATGGAGATGAGATGATGCCCAGCCCCCACCCAGCTCATTCTCCTGGTGCTTCCGGGTCCCCAGGGTGCTCCGGGAGCCTTTGCTTCCACCCTCTGAGCCAGGCCCCCACCTGGGTAAGACAGGCAAAGCTGGCTTCTCTAAGTCTAGAATGAGTTTCAGCGCAACTCCAGATGCCCCAGAAACAGACAAGCCTCTAGTGTGGTGAAGCAAGAGCCCCTGAAAACTGGGGGGCTTTGGGCATACAGAGGCCAGCAGGCACCCCTGGGTCACAGCCCCACATGGAGTGTAGTCTCGGGCATTTCAGCCTACGGGAGAAAACTGTGACAGATAGCAAAGTGGTGGGCTGGGGCTGCGGCTCAGCTGGTAGAGTACTTGTCTAGCATGCACAAAGCCATGGGCCCCATGCTCAGCACCACATCACACCTACCATGGTGGCATGTGCCCAAATCCTAACACTCAGGAGGAAGAGGCAAGAAGATCACCAGTTCAAAGCCATTCTTGGCTACATAGTTTGAGGCTAACCTGAGCTACGGGAGACTGTCTCAAAACACCAACAAGCTGGGCATGGTGGCATATCCTTTTAATATCAAAACTTGGGAGGGAGCCGGCGGTGGTGGCGCACGCCTTTAATCCCAGCACTCGGGAGGCAGAGGCGGGCGGATCTCTGTGAGTTCAAAGCCAGCCTGGGCTACCAAGTGAGTTCCAGGAAAGGCGCAAAGCTACACAGAGAAACCCTGTTTGGGGGGGAGGGGACCTCAGGAGGCAGAGGCAGGCAAATCTCTATGAATTCAAGGTCAGCCTGGTCTACAAAGTAAGTTCCAGGCTAGCCAAGGCTGTATAGTGAGACCCTGTCTCAAAAAAACAAAACCAACAAAATAGCCAGGTGGGCCTTAGCCCCACAGTCCAGATCTTACCTTCCAGGATGGACCCTGGTCACTTCCTCCATGCAGGGACAGCCATCCTCCACTGAACGGCAGACCTGTCACTTAGCTTCCAATGCCTTGGGGTTACTGTCAGTCCTGGAGCCCAGGCCTCAGTCCGGGTGGACTCTGTCTGTCTCCCCTTAGTTACTGTGAAAACTTAAGTCAGTTCTCACCTCTAGGTCTCAGTTTCTTGATCCATGCAATGGGGCAACAGGTTTGTGGTGGAGATTTGAAGGGAGCTGGTGAAGCCCCATGGCTGATGTCACTAGTTCAAGAACTGCAGGGCCTGGAGACATCTTGTCCAGCTCAGCCTCCCTCAGAGCACAGGGCACATGACCAGTGAGTGCCCAAGGAAATCTCTGGGCCCACGATGAGGTCTCATGCCTACAGCCAGGACCCTGAGGGGCAGATTGGAAGCAGTAGAAAACGGGTGCTCAGAAGGCCGTACATGTGGGCAGTTCCCTGCCTCCAGTCCTGTGCTCTCAATGAGATGCCAGAGAACCTAGCCAGAAGAATTTCAGCAGCTAAAGAAAGCTTAGAATCAACCAGTATGAACCCCAGGCCCTCTGTGGCCACAAGCAAGTGCCTTCACCTCTTGGAGCCTCAGTGTCCTTATCTGTCAAATGGGTTGTTAGGACATTTGAAGAAGTATCCTAACAGAGAGCTTGGCATGTGCTAAGGCTCGGGCGTGTCAGCTTCACTAGGTCAACCTCTGACAAGGTCCCTTCTGTGGTCCAGATGCTAGTGCAGTGACCCCATCCTTTCTTTCTCCTGCTCCTCAGCACCAGGCTGGATGGCGCTACAGGGAGCCAGGTGGAAAGTGGCTCATGCCTTGTCACCATAATCCAAATCCTTTATTTATTTATTCATTTATTTTTAGTTTTTGTTTGTTTGTTTGTTTGTTTTTGTTTTTGTTTTGCCAGAGCTGAGGACCAAACCCAGGGCCTTGCGCTTGCTAGGCAAGTGCTCTACCACTGAGCTAAATCCCCAACCCTTTTTTTAGTTTTTCAAGACAAGGTTTCTCTGTGTAGCCTTTATTGTCCTGGATCTCGTTCTGTAGACCAGGCTGGCCTTGAACTCACAGAGATCCGCCTGGCTCTGCCTCCCGAGTGCTGGGATTAAAGGTGTGCGCCAAGACCCTGCTGACATTTAAAATTTTTATCACATTTATTTATTTAATTTGTGTGTTCGAGATCATTTTAGTATGTTGTCAATGTACACTGTCATCATTATGAATTCATCACCATAGTCTGCCTGTGGTACATTTCTATCTACCCCAGCTGAAGCTCTGCCCCCGTTACACACAGCTCCTTACCACCCCACACCAGCTGTTGGTGGCAACCATCTCTTCTCTGTCTGTGAATCCAACCGCTCTAGAGGCAGAGGCTTCCTGTGCATGGATTTTCTTGGCATTTGTCTTTCTGGGACCCACTTATTTCACTCAGCATGAAGTCCTCAGGGTTTGTCTTGAGTGTGTAACAGCACTGTCTTTCTTTTAAAAACTTAAAAAAAAAAAAAAAAAAAACACTTATTTGGAGGTGAATGCATGTGTGGGGTCAGAGGATAGCCTGTGGTAGCCTATTCATTCTGTCCCATAGGTCCTGGGGATTGAGCTCAGGTCTTCGGGCTTGGTGCCTTTACCCACTAAGCAATCTCCCCAGCCCGACTTTTTCCCTTTTCATGGCTGGATGATATTACACAGTGCAAATGGACCCCATTGTGTTTGCCCTTTACCCAGTGATAAGGGTCTCCACTTTCTGGCGCTTGTGGATATTGTTGCTGTGATGTCAGGGATGTGTGGGGGTGCATCTCAAGTCCCCACTCCTGGCTCTCTTGGCTGCTCAGAAGTAGATTGTTGGTCATTTAGTAACTATGTTTAATGGTTTGGAAGAACTTATATGTTTTTCCGCCCTGACTGTACATGTCACCTTCTGGCTGTGCACAAGCATTCCAGTCTCTCCACACCCTCACCAACACTTACTGTCACTATAATTATTGTTATTTTATTTTTTTTATTATTTTACTTTGATTTGTTTTTTAGGCTAGCATACAAATGAGTTTTACTGCGACCAACACTTAGTTATTATTAATTGGGTTGTTTCTGTTCATTGTATTCATCTAAAACTTTTGAGACAGGATCTTATGTAGCCCAGGATGGCCTCAAACTCACTATGTAGCTGAAGCTGGCCTTGAGCCCTTGAGAGTTCTGATTCCAAGTGGTAGGATTACAGTTATGTGCCTCCATGACCCACCCTTGTCTGTTTGATTTTTTTGTTTTGTTTTGTTTTTTGTTTCTTTGCAAGAGGATCACACAGGATAGCCCAGGCTGGCCTCAAGCTGATCATCCTGCCCCTCCTCCCAATGCTGGGATTATAGGCGTGAGTTCAGCTCAGGTAACTAGGGGTGGGTGTGCATGTTTTGTAGGTGTGCATGTACAGCTATATGCTTGTGTGTCGAGATCAGAGTTCACTCTGGTACCTTCCTCAACTGCCCTGTATCTTATTGTTTTGAATAAGGGCCGTTGCTTTGGCTAGTCTGGCAGGCCAGTGAGCTCCCAGTCCACCTGTCTCCATCTTCTGTTGCCAGGTTACAGAGGCACGTTGCTACGTCTGGCTTTTATGGGTGTGCTGGGGCTGAACTCAGATTCTGAGGCTGTACTGAGCCATCCCTGAAGCCTCTGGAGGGAACTTTTGAAAGACAAAAATAAATAGGATTAAGCAGAAATTAGAGAGAACATCCTTGGCTGCAGGATGGTCTGAGATTGAGCAGGTGTTTGCTGGGCAGATGTCCTGGGGAAGCTTTGGGCCAAAGGCTATGGTAGCTTTGATGCCAGCTTCTGGTCCACAGAAGACAGGTCACAAAGGAAGTGGGCCTGTTCCTTAGTCCCTCCTCAAGGGTAACCTGTTTATGTTTTGGGCATCATGCCTCTGGCCCTCCCCCTGCACATACCAACATCCAGCATCTGTCCTGTTGTGCTTGACTAGTACGGCCTCCGTGCTCACAGACTTGCCCCACTGGATGGCCCGTATTTGCAATCCTGTCTCATCCCCCATGCCACTTTTTGACAAGAACAAGGACAAAGCCTCTTCAGCCTCGAGCCTCCCACTCAGCCCTCAGCCAACTCTTCAGAAGATATGTCTGTCACCTCTCCTTGCCTCTGCTCAACAGCCCTTGCTCTTGGGGACAACTTACCTCTCATGAGATTATGTGCCTTACCCCTGACTGAAGGACATTTAGGCTGATCTCAAATCTTCAGTTAGATACACTTCTGCCTCCAAAGGTGGGGCACTGCTTTGTATTATTTTAGGGGTACTATGTAATAGCCGGCCTCCTGGGGGTCCTTGACCACCCCAAGTCCCAGTGAGGGTTCTGATAGGTGATGGAAAGGAATTCACCATACAGGGCAGAGCGGGTCTGCCAGCATATTCATAGAATCAGTAGGTTCATTCTGGGACCCACTCCCAGTAGCACAAGCCACTCAGCTGAAGTGACAGTCTTCATGGAGCCGGCTTCTGGTATGGATTCCTCAGTTGAGAAAGCATGGGCTCTATTATGGTCCACTGTGAAAAGCCATTTGGGTCAGGAGAGTAGGGGACAGACCAGGACCAACCCTATAGCAACCTGGAGTGGCATAGGGGTGGAAGGGACTCACAGGAAATAGGATCGATAATAACTGTGTGTGTACACGCCTACATACATGAACTCACTCCTCGAGTCAACAGAGCAGAGAAGGCTATGCCAGAGGCCAAGCCCATCCCAGACTCCCTCTGTACCTCACTCTCCCAACCGGTCCGCTTCCTAAATGCTCCCTGGAGAGACCGTATCTTTTTAGAAGGTTGCTTTGATATTTTAAAAATATATAAATGTCATAAAATGTCATTTGAACCTTTCTAAGTGTACAGTTCATTGGCATTAAACATTACTGTGTGGCAACAGATGTCCTACCATATACCTCCAGAAGTCCCCCCTCTTACAAAATTGCAAGTCCTCCCTATGAAATCCTAGCGCTCTACTGTATTCACTCCCAACCCCACACACGCTGCTTCTCTGTCTGTGAACTCAATTGCTCCAGGTCCCTCATGTAAGGAATTCTGTGGTATGACCTATCTTGTAAAAGTAACTAGGGATGGGGGCTGGCAGGGTCTGTCCTTAAACTCAATATGTAGCCAGGAATGACCTTGAACTTCTGATCCTCCTGCCTCCATCTCCTGAGTGCTCATCACTGCTGTGCACCAGCGCACCTGTTTTAAGCAGTGCTGCAGACTGAACCCAGGCTTCATGAGTGCTAAGCAAGCATTCTACTAAACTGCATCCTGAGCCAAAAATAACCTTAAGACCATGTGTACAAAATGCACATTCCTGGGAATGAAAAGAGTGTAGAGAGACAACTGAGAAAAAAAAAAAAACCACAAAACTCCACTCCCCCGACACTTCCCCACACACACACACACACACACACACACACACACACTTAACCCCTGCTCAGAAAGAAGCCCTGATGCCAGGCAGGCCAGCCTTGCAGGCCTCTCTGCATCCAGACACAGGCTTGCATCATTTATTTGATGGCCCAACTGTAAATCCTCTCTTGTAGTTGGCCTTTTCCATTCAGCATGCCAGCCCCAAGCTCTCCCTTGGTGGCTATAAATACCCAGAGACCTTGTCATCTGCAGTGGCTGCTGGGCACACCTTGTCTAGACTCTGCCATGGTGTGCTGTATCTGTCTGGCCTTGAAGGGCACTGGGTTGATGCACGACTTTCGGGGTTCTGAGGTACACAGCAGTGGCCATCCTTAACCAGGAGTCAGATGCACACCTCAGATCTCTCTTCTCAAGGAGACAGCCCTAAAAAGCAGAAGTCTGGGACCCAGGTGGGAATGGCGGTCCTAAACCAGATGCCCTTAGATTACAGACCTATTGACGTTCACTTCCAGGTGGCTATGGAGCTCTGACTTCCACTTTCCAGCACCAGAATGGAGGTCAGAGGCAGAGGCCACCTCCAGGCTAGAAGCACCAGGAACTTTAACCCACAAACCTGTCTCTGTCATATTAGGACATATCTATGCTCCTTGCTGGCCAACAGCCCCACGCCCCCCACTTGCACCTTCCTGTCACCTTCCTAGCCCTGCAAAGGGGTGAGCTGGCTGAGGTGGCCTTCAAGTGAATAACAGTCCAAACCTAAAAGGGGCTATGTGAGGTCCTTCCAGCTACCTCTCTGCTTTATACCGGTAGACTTGGTGCTACCTTGATCTAGGGTTTTCCAACATTCTAGTTTCCTGGCCATCACAGGCCCAGAGGACTGCTGAGCTGTAGGGATAAAGCAGGCCCTCATCACCCCTAATGCCAGGAGGGAGGCCTTCGGGACAGCCAAGCTTGGGAGCAACTCAGGTACCAGCCCCTGCTTCCCCATGGGAGAGATGCTGTATATGAACACTGCTGACTCAGGATGTGAGACACAGCACAGCTTCTCTCTGGTCCTCTGCTGTGGCCCTGGGTGCTACTCATTATCACTGCCTGAGAGAGCTCTTAAAGAGGGCTCCATGTTGCTCCCCATGGTATCAGAAAGGGATGGGAGCAGGGAGAGATTAGCTTGCAAAGTTCATGTAGTCTGCAAGTGGTAACTTTGAGTCTGGTCTCTCATCATGGATCCTAAGTGTCCAGCCACTGCCCTGCTGAACCTTAGTAAATGGAGGCCCAAGGAGAAGAGTGACCTTCCCAAGCCCCAGAGCAAATCAAAGACAGGCAGCATTCACCAGCTCCTCAGCATTCACTATTCCAATCTCACGCTGAGCCTCTTCCCAACTGGGAGAGGTATTGTGCGTTAGCAAACCCAAGACAGGAGGAGTTCTCAGAGCAGAGGATGGCAATGTTTGTTTCTATTCCTGTCTCCGGAGTATGCGACCATCACAACCACACCCAGGGCTGGCCACACTGGAGGAAGGGCGGGAGGGTTGTTCTGTCCTGTGCATTGAGAGGGCAGCCCCAGCCTCTTCTGTTCTTAGTCTTCAACATCCAGACAGCTGCAGCCTACCGAGGCTCTTGTCCACACGCCCCACCTCTCTAGTAACACTGCTCTGTGCAACCATTGGTGACTGTCTGTCTCCCCCTTGGCCATTAGGAGTCTGCCAGCCTGTCTGCCTGGCCCCAGGTCTGACACACACCTGTTCATCTCAAGAGCCAACCATATCCAAGAATGTGGGTATGAGAGCCAATAGCTGCTCCAGTCTGTTTGCTGTGTCTTGTGAGACAAGGTCATTATGTAGCTCAGGTTGGCCTCAAATTCATTACCCTCCTGCCTCAACCTACAAAGTGCTGAGATAACAGGCATGCATTACTGTGCTTGGCCCATCATCAAATCCCTCTCTCTCTCTCTCTCTCCTCTCTCTCTGTCTATCTGTTTGTCTGTCTCTCTCTCATGCTGGCTGGGGTTGGAAATCAGGTACCTGTACATTATTAACCCATTCTCTACCACTGAATTGCACCCCAGCTCTGTCCTTGCCCATTGCCATGAAAGTGTTGGCTGAGTCAGCCATTACATACCCAGAGAGGTTTTGGAGACAGGGTCCTGGCCAGGCATTCTCCAGTAATGGTCACCACTTACCTACCCTCTGATGGGCCAGGCTTTTGAGACAGGACCAAATGCCACCTAGATGCTGGGACTTTCTACTTTGGCACAGAGTGCTATATGTCCTGGGGCTTCCTAAATCCCTTGCTAGTCACCCTTACAGGCACATACTGTCCCCCCTCAGAGAAATAGTATCTGTGATCTACACCTCACAGGTGGGAATAGCTCGGTCATACCCTGAGTCATGCAGGCATGGTGGCCATGCCACGCTGCTGGTCTGTCTGCAGCTGTCTGTTACTAAAGAAGGACTTGTAGGTGCTGGGACCTCACTGGCATCTCACGAGGAGTTGGGAGGAAGACTCCCTGAGACTCTGCTCCTGACTTGGCTATGTAGCTAGGCCTTCTTATACCAGCCCTGGCTCAGAGCAGAAAGATGTGAGCTCTAGACCTTCATTTTGGCTGGGAAGGGTTTGTCTGTGCCCCACACCAGCAGTCAGGGAGCCCAGGGAGCCACTGTGACTAGCCAGCATACCTAGGCCCTGGCATACTGCCATCACCTGATGGCCCAAAGAGGCAGAGCAACCCAGCACACCCACACAGTGGGGTGGCAGACACAGAGTGGAGCCTAAGGCTTCCCCTAAACTTCTAAAATGGGGAAAGAGCCCAGCCTACAAGCCAAGTTTCCATTCAGTAATTCAACTAACATTTGGAGACTGCTGCTCTGTGTGGGGTCAAGTGACACACCTATGGGCAAGACAGGCTCAGCCTCACCTTCATGAGGTGAGGTTCCGGAGTGGCCACTACAGAAGACCTGAAAGAGAACATAGCCCGGGTCTACCCAGTCTGTGAGTCAAGAGTGAGCCCAGAGGCCCAAAGGGACAATGAAGACGAAGTCAGCGGGTTGGGAAAGAGCAGAACATTCCAGAAAGGAGAAACAAACGGGAATATTCCATACCCAAGGCTTTGTTGTCTTGTGTGAGGTGGGGTGATATGTGCAGCCTGGCAGCTGTAGAGGGCAGTTTAGGTGTGCCTCGAAATACTGCACAGAAGAGCCAGGTATGTGGCACATGCCTGTAAGCCCAGCACTTGGCGGGATCTCTGCAAGTTCAGGGATAGCCTTGCCTACTGGGCACACAGCACTGTGACTGTACAAATGCCATGACTATTCTGACGATGCTGAAAATGTGTTATGTGAGTTACAGTGCAGCTTTGTAAAAACCGCCGTGCCCTGGTCTGGGAGAGCCTCACTAACATACTTGGAGAGGAATTCTGTGGCCTAGGCCCTCATCTCAGCCCTGGAACCCTGCAGCTACCTGTAGCTGCTCAGGACGCCCTTCACTCACTAGTAGTGAGGGTGGAGAACAGATAAGAGATAGGACAAGGAGGGACTGCAGGGACGGCTCAGTAGGTCCTCATGGCACTAGCACGGGGACCCAAGTTCAGATCCCCAGCACCCACATCCAAAGCCAGCATGCCCACGTACACATGCCTCTAGCTCAGCACTGCATAGGGCAGAAACAGGGAGATTAAGGTTTGCTGGCTGTCAGCCCAATTGCAGGCTCAGTGAGAGACCCTACCTCAAAAACCAAGGTGGAGAGCAACCGAAGAACATAGTCACTGTTAACTACACACACACACACACACACACACACACACACACACACACACACACACACACGGTGGGGAGGAAGAAAAAGAATGTCAAATCTCCAGATGGTGATAAAAAGGAAGCAAGATGGGGAAACTGTGGTTGGAGCTTCTACAAACAGGGGCCAGGGGTGGCATCTCTGCTGAAGGACGTGGATACCCCAGAGAAGGGAAGTCCGGGTAACAAGAATGGCTAGTGCAAAAGCCCTGGGGTGAGAATGTGCCCTGGGGTCACTGAGGTCAAGACAAATGAATGGAGGAGGGCTGGGGACTGGAGCTTGGCCAGCAGTGGCTGACACCCAGGCTCTGTGTCCCCACAGCCCTGCTCTTGGACATCATGACAGTGGCAGGAGTGCAGAAGCTCATCAAGCGTCGCGGCCCCTATGAGACGAGCCCTGGACTCTTGGACTACCTCACTATGGACATCTACGCCTTCCCTGCTGGCCACGCCAGCCGTGCCGCCATGGTGTCCAAGTTCTTCCTAAGTCACCTGGTGCTAGCGGTGCCCTTGCGCGTGCTGCTGGTGCTCTGGGCCTTTTGTGTGGGCCTGTCACGGGTGATGATTGGACGCCACCACATCACAGACGTCATCTCAGGCTTCATCATTGGCTACTTCCAGTTCCGACTGGTGGAGCTTGTGTGGATGTCCTCCAACACCTGCCAGATGCTCATCTCTGCCTGGTGAGCCAGCACCCACTGCCCATCCGGGCTCTAGGCAGAGCTGGTCCCAGAGAGGTGGCTAGAAGCAGGTCAGTGGGGAAGGACTGACTCCACTTCCCCATTCTGGTTGGAGGCTGACTTGTTAGTACTGTGGGGCTTCCTGTCCTTTTCACTTGGACAACTCACATGGGCTGTCGTGCTTAGCCTCTATTCTTAGTCTGAAGACAATAGATGAGAAGAAGTTGGCCATAGGAGGGGCAGAGTCTTGTCCCTTCATCACCATGACAGCAGCTGTACTGTGCTATGACACCACAGCACAAAGCTCAGTGAAATATTCCCCCCTCTCACCCAACATAGGTGCCAGTCCATCAGCCATCTCTGACAGCTTAGGGTGCCTGGGGGTCCAGCCTGCAAGATACTTCTGGGGGAAAGGCTCCTGTGGTCCAGTGCATTTCGGGAAGTACTGCATGCTGCCCTACAGTAGATGTTCACAAGGGCATAGATTATTTGTAAAGGCACTGGTGTGTCCTATAGAAAAACCAGCTGTTCAGGTTGTGTTTAACTCAGCATTTCCTAAATTTATTTGACCATAGGAGTCATTTCTCCAGGAATAGCTATTAAACCACGAAGAACCTAGTAAGTTTGGGAAGCTACTGTCCAGGAGCCAAAGGGCCTGCGCCATGAGCTAGCTTCTCGCAGCACCCAGCCCTGAAGCCTAGGGAGAGCAGGTGCCTGTGCCAAGACCTACAGAAGACTCCTGCCATGGTCTCTGGGCAGTGGTGCAGCTTTGGCCCCCAGGGGCCGGACTCTGTGTGACCTAATAGGTCGTTTCCAAGTCAGCCACTTATGGATGCGCATTTCATGTGATAATACAGTGATATGCAAAGGGCCATTGTCCTGTGTGGTTTTGGGTTTTTTTTTTTGTTTGTTTGTTTTTTGTTTTTTTAGTTTTTCTAGACAGGGTTTCTCTGTGTAGCTTGGCGCCTGTCCTGGATCTTGCTCTGCAGACCAGGCTGGCCTCGAACTCACAGAGATCCACCTGCCTCTGTCTCCCGAGTGCTGGGATTAAAGGTGTGTGACACCATGGCCCAGCTTGTCCTGTGTGGTTTTTAATGTGTGGGATACAGTGGCATTCCCTAGTGGGAATAGCAGTTTTCTCATCCCAGATAGTGCCTGTGCCACTGGTCAGGGGACCAAGAGGGCAAAGGTCCCAAATAAGGGCAGCCTGAGCTGCTCCTGGACTAGTCCAGGAGCAGTGTCTCCTGCAGGCCACCTCTGGGGCTTGGTCACAGGCACTGCCCCTTTGCCTGAGGCAGGATTGGGGCCTTCTTTAGTGGTGCAGAAGTCTGATGTCCCCTTCCTCCAGCCTCCAGCCCTCCCAGGGTTCCTCCCTAAGTCCCAAAGGCTAGATTCCTGCCCCCTGGAAATGGACTGGTGACCTACCAGCTACTCTGAGGGAGGGTGAGGTGTCAGTCAGAGCAGTTTCAGAAGCTCCCAGAAGTCGAAATTTACACCCAGATGGAGGGACAAATGTAAGGCAAGGTACACAGGATGGAGACCAGGCCTGGCCTTCCACAGGCCAGCTCAGGGGTGAGCTGGAGGCCACATTCCTGGAGCCAGTACTCATCCTGCTCATACACCTCTAAAGTGGGCAAGTGATGCCCACTTAACAGCAGACAAGAACAGCAGCTTGCCCAAAATGGCTAGTGAGGTACACGGGTGGGAGCCAACTGCCTCTGCATGTGGAGATGGCTGCCCAGCCTTGATTCCCCTTGGCATCAGCCACACCTCTCTATGCCTCTGCCATCTCCCATGATCCTCTTCTCAGGCCTATGTCTGTTTTTGTCATCTTAGAACAAACCATGTTGTCTCAGCTCCTCCTCCAATGTGGCCTCACCTAATTTTTTTTTTTTTTTTTTTTTTTTTTGAGACAGGGTCTCACTGTACAACCCTGGCTGTCCTGGAACTCAATATGTATACCAGAAAGGCCTTGAACTCATAGAGATCTGCCTGCCTCTGCCTCCCATGTGCTAGGTTGAAAGGTGTATGCCACCACTAGCCCTAAATACTTTTTCTTTTCTTTTCTTTGAGACCAGGTAGCCCAGGCTGAGTTTCAGGTCAGCCTGTAGCAGACAGTGACTTTGAATTTCTGATACTCCTCCTCTGCCTCCCAAGTTCTGGGATTAAAGGCATGAGCCATCACACCCAACTCATCCAGTGCTGGGGATGGAACCAGGGCTTTATGCATGCTAGGCAAGCTCTCTGCTCACAGGCCCACATCCCAGCTCTCTAAAAATACATATTTGGGGGATGGGGTGACTTAGTAGTTAACAGTACTTGCTATGCTGCCAGAGAACCCCACTGATTTGATTCCCAGTACCCCACATGGTGGCTCACAACCATCTGTAATTTCCAGGAGATCCAGCACCCTCTTCTGGCCTCTGCAGGCGCCTGGGACACACAGGGTACAGAGACATAAATGCAGGCAAACACTAGTACACATAAAATAATAAATAAAAATAAAACACGCATGTTCTCTCTCTCTCTCTCTCTCTCTCTCTCTCTCTCTCTCTCTCACACACACACATACACACACACACACACACACACACACACACACACACACACACACACAATCTTATTTCCAAAATGGCTTATAAACCATAGGTACAAGAGTCTATGGTACCAAATGGCACTGGTGAGGATACAGCCTGCTCCATCTAAGAAGCAGCTAGGGCAGAGGGAATGGAGTCTGCCAGCATGCCCTCCAGCCAGGACAGTACCTTCCATGTGCTGTCAGTATGCCTGTGGCTTAAGGCCTCACCTGCCCTCCCAAGGTCACCACCTGCCCATCTCCGTGTGGAGCCTCCATGTCTCCAGCTGCACTGGAGTACAGAAGGTCATGAAGACACTCAGAAGAGGCAGGTACCAGCAGTACCATCATGGTGAAAAACCCTCATTCAACACTGAATCCTGGCTGACTTCAGCATCTTTAAAATACCTTCTGCACATTCCCACGGGTGCTGGACGTGCCTGGCAGGGTGCTGAGCAGAAGGGGTGAGGGCGTCTTCCTCCATCCTCACCCCCACCCTCCAGAATCAGCATCCACAGCAAAGCCTGATCCAAGAATGGGCGGGGCATGGGCTTCTGCCTACCTACAGCTCCTGGAAGGACATGGCCCTGGGAAGCTGCCTCTAAAGGGCTGTGGAGGTATGTCAGAGTCTTTAAAAGCTTGAAGATGTCAGGAGGGCGAATGGGTACCAAAGTGCCTGATGGGAAGGAAGAAGTCTGGAGAGGCAGATGGGAATGTTGTCAGCCACTGCCTAGAGCAACATCCTGTGTGCTAGCAGCAGCAGCTGGTGCTGGCATTCCCACCTGAGCCTTGGTGTCCTCATCTGATGGAGAGGGATGGCATTTGTCCCTTTGGGTTGTTGAGTAGTTCAGGGGTGCCCTCCACATGGGAGCTTGGCACAGTCTGGGTTCAGTGTCCATCACAGAGGCTAATCTGGCTGCTTCTGGACTTGGTTCCTCTTACACTCTCCTGTCTCTGGAAGTGGCTAGCCCAGTGGCTGGCACACAGGACAGATTCTCAGGGGAGACAGAAGAGGGGGACAAAGAAGAAATTGCTATCCCTTCTGGAACTGCTCATCTGCTGTGCTCCTGGAGAGCCTGGGTGAGGAAGGCAAGGAGCAGGTGTTGATTACAACTGTAGGCCCTTAGTCAGGGACAGAGACAGAAAGTATGTGTGCACTCGGAGTGGTGAACACACCCAAGAAGGAGGAGGAGTCTCCTGCCTTCTGATTTTGCAGAGTTAGACATCAAACCTAAGGCTTCCCAGCTAGACAAGCTCTCTACTACCGTGTTACATCCATTTTTACTTATTTTAAGACAAGGTCTGGTGAGTTGCCCAAGGTGGCCTGGAAGTCTCCCTGTAGCCCAGCTTGTTCTTGTCCTTGCAATCCTCCAGCCTCAGTCTCCCAAGTGCTGAAATGTGTCACTACATCTGGCTTTAGAAGTGGAAATCCCACTGCAGAACAGTTCTCTGAGATCATGCTTGACCTGACCTTCTGGATTCCATCCTGGCTGGACACTAAGTATGCTGGTAACAAGGTCGGACAGTCTTGCCATAGCTCTCAGAAGGCTCCATAAACATGACACCTCCTCTACCCTTCTTCACTCCCACCCATCCACCCCCCACCATGGTCCCATAGACCCATGAGTGTCTCTGCACACAAAGCCTGGGGTTGGCCCTAACTTGGGCTATACCCTCCTGCCTCCTGCTATCTTCATTCCCATCCCACCCAGCATCACCTGTCTGATACCCCCACTGCCAGGCTGCAATGACTACATCACAGAATGTAAAATAGGAGCCCAGAGTCCATCAACACGAAATTTGAGGCAGGCATGGGACTTTCACATGTCATTTGGCTCCTGAGCAGATCTGTGAGGGTCTGATGAACCCTGATAACAGGTAGGAAATAGGACTGGGCTGAGGCTTGGTGGGGAGAGAGCTTGCCTAGCACACACAGAGCCTGGGTTCCATCCACAGCACTGCAGAAGCTGCACATGGTGGCCACAATCCCAGCACTGGGGAGATGGAGGCAGGAACACTGGAATGCTCAGGTATGACAGACCCTAAGGACGCTGATCCTTCTGGGCCTCACCAGGTCACTATTACAGACCTAACAGCTTGGGCCCAATCCCAAGAGTAACAGCAATCCCACCATGGGAAACATGGCCCTGGATATATGCCCAGGATCCAGGCAGATGTCGGGCCTTTGTGTTCTGGTTCTAGGGCATGGTGCTGTCCACTCAAAATCATGACTCCCAATGCCCACCATATCTTAATCCCAGAACCTGTAACTACATCATGTCATATGGAACTATAGAACGAGAATCTATGTCCCCCACAATTTCATGTGTTGGAATCCCTACCCCAGTGGGGCAACATTAGGAGATCTCAGGAAAGTCATGCTGTCAAGAGAGCAGAACCCCTATAAACAGACCCCAGAGATGAAGGCCGCCATCTGCAACCCAGCCCAGGACCCTCCCTCACCAGCCCCTGACCGCTGAACTTAGCTTGCAAACGTGAGGAGGAGGATGTTTCTACTGTCTATAAGCTCCTCCACCTGGGGTGTTCTGCTACAGAAAGGCAAGGAGGATGCAGTCAGCAGATGGAACAAGGCTGCCGAGCAGCTGACTAACGGGAGACATTTCTGGAAGCCCAAGATCACAAGGCTCCTTAAAGCGGAAGAGGACACACAGGAGAGGCTGGAGTGCCCAGATATGAGAAAGGTGGCCAACTTGATGGCTTGAGGTACAAGAGGAGTCATAAACCGCAGACTGTGAAGACGTCCTGGAGCTGGGAAGGAGGGTGGCTGACAGCTTCCATCTAGCCCAGGAAGACTGGGGTGAACTTCTGTCCCACAGAGTGGCAGGGCAGATGTGTGTGACTTTAAGCCACTAAGCTTGTGGCAATCTGTTATGTGGCCACAGGAAACAGATGGGGACACCTTAGGGCTCCTTCCTCCCCAGCTGCTGAAGAGGTCACCAGCTTCCATGTCATTTTCCCTAAATAACCAACAACCAGGAAACCAGGAAATCTCTAGAATCATGCAGTCCGGGGCCCCATTTCACAGACAGGGAAAGTGAGGTCCAGAGCTGTTGAGGTTACCTAATACCACCAGATGCTCCAGAGTCCGTCCCTCCCTGCCACCCTCCTGGCTCCATGACTCTGGGTCATGAGATAACAAAAGGGCTGAGCTGCAGAGATGTGGACTCACTCCCTGCGTTCATACTGGGGCCAGGACTTAAGATGTCACCCCTGAGCTCTGGGCTCTGAGATACCATCTAATCTTCAGTCAAGTTTGAATTTGTCAATGTGAAGAACATAGAGCTGGAGGCCCCTGGGCACACACAGCTAGCATGACATGGTGGTAGTGCAGCTGGGAGAAAATCCCTCAAGAGTGAGGAGTCGGGTCTAAGGGTTGACTGGCATGCTGGAGTCCTGATCTGAGGGCCTCAGAATGTGACTGTGTTTTGAAAGAGATGACAGTGATCCTTATCCAAACTGATGAAGTATACTTAGAGGGAGTTAAAACAGACATCTGCACACTTCAGTGATGACAGGACACACCTGTCGCCCCAACCCTCAGGAGGATCAGGAAGTTCCAAACCAGCCTGGGCTATACAGCAAGACCTTGTCTCAAAAAACCAAAAGCTGACACCTTTAATTCCAGCACTCAGGAGGAAGGGGCAGGTGGATCTCTGTGAGTCCAGCCAGGGCTGTTACACAGAGAAACTCTGTCTCAAACAACACAGAAAAGCAGAACTAGAGAGACAGCTCAAGAAATAAGGAGTTTGCCAAGCAAGACTGAGGACCTGCCTTCCAGCCCCAGAACTCGTAAAAATAATACCCAGGCGTGGCGAGTGCTTATACATCCCAGAGTGCTGAGGGAGCAGACACAAGCTATCCCATCCCTTGTCTAGTCTAATTGGGAAGCCTCAGGTACCACAGAGAGACTCTGACTTTAATGAAAAGAAAAAAAGTGAACAGCCCTGAAGAACGACACCCCCACACACACAAATATACACACCCACATGCACACATACCTGCCACACACACAGATCCCTCTCATACACACATATACACACACACACACCAAAAAAAAAAAAGACAGAGACACACGAGAGCCACTATGTGAAGACAGAGGATGAAGGTGGCCCCCTTCGAGACAAAGACTGAATGAAGTCTCAGGAGGACCCAAGACTGACACAAATTCTGTGGGAAGTGGGAATGGAGGATTCAGAAGGGGCAAGGGAGGGGAGCAGCTGGAACCACCCCTCAACCTCGGGATCCACTGCCATCTGGCTCAGCAAGGACCAAACATCTGGTCAGTGTTTGGACAAAGGCATTTATGTAACCGGTGTGTGCTGGTGGTCCTCACTAGCCTGAACCACAGACATCACTGGTTCTCCTCCATCTGACTCTTCCATGCTTGGGAGAAAGAGATCCCAGTCAGGACCCAGTGTGGGGCTGAGCTTACACCATGTTAGGTAACTAACAGAGGTAAGAGTTCAGCGGGTCCTATTACCCTCATGCCCCCCCCCAACTCCTGCACACACCCAAACACACGGGGCATGGCTGAGGGCCTTATGTTTCTCTATGTAAACTCACACACAGGGGTTCCAGTCTGCATATTCTACACAGTGTCTAGCTCTGCTATGTCTAGCTCTTCTGTGTTTGAGCACATATGCATATAGATGTGAATGTGAGCATGCATGCTCATACTTAAAGAGAAATACACATACACATGCACATCACACAAACACACACTGGAAAACCCTTAAGCCTTAAGGGGTCCTGTGCACATGTACCCCTGTACACATGTGTCTTTAAAGCCATACACATTTACACTGTTGTACTAGTGTGTACATTCACACTTGCACATGTTCTTGCACAGGTTTACATGCATTCTTAACTGCTTGCCAGAGTTAGCAATAAAAACCCAGCCTGCAAAGTGGGGAGCATACACTAAAGTTTAATTTCAACTCAGTATCCTGCTTTGATTTGAGACAGGGTTTCACGTAGCCCAGGCTGGCCTCTAGCTTCCTGTGTAGCCAAAAGTGACTGAATTTCTGATCCTCCTACCTCTAGTTCTGGAGTGCTGGGATACAGGTGTGTGTCTCCACAGCTGGTTTATGCTGTGCTAGGAATTGAACCCAGGGCCTCATGCATGCCAAGTGAACACTCTACTAGTTGAGCTATATCCTAAAGCCAAGTGCCCTGTCCTTTATCTGACAATGCTCACATATACATATCACACACATGGCGAGTCCTAAAGCCACCAGGGTCACCAGGTCCAGCTGTTTTGCCAGAATTTCAAAGTCTGGTCATTGGCTCACAGCTGCTCCCCGGCCCACAAAACCCCAGGCATTCCCTCCCTCCTATACCCCCCCCAAGACAGGGTTTCCCTGTGTAGCCCTGGCTGTGCTGGAACCCATTCTGTAGGCTAGGCTGGCCTCGAACCCAGAGATCCACCTGCCTCTGCCTCCCAAATGCTGGGATTAAAGGCGTGTGCCACCACTGCCTGACCAGTTCTGGTTTTTTGTTTTTTGTTTGTTTTTGTTTTTTTGAGACAGGGTTTCTCTGTGTAGTTTTGGTGCCTTTCCTGAATCTCGCTCTGTAGACCAGGCTGGCCTCGAACTCACAAAGATCCGCCTGCCTCTGCCTCCCAAATGCTGGGATTAAAGGCATGCGCCGCCACCGCCCAGCCCAGTTCTGGCTTTTAATAATCTGGCCCCAAAGCTGGCAAGATGTTTCAGTGGGTAAAAGCACTTGTCACCAAGCCTGATAACCTGAGTTAGATCCCCAGGCCTCCCTCACATGCTTGAAGAACAGAACCAGCTTCTGCAAATTGTCCTCTGACTCCCACATGCATGCTATGGTATGTTTGAAAATACCTGTACACTAACTAAATAAATAGACAAGTAAATAAATGTAATTTTTGTAATCTTTAACCAAAAGGAAAGAAAGATGGGCATGGTGGTGAATGCCTTTAATCCCAGCACTAGAGAAGCAGAAGCAGAAAGATCTCTGAGTTTAAGACTAGCCTGGTCTACATACATGCATAGTGAGTTCTAGGCTAGCCAGAGCTGCATGGTGAGACAGTCTCAGAGAGAGAGAGAAGAGAAAGAGAGAGAGAGAGAGAGAGAGAGAGAGAGAGAGAGAGAGAGAGAATGCTGTAGTGGGTAGCCATCCCAGCATTGGCCTGGAAGTTCCAACCCCCATTGAGGCTTCGGTAACGTTCACGCCTACAAGGTGGGGCTGAGAGAGGCCGCTGAAGACCCAGGATCCAAATGAGAAGGATCTCTTGGTGCCTGGACCCTGGACGCTGGAGGTAGACCAAGCAGAGTTCTCCAGAGAACACCGCCGGACTGCGCCATACCTTTGCCAGACCCCACAATCTACCTATCCCTTCATTTGTAAGTTACACCACTAAATAAACCTCCCTTTTAACTACGTGGAGTCGCCTTCATAATCTCACCAATAGAATGGAGAGAAAGAAACCTGGCCCCAGGATGAGGCTTGCTGGTGGGAAGGGAATGGTCTTCCAGGAGAAGCGCTGTGGAGCCCAGAGAACATCCCTCCCACCAGCAGCCCAGCTGTGCAGTCTGGCAGAGACCCAGCTCCCCTCCCCCAAGTCCTACCCAGGAACCAGGCCTGGAAGAGGGAAGTCAATCTGGGACTCATGGGAGAAGCATCCGGAGTCTTAAGTCACCTCAGCCTCTGCTCCTTCAGGCTTTGCTTCTGCTATGGAATCTCTGCCCCACAGCACTGACCTCTTCCACCCAGGAGGGGAGGCGGAGGCATGATTGTGAGCAGGGGCCTGGGGCACCTCAAGCTTTGAGTCAGGGAGTTCTGGTGGGGAGGGCTCTGGCTGCCCCTCCAGAATGACCTGGGTCATCATCTCCTCTCCCTCTCCTAGAAGAAAAGAATTCTATTAGCTCTGCGTCCTGGGCCAGCTGATGTGCAGTGAGTCTCTTGAGAGCCTCGGCAGGGACAGGGAGATTTTCCTTAAGAAATGATGTGATCATTGGATTATTAGCATGTGTTTTGGTTCTGCACAAATTCCTTTTTCACTATAAAAAAACAGAATCTACTCAGGAACACCAAAGGCAAAAAATATTTTGGTCAGTCTTTCCAATGTTTTTTTTTTTCCTCTGATTTTGTAAAAGTGTAGGCCAGTTTTTGAACAACACAAAAACTGTGGAGTTTTGTGATCTAGTTTTCCTTCCTAGTAATCTAAATGATTCCTTTACCAACAACTATGCTTTGACTTGTGGTAGCCTGATTGGGGTCTTGTCTAGGCATTTTTTTGTTTGTGATTTTTGTGGTCATTTAAATTTTAGTGTGTGAATGTTTTGCCTGTAAGTATTGTTTTTGGTTTTGTTTGGGTTTTTAAACAGAGTTTTGCTGTATTTCCCTGGCTGTCCTGGAACTCACTCTGTAGACTGGGCTGGCCTTGAACTTACAGAGACCTGCCTGCTTCTGCCTCCTAAGTAAGTGCTGGGATTAAAAGCATGAGCCACCACCCCTGGTGCCTGCATGTTTTGTTAATTCTGAAGATGGGAGGAGAAAGACCACCAACCCAAATCATCCAAATTAATTAAAGCAAGCAATTAATTAAAACAAGCTTTTTTATTCATATACACAGTCTGCCTCCCCCTAAGGCGGGGTTAGAGAGGTCAGCACTGGATATGAGGAAGACAAGGATTTTACCAAGGGTAGGGGGTTTCCAAATGGGGGATTTGCTGGGCAAAATAGGCAGGGTTACAGGAGCAGAACATCATAACAAGTTGTTCCTAATGACCTCCTGAAAGAGAGCCATGGTTGCCAGGTGGTCAGTCATAACAAGGTGGTCATTTAACCTTTTGAAACAAAGGCGGAGTTGCAAGATGATTATAACAACTTTTTGAAATAGACATGATTGCCATTCCTGGAACAAGCAGCTCAGAACAATCTGTAGTTAAAAAGGTTACAGGTGGGGCATAGCCCAATCCTTGAGAAACAGGTTTAATCATAAACAGAAATGAATCTGGTTTTTCTTTACTATAAGATGGCATTTAAGCCTAAGATGGAGGCAGGCTGGTTCTTCATTCCCCCCTTGTTTTATATGTCCCTGTCAAATCCTTGATAAGGTCCTAGCAGTCTTTATTTGGGGGATGGGGATAAAATGTATAATGCATAAATTATACCTGTTTGGTTAGCATAAATAGAAACATTTTTTGTTGTTGTTTTTTGAGACAGGGTTTCTCTGTGTAGCTCTGGATGTCCTGGAACTTGCTTTGTAGACCAGGCTGGCCTTGAACTCACTGAGATCCACCTGCCTCTGCCTCCCAAGTGCTAAGATTAAAGGCATGTGCCACTACCGCCCAGCTAGAACAAATATTTTCAGGCAATATACTCTTGGTATGCCAATAGGTACTATAAGTAGCCTTTTGCCAGGGAATTTCCTTGGACCTAATACTCCAACCCTTCATTAAGGACAAGGGATGCTATACTCTCCTCTGTAACTACTTCCTGCTGAAATTAGGATACCAATGTCAGGGCCCAGGAAGGCTGGAGTGTTAGTCAAAGGCCAGGAAGGGATTCAGGCAATGGGACATTCATCAGGAACATCTGGCTTGCTGACCCAGCTGAAGAGTCAGGGAGCAATCATATCAGCTGGACTGCTTCACCATCAGCTTTTAGCAAGTCCAGGAATTTCCGGTTTTGTAGAAGTACCTGGGTCTGGGATGGTGTAGATCACTTTTGGAGAAGTTTGTAGTTGGAAGCTGGTTTCTGGATGGTGTCCGCCAGCTAAGTTGCACTCTGCCAAGACAGATACAGACCAGGGACAGAATTTAAAGTTAAAGAATTAAAGAAAACCTTTATATTTGGAGCTTTCCTCTCAGGAATAGGCAGTAGGTAGGGAAGCTCAGGCTGATGGTTGACAGGAGCATTTATCTGGAGTCCATTTGACCTGTGAGAG
The DNA here is from genome assembly GCF_903995425.1 of Onychomys torridus. NCBI lineage: Eukaryota > Metazoa > Chordata > Mammalia > Rodentia > Cricetidae > Onychomys > Onychomys torridus. The sequence goes on along the minus strand of NC_050446.1, from coordinate 6,813,192 downwards.
GTAGATTCAAGTCTTATGACTTTCTCGATTCCTGGAAGCTTACATTATCATTGTTTGTAATTTGTCATAACTTATTTAGACTTTATATCCTCAGATGTTTATAATTTAAATTATTTTTAGACCTTCATAATTTATATAAACCTTAAACGTTTTTATCCAATTATTTACCATTACATATACATAAGCTGTTGATTCGTGAGAACAGTCTTTGCAAAGCAAGTTCCTTTAAATAGTAAAAGTTCATCTGAAGCCTGTTAGTAAGGAAAACCTATGTGTGAGTTTGCCTTTTTTATCAGGTGACCTAATCGTTCTAGAAAAGTAAAGCCTGGTTTTTATATGTGAAATGCATTGACCAGGCAGCAGCTGCTGAATTAATGAGGTGCCAGTTAGCTATCAACACCATCAGAGATCTGAGAAGGATAAATTATAGCAGGAAGTACAATCTAAATGGCCTATGTGTCAATTAAAATGGCAGAGACTTGCCTGCTACCTAGACAGCTGCCCTAGGTTCCCATGTGCTTGATGGCTTCACTGGGGGCAGTGGACTTGGGTCTTCAGCCTTGGGACAGCATCAGCCTTGGGCTACCTACCATACCCAGGTCTGAGAGATTTTCCTGTGGAGGAGGAACCTGGGGGACTCACATTACTGTGATGAGGCAGAGCAGAGCACTCAATCCAACTGTGTCCACAGCTTGTGCAGGACCCTGGTGGCAGGCAAGCTATGGGGCAGTTTTGCCCAGTGGTTAGCATTGCCACAATCCAGGTGGAACGGTCATATCCCATCTGTCTTCTTTGGAGACCCTAGGGTTCGCAGTACGAGCATGGCTGGAACTGGAGCAGATGGCTGTGAGCCACCATTCAGGTGCTGGGGATTGAGCTGGGTCCAGGGCAGTCAGTGCTCTTAACTGCTGAGGCATGGCTCCAGACCTTTGCGGGGTTGGTTTTGTTTCATTGTTTCTGTGATTGTGTTCTGGCTGCACTCAGCATTGTTTTGTTTATTTAAATTGAGGTGATGGCCTGGGAAGAGGGTTCAGTGAATAAAGAGCTTGCTGCTTGAGGAAGAGAATCTGAGTGTGGATCTCCAGGACTCTTGTGAAAGTAGACCTGCAGAGGGTGCTGGCCACCCCGGTGCTGGGGAGGGAGGTGGAGACACAAGAATCCCTGTAACTCCCTAGGCAGCTGGTCTAGCCAATTGGTGAGTTTTAGGTTCAGTGAAAGACCCTGTCTCAAAACAACGGATGGAGAGCCAGAGAGACAGGGTTTCTCTGGCTTGAGGTTGGTCAAGCTCCTTTCTTTCTGTTTTCTGCTGGTTCTGTCTTTTCTGTCTCTTTTCTCTTCTCTTGGTTCTTTAAGTTTTGTTTCTTTTCCTCTCTACTGACCGGGCTTCTCTACATTGTTACTGTCCAAGCATCAATGTGGGCTGAAACTCAGTGGGTAGAGCACTTGCGCAGCCCCACACAGCTCTGGGTCCTTTCCCAGCACACACAAACCAGACACAGAGGTGCACACCTGTAATCCCAACACCGGGAGGGCCTGTCAGGAAGATCGGAACTTCAAGATCATCCATGATTTACTCCAGCCTAGGCTACCTGAGACCTATGTCAAAAGAAAAAAAAAATTAATTCATGAATTTACAAGGTTGAAACACTACAGCCATCAATTTCCTTCCCAGACATTTTTAGCTTTATGCTACCCACATCCGATTCATAGGAACTGGTGTGTTTGTTAAAACCCAAGCTGCTCTTCCATGCAGTGTGTGTTTAAAATTGGCTTCATCTCTGATTTACCCTTTCTTCCCAGGTCTTCAGCCCTCCTGGGGTCACTCTCCTGACTGAAGTGTGCCTCCGGAGTGCTGGGATTAAAGGCATGCCCCACCACCGCCAGGCTTCTTTGGTTTTTTAATTTGTATATTTCTTTCTTTCTGTTGGAAGCAGTAAAGGCATGTCACAGTGCACACTTGTGAGGTCAGAGGACAGCTTGCAGGAGTCAGCTCTCTCCTTCCACCAAGTGGGGCCCAGGGATGGAACTCAGGTCATGAGCCTTGGTACCAAGTGCCTTTACCTAGCTGTCTTAAGGGCCCCGTATGTTTTATTTTAAACGCATATTTTTCCTTCCAGAAGTTCCATTTGTATTGGAGTTTCAAAAGTGGGGCTGGTTGGATAGCTCAGTTGGCTAAGTGATTGCTGAGCATGGCTGAGGGCCCAAGCTTGAGCCTCAGAACTCACATAAAAAAGCCATCATGGTGGAGGGCACTTGCAATCTCAACTTGAGTGTCTTGCTATGTAGTTTTAGGCTAGCCTCAAACCCTTAATCCTTTTACCTCAGCCTCTTAAGTACTCAGAATGTACTTAAGAGCACCTCAGTAGCTGTGCTTCAATACACCCAGCTTCCACCCCCCTCCCCCACTATGTCTCTCTGGATGTCCTGAACTTGTTATATAGCCCAGGCTGACCTCGAACTCACAGAGAGGCACCTGTCCTCTGCCTCCCAAGTGCTGGGATTACAGGTGTGCGCCTCCACATTTAACCTAGGTGCCAGGCTCTTTACTAAGCCCTTCAAGATTTTGCTACCTAAGACATGAACTTCCATTGTTCATAACTTAAGTATAAGAAAATTGAAGCTTGCCAGCCAGTGGTGGTGCACGCCTGTAATCCCAGCACTCGGGAGGCAGAGGCAGGTGGATCTCTGTGAGTTCGAGGCCAGCCTGGTCTACAGAGCTAGTCCAGGACAGGCTCCAAAGCTACAGAGAAACCTTGTCTCGGAAAAAAAATAAAATTGAAGCTGGGTGCAGTGGTACATGTCTCTAATCCCAGCACTTGGGAGGCAGAGGCAGGTGCCTTTCTGTGAATTTGAGGCCAGCCTGGTCTACAGAGCAAGTTCCAGGACAGTCAGAATAACATATGTGAGACCCTGTCCAAAAAAAAAAAAAAAAGGATAAGATCAAGGCTCTAATCCCAGCCTCCTGATTCACATCTCCACATCTTCCACTGCCCACCCCTGCAGGTGCCTGGTGATGGGGTTGTGCTCACCAGAGATTACAAAACATGCACTTGGACCTTTACGACAGGCTGCTGTCTGAAGTTCTGCACCTTCACTAACTGTGCTGAGAGCCCCCCCCCCCCCCCCCCCCCCCCCCCCCCCCCGACAAACCAGGTGATCCTGGGGCTTACAGACAAGCCAGGCACCTGAGAAAGGGGTTAAGGACTCTCCCAGGTCTGGGGAGCCTTGCTCCTGAGAACTATCACACCACCTCCAGACCTCAGCCCCAGCAGGGGTCCTGAGCCAGCCACCTCCTGGGCAGAAGGCTGGCCCGAAAGGCCAGCCCCAAGGTGTTTTCTCAAGCTGGCTGAAGAAACAGCCCAGCAGTGTGGCTTCCTGCTGAGATAACCTCTGCTTTCCCGTGCCCCTTCCCACTTGGCCGGAAGACGGCAGGCTCTATCTTCCCCCTACAGGAGGAGAGAGCGTGGGTTGGAATGTGTCTCCTGATAACAGGGTTTGTGTGGGGCTGGGATCGGGGTGGGCTGCCTGTCCCAGGCTCTCGGGGATGTGTGGGGCTGGATGATAAGGGCTCTGCAGGGGCCTTGGCGCTGAAGCGCTGCTCCGCAGCTCTGGACCAGAGCTGAGAAAGAGGCCCAGACCTGGATCACATGTGGACAGAGTTTAGCATGGCCGTGTGTTGTGTGGGGTGTAGAAGTGGGGGAGGGAGGAAGGCCAGGAGGCTGTGAAAAGAGGAGCATGCCAGATGTGAGACTCATGTATGCAGCCACTAACACACACACACACACACACACACACACACACACACACACACACACGTCAAATCCTACAGATACCACATGGAATGACTTAGTTAAACAGCAATGTGGTGTTCTGGGACTAATGGCACAGACCTGGAACTGCAGCACTTGGGCGGCAGAGGCAGAATGATCTCTATCTGGAGACTATCCTGAGCTATATTGTGAGATCTAGCTCAAAAAATAAATGAGGGCTGGGCGGTGGTTGTGCATGCCTTTAATCCCAGCACTTGGGAGGCAGAAGCAGGCAGATCTCTGAGTTCGAGGCCAGCCTGGTCTACAGAACAAGTTCCAGGACAGGTTCCAAAGCTACACAGAGAAACTCTATCTAGGAAAAAAAAAAAAAAAAAAAACTAAATAAATAAATAAAATGAGAGCCTGAGGTATAGCTTAGTTGACAGAGTGCTTTCATGCACAAAGCCCTGGGCTTGATTCCCCAACACCTCATAAAGTAGCACTCAGGAGTTGGAGGTTGGAGGATCAGAAGTTCAGTCATCCCTGGCTACCTAGTGGATTTGAGGCCATTGTGGAATACAATAAGAATAATTATTATTATCAATTAATAATTAATAATAATATAATGATGATGATGAATGGATATGTGAGTATGAGTTCTTTTTTTGTTTTGTTTTGTTTTTTTGTTTTTTTTCGAGACAGGGTTTCTCTGTGTAGCTTTGCGCCTTTTCTGGAGCTCACTTGGTAGCCCAGGTTGGCCTTGAACTCACAGAGATCCGCCTGGCTCTGCCTCCCGAGTGCTGGGATTAAAGGCGTGCGCCACCACCGCCCGGCTGTGAGTATGAGTTCTTGAATCAGCTTAGGCTTGAGTTCAAAGCCCATCTCATTGGTTAGTAGCAGGAGGCTTGTTCTGTGGGAGCCAGTGTTTCTATCCTGAGGATGAGCAGGGGTTTTAATGCTCCCCCCAACTCTCGGGGAAACGGCTTTCACAGCATGATGTTGGAATTCCAAGGGCCAGGTGGTCAAGGAGTGAGCCTGTTCTTACAAGACCCCCAGAAGGTCTGCAACAGTCATGCCAGGAAGGTGGCAGAGACCTGGGCAAGCTCCTGGAGTCTCAGGTCCCGGGCAGGAAAGGCTGCAAAGGCCAAGGAGCCAGAGCTGAGAGCCTGTCTCTGAGGGATCTGTCCTTCCATCCTCCCTTACATCTGCTTTCTTCCCTGCTGACCCATAACTGTCACAGCTGACCCATGTGAATTCCTTGTCCCCATCAGCCAGTGCCTATCCAGAGTGACCAGAGTCCCTGGAACCTAATGCTGATGGCTTAAGTGCAGGGTCCCTAGTAGAGTCCACTCAGCTATGGCTGGGGCCCTGTAGGCAGGTGGTGAGCTGAATCTTAGGACCCCTGGCTTCCTGGACAGGCATGGGCACACAGCAGGCCCTCTACAAAACAATTTCTAGAGGAATAATTCTTACACCTTAGCACCAGGGCTCTGAAGGACACTGTCTGGGGACAGCCCTGAGTGGGGTGCTGGCCTCTACTTACCATAGAGGGCACAGCCTGAAGTGGACATGCAGGTGGGAGGCGTCAAGAGTATCCCTGCTGCCTAGGACTTCTGTGTCTTGTGATGCTGCAATTCAAGAGCCCCCTGACTCAGCAGGGTATTAATAGCCCTGGCAGGTTCCCAGGGGACCAACTCTGCCAGGAGCCAGTCAAAAGGACTAGCTGTATCCGTGTGTCCATGGCTAGTCCCACAGCCCCTGGCTGCTTCCTCATTTACTCCCCCAACAACCCCCTGCTGTCTCTAGAAGGAAGCATGGGGTAGACTCCCCTCCCACCTCTAAGCAGTGGAAAGGACCCAGGCTATCTGACAGGGGACAACACTTGGGCCATAGTCAGAGCTCAACTTCAGCCTCTGGTTTCTGATGTGGAGACTCCACATAGGGTTCCATTTCTTACTGTAAAGTGGGGACCTCGCTAAGACTTCTCATTAGTGGTTTTGCTGTGAGGACAAAATGAAGTAGTTGTCACAAAGGGCAAAGCTTGGGGCTGACATCTTGTTTGTTTTCCTAGACAGGGTTTCTCTGTATAGCTTTGGACTCACTCTGTAGACCAGGCTGGCTTCGAACTCACAGAGATCCACCTCTGCCTCCTGAGTGCTGGGACTAAAGTGCACCACCATGCCTGGCTTTTTTATGGGGGGTGGGGGTGGAGGAGGGGGAGAGGTTGACATCTTGTCATGCAGGTTACCACATCAGTGGGTGTCCACCCACCTGGCTGTCAGCACATTCCAGACTGGATTTCTGTCCTTCCCCGCCCTCTAGTGTCCACACATTGTTGTTGCAGCAGCCTTGTCTATGTGGACGCTACTGCTGTTTTGTCCTTTTTTGATTTCTTTGTTCTTTTTTCTTTCTTTCTTTCTCTCCCTCCCTTCTCTGTCTTTTTTCCTGCTTGTTTTGTTTTCGAGATCGGGTCTCCAGTAGCCGAGACTGATCTGCAATTCTCTACTTTTCTACAGATGACCTTGAGTTTCCTAACCTTCCTTTCCTATCCTCCAAAGTGCTAGGATCACAGGAAATGCAACCATGCCCCTCCCGTACCTTTAGGAGCTCAAGAGTCTGGACAGAGTAGTTTGAGCATTCTTGGGATGAGTCCTGGCTTTTCACCTGAGAACATCTTCAGCCCTAGAAGGTGTCCTCTCTGATCCAGGTCTCTGTTATGACTGCACAGCACAGCAGACAGGGCTCCTACCCCTTCCCTCTGGAAGCTCAAAAGACTAGACAGATTGGCTTGGGCATTGATGACTCTCAAAGCTGGACAAACCCCAAGGTCTCTGAACTCCTGAGTCTTTATCTGCAAAGAGGCCATGAGACCTTATAGGGAGTGTTGGGCGGAGGGACAGGAGGAGCCAGAAGGAGGCAGCCAGGGAGACCTCAGCTGATAAGCACAAGAAGAGGAGGAGGATCTGTGAGGCCATAAAGCCTGTGCAGGTCAAGGTTATCAGGACTGGAGTGGGGCCCAGGACAGGAGGCAATGAGACACAGAGGGCTGAATGTCATGATCAGTGTGGGAGAATGCGTAGCAATGACCCCAGGGCAGTGTGGCTGTGGAGACAGTGTCAGAAACTCCCATCCAAGCTCAGCCGTGACTCCACTACCCTCTGTGGCCTGAAGCTAACCTCACTTTCCCCATCTGCAACATGAGGAAGTTGGCCTGTTCACAATTGTCTGTCTGAAACCTGCCTCCTTTAGCCAGGGTTAGCCGCAGTCTGTCTGTGCTGCACAGGGGCTTCCAGCTAGCCCAGGTGTGAGGATCCTGACAAGTACATCCATCCTGACCTCAGCCATGTGGGGCACAGATGTGATGGAGAGTGTTTTGCCTCGATGTGATGCTGGGCCTGAGTCTGGGAGTTTAGCCCACCTTTATGTCTGACCCTCTTTGTTTATAGATGCTATCGATCAAATTGTGCATCCTCTAAAGTAGATGCATTGTGGTCCTAGATCCAGGCCCCTAAATGTGACCTTGTTTTGCCTTTCCAGCTTTAATGATCATTTAATGACCTTTACTGCAGTAAGGTCATGAGGGTAGCCCTAGCTTACTAACATCACTGTCTTACTTAAAAAAAAAGTCAGGGGCCGGTAGGATAGCTCAGCAGGTAAGTGTGTTTGCCACAACCCTGCCAACCTGAATTCAATCTCTAGGACCTGCACAGTGGAAGAAGTGAACCAACCCCCAACAGCTGTCCTCTGACCTGCACACAGGCATCGTGGCATGAACACATTCACACACAAATAATTAAATGTGGAAGGAAAACCAGGCTCATACCAGGCCCAGAGTTTGAGTCCCAATCCCAGCAAAGGAACAAGCAAAGTTAGGGCTGGGGTACTGCTCAGTGGCCAAGTGTTTTTACTGTGCAAGTGTGAGGACTTGAGTACAGACCCTCGGGAACAGGGCAAAAGCCAGGAGCAATAGTGTGCATCTGTGACCCCTCTCCGGGTCGCTAATCCCAGCACTTGGAGAGGCAGAGGCAGGCAGATCTGTGAGTTTGACACCAGCCTGGTCTACAGAGGGAGTTCCAGTGCAACCAGGGATACACAGAGAAACCCTGTCTCGAAAATTAACTGATTAATTAAAATAAGGCGGAGAAAGCAACAATTGAAAACGGGAGGGGGGCAGAGAGGAGAGGGGGCAGAGAGGAGAGGGGGCAGAGAGGAGAGGGGGCAGAGAGGAGAGGGCGTGGAGGTACAGGAAGAAGGTAGCTTGAACAGATGGATGATGTCAGTGGCACATTTACAAGAAAGGAATGAGAACCTGGAGCTGCCAGGAGAAAGAAGCAAGACAGCCCTGCCCTGGGTCTTCAGAGGGAGCAAGGCCTTGATCATGCCTTAGCCTTGAACTTCTGATTCCCCAACTCTGAGGCAATACATTTGTGTTGTTTAAGCTCCCCAGTTTGTGGTATTTTGTTACCAAACTAAAGCACAGCGCCCTAGCCCCCAAGCCCCCTTGCCCCAGCCCCAGCCCTCTGGACAAACCTGAAGCTCACCAGCGAACTCCAGTGTGGAGGTCACAGGCATATGCAGCGGCTATCCTGCAGGTGTTTGGGGATCCAAACCCGGGTCTTCATGCTTGTGTGGCAAGCAGTTTGCCAGCTGAGGCATCTCTGTCTCTCCCTCTTGCCCCCCATCTCACCGTGTAGCCCTGGCTGGCCTTGAACTCGCTATCCTCCTTTTGCCTCCAGAGTGCTTGCTAGAGCCCCACCACACCCTGGAGCCTTCTGTTGTGAGACGTTCTTGCTCTGTGGCCCAGGCTGACCTTAAAGGTGCAGTCTTTCTGTCTGCTCCTCCTGTGTCTAGACAGTACTCATTCCCAAGCACACAGTGCTCAGGCTCTGTTCCAATGGAGAGACCAGAGACACCGAAAGTGAACCCTCCTTCCAGAGCCACAGATGGCTGTGACTGGAGCAAATCTAGATCTTGTGGCACCCCCTGCTGGCTAGCCTCAGCTATAGCATAGCGATCAGCTCCCCAGAGCCCGGCCGGGAAAGGTGTTGGCTGGAGATTTAAGGTAAGCGGGTGACACGCAGCTGACAGTGAAGTACCTGTACCTGCTGATTAGAGAAGTAGGTGAAAATCTCACAGAACCTAGTCGGCAAGAAAGGCCCTTCCAAAGAGAGGTGCAGGTCAGGGTAAGATGCAAATACTGTGTACAAAAGGTTGGAATCTCCGTTATAGGTGAGGGCCATGAATGTGTCCAGGTCCTTGGGGGAAGTGGCATGTCTTCCAGAGCCTCAAATGGTAGCATTTCCAAGGAGATCAGAGACAGGGGAGATACAGGGTGGGAGAAGGATGCCTGGGCACCCAGCCCATGCTGGTGAGATCTCCCCAAGGATGAAGAGACCAGAGCAGGCTAGGGAGTGGACAAGGGGTAAGTATCCCATGTGTGGATACAAATCACAGCTCTTGCCTCAAAGGGAATGAGAAGAGATAGTTTTATTATTGGACAAGGGTGACTCGGTGGATAAAGATCTGGTTGAGGACCAGAATTCAGAGTCCCAGATCCCAGGTAAAAAGCCAGAGGAGAACCAGCAATGGTGGAGCACACCTTTGATCCCAGCTCTCAGGAGGCAAAAGCAGGCGAATCTCCGTGAGTTCAAGGCCATCCTGGTCTACATGGCGATTGCACAGAAAAACCTGGTCTCAAGGAAAAAAATTAAAAAGCCAGAGGAGAAAAGAATCCTAGGGACAAAATGGCTGTCTAACTACCCAGAACTGGAGAGATCCAGGTTCAGTGAGAGATCCTGCCTCAACCCATAAAATGGAAGTTAATGGAGGAAAGTACACAACATCAACTTTAGGCATCCGCACGCACACGCAAACATGCATACACTCAGAGGCTTAGAACCCTAAGCCAAATAATCTCCTTCTGTAAGTTGTGTTTTATCACAACAGAAAAGTAGCCAAGATGCTGGTTAATATGGTTCTTGGGGAGCCAGGCAATGGTAGGGCACACCTTTACACCCAGCTCTCCAAATGCAAAGGCAGGTGGATCTCTGAGTTCGAGGCCAGCCTGGTCTACAGAGTGAGCTCCAGGACAGGCTCCAATGCTACACAGAGAAACCCTGTCTGGAAAAAAACAAAAACAAAGAAAGGGAAGAAAAAGGTATGATTCTAATGCAAGAAATTCATGGAGTCTGCTCAAAGGGCAAGAAGTTTATTAGGGGATAAAAACTCACTACAACATGGGAGATTCATCGTAGGATCCTGGAAAGCTGAGCTATGGTCCACACTGTTCTTCTGCCCGGTCCATCTCAGAGTCCAAAACCACGATGGAGAGTAATACCTACATGCATCCCAGGTCTTAAGGGTCTTGAGGCCATCCCAGGTCTTAAGGGTCTTGAGGCCATGCCCCAGGGGCAGGTCATAGGCAGGTAGAGCAGTTACCTGCTGCATTTCTAGGGGCTGAGTTTTGAGATCATAGACAGAACAGATACCCACTACATGATTCCTGGGTGGTTTGGTTTTGTTAGACAAATTCTGTCTGTGTAGCCCAGGCTGGCCTCAAACTATCAATCCTCCTGCCTCCATCCTTCCAAGTATCAGAATTACAAGGAGGTCCCACTGCACCTGGCTCTACCTTGTTGTAAAAAGAAAATTATGGTTGAAATGGGATTTTGTTTGTTTGGAGACAGTTTTGTTGTTGTTGTTGTTGTTGTTGTTGTTGTTGTTGTTGTTTTCCAGAGCTGAGGACTGAACTCAGGGCCTTGTGCTTGCTAGGCAAGCACTCTACCACTGAGCTAAATCCCCAACTCTGCTATTTTGTTTTTTAAGACAGGATTTTTTCTCTGTGTAACAGCTCTGGCTGTCCTGGAACTCACTCTGTAGACCAGGCTGGCCTTGAACCCACAGAAATCTTGCCTGCCTCTGCCTCCAAGTGCCAGGATGAAAGGTGTGTGCCACCACGCCCAGCTCTGGAGACAGGGTCTTATATAGACCAAGATGACTTCAAATCCTCCATGGAGCTGAGGCTAGTCTTGAACTCTTTGACATCTGCCTCCCAAATTTTGATGTGGTTTAAGTATCTTGATCCATGAGTTCCCATTTCCTCCCCACTTACCTTTCTATCCTTTGAAACATGTTAGAGAAATGTGGTTGTTTGCCCCCAACCACACATACACACATACACAAATCAATAATGCAAACAAGGAAAGAAACTACAGATGGTACCAAGCCCGATGTATTCAGTTCTTCATATACTACACATATGTGTAAGAAAGTTAATTTACAAATTAGATGCAGTGGGAGATTAATAATAAATCAACAATAACAAGGAAGTAATCAAAGTTGCTTAGACTCCTAGAGTTTATTTATGAAAACTTCCACTAAATATTTGTTTGGTTTTGAAAGAGAGTCTAGTGTACAGCTCAGTGTCTTAGTCAGGGTATCTATTGCTGTGAGGAAGCACCACAACGTAAGCAACCTGGGGAGGAGAGGGTTTATTCCACTTCCACATGACAGCTCCTTATGGAAGGAAGTCAGGGCCGGAACTCATGCAGGGCAGGAACCTGGGGGCTGGAGCTGACAGAGGCCATGGGGGAGTGCTGCTTACTGGCTTGCTCAGGGTGGCACTACCTACGATGGGCTGGACCCTCTCACATCAATCGCTGATTAAGAAAATGCCCTACAGATGTGCCCACAGGCCAATCCTACAGAGATATTTCTCAATTAGAATTTCTTCTTCCTAGATCCTACCTTATGTCAAGTTGATATAAAACTAGTAAGCACATCCAGGCTGGCCTCAAATTGCTATGTAGCCAAGGATGTCCTTGATCTTCTAGTTCCCTTGCCTTCACCTCTCAAGTGCTTGTACGATAGGCCAATGTCATTCTGTCTAGTCTATGCTGCAATGAGGATGGGACCTAAGGCTTAGTGCATGCTAGGCAGGCATCGGAGCAGCCAAGCCACACCCCCGGCCCCTCCATTTAGTATTCTCAAATGTGTTCATTGAAAAACTGAATTTAAGCAAAGCTACAGACAAGGAGGCTCTGCTGTGGTGCCTCAGGGCCACAGCAACTCTTAGAAAAGAGTTGGGACTGGCCTAGAGTCTCAGAGTTTAGTCCATTGTTATCATGTCAGGGAGCATGACAGCACACAAGCAGACAAGGTGCTGGAGCAGTAGCTGAGAGTTCTAAATCGGTTTGGGTTTTTGAAAACCTCAACAAGGCCACACCGACTAATTCTTTCAAAGAGTGCCACTTCTGGGTATTCAAATCCATGAGCCTTTGGTGGCCATTTGTATTCAAACCACCTCACTAAGGGTGTTTTCCTCCCTCCAGGAATCACTGTTTCCACGAAGTGACACACTTCTTTTATGTGGTGGTTTGAAAGAAAATGGCCTCCAAAGGGAGCTGTGGCCTTGTTGGAGGACGTGTGTCACTGTGGAGGTGGGCTTTAAGGTCTCATATATGCTCAAGACTTGCCTAGTGAGACAGTTCATTTCCTGGTGCCTGTGCAAGATGTAAAACTTCTCCAGCACCAAGTCTGCCTGCACGCTGCCTACGTGGGAGAATGCTAACCTATCACACATGAAGCATGATCCAGTTCCCAGCACCACATAAGCCTGACATGGTTGTACACACCTGTAACACCAGCATTCAGGAGATGGAGGCAGGAGGACTAAAAACTTAACGTCTACCTTAAATTCACATTGAGTTTGAGGACAGCCTAGGCTACATGAGACAAGTGGCTAGCATGTTTAATCCCAACACTCTCAAGGCTGATGCAAACAAACCTGAGTGAATTCCTACAGGATGAGTTCCAGGACAGCCAGGGCTATTACACAGAAGTTGCTTTTTATCTATAGCACAGCAGCTGCACCTGATCCTACCGCTGCTAACTACATCCCCATGGCTGCCGCCTCCCCACAGGGAAACAAATGTTGTTTTTAACTAAGTCTCTATCCTTTATTTTACCAATAAAGACTAGGGAGCCAGATGCTGGGGTGAAAACTTGCTTGCTCAGAAATACAGAGAAAGTAGCTGGGTGACCTTCCTCCTCAGCTGTCATCTCAGAGAGTTTCTCTTACACTGTCTGAAACAAAAACTCTTCCAACCAGATGTCCCTTCCTTCTACTTCCTGTGCATCTCTCTTTTCATCCACCTGACTTCCTCTTACTCTCTATGGTTTGTTCCTATTAACTGGTTGTTTGCTCTGCCTTTCTACCTATGGTTGATTCTACTTAATTAATGCAATCTTGGGGTTCACAATGTGCTCAAATATCCCACAACAGAGAAACCCTGTCTCAAAAAACAAAAACAAAAAACAAACAGAGAGATGTCCCATCAGGGAAAGCCACTTTTTGCTAAGACAGGTGGCCTGAGTTTCATCCCTGGGACCCACAGAGAATAATGCTCCCCCAAGAAGCCACAGGTTGCCAAATAAAAAGCCCAGTGCCAGGTGTGAGATGCCTCCCCTCAAGTTGTTGATTGGGGTAATCTCAGAGACTCCAAAACAATAATCTCTATAACGTGATGGTAAGATCCTATTGCTAAAAACAACACACATCTTGGTCACAGGAAGGCTTCTTCCATTCTTGCTAGACATTATAGCACCAGAAGGTGCTGAAGGGAGCCATCAATAACCCTACATAACTGTGGACCCTGTTAGCTACAATAACGACCATCATGGCAAGATAAGCTCTTAGGTGTAATAGTGGCATGAATGTTATGGAGGGTAACCAAACACTTTCTGGGTAGATTTAAGACCTGCTCCAGAGGAAAAAACCAGCTCTGGAGCTGTAAACTAAAAATGCATGGTTGGGAAGCTCCTAGGACCCAGGAGTAAGCATACTACCATTATTTTGCTGAATGGACATAATAGCAAACTGCCTTCTAAATTCCTATCTGTAAAATCTCAGGTGTGGTGGTGTATATGTCTTTAATCCCAGCACTGGAGAGGCAAAGCCAGGAGAATCCCTGTGAGTTCAAGGCCAGCCTGGTCTACAGAGAAAGTTTCAAGGCTACATAGTGAAAAAAAACAATAATAATAAATTCCTATCTCTACAGTCATATATATATTAGTGCAGCTGACATCAACAGAGATGTTCTTCATACAAAAGATGGTGGTTAACATTCACAACTAGTCAAAGTATCAGACTGTCTGTGGAGTGCTTAACTACAAATGAGACATCTGTGTCATACCCTCTCACACAGGGCTCAGGGTCCATTGAGAAAAAGGTGGAAAGATTACAGGGCATGGAATGTTCCTTTACACTGTGGGAGTATGTCACTGTGATTGGTTTAATAAAGACTCTGACTGGCCAGTGGTTGGACAGGTAGAGGTGAGGTGGGACATGAAGACAGATAGAGAGCAAAAAGAAGAGGGGAAGAGGAGTCTCAGGAGTCATAAGGAGATGCAGAGAGAAGCAAGATGAAACTGGCATGTTGAAAAAAGGTACTGCCGGGCGGTGGTGGCGCACGCCTTTAATCCCAGCACTTGGGAGGCAGAGGCAGGTGGATCTCTGTGAGTTCGAGGCCAGCCTGGGCTACAGAGCAAGATCCAGGACAGGCTCCAAAGCTACACAGAGAAACCCTGTCTCAAAAAAAAAAAGAAAAGAAAAGAAAAAGAAAAAAAGGTACCAAAGGGGGCTGGAAAGATGGCTCAATGGGTAAGAGCACCAGCTGCTCTTCCAGAGGTCCTGAGTTCAATTCCTAGCAACCACCATCTGTAATGAGATCTGGCGCCCTCTTCTGTTCTGCAGGCATACATGCAGGCAGAACACTGTACATAATAAATAAATCTTAAAAAAAAAAAAAAAAAGAGGAAAGAAAGAATAAAGAAATATAAAGGGAAAAGCCACACAAAGATGGAAAATACACAGAGAGTCTGGATCCTGTGTGTTATTGTGTTGTCTTTGAATTTTCTGATTGTTGATGAAGAAATGACAGTTGCTAAGACACATTGGATCATAAAAACTGCTGGATTAAACCAACCTATGTATTTTTAAAATGTCTTGACTTCAAAATAAAAGTCAATATGTTACTTTGGGGAAGAGGTTATGCTTTTATTTATTTATTTATTTATTTTTGTTTTTTCAAGACAGGATTTCTCTGTGTAGCTTTGCGCCTTTTCCCGGAACTCACTTGGTAGACCAGGCTGGCCTCGAACTCACAGAGATCTGCCTGGCTCTGCCTCCTGAGTGCTGGGATTAAAGGCATGTGCCATCACCACCGGCAAGGTTATGCTTTTATTTCCACAGGAAATGAGAGGCTGTGGATTCATTCCAGATTGATATGGATCGGGTTTGATCTGGGAAGATGTTCTGAAAAATCCTGGCTACAGACATAAAGAAAGAAACCTAGGAAACCTACAAAACATGTAACAAATTTTACCTGCTCAAACATAAAATAAAAAAAAAATCATCTTTGGCTGATTTGTGTACAATGCACAGTCTATACTTGCATTAATGCAGATATATATGTTACCTTTAAAATTTTATGTTTTCAGAACAAGGGACCAGACACCAATGAAAATAGATGACCCAGGTGATCCAGCATCCAGAACAGCTTCAAGGTTGCTTGCTGGCTGAGATGGACCAGCCTCACAGACTACTCCAGCCAAGACTTAATCATTATCCTAATGTTCTCATGATTCCCTCCAAAGATGCCATTGCCCCCAAACACCAGGAAGTGGTCTGGAAAAAAACAACACCTACATTCCCAAAAGATTGGTTATGTATGCTTGTTACCATCTGAAGGCTGTTGGTTACAAGTTGTTATTAGTCATAATGAGGAAAAGAAAACTAAACAAAAGAGAGTTAAATTCAAAGATCTCTTTCTAAGGGAAAAAAGGGGGGATAGGAATGATAAGAAAAAAAGAGATTATTAAATCTCCTTTAATCCAAAAAACAACTATTTTGATATTTTACATATGTATGGATTTTGGTACAAATTTAAAGTTATTTTTGCTATATTATGTATATGTTTCTACTCTTGTTTGGGGTGTTGTGCTTATGCAACTTATTTTAAAATGTAATGTATAATTTTAAAATATAGGTTAATAGTCATCTATAATAATCAAACTTGTAGTCATATTAGGTATGTTTTCAAGGCTAAACAGATACATTTAGACAGATAGATAGTCTTCAAACACCTCAAAGACCTACAAAATATGGCATTTAATATGTTCAATAACTTGGAACTTTTCATAACAGTGAGACATGTCTGCTCCTGACAGCACCAATTTACTTCAAAAGAAGATGATGGGTATCCAAGAACCTCCATATGGAGTTTGCTTTCTTTATGGCAAAAGCTAGCCATTTGGGCAAAGAAACTGCCCTTGCTTCAATTGCTGACAGTATACTGTCCAAACCGGACCAGCAGGATGCAAAAGAAAGTGATTGTCAAACTTTGCCTAGACAAGGAAGGACAGTCCTTCCAAATTCCGTTTCACAAAAATGTCTGTCAGATAGATTAGGCCTATAGACCAAAGTTGGATGACCAAACATTACAAGAAGAACTTCGGGTGACTATCCAGGCAGCCAGATGTCCCTGTTGTTAGGTAACATTACACCCTTCTGGGGTCTTTGATGAACTAAATAATTAGACTTAAAGTTCTCCTTAGTTATGATAAAAGGTAAATTAGATATAAAATTTTAGACTTGCAAAGATAAGATAAACAATAGAGTACTTTCTCTAATTTTTGTTTGTTTGTTTGTTTTGAGTTTTGGTGCCTGTCCTGGAACTCACTTTGTAGACCAGACTGGCCTTGAACTCACAGAGATACACCTGCCTCTGCCTACTAAGTGCTGGGATTAAAGGCGTGAGCCACGACCGCCTGGCTACTTTCTCTAATTTTGCCAAATACAAATGGACTGGATAGTGTAACTGCTATTCTTACTTGATAACTGTTTTTGTTGTATATAATTTTATTATGTTAAAGTTAAAAACCTTCCTTTTTAATTAGACAAAAAGGAAGAAATGCTGTGGAATAATCCTTCTGTACACTGTGAAAATGTGTTGCTTTCATTTCATTTCATTGATCCAAGAGGCTGGGGAATACCAGCATGAAACAGTGCCTTCTAGACATAATAGAACTACTATATAAAACACGTACTTTCAACAACTGTGGCTTTCTGCACAAGATAGTCAGTTAGGGCTGGAGATATGGCTCAGTGGTTAAGAGCACCAACTGCTCTTCCAGAGGTTCTGAGTTCAATTCCCAGCACTCACATGGTGGCTCACAACCATCTATAATGAGATCTGGTGCCCTCCTCTGGCCTGTATACATAATAAATTAATTAATTAAAGAAAAAAAAGATAAAGTCAGTTAGTATTCCAGCATGGAGTGTGGGGAGACTGATGAACTTTTACCCCTAACAGAGGAGCTTTTGACAACCATGCTACAGTAGATGGCATCACACCCTGGAGTATATGGGTAACCCAAATTAGAGTCTGTGGGTTACCAAATCCACAAGTTGGGAGGGATAGGGGTGGAAAGAGGACCTGGGGGGAGTCAGGGGAAGAAATGTGACATGAATATGATCAAAATATACCATTTCTAGGTGCTGGAGAGATGGCTCATAGGTTCAGTGTTGTTATTTGGTTTTGTTCTTTTCTTGGGGGAGCCCGCCACCCAGTTCCCAAGTAAGTCACACACAGAGGCTTATTCTTAATTATGAATGCCCAGCCTAAGCTTGGCTTAGTTTCTTGCCAGCTTTCCTTAATTTATTCCATCTATCTTTTGCCTCTGGGCTTTTCCCTTTCTCTTAGTTCTATAAATCTTACTCTTACTCCATGGCTTGCCATGTAGCTGGGTGGCTGGCCCCTGGAGTCCTCCTTCTTCTCTGGCTCCTAGATATTTTCACTCCATTATCTTTTTTTTTTTTTTCTTATCCTCCCAGATTTCTCCCTCTATATACTCTCTGCCTGCCAGCCCTGCCTATCCTTTCTCCTGCCAGGAGTTCAGGGCCAGCCTGGTATATAGAGCGAGTTCCAGGACAACCAGGGCTACACAAAGAAACCTTATTGGGGGGTGGAGGGAGGAAATGCCTCCATAAAATCAGGCTGTAGAGAAGCCTGTGGCACATTTCTTATATAGTGATTGAAGGGGATCATTGCGGGTGGGACCATACCTGGGCTGGTGGTCCTGGGTTCTAAAAGAAAGCAGGCTGAGCAAGCCAGTAAGCAACACTGCTCCATGACCTGTGCATCAGCTCCTGCCTCCAGTGAACAGTGATGTAGAAGTGCAAGCCAGGGGCTGGAGAGATGGCTCAGAGGTTAAGAGCACCGACTGCTCTTCCAGAGGTCCTGAGTTCAATTCCCAGCACCCACATGGTGGCTCACAGCTCTCTGTAATGAGATCTGGTGCCCTCTTTCTGTATACATTATAATAAATAAATAAATCTAAAAAAAAAAAAGAAGTGCAAGCCAAATAAACTCTTTTTCTCCCCGTTTCTTCCTCTTTTCTTTTTCTTTCTTTCTTTTGTCCCCCCTCTCCCCAGACAGGGTCTCAGTATGTAGCTCTGGCTGTCCTGGAACTCACTCTGTAGACCAAGCTGGCCTTGAACTCACAGAGATCCACCTGCCTCTGCCTCCCAAGTACTGGGATCAAAGGCGTGCGCCACCACCACCACCACCACCACCACCGCCACAAGTTTCTTCAGTCATCACAGCAATAGCAACCCTAACTAAGACACCTTCATGTGCTTTCTTTTCTCAGGCCACTTGTGACCCCTCCTTTATCTCTCCTCTACCCCTAACTCCTAATACCAGGCTTCTTGCACTTGGCCTACTTCTTTAGAGAGTCAAAGTGCTGTGAGTTTATTACCAGGCCCAAGGCTCATGGTTCCTTCCCCATCTTCAAAGGGTTTGACCATCACTTCTGCAACTATGGTCAGATTTGAGGATTCCACTGGTTTTGCTGGGATCATCCAAGATGGCCCTGTATGTCAAGTCCCTCACTTACATCCACCCAACCCCTATGTAGGTCCAGTAACATCACACAAGTGCTGGGGATTAATGAGGATCTGCACACCTCTTTTTGGAGGGTGTTCTTTTTGGTCACAGCTGTTAAAAACCTTGATGTATAAGTATTCTCATTTCTTTGAGGACAGCTGGTCCACTTTGATCAATGTATGTATGATGTGTCTGCATGCACTTTTGAGGCATCAACCTTACATGCCTTCCTCAACTGCTCTCTACCTTTTTATTTTGTAGATTTATTTTTATGTGCATGAGTAGTTTGTGTGTATAGATGTGCCTCATGTTCATGCCTGCTGCCTTTGAAGGTCAGAAGAGGACATCAGATCCTCTGGAACTGGAGCTCTAGATGGCTGTGAACCACCATATGGGTACTAGGAATTGACCCCAGGGCCCCTGTTGTTGTGGGATAATCCTTCTGTACACCGTGAAGATGTGCCTCTAGCTAAGACACCTTCTGATTGGTTTAATAAAGACCTGATTGGCCAATAGCTAGGCAGGAGAGAATAGGAGGGACTTCCAAGGAGAGAGGAACTTTGGTAAGAATCTGAGGTGTGTGGGATTAAGCCAGCCTGATGTAGAGGGAATCAGACGCACAGTATGGAGGAGAAGTAATGGGTCACATGGCAGAATGTAGATTAATAGAAATGGGTCAATTTAAGTTAGAAGAGCAGTTGGAAAAAAGCCTAAGCTAAGACCAAGCATTCATAGTTAATAAGAAGTCAAAAACACTGAGTCTTCCACTTTATTTTTTGAGACAGGATCTCTTACTGAACCTGGAGCTCACTAATTGGATAAACAGACTTGCCAGTGAGCTCTGGGGGACCCTTCTGTCTCTGTTCCCTGCCCCCAGCTCCAGGGTTCCTTAGGCCCATGGCCACACTGAGTTCCTCGTATGTGTTCAGGGACCAGCAAGATGGTCCAGGGGATAAGGCATCTGCCGCCAAGCCTGAGGACCCGAGTTTCATCCCCGTGGTGGGAGGAGAGAGCCAACTCCCCAAATTTATCCTCTATGGTGCACATGCCCACACATATACACAAAATAAAATACAAAAGTGGCTTTGGTTTTCATTTCCCTGGTGACTCCTGGTAACCAGCATTTTCCTGTGTGCCCATTTGGCATCTATGTATCTTCTGGGAACTGTCTATTCAAATTCACTGCCCATTCTTTTTCAGTTTGAGGTCAGCCTGGTCGGCCAAGCTATTCCAGGACAGCCAGAGAAACCTTGTCTGAAAAGCAAAAAGTGTTTGGGACAGAATTTGCTTTCTACAAGTCCCAGAAACTTCTGCTGGTCACACTTTTCCTGGATCTTTCCTTAAGTCCCTCAACTGGCCTTTGAGGAGTGGGACTAGGGAAAAAGTTCAGTGGAAAAACGGCTTGCCATGAAAGCATGAGGACCTGAGTTTCATCTCCAGGACCCATGCATGGTGGCAAACCCCAGAGCTGGGAAGGCGGAGACAGGAGGATGACTGGGACTCACTGCCAAGCCGACTTATCCCAGACACACCGGGCTTGAGAGTCCCTGTCTGAAAAGCGTAAGGTAGACTGCCCAGTGTCCTTTAATCTGCAGGAGACCGGCCGCTCCCATATGCTTACTGGGACACCAAGCCTGGGTTTCAAACTCGGGGAACCCGGGGCCGTGTGAGCAGGCCTCTTATCCGCCACGACACGACCTCGAGAGACCTAGTAGGACCGCCCGCAGAGCAACCAATAAACACCTGACGCCGACGGCCCCCTAGACTGCCTACTCTGTCGCAGTGCGGATGACCTCACAGCGCATGGGAGCATCTCAGCCAATCGGAGCTGGCTTCTGGGCGAGAGGCGGTATCTACACCCAGTCGCTCACCTCCGGGGTGGAGGTGGGGGACAGGAAAGGAGTGCGGCTACAATGCCCCGCCCTCCGCGCGGTTACCCTGCGAACCTGAGCATGCGCAAGGAGGTTCGGGTGTTGCTGGCCAGTCTGTACCTGGTCTTGATGACCCTTGCGTAGTGCACTGCGTGAATCTTTTGTTTGTTTGATTTTTCTGAGACAAGGTCTCCTGAAGCCTGGGCTGGCCTTGAACTCATTGTATGTCCCAGGATGATCTTGAACTGATCTTTCTACCTCCACCTCCTTACTTCAGGGATTAATAGGCGAGCATCACCACATCCTCATGGGTGTGAATTTTTTAAAATTTCGTCCACTCTGTGAGCGTTAGTTTAAATGGAACAAAAACGCTTAGGGCACTGATCCACTTAGCGAGCACTGCAACAGATGCTTGCTTGGTTCTCTGAGGAAGTCAGAGCAATATTAAATTGTACTAATATGGATTTACACGGATTGATCCTCAGCTGACGGAAGGCTCCCTGGTCAGGGTGTATGCTGCATATTAGCTAAGTGCAACCTCGCTCTGATTTTCTTTTTTAGACTAGATAATCAGAAATAGAAAGATCATGTTTCCTTCTTTTATCCCAGAGGATTCCTTTGTATCCTCCCCAGGGTAGCAGCGCCTCACTTTGGAGACTTTCCTTTTATTGTCCGTGGAGAGACAGGTGCCTGGCAAATGTGTCGTAAGCCCTGGAGACAGATTGGGCCAGACCCTGAACATACACCCTTAGCTATTTCAAGCAATACATGTCATGTAACCCTTTCATACAATTTCTTCTTTAGAATGGTGTTAACAGCAGTTATCTCCAGGTTTTTATGGGGATCAAGTGACTTTGTCAGCCCAATCAATGCCTAGCCCATAATAAACAATGAATGATGATACCACAGCCGCCATATCATCTCTTTCTCCAGTGCGTACCCCAGACTGCAACTTCCAACCTCCTAAGCCATTAAGGGAAGGAAGGACCAGTCCAGTTGTTGAACAACGGAGGGTTCAGAAAATCCTACAATGGTAATTTGGAGATGAGTGCCCATAGGGAACTAAAAGGGATACATGCAAGCTGAGTCCTGAGCGTTGAGTAGGATACACCCAGGCAAAGCTAGTTTTGGGAAATGAGAAGAATTCATACCAGGCAGAGGTCCAGAGGTGAGGGAAAGCCTTGTGGGTAAAAAGGGAATGGGCAAGAGATGAGGCTTACGCAGCCAGTAGGGGTCAGATACATTCCAGAAACTTGGCCTGAGACTTAGCCAAGCTGTCTGGCATTCCACTAGTTAATTCTCCTTTGAAGATACTAGGAGCTGGAACACCCTCTGAGAGCTGAGGCTAGGGCCAGGCATCTGGGGAACGCAGCCACTGCTCACAACTCTGGCTAGAACTCTGGAGGCCAGGACCTGAGGGGACATGGCCCAGGGACCCCATCACCTCATTATCCCTGATGCACACCTGGCCCTCCTGGTTTGTCATTCCCCTTGTGGTGACCATCTGTGCTTGGGGTGTGGAAGACCTGTATCACAGCGGCACCCATCCTTTGTGGCTGTGGTTCAGTGACTTAAAGTACAGACACTGTCCTGCCCTTAGCTGCTCTATCCAGGCAGGCCTGAGACTCTTGCCTCCACCTCACACCTGGGGAATTACGATGGAGTCACAAGGTCATCTTAGTGACTGGAATGTCTTCACAAACTTTCCTTAAATTTTCTTTCTTTCTTTCTTTTTTTTTTTTTTTTTTTTTTTTTTTTGTCGGAGCTGAGTACCAAACCCAGGGCCTTGTGCTTGCTAGGGAAGCGCTCTACCACTGAGCTAAATCCCCAGCCCCAAATTTTATTTTAATCATTATCTGGGCATGGGGGGTGGTTGTAACTGTGCTGGAAGGACCTGGTACCCTTCCTTTTCGCTAGCATACTATTGACACAATGGTCCCCAAGAAATCGCAATTTCCCAGAAAGTCCTATGCTGAGAGAAGGAGAGCTGAACCCTGGTGCCAACCAGAGAGGGAGCTTGTCTCCCTGGAAGAGGTTTTTGTACAGGTCTGACAGCTAGTCAGACCACCTTGTAGGAGAGACTGGAGCAGTGGTGGGGCAGTGATGGGCAGGGCTGCACTTTGACCTAGATTGTTAGTTATGCATAACTCTGGCCCTGTCTTTAAACCTGAAGCTCCTGTCTAGGTCCTGAGCTAGGAGAGCAAGTCACTGAACCCATTTATCCTCTTCCCGATATGGCCATGCTGGATAAATCTTTCTCCCTTTCCTCTTGGGATTGTGTGTTTAATTGGCCAGTTGGTGAGTGGCTCAGCCTCTCTTGCTGGTGTCCCTAGGGCCCAGGCCCTTGTCCTAAGAACGCTGGTAGTGGGTGTGCTGTGGATTAAACCCAGAGCCTCACCCACTCGAGGCAAGTACTCTACCCCTGAGCTCTATCTCCAGACCTCATTTAGTCTTTTTCCTGATGTTGCCACAATCTGTGCCAGCAAATACATTCAGGCTGGCCCAGTGATTAAGAGCACTAGCTTTGAAATCACACAACACAGGGCAGACTCTTGGATCTGATTGTGTCATTGACCCAGGCCTGCTGGGCAGGATGCCAATCATCGAAAAGACTGGGTTTGCAAAAGCCAGTGAGGCTTTATTTAGGAGATGGCCAAGCGTGGATCGGGAAGAACTTTACTCAAATATGCCTCTGGAGGACAGGGTGAAGGGGTTTTTATGGGATAAACAGGCACAGTCTGAGGTGTCTTTCAGTTGGCGGTGAGGTGCTGCCCTGGCCTTTGCATAATTAATTCATCTTCGAGGTTTCTCATAGAGTACATCTGCAAAAAATGGAGGCCTATGCATAATCTGAGGGCAGAGTTTTCAGGTCCTTGAATCAAAAAGTCACCAGGGGACACCTGCCCCGGGCCCAGAAAAGAGCCAGTAGTTTCTACAAAAATAGCCTTCTAGGCCTTGAGGAGTAACCTAGACAACCATTGTCACCCTAACCCACACTGCAGAGGCATCAGCTGCAGCAAGGTTCTGGGAAAGCAACAATGAGTCGCTCAGTCCTGTGGCCTCTATAAACAGTGATTTTGGGTTTCTGGAGACAGGGTCTTGCTATGTTGTCCAGGCTATAGCCAGGATTACAGGTACACACCACCTCGCTAGACTCTAAAATTAGTGACCTTAAAACGCCACTAAACTGGGCCTTGTGGCTTAGACCTATAATCCCAGCACTGAGGACACAGACAGGGGTTCAGAGTCATAGTTCACCACACAGTGAGTTTAAGGCCACTTGGGCTACACAAGCTTGGTGATAAAATAAAAACAAAAATGCTGTCTCAAGTACACACTCAGGTTTGGTGCCCATTGAAGACATGGCCTTGACATACTTGAGCCTCTTAGTTTCGTGTTCACGGCTCATTGCTTAAGGAGGTGAGGCGTGTAAAGTGCTGAGCAGACCTGGGCATGTGGTAAACACGGGAAGAGAAAGTCTCCATTCAAGAGTCCTGATGGAGGCTGGGATGCAGCTCACAAGTACAGCATTTGCCCCTCATGAGAGGCCCTGAGTTCCATTCATTCCCAAGTACTGTGCACAGAAGAAAAAAAAAACAACAGGGGTTGGGGATGTAGCTCAGTGGTAGGGTGAAAGTGCTCCCTACCCCACCTTATATTTTGAGGCAGGGTATCTCACTGAACAACTGAGCTTGTGTGCTCAGCGAGTCTGGCAACCGTCTGTCCTCACCCCTGAATGCTGGGACTTCAGGTGGGTCACATGGCCACTAATCGTGTCAGTGGATGCTGGGGATCAAATCTCAGTCCTTGTGCTCATGTGGTCCCTTTACCCACTGAGCCATCCCTGCAGTCCTGGATTCCATTTGAAAGCAAATGCTTTGTCTCTGTGTTGCAAAAAGAATCATGGGAAAAGCAGCTGGTGTCAGGGCACTGATGGGGAACCATGCAAGTCACCATGGTGTTCTTCATCACTAGATTTCTGCAGGCAGCAGAGGAGCCACATTTTCTTAGGAGTGTGCTGGATGAAATGGTACAAACACTTTGACTAAATCTCAGCCTGGGGGACACATTTCTTAAGTATTCTGTGAGACATGGCAGCCAATACAGGAAAGGCACTTGGGTGGCACAGGAGAGTGCAGCAACCATGCCTGCAGGTCCCCATCCAGCAGTCAGCTAACCAGGACTAGAAAAATATAGGGACAAAGCCTACATCTTCCAGGAACACATGCTGTCTTCTCTTGCCTAATATGGTATGACAATATTGACATAGTAGTGACCTTTTACCAAGCCTCACTGGCACTACAAAACCCAGCTTCTATCTATCTATCATCTACCTACCTACCTACCTACCTATCTATCTATCTATCTATTTATCTATCTATCTATCTATCATCTATCTATCTACCTATCTATTTTTGAGATAGGGTCTTTCCAATGAATCCCCGAGTTTCCTGGAACTAGCTCTGTGGACCAGGCTGGACTTGAACTCAGAGATCCACTTACCTCTGCCTCCTGTGCACAACTGTGCCAGGCAGAGTTGCAGTGTTTTTAACTGGCCATATAAAAAAATGCCTGCTCTTATAGAAATATGATGGTTTAATTATGGAAACAAATGCTATTTTCCTACCATCATTTCGCAGTATGAAAGTATAACTTTGGATTGTATTGTTATAATGTTTTGCTTTAGATGTTGCTATTTGGAAGATGGATGAGGCAATGCACACCTATAACCCTAGCACTTAAAAGGTGGATGGAGGAGGAGGAGGAGGAGGAGATCAAGGTCATCCTTGGCTACACAGTAAGTTTGTGAACAGCCTGAGACCCTGCCTCAAAACAACATAGATTCGAATAGGTTCATGTCAAAGGAAGCAATGGTTTGTACTAACAATGATAAAAGGTGACGTTTCAGGCATAAGCCAGAGTTGTGGAGAATGGGAAGCTTCCATAGAGAACTCAACTAGTAATTAAAGGCTTTTCTGAGAGTGGAGCATGAACAAAGATGACTGTGTGAGTCTGTGTATGAAGGGGGAGGTACGGGTGCCGTGCCTGTATGTGCATGTGGCAGTCAGAGGTCTATGTCAAATAGCTTTTACTCAGTTGTTCTCTACCTAATTTTTTTTTGAGACAGGGTCTCCCATTGAACCTGGAGCTTACTAATTGGCTAGGCTGGCTGCTGAACTCCATAGAGCCTTCCCCTCCCTCTGGGTTACAGATATGCTATCAGCTTTAAATTTTTTTTTTTTGTTTTGTTTTTGTTTTTGTTTTTCGAGACAGGGTTTCTCTGCATTGTTTTGGTGCCTGTCCTGGATCTCGCTCGGTAGACCAGACTAGCCTAGAACTTACAGAGATCCACCTGGCTCTGCCTCCTGAGTGCTGGGATTAAAGGTGTGCGCCACTGCCGCCCGGCTCTTAAAATTAAAAAAAAAAAAAAAAAAGTTTATTTAACTTCATTTTATGTGCATTGGTGTGAAGGTGTAAGATACTCCGGAACTGGAGTTACAGATGGTTGTGAGCTGCTATGTGGGTGCTGGGAATTGAACCCAGGTCCTCTGGAAGAGTAGTCAGTGCTCTTAACCACTGAGCCATTTCTCCAGCCCACTGTCAGCTTTTTTACATGGATGCTAGGAAAGCGAACTCAAGTCCTCATGCTTAAGTGGCAGGCACTTTACTGCGTTATCTCCTTAACCCAACAAATAGGAATTTTAAGCATTACATCTGCCAACATCTGGCAGACCTGCCTGACTCAGTAACCATTGTATTTGTCAGGTTGGCACATGCCTTTAATTCCAACATTCAGAAGGCAGAGGCAGACATATCTTCGTGAGTTTGAAGGCAACGTGGTTCACATAGAGATCCAGGCCAGCCAGGGCTGTACCATGAGACTCTATTTCAAACAAAACCCAAATGACCACTGCATAATGCTGTAAAACCACACATGGTAAAGGACCCACAGGAGATGCAAGGAAAGGGATGCAGATTAGTGACCGAGCTTGGCTGGCAGACCAGAAAGGAGGTGAAAAAGGACAGATGAGACTTGGTACTACCAGCCGGCCAACCTCCTGCCCTGCACTCAGGAAACTGCCTCCCAGGCCAGCGATGCAGACCAGTTGGTAGAGTGCTTGCCTAGCATGCACAAGGTTCTGGGTTTGAGCAAGGTATAAATCTGGCATAGTGGCAAATGTCTGCTAGTGGCAAATGACTGTTGGTGGAGATGCCTATAACCCCAGCCCGTGGGAGGTGGAGGCATCTGGGCCTTTCTTGGCCCCGTGGTAGTTCCCATCACCTCTCACTATACAAAGACCATGGAGGACAATGGACAAGGTAAATCTCTTTTGAGGTCCCACAGATGGCTCAGTGGGCTAGGCGCTTGCCCTGCAAGCACGACGTCTGGGTCCTAGTAATGGCTGTCTCTAGCCACAGCAATCCTCCGGTGAGACAGATATCCTGGGATGCAACAGAGCACAGTAGGGTCTGAGGCAAGGACAGACACCTACCGTTACCCCACCCTCTGACTTCTACATGTGTTCCACGCACACACACAGTTACAGAGAAACACTTGAACACACACACTGGCCACATGCGGCCACTGAGCACTTGAGATGTGGCCAGAATGATGGTTTTTAATTTTTTTCACTTTTGGTTGTTTGAGACAGGGTCTCAACTTGGCTGTCCCAGAACTTTCTATGTAGACCAGGCTGGCTTTGAACTCACAGAGAATGGCCTGCTTCTTCCTTCCCAGTGCTGGGATAAAAGTCGTGTGCCACCATGCCCAGTCTCATGAATGGTATTTTTTAGTTAGTGTGTTAAATAAAATACACAGTTGTTCCACAGTGGGGTGGTAACGGTTCTAGGACTCCTTGAGAACAACAAAATCCAAAGATACCTCAGTCTTGTATATGAAATGTCAAGATATTTACCTTTGACATACACACAGCCTCCTGTTTCTTTACATCATTTTCAGATTACTCTTGCTACCCACTACATCTCAGGAGTGATGCAAATAGTTGTCTGACCTTGTTGCCTGGGGAATAAAGGCAGGAGCAAGAGTCTGTTCATGTTCAGCATGGACTCAGCGGCTTTGCTGTTCTTTCTTTCCTTTCTTTCTTTTTCCTTTCATTTCTTCCTTCCTTCCTTTTTTAAGATAGTGTCTCACTTCATAGTCCAGGCTGACCTTGAACACAGCTAGCCTCCTGCCTCAGGTTTCCCAGTGTTACAGATGTGAGCCAGCCACCAAGCCTAGCTTCTCCGAAGATTTTTCATCCTCAAAGGGTTGAATCGGAGAATGTGGGACCTGAGGATACATATATACAGCCAATTGTATAGCTAAGATTCATTTTATCTCATGAACTCTTACCCTATCTTACAAAGATCCTGTGATTATATTAGAGGCAGCTAAACAATCCAGGATCCTTAACCGAATCATGTATGAAATGTCCCTTTTGCCATATCAGATATACACTCACAGGCTAGGACTTGGGTGTCACTGATGGTGGGGATGGCTATTGGCCTCCCACACTCTGCCTTTCTTCTCTACCCATGGGAAGAGCAGCCTATTTTGTGAGTGCTTGGTGAGGGTTCAGTGAGAGACTCCAGGGCTGGGGTGTCTGTTGCTCAGTTGGCTAGCATACACAAAGCCCTAGGTTTGATCCTCAGCACTAAATGAACTGTATCCAGTGCTTGGGAGGTGGAGCAGGAGCATCAGAAGTTTGATGTCATCCTGTAACCCAGGCTGGCCTCTGATCCCCTACATAGCCAAGGGTGACTTTGAACTTCTGATGGAGTTGCCTCCCTCTCCTCAGTGCTGGGATTCCATAC
Source organism: Onychomys torridus (assembly GCF_903995425.1). NCBI lineage: Eukaryota > Metazoa > Chordata > Mammalia > Rodentia > Cricetidae > Onychomys > Onychomys torridus. Next base: position 6,784,809 of record NC_050446.1, on the reverse strand, counting down.
ATGTCTGCACCACCACACCCTGCTTTACTTATTTATTTTTGAAACAGGGTCTTGCTATGTAACCCAATCTGTTCTCAAATGAACAGCAGTCCTGTTCCAGCTTCTCCAGTGTTGGGATTACGGACATGCCTGGCAGGTTTATTTTAAAGAGGAGAGAAAACCACAACTGATCATGGACACAAGGCAGTTAAACTGGGAAAGCATCAGAAAGGTTATGAATTCCCCAGAACCTCGCTCCCCAGGCACTGGGCCCCACATTCCAAGTTCCACTGAAAAGGGTTAATCTTTTTCTGGGCCCAGCTGAACAGCCTCGGGAAAGTTATATGGCCTCTCCGTCCCTCTTTTTTCTTATCGGTTAATTGGAGCAATAGTAAGAGCTCCATGCTCGGAGTTGACCTTAAACCAGACAAACCCAGCCCACTAACACAGAGCATGGTAGCAGAGCTGGGATCAAGCCTGTTCAGAAAAATGCCTACTTTTTTCCCCCTTCAGTTCCCGAAGCCAGGGCCTCTTGCATAATAACCACGAATTCTACAACTGAGCTTTATCCCCCAACTATTCTTTTTTGTATTATTGTTTTTGTTTCTTGAATTTGATTTTTAATTGCCAGGGTTTCTGGAATAAATAGAGAACTCTCCCACCTCGCACCACACAAGTAACCGCGAGGGGAGCCATTCTCTCTCTCCCAGACCTTTTGTTTTGCATTCACACAAATACCCGGTAACACCCAAGAGGGGTGGTTTATGACATCTTAAACAAAAGGGGTGAAGTGTCTATACTGTGCACTTGTTCTGAAATGGAAACAACGATGTGCTACTTCTGCCTTCCCCCTGGACCCGTCTGACACCTTCTAACACAGTCCGGGCTGTCGGGCTGTCCGGAGGGTGGAGGGAGCAGGAACCAGGCCGGATTCGTTTCTAAGCCCTCCTTCCAGCTAGCCTTCCAGGCCTCAGGTCTGCATCCCCTGCCTTCTAGAGCGCTGCGCCCTCCCCTTCTCCCCTTCCCATTTTCACCCCAGAGCTCTCCCTGGGGTCTCTCCCCAGTCTGTTCCCAGTCCTCTCAGGAGCCCCTTCCCCCACTCCATGGAGGTCCTCTTCATGGTGGGGGTAGTCTCTACCCCCTCTCCTCCGAGGTCCCTTTGCACCATGATCCCCTCTCCATAAAGAGCCCCTCTGCTGGGACCCCTCTCCATCCAGTTCCTTCTCCACTTTTTCTCCATTTGAGCCACCCTCTCCATTGCAGCCTCTTCTTCCGTCAAGATCCTTCACTTAGGTCTCCTCTCCACCTAGAGCCCTTCTTCATCAAGGTCTCTCTCCATTTAGGCACCTTCTCCACTTAGGCCCCTTCTCCACCTAAGCCCCTTCCCACCGCGTCCCCTCTCCAGCCGAGCTTCCTCTCCATTGAGGTTCCTCACTTCCGCAGCCCCTCTCTGCACCGCGGCGCAGCCCGCTCCCCGCACCCTCCCTCCCGGGACGGAGGTGGCGCGGCAGGGGGCGCTGCGCGGGCCACCGTGCGGGCGGCGGGCGGAGGCGGCGCGGAGGCGGGGGCGGCGGCGGCGGCGGGGGGCGGGGAGCCGAGCGCGGGCGGGAGGCGGCGGCGAGCCACAGCGCCGAAGCTCCAGCGAGCGCCGAGGAGCGGGAGGAGGAGGCAGGAGCGCAGAGCGCCGAGCCCCGCGCCGCCGCCGCGCAATCCGCCGCCATCCGCCGCCCCCGCGCCCGGCCGCCGCCCGACCGCCATCGCCCGGGCCCGTCGCTCGCGGACGCAGACCAGGTGGGCCGGGGCCGGGGCCGGGACTGCGCTTTGTCTCCACTGCCGTGCGCTGCGGCGGCGGGCGCGGGGCTGCGGCCTGGTCGGCGCTCTCCAGCTCGCCATTGTTGTGTCTCGGCGGCCAGGGCGGGAGGACGGCGGGCCGGGCGGGGCCGGGATCTGATCGCCGTAGGGATCGAGCCGGAGGGCTCTCCTGCGCCTGGGGACAGCGGCCTCGTAGGCCGGGGCGGGGGACACGGGACCCCGAGGACGCCCGGAACCGCAGGCCGAGCGCCACCCCGGCTCGGGTGGGTTCGGCTGCGGGAAGCGGGGCGGTGTTTTTACGGTACCCGGAGCCGTAGCTAAAAATGTTTAATAATAAACAGGATGTCGCTGCTCGGGGCCTGCCAGATTGATGATTTTTTTTTTCTTCGCCTACCTTTTAAGAGAAATGCAGCCCTGTTGAGGTAGTGGGCCTCTCCAGAGAGGATCTGCCTGCACAAAAGTGGACGCTGCTTTCCTTTCTTCTTTGTAAATACCGTGGGGAGACGAAGCCCACTGTTAGGCAAGAATAGGTGTCGTCCCCCCCCCCCCCCAGCAATGGTGAGCTTGAAGGAAGTGGGAGAAGGGGGGCGCCGATGCTCTCCGGAGTGTGTCATTTGCTAAATGGCTGCCTGGGAGAAGCCTTCATAAAAGCCTGTCTTTTGCAGGTTAGTTAATTTCACCTATGGCTTTCTTCCCTGGAAAGGCTAGCGTGTATTTTCGGTGTGTTGTCTGCATTATACATATCCTTTGGGCTTTCAGCCTGTCCGTTTGAAGTCTTGGCGTCTTGTCTTGGCAGTACAACTGCCAGGGGCTCGTTTTGTATCGTAATGTCTGCACCGTCGTGTGCAGGCTGGGACCTGAGGGGTACAGGCTGTAGAGTGGGATACCTGCTGCCTCCGCCTCCAAACCCAAGGACTACTCAGCCCTCATTGGCAGAGAGGCATGACTTGGCATGCAGTCGGTGCTCCATGGTTACTCAGTGCTGTCAACCTAGGACAGAAGGTTGGCCACTTGTGGTGCCATCCATGCTGGAGCATGCCACAGGTGCTGACTTGAAGTGGCGACATTGGAGAAGGGGTTCAAAACATTGGATATTGTAGGACTGCTGGGAGTCCCAGGCCAGCCTGGGCTACATCGTGAAAACCTAACAAAATACCCACACTATTAGGTACTGGGTCAGTGTGGGCTTCTGGGGAATGAGCATGGGAAGGCGTGTGGACCTCCAGAACCTACTGGCTCCCTAGTCAGGGGGCGTTGTAGAGGGTAGCTGGGCTCCAGTGGGCTGGAACTGTACTGGATGGGTAGAACCGGCAGGAACCCTGGGAGTCCTGGCTTTGGAAGGTAACTGCCCTCCTTGGGGATGGGCATGTAATTGGGAGCTGGCAGCTTGTTTAGGCAAGTGTGCCTTTGGAGCCCTGTTCAGGTGCTCTTGAGTTACTTTACTCAAGTCTCTGGGCCCCAGCTCTTGCATCTATAAAATGGGAGTAATTACGACTGCTGGTGTATCTCGTGGGAGCCTCAGGTAAGATTCAACAGCAGAGTGTTTCCATCCGTGGGAAGGTGGTAGACATGTATGTTCTTGCTGGTTCCTTGGTTTTGCTGGTCACTTTTAATTCCTTTTTTTCCCCTCCTATTGTGGCTTATGGAATTGTGACACCACTCCCCACCACCCCCGCCCCAGATGCTGTGACCAGCAAATGTTTTTGATATTCTCTTTATTGCCCTCGTGCCTAAAAGCAGTGGGTTGACTTAGAAGGGAGCCCAGCCAGATTCTGTGGCGGAAGGGAGACCAAGGAAGGGCCGAGGACAGTAAATGGGGGCGGGGTTTGGGGGGATCCAATTTTGGTCTCACTCTGAGTGATAACCGAGGCCTAGATTGCCTCTTGGACTAACCCTGAGTAACTTGTTGGTCCCCACTTGGATAAACAGTGACTTTCATCCGGAGGGGGTAGGGGGGATTGTCTCACCTCCTTTGGCTTCGTCATCCAGCTGAGTGTTAAGGAACTTCCAGGCCCCCTCCAGGCCCCCTCCAGGCCCTTTATTCTCCTGCTGTTTGGCTCCTCCGCCTCGCCGCCCTTGTCCTAGCCTGCTAGTGGCTGGCAGGTTAGGGAAGACAAGTCTACTGTCCCTGCCCCCAAGATTTTCATTCCCTGGGCCGATTGTGTGGCACCCTGGTGGGGCCTAGAATGGGTGAGGGGAAAATCCCAGGGCACTTAGAGGCAAAAGCTTTGGAGAGTGGAGTTTCTGGAATGGCGGGTCAGAACTGGCTTCTGAACCTTGGGCTTTGCTGTGGGATTCTTGCTTGGCCTCTTAACTGTCCTCCATCCAGTTTGAACACACACACACACACACACACACACACACACACACATCTGTCACTTTTTCTCTGCAAAATTATTTTATTATACTTTTAAGTTTTTTTCTTTCCTTACACAAAATACCAACTCACATTGCTAAGGGCTGTGGGTTGGTTACATTGCCCATTGTTCTACCCTTAAGGATTGATCATTTCGGTGTTAGTTTCTATTTCAAACCAGAATAGACTGGGAGCAGCAGTGCATGTATTTCAAAATTCCATAACCAGGTTCCTCTGCTGTCAAATGTTTGGATCATGTTACAGGCCGCAGGAATTAATAGGACCTGTCCATAGCAGATCTTTAAACATTTTTCTCTTAGAAAAAGAAAGAAAATGGCCAGCAGACATCTGTTGGGTTTTATACTGTGAGCTTGTTATTTTTGGTTTTGAAATGAATATTGTGTGCAAAGGCAGGCCATCTTTTTCCGAATCCTAGTTGATTGTATTTACTGTGTGTGTGTCTCTGTTTGTGTCCTGTGGTACTCCAGTGGTGGTCCTAGGCAACCTGTGGGAGTTGGTTCCCTCCTTCAATCATGTGGGTCCTCAGGTTCAAACGCAGGTTGTCAGATTTGGTGCCAGTCACTCCTCCTACCGAGCCGACTTTCGGCCCTCCGTGTTTATCAGTGTTTTTATTATTTGGGTTTGCACAGACTGGGGTGCATTTGCACACGGCCTGTGGTGCTGAAGCCGTGGAAAGAGGAGGGTGGTTAGCTTTCAGAGCGGGAACATTGTTTACTGTGAGCCTTTAGGTTTCACAGGGGCCCTTTGGCCTCCTCACCTGGGAGCTGGCAACCTGAGCCTCACTGCGGGTGATGCCACCGTTTACACCAGCAGGCCCATGGGAAATCTGGGTGCCAGGAGGACGTTGGCCGTGGGGACTACAGCTTTGTTCTCAACTGCACCTTTTTTTTTTTTTTTTTAAATCCTGGGATACCTGAGAAACAAGATTTCCAAAACTTCTCTAGTGCCGTGGCGATGCTGGTGTGGGGAGCTTGTCATGCCGTAGGAGGTGGCTGGCCATGCAGGGCGAAGGCCACCTGAGGGCTATTGTCTGAAATGTTTGCCTCTCTCGGTCCCTCTCTGCAGCCAGCCTGGGTCCTTTATCCCTTCTTCGAAGACCACTGGCTTCTTCCTCTCTGGTGTTGGGAGAAGCTGATTACATTTTCGGTCCTCTAGTCATGCACCAGATACTCATCCTCACTTATTTCTCTGCCGTTGTGCAGGGTCCTGTGATTAAAGTGAAATCCTGGAGGAAAACAGTTAGAAAATACTGGGAAGGATTAATAAGAAAACACAAATGCAAGCCACCTACCCCTGACTAGAGGTGACTAGCACAAATGTGTTGGCATCTTTGCACCTGGAACATTCTACACACAGTGCGGTTGACAGCTTGGTTCTTCCTCTGAATGTATTTCATGCATCTGCCATGATTTTGTTTGTTTGTTTTTGTTTTTGTTTTTTGAGACAGGGTTTCTCTGTAGCTTTGGAGCCTGTCCTGGACTAGCTCTGTAGACCAGGCTGGGCTCGAACTCACGGAGATCCACCTGGGATTATAGGCGTGTGCCACCACTGCCCGGCCATGATTATTTAATCTTGCAATTTGTTAGACAATTTGGTTGTTACTACTCATCTCTCCCCCTCCCCCCAACAAGACATTCCTTCTTGTTCTTATCTCTGGTTATCTCCCTGGTGTGATTTCTGTGGTCAGAGTGGGTGAGGCCTATTCTGGTTTTCTCTGGAGTTTTCAGTCCTTCTGACCTTCCTCTTCTGTCTTGAACCACCAGGTTCTGGGTGGCTCTACCTGGATCAGGGTCTTTTTATTTTTTAAGATTTTTTTTAGTAGTTTTAATTATGTTTATTTATGTGGGTATGTGCACGGGACTGCAATGCTCACAGAGTTCAGAGTTCAGGGTGTTGGATGCCCTGGAGCTGGAATTACAGGTGATTGTTAGCAGCCTGATGTGGGTGCTAGGAGCCAGACTCGCTCCTTTGCAAGAAAATAACTGATCTTAATGCTTTCCCATCTCTCCAATCCCTAGCTCAGGAGCTCCATCACAGACTAGAGTGGGTGGAGACAAGGCACTTGTCTCAAACCCCGAGTTGTTCTAGAGGTGTAGCAGGAAGCCCCTCCCAAGAGAGACTGGGGGAACCCCTCAACCTGTCATTACTTTTTTTGGTATGTTTGGATTAAATGTGTGAGCCACCACCCCAGGGGTTGGGGTGGGGTGGGGTGGGGTGGGGTGGGTAGTGGTTTGTTTATGAGTCTCTGTAGCACTCTGATGAGGAATATGCAATTTAGGCCAGGCTGGCTTCAAACTCAATGTGATCCAAACTGGTCATGGTGGCGAATGCCTTTAATCCCAGCAAAGACAGGGGGATCTCTGTGAGTTCGAGGACAGCCAGGGCTACACAGAGAAACCCTGTCTTGAAAAATCAAAAACAAACAAACAAACAAAAACCAAACCTCACAGAGATTCACCTATTTCTGCCTCCTGGGGGCTGGTGATTAAAGATGTGGGCTACTGTGCTTGGCTATGTAACCCAGATGGGCCTTGAGTACCAATCACAGTATGTGCTGCCATCTTGGTTCTGCGTTTCTTTATCATGCTTTTTACAATTTGTAAACAAAGTTTTAAAAATAATTTTTATTTTATTTTTTTTTTGTGTGTGTACAGTGTGTATGCATATATGCATGAATGTGTCCATGCTTGTGGAGGTTTGAGGTTGAATTTGGTGTCTTCCTGGGTCACTCTCAACCATATGTATCAAGGTATGGTCTCTTGAACCCAGAACTCATTGATCTGGCTAGTGTAGCTAGCCAGCCCGCCCCCGTGATCCCCGATTTCTTCATTCTGTGTGTACTGCATTGCAGGTGGGCCGTCATGGTTACCTGGCTTTTTGGGGGTGCTGGGTTTTTAACTCTGGTTTTCATGCTTGTGCAGGGAGCACTTTACACACAGAATCATCTCCCCAGCCCCTAAGCCATTTTTATTGTGCTAAAAATTCATTGTTTGTAAGTGTCCAGTTCAGTGGCTTGTCACAGGGGCACACACTCACTACTGACCATCTCTGGGTGTTATCATCTTCTTGAACTGAAAGGCCATGCATTAGACACTTCCTCTTCTTCCAGCCTCAGGCAGCTGCCAGCCTGCTTTGTGTCTGAGTTTGACCATTCTGGGTACCTTGTATCAACAGGATAACCACAGTTCATCATTGTATTCCTGGCTTCCTTTTTTAGCATGCTCCCAGGACTCATTCCATGTTGTAGTGTTTCAGAGCTTCCTGAGGCTGAGACAGCAAGGGTTGAGAATTTCAGTGTAGTCTGGACTGCAGAGCCAGACCCTATCTTAAAAACAGACAGCAGCATGGCCGGATGGCTCAGCAGGTAAAAGCGCATGCCACCAACAGTGCAAGCCCGATGACCTGGGTTCGAATCCCGGTAGAGCTAGGAGGAGAGACCCAAGCTTTCAGAGTTGTCCTCTGACCACCTCCTACATGAGGTGGTACCCCACCCTCTCCCATCACACATGGCACACACGCTTTTTTGCATACATATGTATTTCATTTTCTTCATCCATCTGTAGTGGACAGCTAGTAAGCACAACTGTTTTTAATCTGTGGCACTCTCCCCACCCCGCCCCGCCTGCCGTGCGTGCTTTTGTTTCCTGTGTACGTGCGCTCTCAGGGTCACCTGTAAGTGGGATGCACTAGAGAATTGTGTAAGAGGGTCTCACGCTAGGCCAGCAGAGTTAGGTTCAAATCCACCTGGGAAAGGTGGGGGGTGTTCTGGAGTTGGGGCAGCATTGAAGTAAGCCGCACTTGGAAGTAGTACACCGAGGCCTGGGGTGTTAAAAACTGCGGATCCCTGGAGAGCTCATGCTTTTCAGGGTACTGAGGCTCTTTGAATGTGGACATCCTGTAAGTGCTCAACCTCCCAGCATGCCTTGGGTCATGCCTTTGTAAAGATGATGGGATGGAGGAAGGGGACTGGCCAGCGCCATTACCCAGGTCTCTCTGTGTTCCCCAGAGCTTTTTGGGCAGGTGGTGTTTACAGACAGTCCAGAGATTAAAGAACAGCTCTTTCCCCACAAGGACAGAAAATACAGGCCTGTCTGGGAGGACCGGGTCCCTCCTGCCCAGGTGACCTGTCTAAGACTAAATGGGCTCAATGTTTAGAAGTTGCTAGGGAGAGCGGAGGGTTGTTTATCAGCACTGGTTTAAAAGAAGGAAAAGGTGAGTGTGTAAAGAGAAATGCAAGCATTTTTCTCCCAATCTCCCTGGCCATGAGCAGTTTACAGTTTGAGTGTTTATCCTGCATTGGTAAATGTAGAATTAATGGGCTTGGGGAAAGGCTGCTTTAGAAAACAAAGGGTGTGTGTGTGTGCATACTGGGGTGCAGAGATGGAGCTGAGGGGCTGGGGTGCAGCTTAGCAGCAGAGCACACACAAGGTCCTGGGTTCTGGATCCAAGATTGTGAAAAACAAACAAATCAACAGTGGGATCACCTGGCTACATTAGATCATGCATTTTCAAACGTTGTACTGAGGGTTTCTCTTTATTAATAGAAACAAATATGACTTATTAATATTTTAGAAATAATGCTTACTAGGTTTTTAAAAATGAATAAATGTATTAAAAAAAACAAAATAGCAGCTCAGTCATCTAAAAATACAGATATTCCCAGTAGACTTTTTTGTCTTTTTTTTTTTTTTTTTTTTTTGTATGTGGAGCTGAGGACCGAACCCAGGGCCTTGCACTTGCTAGGCAAGCACTCTACCACTGAGCTAAATCCCCAGCCCTGACTTTTTTTTTTGTAAAGAGGTCCCACTAGCTGGCCTGGGACTTGCTATGTAGACCAGGCTACCTTTAGCTCACAGAGGTCTACCTGCCTCCACCCCAAGAGCTGAGATGAAAGGCTTGTGCTAGCACACCTGTTAATACATATATTAAGCTGGGTGTTGTGGCGTATGCCTTTAATCCCAGCACCCAGCAGACAAAAGTAAAAGTTTGTTTTTTTTAAACTTTACAAATTATAAAAAGTGTAAGAAGAAAAGCAGAGCCAAGATGGTAACACACACTGTAATCTTAGTACTTGGGAAGTGAAAGGAGGAGGATTGCCATTTGACTTAGGGTTTCTATTGCTGCGATGAGACACCATGATCAAAATACTTAAGCATCGTTGTCCATCACTGAAGGAAGTCAGGACAGGAACTCAAACAGGGCGGGATCTCAGCGGTAGGAGCCGATGCAGAGACCATAGAAGGGTGCTGCTTACTGGCTTGCTTCCCCTGGACTACTCAGCCCACCTTCTTATAGAACCCAGAACCACCTGCCCAGGGATGGCACCACCCATCATGGGAGGTTGACACACAAAACCATCCAGTACACCATTCAAGGCCAATCTAGGTTTCATCGCCAAGTATGGTTGTGCACACCTTTAACACCAGTACTGGCGAGGCAGAATCAAGTGTATCTCTGTAAGTTCCAGGCCAGCCATGACTACATGGTGAGGTCCTGTCTCAAAAATTGTGTGTGTGTGTGTGTGTGTGTGTGTGTGTGTGTGTGTGTATGTATGTATGTATGTATGTATGTATGTATGTATGCACATGCTCACACAAGCATACACATACAAGAGGGAATGTGCCATGGTGCACATAGGGAGGTCAGATGACAGCTTCCTCTTCAAAAGCGTGGTGTGTCTTAAGTAGCCTGTAAGGGTTAAGAATCACAATTAGCCCTCCATGTGACTGCTTCGGTTTGTATACTGTAGAAGTGAGGTAGTGGCTCTTAGTGCAAGGCCTTTGGAATCTTCTCGGGTAGTAAGTAGGGTTAGAGGTTGTGATCCGGTCTGTGAGCAGAATGGATTTGTGGATGCGGGTCTGTCATGCAGGGAGGGCTGTGTCGTGAGCTGCTCTGGTCTGTCAGGTGAGGACCTATGTGCTGCTGGGAGGAGGGTGTAGTGGGGGCTGAAAAGATAGTCCTTGGTGTTGATGTGAACTTCTGGCGCTTGCTTACTGGAGCCTGGTGCATGCAGTCCACAGACGGCCTCTGGAGTTTTCTGTGGCCTCTCCCTGGTGTTGTGCAATCTTCAGTGGTACGTGTTAGATGATGGGCCTCTTTAGAATCTCCTGTAATGGCCTTGCACAGATTTCCCCAACTCTTTTAAAATTTTTATTATTAAAATTATTACATATTTAGCTGGGTGGTGGTGGCACAAGCTTTTAAATCCCAGCACTCGGGAGGCAGAGGCAGGCGGATCTCTGAGTTCGAGGCCAGCCTAGTCTACAGCGCGAGATCCAGGACAGCCAGGGCTACACAGAGAAACCCTGTCTGAAAACAACAACAACAACAACAAAAAATTACATTTGTGTGTGCGCACATGCATGCCCCATGCATGAGTGGAGGGTAGAGGACACCGAAGGGGAGTGGGTTCTCTCCTACCGTGAAGGTTCCGGGGACTGAACTGGAACTGTCAGGTTTGGCAGCAAGTGCCATTACCTGCCTAGCCTCCTGTGTTTTAGTTTAGATCTTGAGACAGGGTCTTGTGTTGCTTAGGTTGGCCTTTAGCTCACTAGGAAGCTGAGGATGCTCTTGGCTTTTCCACACTGAAGCATAGAGTGACTGAAGGGGCAGATCTGGTGAGGCCTGGTGTGGTGTGTCAGGTATCTGGGAAGGGGCAGACTGGGCTGCAGCATGCCCAGAGGAGGCAGTCTAGACTTGAGCGCTGTCATCTCTCAGTTGCTTCTGTGACTCAAACCTAGGAGTTTACCCGAAGAGAGGCATGACCCCCACCCCACCTCTGCCCTCTGTGGTGGGTGCAGGGTCTGCTTTGGGGTCCCCTGCCTTCAAGTCCAGAAGTTCTGCCGCCTTAAGCTGGGGCCCTGGGGCCAGTTATTTAACCTTTCTGCTCTGGCCTGCTCGCTTGTAGATTGCTGGAGCAGCAGTGCCCTTCCTAGAATGGAGGAGAGGATTTGGAAGGTCATGCGTAAGTGTTTATAAGGCACCTGGCATGAGCCACGCAGGCTCTCAATAAACAGGAGAGCTATTAATGGGCTGAACTCAGCACTCAAGGAGGGCTCAGGGGTTTGGAGTAGGCAGGCTGCACACTTGGGACTCCTTTGTTTACTAGATGCTAAGGCTTCTAATTGTGCTAAACTCTGCTGCAGACCCAGATCCAACAGCCACACACCCTTTCCTCCAGGGGCTCAAACCCTTGACCAGACCAACACTAGCTGGCCTTCCTGGGAAGCAGGTGCCCTGGGCTCTTTCTGCCACTTTCATCTTCAAGAATTATACGGGCTCTTCCTGGGGTCTTTTCTGAAGAGTGAAGCATGGGTGAGGGCCTCGGGGCCTGGCTGGACGGAGCTCACAGCTAGCTGGCCACAGTTCTGAGTTGGTCTCCTCACACAGGACTTCTTAACCTTCTCACCCACCTGCAGTAGGACCCTGAATCCATGACCTCTTAGTTCTGGGAGACTCAGTTTCTTTAGCTGCTGCGTGAGGGGCTACGGTCCCATTCTACCACTGTCATACTGCACTGCTGTGCAGATGGACACACTGGCTCAGGCTGGGGAACCAGGGCAACCAGTGGGGGCTCTGCATTTTTGTTTCACTGAGGCCCCCAAAACAAGGCATCAGTGACCATTCAGACTTGTTACAAAATCTAAACACTTACATAACATGGGAAGTAGAAAATGGAAGTCCTTGCTTCCTCCCTGCTGGTCTTCCTTACATCCAGGAGTGCTGTCTTGAGAACTGTCCCCAACAAGGCTGTTGTAGCTACAACTCTGCGCCCCGTGACACCCGGCATGCTCCGTCCTGCCTTTGTGCAAAGATCTATCAGATGTGTCTCCCCTGGGAAGAGGCCACTGTGTTTCTTTGCGCATCCTGGGTGAATCATGGTGCTAGGCTGGCAAAGTTGACTGGGAACAAAGACTAGATTTAATTAGCTGATGAGTTCTGCTCTCCTGAGATTTGAGAGCTCACCATTTGTTGCTGACATTCAAAGTCCAGGGAATGGGACACGGTGGCCCGAGTCTCCAAGATGTAGATTGGTTAGGATAAGACTTTTTTGGTTCAGGCAGGTGTGATGGGGAGTTCTGCTTGTGGGGTAAATGTCTATGTGTGAAAGATGTAATATTACCTGCCCCCCCCCATGGTTTCTCTCTGTAGCCCTGCTGTCCTGGAACTCACTTTGTAGCCCATGCTGGCCTTGACCTCAGAGACCCACCTCTGCCTCCCCAGTCAGTGCTAGGGTTAAAGGCGTGCGCCACTAAGTCCAGCTGTGATATTTCTTTTTTCTTTCTTTCCCTTTTTTTGAGACAGGGTTTCTCTGTGTAACAGCTCTGGCTGTCCTGGAACTCACTGTGTAGACCAGGTGCCTGCTTGCCTCTGCTTCCAGCGTTCTGGGTTTAAGACGTGTGCTGCCACCACCTGGCATGCTATTTCCTTTCAGAGATTTATTTATTTTATTTATTTTGTTTTACGTGTATGACTATCTTGCACCACATGCATGCAGAACCCAAGGAGACCAGAAGACAGCAGTGGATTATCCTGGGACTGGTGTTACAGAAAGCTGTGAGCTGCCGTGTGGGTGCTGGGCATCAGACCTGGGTCCTCTGCCCCAAACCCCAGAGCCAGCTCCTCACCCCGGCTGAGATGTTTCACGTGAATAAGTAGATCAGGTATTTGCAGAATCGTAGTTTGCTGGACCCATGGGTGCCCTGGGGAGTGCCTGACCCTTATTCTTAGATTTATGGGTTTTTTGTTTGTTTGTTTGTTTGTTTGTTTGTTTTGAGACAGGGTTTCTCTGCGTAGCTTTGTGCCTTTCCTGGATCTCACTCTGTAGACCAGGCTGGCCTCGAACTCACAGAGATCGGCCTGCCTCTGCCTCCCGAGTGCTGGGACTTAGTTTTCTTGATCTTTGTTCCTTCTGGCCTGGTCTTGTCTGATGGCTGCCTTTTTTCTAAGGCATTGAGAAGAAACTGTGTGTGGGTTCCCTTCTTTCCATATATATATATATATATTTTGTTTTATTTTTTGAGACAGGGTTTCTCTGTGTAGCTTTGAACTCACTTGGTAGCCCAGGCTGGCCTCGAACTCACAGAGATTCGCCTGGCTCTGCCTCCCGAGTGCTGGGATTACAGGCATGCGCCACCACTGCCCGGCCATTTTTTTTTAAATCTCACTGCAGAAGCGGGCTGGACTACAACTCAAAGTATTCTCCTTGGCTCTGCCTCCCCAGTGCAGAGATTATAGGTGTGTGTCTCCACATCTGACCCCTTGGGGCTTCTCACGGGCATCACCGTCGCCAGCTTCTGCCTCCTCCAGAGTGCAGCAGCCTGGGATGCAGAAAGAAAAGGTGGATTTTGCTTTGTTTTGAGTGGGCTGTGCATCATCCCTAGCACCCTTAGCACCATTCCCCACCCTCTGTAGCCTTTCAGTTCCCTAAAAAAAATGGGGTAGCTCACGCCTTTAATCCCAGCAGAGGCAGAGACAGGCGGATCTCTGTGAGTTCAAGGCCAGCTTGGTTTACAGAGTGAGTTCTAGGACAGCCAGGGCTACACAGAGAAACCAGTCTTGAAAAACCAAAATAAAAAAAATGTGGTTCATAGAAATATCAGGTAGTAGGGTTGGGGGATTTAGCTCAGTGGTAGAGCACTTGCTAGGCCCTGGGTTCGATCCTCAGCTCCAAAAAAAGAAATGTCAGGTAGTAAACAAGTACTGGTCCAAGTGTGTAAGGTGTGGCAGCTGATGACCTAGGTGCTGTCCAGGAGCCAGGTGGCTAGGCAGGTGGAGGTGTTTGCCTGCAGTCTTCATGTCTGGAGGAAGTTATGGTGGTGGATGGAGAGAGCCGATTCCCACAGCTTGTCCTCTGACCTGTCCGAGAGCGCGCGTGTGCACACACACACACAAAATAATAAATAAAGCATAATAAAAGTTACGTCTTTTGAGACAGGATCTTTTTTTCCCCCAGACAAGGTTTCTCTGTGTAGCTTTGGAGCTTGTCCTGGAACTTGCTCTATAGACCAGGCTGGCCCGGAACCCAGAGATCTGCCTGCCTCTGCCTCAGGAGTGCTGGGATTAAAGGTGTGCACCACCACTGCCCAGCTGAGACAGGATCTTAATGTGTATTCCTGGCTGTCCTGGAACTAGCTCTGTAGGCTGGTCTGGCCAGGAACTCAGATCTTCAGAGAACTCAGCCTCTGCCTCCTGAGTGCTGAGGTTAAGGTGTATGCCACTACCCTAGTTGTTTGGGAAAAAAAATTTTTTTAAGCCATAAAAATGTTGTTGTTGCCTCTCAGGATTGAATTTAGGTCAGACAGCGTTCATGGTAGGTAAGCAATCTACTCCTGAGCCACATCCCAGTCCTGGCTTCAGTTTGTATTTTATAGATATAGAAAGTTACTAAATTATCTTACAACTGGAGTCCATCTCTTGATATCCTCTAGTCATCTGAGAAATAGTGGTCCAGGGCAGCAGGGCTCTAACAGCAAGTGAGCCTAGGAGAGGCTTGAGACAGACCATCTCTCCCTGGTGGGAGCAGCCTTTTTTTTTTTTGTTTGTTTGTTTGTTTTGTTTTGTTTTGTTTTTAAATTCGCTTTTGTACACAGGATTTCTCTGTGTAGTCCTGACTATCCTGGAACTCACTCTGTAGACCAGGCTGGCCTTGAACTCTGAGATCTGCCTGCCTGTGTCTCTCAGTGCTGGGATTAAAGGGGTACAGCACCACTGCCCGGCTGAGGCTTTTTCTTCCGTCTTCCCTTATTTATTAGATACAGTCTTACTTACTGTGTAGCCCAGGCTGGCCTGGAACTGATAGCAGCCTCGCTGCCTTGCTCTTCTTAGTTTTGGGTCATAGGTGTGGGCCACCATATCCGAGTCTATTCATTTCTTTAGGTTGTGATCGGAGATTTTGTTCGCTTTTCTGAGTTTGGGATTCAGGGGTCTGAGGGAGCTCCTTTCTGAACATGTGTGTCCTCTGCTTTGTGAATTGATGTTTTCCTCGTATCATTTTGAGTGGGCTCCATGTAGCAAACTGGAAATTTATGTACATTTTTTCTCTTGTGTTTATGACTTCCTTCTTTTTTTTTTTTTTTTTTTCCGTTTTTCGAGACAAGGTTTCTCTGTAGCTTTGTAGCCCAGGCTGGCCTCGAACTCACAGAGATCCAACTGCCTCTGACTCCCGAGTGCTGGGATTACAGGCGTGCGCCACCACCGCCCGACAACTTTCATCTTTAAATTGTTTCATTTGTGTGTGTGCATTGCCCCCCACCTTTGCACAGTGGCTCTCTTCACTAGTGTCTCCCATCCAACATTACATTTGTGGGTTTTATCCACGTAGCCTTGTACTTGTTCTCAGTGCTGAGTAGCATTTGGCTCTGTGAGCACAGTGTTTGCCTGCTGCAGCAGTGGTGGGCATCTGGCCTGTTTCTGGCTAGCTCCTCCAGATCACGAGGCATCCATCAACAGTCTCGGGTCTTCAGTGCGCATGCGCGTGCGTGTAGTCAGTCACAGGCGGGTGTAGCGGTGGTGCAGGTGCATTTCCACTCGTGGCTTGATTAGCACAGTGCAGGCAGTGCCAGGAGCTGTCAGGGCCCCACATGCTTGCCAGCCCGTGGGTCCTTTAAGGGTGTAATTCCTGCCTTAACTGATCTCTAGATTCATGTAATTCCAGGGACAGTCCCAGCAGGCTTTTCTTTTCCTGTTGGCATTTGTTTGGAAATAGATAAACCGATTTCTCAGATTTCTTTGAAAATGCAAAAAGCCAAGAATAGTCAGCATTCCTGAAGAACGGAGCTGAGAGCCTGTCCACCAGCTATGAAGATTTGGAGAAAGTGACAGTAATGAGTGCAGTGACATATGGGCGGGCAGGGCAGAAGGGACAGGCGGATGAGCTGATGGAATGTCGGGAGACAGATGGCATTACTTCAGATTGTCCACCGTCTCTGCTCCTGCATGCTGGTCATCTCCCTGTAACACAAACCTGTGGCAAGTTACTTCACAAGGAGAAAGGTTTCATTTGGCCCATAGGTTTTCAGCCTCCAGACTATGACCTTGTCCATGATCCTGTGACGAAGCAGCACGTGTTCCTAGGAGTGAGACACTCAAGTCCTTGCTACCCAGGAGTAGAAAGGAAGCTGGGCGTGGTGGTGCACACACCCTTGGTCCCAGCACTGGGAAGGGGAAGCCAGAGGCAGGTGGATCTAGGAGTTTGAGGCCAGCCTAGTCTATGTAGTGAGTTCCAGGACAGCCAGGGCTGTGTAGAGAGCCTGTCTCAAAAGAAGGGTTGGTAGGGAAGACTGAGGCCCTACAGTCCTTTTTGGGCATGGCTTCTTTGACCTGAAGACCAGCTGCTAAGCCCTACTGAAGGTTCTGCCATCTCCCGTGGTGCCATCTTGGACTGGGGGGTTGAGGTGGGGTCAAGGCTTTGACTAGTGCGACCCAGTGGCCTTTGCAATTCATGGCCTCCCACCTTGGAGGCTCCTTGTCATCTTGGCTGGAGCCTGTGGCACGGCCTGTCAGCTGCACCGTGGCCGTCGGTCTGGAGCCTGTCTTCACTGTGGTTTGAACCCTGTTTTCTATATGTGCACCATTTTCAGGAACTCAGACATCCAAAGGTAGCAGCTGTCTTAAACAGTGAGGTGCTTTTCACCTTCACCTGAGAAAGGCGAAGTGCAGAAACGGGCAGCTTTGGCCTTTGAGGGCTCAGCGTTTTTTACTTGTCACTGAAACCTGGGGACTGAGCCAGCCGTTGGTGGGCTGGACAGGAATGGCTTGGTGATGTTTGCTGTTTTGCTTGATTAGAGGGCAGTCCTGGGCATGCAGAGTCTGAAAGGCGGTTTTCCCTTCTCATACATTTCCATACCATCTGCTGACTGCTGTCCTCCGTTTGTATTAGGAACTGTTGCTGCAGCAGAAGCAACAGGATGCGTTT
Organism: Onychomys torridus; assembly: GCF_903995425.1. NCBI lineage: Eukaryota > Metazoa > Chordata > Mammalia > Rodentia > Cricetidae > Onychomys > Onychomys torridus. Next base: position 6,767,725 of record NC_050446.1, on the reverse strand, counting down.
ATCTCAGCTTCCAGTTCACAGGGAGTCTGTTAGGGTGAGGTAGTCATGGCGGCAGGAGTGAAGTCTCAGCGCATCGCAGCCAGGGCTCAGAACCCAGCCCATGGATGATGCCGCCCTAATCAGACCCTCCAGAGGCTAGTTTCCATAATCAGAGACTCTCACTCATTGGGTCCTTGCATTCTAAGAGGGCCCTTCTGGGGTGGAGACAGACTGTGAAAACCACGGCAGTTCTTACCTTTCCTGCAAGTGTGCACCGTGCAGCTCCTCCTGACTTCTTGCTTAGCACTCTGTCTAGCCCTTGTCTTCTGTCCTTTCTTAGCCTGTTTCCCCAATGGGCCCTCTCTCTTTCAGAGGCAGCCACCACTTCCTGGCACCCCGGGGTGCTCCCTCTGAGTAATAGGCAGTCCCTCTGCAGGCCTCACCTGCTGCCAAAATGGCCCCTGAATTTCAGTTTCTTTATTCGTTTTTCGTTTTTTGGAGGGTTCTGAAAGAGTATGTGGTCCTTGAGCAGAACACCCCTGGATGTCTAGAGGGTGTTTTTCTGAGTCCAGCAGAATGGGCCTAGTGGCCATTTTTTAGATGAGTGCACTTGTGTAGCTGACACAGAAATTGGAGTGTTTTTGTGAAACAGTCTCCCTGATGCCTCTCCCACACTTCACCTCCCTTCATTGTTCTGGCTGTGAGACTGTCTCCTGCAGCTGAGTGTTCTGAGTCCCAGAAGGAGGTCATCTGTCACAGCCTCCTTACAGGGCCTACACCGCCCCTCCAAGGAGAGCCCTGGGTGGTACAGCAGTTGAAGTCTCTGTAGCACAGGCTCTGTTCTTGGGGTGTTGGCATGTCACCTGGCCACTGACTCTGAAGTGGCCATCTGTTCCCATCTCCCTAGCTCCTTTTATCCCTGTTCTAGCGGAGAAGCCTTTGCGGGGCGTTTGTCTCCTGCCAGAGGCCCACTTCACCTCCGTGAGGTGGGAGTTCCCAGAGCAGCCATGCAGTTCCTGGGGATGGGAGCACTCCTGGGCTCTGCCCTCCTGTGCTGGGTTGGGTCGAACTGAGGAGGCGGCGACTGGACGTTAGAACAGACTGGAGAAAGTTGCTTCCTGCCTGAGGCCCACAAACCAGGCTGCCCAAATTCCAGCTTGGCTGTGGGTGACGTCATCCACAGAGCCGCTTCCGGCGTAAACAGTCACAGCTGGGCTGCTCAGGGACAGCTGCCTCTGGCAGGATGGCAGCCTGAGTGCTCTGCTTGTCGGTCTCTAGTTTCTTTTTAAAATTTCCCACATACACACATGTACACACCAATAGCAATCTGTTTAGGTACAATGCTTTGTGAGCTTTATGGATGATGGTTTTCTTTTTATCCCAAAATTTTTATTTATTTATTTTTTAAAAATTTATTGAACTTTATGTGCGTCTGTGTGAGGGTGTCAGATCTCCTGGAACTGGAGTTAGGATAGTTGGAAGCTGTAGTGTGGGTGCTGGGAATTGAACCTGGATCCTCTGGAAGAGCAGCCATTGATCTTAACTACTGAGCCATCTCTCCAGCCCCTATTTTGGTTTTTTGAGACAGGGTTTCCTCTGTGTAACAGCCCTGGCTGTCCTGGAATGCTCTTTGTATACCAGGCAGGCCTCGAACTCAGAGATCCCCTGCCTCTGCCTCCCGAGTGCTGGGATTAAAGGCTTATGCTGCCACTACTCAGCTGGGGGTGGAATTTGGGGTCTTGTGTGTTCTAGACAAGCGCTCTGCTACATACCAGCCCCCATTGAACTCTTGAGATGGGGACCCAAAGCACAGTAGAAGAGAGTATCAACGGGAAGCCAGTCATTGACGTCATGGCAGGGTGTCCTGAGAATCCCTGCCGTCTTGCCTTGGAGGTGAGAGATGAGGCTGTATGCCTCACGGTTTTAAGTCTTTGTGTGTGTGTGTGTTATGTATTTGTGTGGTGCATGCACATAATTGTGTGGGTACCTGTGCTGTGCACAGTGTAAAAAGCCGGAGGAGAGTGTTCCATGTCTTCCTCTGTCACTCTGCCTTAGGGCCTTCAATCAGGGTCTCTTGGAACTGGAAGCGGCTGTTTTGGTTAGGTTGGCTTGTTAGTGTGCTGAATTACAGGCGTGGACAGCCGTGCTTGGCTTTTTATGTGAGTGCTAGGGCCATCCACATGTATGCTTGGAATTTTAAAGCTATATCAAGTGTGTGTTTCATTTGTTAGTCAAAAGAAAGAAGATGTGGAAAGAAAGCCAAGCAGAGGTGCTATGAGCATTCACACTTTTGATTCCTGTTTCCCTCCTATGGGAGCCTCGAAGCTGGGCTGTGTGGTGGTGTCTAAAGGTAGTCACAGTGGACTGCTGATCTCAAGGGACTCCTGAGAATTACAGTAACCCAGGCTTCTGAGGGCTCATCCAGGGGCTGACCCCACCAGTGTACACGAGAGTGGGGCAGGTCCCTGGTGTTTGGAGGAGGGGGGTAGCTGCTGGAGCAAGTCTGCCCAGCACAGGCAGGAGCAGAAAACACTTCCCAGGTCATCACTAGAAGTAAACTCAAAATTGCCCCGTTGCAACGAAATCACTATTGTTCATTTCATTTTTTTAACTCTCCAAATTCAAATAATAAATTCTGGTACAAGCCTTCCAAATATGAAGAAATCCATAACAAAAATCTTTTTGTAGTTTTATCTCATATTTTTAAAAATATTTATTTATTTATTTATTATTATGGATACAGTGTTCTGTCTGCACACCAGAAGAGGGCACCAGATCCCATTGTAGATGGTTGTGAGCCACCATGTGGTTGCTGGGAATTGAACTCAGAACCTCTGGAAGAGCAGCCAGTGCTCTTAACCTCTGAGCCATCTCTCCAGCCCCCTATCTCATATTTTTACGTTTAAAAAAAAAGTAAATTCTGGAATCAGACTTTTACTTCCAAATATGAAGAGATGTTTTACAACCAAAACTTTGCAGTTAACAGTTTTAGTTCAAAACAAGGGTCTCTGCAACTTTTAGTCTCAAGCCAGAGACCTTTGTAGGTACAGTAACATTTTCAACTGCACCGTTTTTGATGTTAGCTCAGGTTTTTCTGTGTTGCGTTGATTTTCCACGGATCTCAGCTGTGGATGCCTTGTTGTGCTGCTTCTGGCTTCCGCCATTCTTAGCGGCTTCTGGAGCTTTTGAAACCATTCAGACTGCCTGCTTTGCGTCTACTAGGACACTGTCTTCTGTGTCTCAGGTTCTTTCACCATGTACATTAAGCATTGACTCACACATAACGTTTACACTTTTTTATAAACTCACATATAACATTAACATCTACTTATACTCCTTAAGGAAACTATAGAACTACTTTAGCAAATATATTTCTTATTTACTTCTTATATTCTTATTTAAAACTTACATTTACAACTAGTATCTTTACTTCTTACAAGCTTATTACAACATATGTTAGAACTACCTTAGATGCTTCTTGCTAACTTAGATCTTTATTTCTTAGCATATATCTAACTTAGCAAACACCTAAAGATTTCTTAACACTTAGAAGAGAGTTAACATTTTCTGACAGAATAATTTTCTACTTCTTACTCTTAATTATCACCACTATCTCTAATAGAAAGATTCTCTTAACTAGACAGAAAGTACACAAGTAATTTCTAAAATTCCGAGCTTATACGCAGCTCTGCCATTCTAAAAGTTGATAGATTGAAACAAGAGTGTAATTCTTTAGTAGCTTTCTCTTAACTCTGGGACTTAGTGACTTCTGTTGCTATGCATTTCAGATTTTTTTTGTTTGTTTTGTTTTTTTGTTTTTTTGTTTTTTTGTTTTTTCGAGACAGGGTTTCTCTGTGTAGCGGTTTGGCCTTTCCTGGATCTCGCTCTATAGCCCAGGCTGGCCTGGAACTCAAAAAGATCTCCTGGCTCTGCCTCCCAAGTGCTGGGATTAAAGGTGTGCGCCATCAGTTTACTGCAAACCCAAAAAGGAAAAGAGAAAAGAAAAACCTTGTAAGGAATATTCTGTTTCTGAATTGCTTAGCTAGTCATTCCATAACAGTCAATTTCCCAACAGAAGATAGTTGTCTAAATTGGAGTGAGGTTCCAGACCTGCAGCTTTCAACAGGTCTGGAAACATTGCTGAAACTTAGTTACAGCTGTCTCAAACTCCTCAGCAGTCTGGAAGCCACTTTCTACTCTGACTATCCCTGGACTACAAGAACCTTGATATCCAGAAAATTAATTTAGCTGCTTTTCATATTCAAACTCTGATACAATTTTCCCCTTCTTAATTTTTAAAGCTGTATTTGCCATGAGTTTTTTATAAGATCTTTATTGACAGATAATTCACATAGTATACAATTTTCCTGTTTGCACAATTTGATAGACTTTAGTCCAGCATCCTCATAGGCCCATGACAACATCCACCACTTCCTGTTTTAGAACATCGCTGTCTTCAATTTCTTTCTTTCCTTTTCTTTGTTCTTGCTTTCTTTCTTTCTTTCTTTCTTTTTTTTTTGAATGCCGAATGCCATTTATTGAAGGAGGGAGGAGGTCTTAAATACAGGCTTACAGCACAATGGGAGAACCCGGGAGGGCAGAAGTTTGCTTCTGATGTTTTTACAATCTTGCATCTAACCTGTTAACACCCAATATGCAGGATGGATACACAGACAAGGAACTTCCCTTAAGCATTCAAGAGGGTGGAATCTCGCAGGGAATTAGCATAGGGAGGATACCAAGGTCAAGGTCAGCAAGCAAGACAACAGTTACCCAAACCAGGGGCCAGGACCCTACAGGTCCCCCCCTTTTACTGAAAAATGAGCTTCTGAATTAGGTTGTGTGGGACATCAGCAGGTCACCTTACCTGTCATGGAGACACCTGCCCAGGCCACACAGGTGCACTGTCTTAGGTTGGTGAGCGCCCCCCAGGCATTACCCGTCTCTGAATACTCATTATCATACAGGCTCATACTCATTATCATACAGGCTCAATCGTGTGAGAGCTGCAGAGTTAACTGTTGCCAAAGATCTCTAAGTGGCGCTGGGCTTGCAATCTGTGTGTTCGACACCGAAAAGACCAAGAGAAGTATTAACCCACCCATAGCTGGTAGGCTAAAGGCAACTGAGCCATTCCCTTCCTTAGCGAGCCTTACTGCAAGTTGGAGACCTTGTAAGATGGTATCCCAAAAGTAAATGAACTTGAGTTTATAAATTTATAACATTCAAAGCCAATCGAAATGTATATAACTATTCATTTAAATTTGCCATGCCCAATAGAATGAAAGATTAACTGTGGTAGCTACTTTTGCTGCCAGGGTCTCCACTGTGCTAGCTGTAGTAACCAATTATGAAATGCCATGAGTTCTTTAACGATGCCGATATTTGATAGGTTTTTATTAGCCCAATATTCTCACCAAAACTGCTACTATTCAAAGGAGTTAAGGACATAGATGTTCTTCCATGAAACATATCCTTCATTAGCTTACTCAGAGGAAAAGCATTTTCATAATTTAGTATTTTCACTTCACTAGCTTAACTTGTGATGTTATTATTAGCAGCTGTGATATTTAGTGTTGATTTCGTATAAGGAACTTGCAGGTGGAGCAACTGTTTTGTAAAACAGCTAGATTTTCTCGTTTGTTCCCATCTATAAAGCTGTCATTTCTTTTTGAATGCCTGTTTCTTTGTCTCCTTATTAGATTTGCAAAGGAATCACTCATTGCAAGCTGTTTGTTCAAGGCAAAGAACTTTTTAAATTTCCCATACATTTGTTTCTTCTAAGACAATGTTCAGTTTATGGACTGCTTTCCCTTGTTAAGGATTTTAAAGTGGCTTGTTGACAGTTTCTAGTTAGAGGCTGTCCCTTTACCCAAATTCATCACTTCAGGATGAGAGTGAAATTCCCTTTGAACTACTGTAAAGCTCCTAGCAAAAATTTCTTGCACAGTTATTAGGGAAAATAAGGTATTTTCACAAAGGTGCCAAAACCAGCGAATCTCCAAGTTCCTTTCAATTTTTCATTGGAACTGACATTCAACAAACTCTGAGATAATTTTCCTCTTTCTTGTAAAACTTGTACTTTTAAGTTTACTATGAATATCTTTTTGAGCTGAAAAGTTCTTCCAGGCACTGTCGCCATCTTTAGTGGAAAAACTACTTTCCCAGAATGCATTTCTCTCAATTCAGTCCTTTGTTGCAAACTAGCTTTTGGACTTCATTTCCCATAGGTCTGAAAGTCAACTTGTGGCTCTCTTACTGGCTCACTTATCAAGTTTTTGCCCAGGAGATTTGAACAAAGTGTTTTAAGTTTTCAACTACTGGAGATTGGGAGACTTCTGCTCTCTCTGAGCTGGCCTCAACAGGTGTCTCTCCTTCATTTGACACTGGCCCCGGATCAGAACCGCACCTGCCTCGTTAGCGCTCATTGAGGCTGGCATTCCCGATAGCAACCTTCCTCAGGGCTTGTGTTTGCCTTAGCCAGTCATGAAAAACAAACATTTACAACACAGCTTTTCCATAGCTCCCCTAGAGAGTTTTTCCCACTGATTTTATTCTCATTTTGCTTGTTCCTTTCCCCCCAGATGCCGAGCTTCAGGTATCTGTCTGTGGCTCTGTTCCTCTACTAGCTGCCTTTGGATGTGGGGCTTTTCCCCCTGAATCTGCTTCAAATTCTAGCAGCTTTTCTCAGGTCATGCATGCATTTTCTGGGGAGGAATCTCTCCCTTCTCCATTTCTTCAGAGTCTTTCTCCTTGACAGTTCCCAGTTCCGTCTCATTTATCCCCTCTGCCCCAGAAACAGTTTCGACACTAAAGTGTTGGCTTTCCCTGCTACTGAAGGTAGGGGCTTTTTGTCCGTTTCTGTTTTCGGGGTCTGTGTGGTTTGTGTTAAAAAAATCAAGCTTCTGCTTTTCTAACAAGGGAGGTTTTTGCCATCTCTAAACTCCCATAGGACAGGTGTTTGGCCTCATCAGGTCTTCACCTGGCCCAGTCCCCCAGTGGGTTGTGTTTGTCTGGGTGCTCAAGGACAGAGCTTAGGCCAGAGGCAATCACCCCTCAGGGCTACACTCCCTCTTCTCACTGGAAGTCAGTTGAAACAAAGCTTTTCTCAAAGAGATGCTTTCTCTGACAGAGAAGAAAGCTTTACTCCTGGATAGTTCTGTTCTGCCCTGGCTGGGCTCTTTCCCCAGTCAGTGTTCTTGACTCGGCAGATGCTTCAGACACAGTTTAGTTTTACTGTTTTCCCAGAAAGGTCCTTTCTCTGGTAGGAAAGCTTTTCTCAGATTTCCTTTTGCAGCTGTGGACCTGTCAACCCGGGACTTGTAGGAAAGCGGACAACTGTGCTGTTCCCACCAGCTTTAGCTTTGTTTGTTCCTTAGCAATCTTCCCCTGGGTCCTGCACCTTCCTGCCTCAGCTGTGGGCTCCAGGAAATTTACAACTAGCATCCCTGGAACTCTGAGGTACTGGCTAGTTGCTTCTCAGTTGGTGGTCAGAAGCAGGATGCAATGCTAACAGTTTGCATTGCTTCAGGGGATCTTCGCCTTAGGGCAGTAAGGAGCACCTTTTCATTCCAAACCGCTCACTCAGAAACAAAACTCTTGATGCCTCAGCTCGGCTGTAACGGAAAAGCTTGGCTTTTTTGCTTTTTCCAGGTAAAGTTTCCTGCCCTATTGGGCTCCTTATTGCTCTTCACCGGCACTCTCCTGGCGTTTCCTCAGGGGACTCTGACCCACTGTCTTGTTAAAAGCTTTAGTTTTTAAGTTTATAAGAGAGCTTTAGTTTGAGAAAGATTAAGGCTTTGAGTGTTTTCCCCCCCAGGTTTTCCAAGAAAAGCTTTTAGTTTAAGAGAAAGACTTTCCACCCAAGAGAGACCAACTTTTCCCAAAACTTCTGAACTTTAAACTTTTTGGCTTCTTACACCCGTATATTTGCCTCAAGGAGAAAGCACTTTCTCCTGCCACTTGGACTCAGCATTTCAGCTGTCCCAGGTCAAAACTTCCATAGGAAACTTTTTCTTCCCCATAAGCTCAAAGAGCAGCTTTTTTACTACCTGTAAAAGATCCCCCCCTCCATTGTGTTCATAGCCTCCAAAGTTAGAAAATTGAAGTTTTTCTTTCTAGTTGCCTTACTTACCTTAAATTTTTCTACACCATCTTACACACTTTCGCCAAAAACTCTAATAAATATTGTTTTCCTTTCCGCCGGGCGGTGGTGGTGCACGCCTTTAATCCCAGCACTGGGGAGGCAGAGCCAGGTGGATATCTGTGAGTTCGAGGCCAGCCTGGGCTACCAAGTGAGTTCCAGGAAAGGCGCAAAGCTACACAGAGAAACCCTGTCTCGAAAAACAAAAACAAAACAAACAAACAATCTGTTGTTCTCCTTTTTCTTTAGTCTCTATTACTTTATCCCCATCCCCCCTTTCTTTTTCTTTTTTCTTTAGTCCTGTTCGAGGTGCTATTCTGCAGGGCCTTTACCCACCAACCCCACAGTTCTGAGTGTGAGCAGCAGGAAATATTAGAAGGATTTAGATTGTGGAGATGAACAGATAGAAAATAAAGGACAGCCTCGAGAGAGCCTGGAACCTATTCCAACTAGATCTGACTGTCTCTGCCCCAGGGTATTTATAGAGATGCCAAGGGGTGGAGCAAAAGACCTCCCCCCAGCACAGCCACGCGCAGACCATCTCAGACACCTGCACTCAGGCCTGTGGTCCTAATCATCCTCTCTATGTGGACCTGCTGGGTAAAGCCACGAAGAACCTGAAAACGGGTTCCCACATTGTGAACCACCTGATATGGTTGCGGGGAACTGAGCTCTGATCCTCTCTAAGAGCAGTATGCACCCAACTGCTGGGGCATCCTTCATTCCTTAAGTCCTGCTTTTCTTTTCTTTTCTTTTCTTTTTTTTTTCTTTTCTTTTCTTTCTTTTTTTTTTTTTTTTTTTAAGATTTATTTATTATGTATACAGTGTTCTTCCTGCATGTACCCCTGCAGATAGGAAGAGGGCACCAAATTTCATTACAGATGGTTGTGAGCCACGATGTGGTTGCTGGGAATTGAATTCAGGAACTCTAGGAGATCAGCCTGTGTTCTTAACCGCTGAGTCATCTCTCCAGCCCCAAGTCCTGTTTTTCTGAATGCTGTGTAGAGAGGGTCTGAGTACGACAGCTGTGCAGAATGTTGGGTCATGCTCTTGCTGAGTGAGGCCCTCGAGAAGCACCACGAGGCTGGCCCATCTGATGGCTCTGCTGAACCTTCTCTCTTGGATCCATCTTCTTGTCCCTGTGTGTTTTCACCTGTATACCAGAGGTCAGAACGCCGTGGCCTTGTGTTCAGCCTAGCTCCTGCTTTTGTGATGAGGGTTTTTGCCCTTGTGTATGTTATTTTTATTTTGTGATGCTTACATGCCATGGTGATGCATTGGGCAGGGCCAAGCTGTTGCAGCTAAATGTACTTGTCTGGCTTTGTATATATATGAGAGGGTGGGGGACTTCCCGCTCTTGGTGTACCAGATGGCTGCTCAATAATGTATCTGTGTCCCATAGCACCAAGTGGTCCAATGTCTGGAGCATGTCCTGGCCTGTGAGCATGGGAATATCTGAAATGAACAATGGAATCTTTGTTTTTCGTAGCCTTGGCTGTCTTAGAGCTCACTCTGTAGACCAGGCTGGCGTGGAACTCACAGAGATCCACCTGCCTTTGCCTACCGACCAAGTGCTGGGATTAAAGGCGTGCTCCAATTGTGCCTGTCTAACTATGGAATTTATTTATTTTAAAGATTTATGTATTCAGCATGTATCCCTGCGGGCCAGAAGAGGGCACCAGATCTCATTACAGATGGTTGTGAGCCACCATGTGGGTGCTGGGAATTGAACTCAGGACCTGTGGAAGAGCAGTCAGTGCTCTTAACCTCTGAGCCATCTCTCCAGCCCCGGAATCTTAAAAAAAAAAAATTTTAAAGGCAGGGTTAATGTATGTAGCCCAGGCTAGCCAATGTAGCTGAGAGCTGGCCTTGAATTCGATATGTTGCTGAGGCTGGCCTTGAACTAATGGTTTTTCTGTTTCTACCTCTAACTGCTAGAGTATGTGATCACAACTCCTGGCTGCTTTCCTTAGGAGGTGGCTTTTTGGCGGACACTGGCACACAATGGCTATTCTGATATTCTGCTTGGATTTTATGGTGTTAACGCTTTCATTTTTGAGTGAGATTTAATGAGTACGTTTATGATTTTTTTGTTTTGTTTTTGTTTTTTGAGACAGGGTTTCTCTATGTAGCTTTGGAGCCTGTCCTGGAACTTGCTCTTTAGACCAGATCCGCCTGCCTCTGCTGTACCACCACTGTCCCGCTCATTTATGAAAAGTTAAGTGTAACTTTTGTTACATTTAAGAGTTGGCATGTGTGCGTATGTGTGGTGTGTTTGGACACACTCATACCACAGCTCATTGTGAGGAGGTCAGAGGACACCTTGAAGGAGTGGGTTTGGGGAATGAGCTTGGGGGCCAGGTGTATTAATTAAATTACTTTCTGTGGCTGTGATAAACGCCATGAGCAGGTGACATTCAGAAGAGTGTGTAAGGTTCCAGAGGGAGACTTCTTGTGATGGGAGGCAGCATCAGAGCATGGAATCAGGGAGCTGAGAGATCACAGCCTCGTGTGGAAGGCAGGGAGACTAGAATGCGGAGGCTGAGGCTCTAAAACACTCAGAGCCGTCCTACTGTTGACCTTCCTCCTGCAGGGTCCATGCAGAGCAGCGTTCTCACCCTCTCTAACACTGCGACCCTTTAACTCAGCCTCGTAACATCATTTTGTTGTTATTTCATAACTATAATTTTGCTACTGTTATGAATTGTAAATATCTGATATGGGACCCCAAAGGGGCCATGACCTACAGGTTGAGAACCACTATCCTAGAAGTTTCATAACCTCCCAAACAACACCATAATCAGGCACAGAGTGTTTAACATGTGAACTTGTGGGGACATCAGGCCTGGCCGCAAGCTCCATCACTGTGCTGAGCCAGCTTGCTGACTCTGATAAGGAAATCTTAATGACCATGGTCTTCCTGGTCCCTGTAGATGTTTCCTGGATTGTTTACCTCACCTGCTTTCTTTCTGGGCAGGTCATGGTTTTGCCATCTTGTCTGGTGATGTCTCCTCTCTTGGACACAGCGCCCATCTCCCTCCTTTTCCTGTGGGTGCCTCCCAGCCATGCTCTGAGCTGCACTCAGCATGTGGCTTCTCCAAGTGACCGCTGTGCTCTGGGCTGGCAGAGGTCCTCCATCAGTATGGGTGATGCTATTGATGTGGTCCTCGGGTCCTGAGGGGAAGACTGAGAAGAGGTAGTAGATGGTACTAGCATCAAGGAGGCTGGCCTGTGAACCAGGGTGTGAACGGGAGCTCTGTTTTGGGGTTCACCATCAAGTACTGTCAGCATACATCCGTTGTCTTTGCTGCCTCCTCTAACAACACCGGTGCCACAGCACCCAACGCCTGGAGTCTAGGCCCTGGACCCTTTGACCTTGCACAAGATCTCTGTCCTGGCAACTGGCCATGAATACGCTCTTGTCAAACAGGCAGGCTGACACAAGTATCTTCTAAAAAGGGTGTTGTGTAGAGTCCAGGGCACACGAGTGCCTGGGAGGTTCCTGGTGCTCAGGAATGCCCATGGCTGCCAGGATCAGCCTGAGTACCCAGCTGTCGCTTTCTCCCACCAGTCATAGGCCATCCCAGATTGCCTGGCTGGTCATCTGACGCTGGCTTAGACCCAAATGTGGAGTGAAATTAATCCTGTTACCCGGAAATGGCTTTTGATGAAATAGTGTGTAGGGAGCCAGACACTGTGGAGGACAGACAGCCAGAACCTGCTGGACAGGCGAGCCCGGTCTGGAGAGGCGTGGCCTGGGTGTCAGTGTCTCTCTCTGGTGGTTTTTGTTCCTGCCCAGCCTGGGCCTTTGTTGTCTTTAGCTCACGTGCCCAAGTGTGCACGCTTAGACTTCTGAACGGCTGCCCTTACCAGTTCTTCTTTAGAGTTGTCTTCATGGGGATTTTTTCTCTTCAACCAGTGATTTGCATAGTGCACCTGGGCCCTATAGAAGTGCCTAAGGTGGATGCTGTGGGACAGGAGGGTCACAGGCCAGGCAAATTACCTGCAGTTTCTTCCAGTTTTCCCAGGGGTACTGAAGTTCTAGATTAGATTTTGTTTGGAGATAAAAAGAGCTTGTCACCTACAAAAAGAACAGAAGGCAGCAGACAGCTGTGGCTGTGGGCCAGGCTGGGCCATGCTCCCAGCCAGGACCTGGAGTGTCTGGGCCAGTCCTGTCCCACAGACCTGCCCAGCAGGCCTCAGCAGCTCCTGATTCACAGGCAGCGCCTGCCTAGGCTTGCTTGGTGCCATCCTGGCCTACAAGCTGGGTGGGCGTATGTGTGGATGAGTAGGAGATGGGCATCTCTCTGGAGCCGATTAAAAGCCCGCTCACAGCTAGTGCTTCTGGCCTGTGTTGTGAAAACCAGCTGGCAGGCAGAAGAGCCAGGTGGGTGGAGGCCAGGCCAGGACCCAAATACCACAGACTTTGGGGGAAAGTTAAGTAATTTGGGGGGAATTCTAACAGGTACAGTTTCCTCTTGGAGTTGTGTTCAGTGGGTTGTAGCTGTCTAAAGACCCTTCAAGTGTTCTAAGCCGAGGCTGCAGACTTAGTTAGGAAGAGCCAGGTGTGACATGACTCCTGGTGCTGCTTCCTCTGGAGCTGTGTGCCTGGGCAGACCACCTTCCACATGTGTGGTCTTCACCTGTGACTGTGGAGGGAACATGTGCCAGGCCCTTCCCCTGGGGGCTTGTTTCCCCCTCACTCACTCCCACTGCCCGGAAAGAGCCGCCGATCTGACAGGAAAGCGAGAGTCACTTGGCTGTGCTTGGCTCGAGCCGGCCTGCACTTGAGAGTTCTTGACCAGCTGTTCAGCAGTGAGGGGACTGAAGTTTGGTGATGCCAACGATAGCCAGCAGGTGCAAAACCCAGCGGACTGGCTGCACACCACCCGCTGCTGTACAGCTGTGGTGCAGGCCTGGGTACTCCCTGTGGTGGAGGTCACCCAGGCCTCCCTCTTCCCACACTCAAGGCATGGCAGGTACACAGTGCTTTGTGAGTGGCTGAATTTACTGGGAACACAGGTCAAGAAGCAGTTGGAGAGAGACCATCAGCTCTCAGATACTTTCAGATTCTCATGAGTGGGCCTGTGCTTAGAGTGTCGGCCCTTCCCCTGCAGTGGCAGGGTAGTGTGGGTCACTGTGGGAGTCCGCTCCCTCCTTTCCCTTCTTCTGAAATTCTTAGGTGGAGGAGGGAGGGATTAGAAAATACCAGATAGAAAGATAGACCTAGAAGATGAGGAGAAAGAAACACAGGATAGCTAGCCTTGAGAGGGCCTGGATCAATACCCAACAGCCTTGAAGGTTTATTCAAAAGGCTTTTTATAACATGCCAAGGGGCAAGGCAAAATACCTTCTCCCTTGCAAGATCAAAGCACACGGCACAGCCAAGTGTAGATCCTTCCAAACAGCTGGTAAACACGCCTGTGACCAAGTCATCTCCTGTGCAGCCCTGCTGGGTAAAGCAAGCTCAGATTCTCTGGCCCTGAGTAATTTCTCACGAGGAAACCTCTGTGGGCCTCCAGGCTATCTATGCTCAGGCTTCTGGTGCATGCCTCCCCTGGTGGGGATGGGTGACTCTTGGCTTCAGTGCTGAGTATCGGGTGGGCATGCTGAGGTACTGTTGTCCTTTCCTCTTTGCCCATGGGCCAGTCAGTGCCTGATCAAAGACGTGGGCACAGAGAGGGCTCTGCTGATAAAGGCACTTGCTGCCAAGCCTGAAGACCTGAGTTCAGTCCCTGAATTCCACAAGATGAGAAAACTGAGTCCTGTAAGTTGTCCTCTGACACAAAAATATTTACCATAGCTGGGTGGTAGTGATGTACACTTTTAATTCCAGCACTTAGGCAGATCTCAGTTTGTTCGAGGCCAGCCTGGTCCATAGAGTGAGATCCAGGACAGGCACCAAAACTACACAGAGAAACCCTGTCTCAAAAGAACAAATAAGGGCTGGAGAGATGGCTCAGAGGTTAAGAGCACTGACTGCTCTTCCAGAGGTCCTGAGTTCAATTCCCAGCAACCACATGGTGGCTCACAACCATCTGTAATGAGATCTGGTGCCCTCTTCTGGCATGCAGGCATACATGCTGAATACATAATAAATAAATAAACCTTAAAAAAAAACCCAAATACATAAGAATGTAAATAAATAAATAGAAATCCACCCCCTCCAAAAAAAAGAATGGCTACAGAGGCCTCATGTTCCAGTCTTGCCAATGTCCTATTTTGTTTCTGTTTCCTAGCCCCTCTTTTTATTTTGGAGATAGGGTCTCATTGTGTGGCTCAGGTTATTTTTATTTTTATTTTTTTTGGTTTTTCGAGACAGGGTTTCTCTGTGTAGCTTTACGCCTGTCCTGGATCGCTCTCTCTGTAGACCAGGCTGGCCTCGAACTCACAAAGATCCGCCTGCCTCTGCCTCCTGAGTGCTGGGATTAAAGGCGCGCGCCACCACCGCCTGGCTTTGTAATTCATCTTGCTGCTTCTGGCCAGTGTCCTGTGATAGGTCCCTACTCTGACGTTACCTACCTTCCTTCCTCCCTCCTCTCCCCTCCCCTCCCCTCCCCTCCCCTCCCCTCCCCTCCCCTTCCCTCCCTCCCTCCCCCTCTCCATCTCTCCCTCTCTCCCTCCTTCCCTCCCTCCCTCCCTCTCTCCATCTCTCCCTCCTTCCCTCCCTCCCTCCCTCCCTCCCTCCCTTTTTCCTTCCTTCCTTTCCCCCTCCCCCCCTTTTTTGAGACAGGGTTTCCCTGTGTAGCCCTTGTTTACCTGGAACTAGCTTTGTAGTCCAGGCTCTGGCCCCAGACTCACAGAGATCTGCTTGCCTCTGCCTCCCAAGTGCCTGGATAAAAGGCGTGTTGAATGCCCGGCGGTATTTACATTTCTTTAAAATGAATGTTACAGAAAACTAAAATTTACAATTTTTAGCCTGAGAGTACAAAATAGGTTATTACTAACCCGTGTTTCATGTTGGAAGCTGCTCTATGATGCAGGATACAGGTCCCATCACATGACCCTCCCAAGGGCTGTGTTCAGGGTAAGGCATCTAGCACATGCTGGTCTTTTTTAAATAACAGTTTCAGTTATATGTATGTGCACACATGTGGGAATGTGTGGTGGTTATAAGGCACCAGGTAGGTGTGGGGAACTGAACCAGGGTCATTCACAAGAGTAGTAAGTACTCTTAACCACCTGAAGCTTCAATCTCCTGCTTCAGCCCCTGCATTATGGGGATTCCAGGTATGCACCGCCCACAGACGGTGTTGGGGATTTATACCCAAGTAATCACTTCTGTTTCAAACTCAGTCTGAGTTGGCGGAAGTGTACGCTACCTTAGGTCCTATCCTGTTTATAAGGAAATCCACTTTTTAAAGTTTTTATTTTATGTGTGTGAGTGTTTTGCTTGTATGTTGTCTGTGTACTATGTGTGTGTCTGGTGTCTGTGGAGTCCAGAAAAGGGTGTTGGATTCCCCTGGATCTGGTGCTGGGATTCAAACCTGGGTCCTCTGCAAGAGCAGTCAGTGACTGTAACCACTGAGCCTCCAACACCTATATTTTTGGCAAGGCAGTTGTCTGTTTTTCTGGAATGTGTGGTAGACATTTTAGTATGTGTGTGCAATGTATGACTGTTAGATCAGGGTCAGGGTGGCTAGCAGATCTGTCACTGCAGATATTGCTTGCTTGTTTGGATAGGACACTCTTCTCCTCCACTCGCTGTTGTGAATGAAGTACCGCATTCATTGCTGTCCACCCCAGCTTTCCTGCTCCACTCCAGACTAGTAAGATTTATTTCTCCCTCCCCACTTCCCAGCCTCTGGTAGACACTGCTTTTCTCTCTACTTCTTGGAGATCAACTTTATTTATTTTGTTTTTGAGAGTTTCTCTGTGTAGCCCTGGCTGTCCTGGAACTCACTGTGCAGACTAGACTTCTTTGAACTCACAGAGATCCACCTGTCTCTGTCTCCAGAGTGCTGGGATTAAAGGTGCGCCACCACTGCTCAGCATGATCAATTTAAAAAAAAAAAAAAGACTTCCGTGTTTATTTTACACATGGATTGTGTGGGGATTATGTGGACTTGGAGGACAACTTGTGGGGGTTGTTTCTTTCCACCCTGAAGGTTCTGGGAGTAGAACTCAGGTTGTTGTCAGTCATGGTGGCAGGCACCATCTTGCCCCCATGTGTAAGTCACCACAGGTGAAATTTTGGTACCCGAATCTCTACGCTTAACACAATGACCTCCACTTGCATCTGTGATGCTGCAGATGGCAGTTTTGTTCTTGTCTATGGCTAGATGATATTCATGTACACTTTCTCTGTTCACAAGACCCCGGTTGACTGTGAGTCTTGGCTGTTGTGAACAGGGTTGAACAGTCCTCACACGCTGTCCTCACATCTTTGCATGTGTGCTCAGGAGTGTCACCGCTGGAGCACTCACATTGATGAGTGCTCTGTGACCCTCTGTAACCACTACCTTGGTACCCTAGCTCACAGCAGCTATTCCTTCTTTGCACATCTCCTACATTTTCCCCCTTCTTCTTTTTTTTTTTTTTCCCCAAGACATGGTCTCTTTGTAGCAGCTCTGGCTGACCTGAAACTCAGGTATCCCCCTGCCTCTACCTCCCAAGTGCTGGGATTAAAGGCATGCGCCACCACCTTCTTTCTTTTTGGTAATTAGCAATGGTGACTGGGGTGAGATGGTGTCTCATAGCAGTTTTGAAATGCATTTCCCACTTAATGGAGAGTTGTGAGTCAACATATATTTGAGGTCCTGTGAAGTGCTGGTTATTCTGAAGTGGCTTAAATCCAGGTTCCTCTCTTACAGGGCTTATGGTCCATCCTGAGGGAAGGATGTTCTTGGTGTGGGGCAGAGCGGACTCATCCATAGAGGTTTAGAGGAGGGAGATCCACAGACAAAGGAAGGGATGTGTCAGGTACCTCCGGGCAAGGAGGGTCAGCTCCCCTCCTCATCATGGCTGCTCATTCCCCCTGATGCATAAAGCTCATCCTACGCAGGCCACAGAGCTGAGAAGCCTCACCGATCTTGGGCCAAGTGTTGTCTAAGTTCTGTGTGTACAGGTGCCGTGGTGTGCATGTGGAGGTCAGAACAACTTCCAGAGTTGCTTTGTCTTGCCACTGTAGGTTCTGGCATCAGCCTTTAGCAAAGGCCTTTCCACTAGGCTGTGTCTGCAGCTCCCCTATGCATTTCTTTTTTTTTCAGACAGAAATTCTTTCTTTTTAATTGAGTACTTCATTCAGACTGTTTCCTTTGTTGGCTTCTTCTCTGGAAGCAGCTAGGTCCCCACCTCAATATCACAACTGACTGGATTGCGTGAACATGGGCTCCAAACTAGGGCTTTCAGAACAGCAAAACAATAAACTGAAAACCAAGCCTCTCCTTTCCCTTAGGAGGGACTGGGAGTCACAGGGTCCAATCCCTCCCTGCATCTGTAGACACCTCGGAGTCTGGACTGCTAACACAGCAACTCGGGTGCCTGGACCAAGGCAGCAGCCCCATGCACTCCACCAACCTCTTCCAATAGGAGTGGACACTCTTGAAGGAGTTCTGGCATCTACTTAATTTCCCAAAGAGGTGTAAAATTTACCAAAAGGGATAAAATGGGTCAGAATAAATCAGCTCTCTCACGATAAACTTTCCTGAGTAACAACTTTTGGTTGCTGAGAAGCCTCAGCACAGTATTTCAAAGTGGCAAAATCCAGGGCAAACATGGAGTACATCCAGCAGTAGCTTAATGCTCAAGAACAGATTTATGCAAGACATAGGTGCATACACCCTTCTTTTCTTCAGCGTATATGGCAAGTAGCCAAGACCCTTGGTCATTAAAATAAGTTATTTTGTACATTACAGTGCACAGAGGGAAAGAGCTTTCACAGAGGTGACCAAAAGGCATTGTGTACAAGTCCTGTGGCCTTCAGAAGCTTGACCCCTGCTCTTTGGCTGCAGAGGCTGGAGCAGCTGTTTCCTCCACCTGCTCTGGCTTTGCCTCCTCTTCCTCGTCTTGGGGATAGAGGTCCGGGTACTTCTGCATGCACTCCTGCATGGCCCGGAACTGGTCTATACAGTCTGATCCCTTGATTTCTTCTCTGCTGTAGTGGAAGCAGGAAAAGCAGACTTGAACTGTTCCCCACAGGGGCCACTGGCCATTCCCCCAAGACATGGGCAATTCCAGTTAATCTCTCCATTGGGCAGTATCAATCCGTGCTCCTCATAGGGATCATTGGGGTCATCAGCCACCAGCTCTGCACTGCCAGGAGTTTCATGGTCTTCTTTGGTCACAAATATGATCCAATCCTTCCCTTCTGGCTGGCAGTAGGACATGGTTGCTCCCCATGCTCACAGCTCTCGAAAACAGTGGGGGCGGCCGGAGCGGATACACCTTCACGCCGTGACCTCCCTTCTCTCCTCAAGCCTGGCAGGAGGCACTGAGGCCCACATGGACACCCCCCCCCCATGCATTTCTTAAGGGCATTTCCTGTGTGTGCTCACCCACTCCCGCAGCACCCGGCCAGTCTCAGGTATAGCCTTGGCTAATGGAATGAAGGTAGTAAAACCTGGTTCGTGCCAGAGCTGATGCCTGTGCAAGGATGTATGTGTTGGGTCTGCACAGACGTGATGTCAGTGGCTGTGTCTCACTTCTGTTTTGGTGCCTGTTGTAATCAATTGTTGCTCCCTGTGCTTTGTAGTCTAAGGTCACGTTGTAGACGTCGTCTATCTTAAACATCGTCCTATTGGATGCAAAATGCCTGCCAGATACACTGATGTGTTCTAGCCTGAGTAGCTTCGGAACAGAATTACAGAGTGGCACACCTCACTATGACATCTGCCTCCTAGTCACCTGCAGGGCATTTACCCACCAACCCCACAGCTCCCCAGAGTTTTCTGAGTGTGGGCAGCAGGAAATATTAGATAGAAGGATTTAGATTGTGGAGATGAACAGATAGAAAATACAGGACAAGCAGGGCGGTGATGGCGCACGCCTGTAATCCCAGCACTCAGGAGGCAGAGGCAAGTGGCTACCAAGTGAGTTCCAGGAAAGGCGCAAAGCTACACAGGGAAACCCTGTCTCGAACCTCCCCCCCCCCAAAAAAAAAAATACAGGACCGCCTCAAGAGGACCTGGAACCTATTCCAATGAGCCCTGACTGTCTCTGCCCCAGGGTATTTGTAGAGACACCAAGGGGTGGAGCAAAAGACCTCCCCCCAGTCCAGCCAAGTGCAGACCATCTCAGACACCTGCACTCAGGCCCGTGGTCCTAATCATCCTCTCTCTGCAGACCTGATGGGTAAAGCTATGTAAGGAACCTGAGAATGGGCTCCCACAGTCAGCTTGTATTAATCGCCCTGTGAGCAGTGGACTTGCTTCCATTGTTCAAGTCATAGTCCCTTGTACTTGCTTCAAGCTCAGCATCTCTGGTCAGGGCTGCGTGTGGAGTAGAAGGTGGCGAAGGTCAGTCTTGCTCTTAGTTTCATTGAGCACAGAGCTCACTAGTAATACTGGAGGGGCACTTAGTGTGGGAAGGAAGGAATTCGTGAAGTAACGGCAGACGAGGAGAAAGGAAAGGGTGGACACTTTCTTCCGGTCTTTGAGGTTTTGTCTGAGTGGAGAGGATTGCTGGTGCAGTCTCTCACCCCGACCTTGCTCTGTAGCACATCTGCTGTTCTCCGGGTGCTGGCTCTTGACCTGCTGAACCTGTACCTGGCTCCAAAGTCACTCGCTGTGGTGGATTTCCCTTGATGGGGTTTGCTTCCCACTCCCCACTTGGCACCTGTGGCTCGAGTGGGCCGTTCACCTCCATCGGTCTCATTTGCTGCCTTTTTGTGTGAGCTAAAAGTCAGGAGTGTTGTTTTCTGTCTTGGAGAGTTGTCCTTGACTTGGAGAGTGACCGAGTGTGTCAAAATCTATTTATAGAATGGCCGTGGCAGCAGACTCCATCCTGTCTCATCAGCCGGTCACTGATGGGGGTGGGGTAGCCCAGGCTATCTGCAGAGCCGGCTACCTGGAGTGAGCACCTGTGGGTAAATGCTGAGGGCGTTTTCTTTGGGACAGTCCATGACTGTCTTTCCATCTTAGTGATTCCTGTAGGATTTGTTCCTCTGAATGGGAGGACTAGTGACTGACCCCCCCCCCCCTTTTCCATTCCAAAGGCAAATCGGGATCGGTGCCGAGAAAAATTTCCTTACTAGATGACATTTCATCGCAATGTCCGATCGTTTGGGGCAAATAACCCAGGGCAAGGATGGGAAAAGCAAGTACTCGACTCTCAGCCTGTTTGACAAGTATAAAGGGAGATCAGTAGGCGCGGTCAGATCCTCAGGTAAGGCCCGGCCGAAGGCACCGCTTACCGCTTCCTTTTCCTGTAGGTGACCAGACACCTGGCCAGGCAGCTGTGTCCCTGTGGACTGTCCGCAGGGCTGTTGAGTGGAATGATAAATACAGTATTTGCACAGCGCTTCTTCTTCCCTTTTAGTTTCCTGGTTCTGACTTGGTGGAACCTGGTGGAACAAGTTCATGAAGAACTTGTTGCCACCCACAAGGCCTTCCTGGGGGTTCTTGGGTCGTAGCCAGACCATCTCAGGGTGCCTGGGTGGTCACTGTGGGCTGAGCTGGGCCTGGCTCCTCCCTGACATGAGCTCCCCAAGCTGCCCCAGTCCTCAGTAGAATGAGAGTCTGTGCAGAGCCAGTGGCCCTTGTCTCTGCAGTCTGGGGAGGAGCTGGCAGGGCTGGAGTGACTTGTCTTTGCTCGGCTTTGTCTTTCTCACTTGGAGGCTGAGCAGTGGTGCGAACTGGCCTCTTTCCTCCTGTGAGGTGTATGTTCTGTCCCGTGCACTTTCCCTGCAGTTATTCCTAGACATGGCTTACAGAGTCTCGGGAAAGTTGCCACAGCCCGGCGTATGCCACCGCCTGCAAACCTGCCAAGCCTGAAGTCTGAAAACAAAGGAAACGACCCCAACATCGTGATAGTACCCAAGGACGGGACAGGATGGGCCAACAAGCAGGACCAGCCAGACCCAAAGAGGTGAGAGCAGGAGGGTGGTGACCAGGGCCTAGGAGGGTGTGTATCAAGGCGCTTTGCATCTTCTGCTCTGTAGGAGGCAGGTCTGGCCTCAAAGAGGGAGATTTGGGAGTAAGAAGTGTGGCCAGGCTTCTCTTCGACTGTGTGCACTTTGCTTCTTCTTTTGTTTGGCTGGGCCTTTGAGCCGATGAGTAGCATTTCTCTGGATAACCATACCCCCTAAGGGAGTGTGTGCAGTGATTCAGACCGTCCTCAGAGAGCCACTGGGTTGGGGCTGGGGCCCTGTGTGCTCCGTGTTGGGAGAATGTAGCTTGGCAGCCGCAGCCTTAGGAGACTCAAGTCCTGAGCCATGTGTCTCTAGAGAGACAGCCAGGCACTTGAGCTGCAGAGTCCTCAGATGATGAGAGTTCTTTGATCTCTGAGCCTCTGCATGTCTTGATCTCTTCTTCTCAGGGGGGGAGGGAGCCTTGTCCAGGCAGGGGAAGCTCCAGGGGTAGAAGCCTCCTGCTGGAGCTTGCTACTGAGTATGACAATCAAGACTGTCAGGCTTCCCTCACCCTTGTGTCTGTTGTGGTCCCTCTTCCTGCCTACATAAGGAACTAGACAGTGAGAGTGACCCAGCATGCACCCAGCCATCTGGTCCCCCATCTTTCAAGCTTGTGCTGGAAATGGCCCTGGAAGCTTTGGGAAGGCTGTTTCTGCAGTATGGCAAAGAGGAAGTGTAGTGTGAGGGTGCACTGCTACCAGTTGATAGCTGTGGGAGTGTTTGAAATGGGTCCTGAGCTATTTAAATGATTTGCAGCCAGGGATGGTGGTGCACACCTTTAACCCCAGCGCGTGGGGAATAGAGACAGGCAGATCTCAATGATTTTAAGACCAACCTGGTCGACAATGAATTCCACGTCAGTCAGTGCTAAAAGGAGAGACTCTGTCTCAAACAAACCAATGTTTTGCAGGCAGTTTGTGAAGGGTGCTGTTAACTGACAGGTAGAACCTGATCTTAAGATTTGGCCTCGTGTGCTGTTTCCAGTCAGACCATTTGTGGCTTGTTGGGACTTGGAGGATAGTTCACTTCTGAGCCCCAGGGTCCTGCCTTCAAGGAGGAATAGTCCCTAGCTCCAGGGGTGGTCACCGGGGCATTGTGGTGCACCCACTGGATAATAACTTGGCATACAGGGCCTGGCACACCTTAGCTGTTTTCACCATCCACCAACTCTTCGATGAAGCAGATGTGGTACAGCTCAGTGGAGGCTCTGGTGCCTCTACTTCCAAAAGCTGCAGAGGGGCCCCGAAAGTGCTGCCCTCCTCCTCAGTCTCACAGCAGTGGCAGAGACAGTCCCAGACACCGGGGGAGGGCCACCTGCCGGGAGGAGGGGAGAGGGAACAGTTGAGGAGGCTCCCTCTCCATTGCCCTGGCCTGGCCTCCTGTGGGGGGACTTGGAGACTAGGTTTGGGGACACAGAGGTGCCACTACCTGGAAGCTTCTGTTTGGGGTTAGAAGGTGATGTGAGAGGGGGACCAGTGGCCTTCAGGTTGTCATTCTGGAGACTGGTGAGTGACGGGTCAGGGGAACTTGGAGCAATGTGTCTATGGGGTTGGGCCATCAGATGAGCCCTGGCAACCTCTGCTCCTCACCAAGTGGGCGCTACCTTGCCCAAGGCTGTCAAGTGCAAGGCTCCCAGAGCAGGGGGGCTCCACACACCCTTCCTAATTCCTCTCAGTCAGGTGGGGTGCATGCTGTGGCCTAAAGGCAGCTGGTGATAGCTTTTAAGTTTCAAGAAATCTTGGTCCAACAGCTTCATCCATATGTTGCATGACTTTGTTAACAGAGAGTGCCCAAAGACCTGTGTGTGTGTATAATGTTTGTGGCCGTTCTCTGTAATGGGGAAGAAAGAGGAACAGAATATGATGAACTATGGCTCATCCAACTGCAGTTACTCATCATTAAAGCTGGTTATATGTGTAAAAAGCTCCAGTTGACTGAAAAAAGAGATTGTGGAGTCATACATATACACAGGGCAATCTTGTGTTAAAAATATTATATGAACATGTGAATAGGAAAATCTATGGGAATTAGAGCTTATGCCTGGGAAATGAATGGTTGTGATTATTTATACTTATAAATTTTTCTTTTATTGAGAGCATGCATTTCTTTTATGCACTGAAGCATGGTAGAAGTCCATTGAGTCTCAAAGCAGGGCAACCTGGTGAGGAATGGAGCTCAGGCCCCTCACACCAGTGACTCAGTTTCTCCATTAGCAGGTCTTTGCTTCTTTAAGTTCATGTGACAGCTATTGGAGGCAAGCAGCAGACTGCCCCATGTCCTGGGCAGTGTCCCTGCTTCACAGGACGTGGGGTACCACCTTGTGGGTGTCCCTGCTGTGGCAGGCAGGTGCCCTGTGTGGAGTCTCACCCAACTCTGCATCCCACTCTCTTCTAGTTCCAGTGTGACAGCCTCTCAGCCGCTGGAGTCGCAGCCGCAGCCGGCTTTGCAGAAATCTGTCTCCAATTTGCAGAAACCGACACAGTCAATCAGTCAGGAGGTAGGTGCTGCTTGGGTGAGATTGAGTTGTCTGGAGCAGGTCACTTGGGCTGACTCCAGGCTGCTGCTCTGTGGACACTAGCGTCAGGACAGCACAGGAAGTGGTCAGGCCACAGAATGGCCTGGTGTCTGAGTTTGAAAACACAGCCAGCTGACTGTGGTGCCCCACACTTTTCCTTTCTTCCTTTCTTTTTTTTTTGGTTTTTGTTTTTGTTTTTCAGGACAGGGTTTCTCTGTGTAGCTTTGTGCCTTTCCTGGATCTCTCTGTAGACCAGGCTGGCCTTGAACTCACAGAGATCTGCCTGGCTCTGCTGGGATTAAAGGTGCATGCACTACCATCTAGCTCCTTTTTTTTGGGGGGGGGGGTTGTTTTTTTGTTTTTGTGTTTTGGTTTTTTTGAGACAGGGTGTCTCCCTGTAGCTTTGGAGGCTGTCCTGGAACTCGCTTGGTAGACCAGGCTGGCATCGAACTCACAGAGATCCACCTGCCTCTGCCTCCCGAGTGCTGGGATGACAGGCGTGCGCCACCAACGCCCGACCTTTTTTTTTCTTTCTTACTTACTTACTTACTTTCTCTCTCTCTCTCTCTCTCTCTCTCTCTCTCTCTTTCTTTCTTTCTTTCTCTCTTTCTCTCTCCCCCTTCCTTCCTTCCTTCCTTCCTTCCTCCCTCCCTCCCTCCTTCTTTCCTTCCTTCCTTCCTTCCTTTCTTTCTTTCTTTCTTTCTCTCTCTCTCTCTCTCTCTCTCTCTCTCTCTCTTTCTTTCTTTCTTTCCGAGACAAGGTCTTACTATGTAGCCCTGGCTGGCCTGGAACTGGCCGTGCAGACCAGGCTGGTCTCAGGCTCACAGAGCCATCTGCCTTTGCCTTGCTTTTGTTGGGATTAAAGACAAGTGCCACACGCCTACAGCCCTCAGCCACTCACTGTCTTGACACCTTACTGTGTCTTGTCATCTGCTGTGACTGGAAGAGTGTGTGTCAGAAGAGCCTGTGGCTTCTCCGGACACCATCCTCTCCAGCACTAAAGATCCCTGTTTCCATCAGATTCCGTGCATACTGGCCGCAATCCCTTGGGCCTGTGACGTCACAGTGTGGCGCTGAATTTCTTTTCTTTCCCAGATTTAAAGCCAAGTGGGATTATAACTCCTGGTGTTTCCGACTTAGCCATGCAGAGCTTGGTAAACACTCTGTGTTGTAGCCCTGGCTCTGGGATCTGGACAGGGTCCTGGGTACCTCTGTAAGAAGGGTGTGGGCTAGAACCAGGGAGGCTACATAGTAGGGGGCGCTAGGATGACTGTGACTTAAAGGAAGTTTTGGTTTTGCTCAGTCACTGGGCAAGCCTCAATGAAACATTTCACTATTAGGATAAGAATTTTTACTCTATCAAGCTAATAATAGAAATAATTAATTTTAAAAAAAGAAGGGTGTGGGCTTCGACAGTTTTGGCCAGTGGAAGAAGGAGTCTGTCTGTCCCACATGGGCCGTTTGTCTAGCACTCAACTCTTCTTGGAGACTGGAGTTTTCTCTCTAACTTGGGAAGGGAGGAGGGATACCTTACGACATTACTTTTAATCAGTCTTGGGAGTTAGAGTCCACTGCTTTTGAAATAGAAATCACCGGCATGATTGGCACCCCTCCATTAATGTTCTTGGTATGGACAAGAGGTCCTCCAGGCCCGCTGTATGCCCTCCTGCCCTTTGGGCATGTCCTGTGTGGTCAGGAGACCTCTGCAGACTTGGCACAGTAATCAGTGAAGCCCTTGTCTGTGCTCAGGGCTAGCAGACGTAGGCAGACAGACATTTTCTGCTTGGGAGCATTGGGTAAGGCCGGGCCCCGTCACATGTGCTGCATCTGTCCCCCATTCTCGAATCCCATTTGGGCTCTGACCAGACCCTTCTAGAGGCATGGTGGGATTTCACTTGATCCTCATGAACTTTCAGCAAAGGCTTCTTTCTCTAGCAGGCCCGAGGCTGAGGCAGGCAAGGGTGGGTGAGTAGAAGAGACAGGCCTCTCAGGGGGTCACAGCCCTTACATGGTCAGGCATGTTAGGTTTCTTGGGCGTGTTCCTCAGTTTATTCCTGGCACAGATTGAGACATGTGCTGAAGTTGAGGTTGGAGCTTTGTCTCTGGAGCAAGACAACACAGCTCTGTGTGGGCATGGGACAGCCTGGCAGTGTTTGCAGAGTTCGCCATGAGGGCGGGTGTGGCTTGAGTCTTCTGTATTTGTTCATCAGCTGTTGCTCTGGGCCCCGAGCCTCTGACTCTGCCTGGGACTGCTGTTCCTAGAGCCCCGAAAGCGGCCATCTATCCTCTGCATGAGGCTTCAGTCTAAAATGCAACCCTCACCCCACCCTCTGTCCACTTTGTGCTACTAGGGGTGGAACCTGGGGCTACAGCTCTGGGTGCCACACCCTGGGGTGCTCATTGTACAGTAGGTTAGCTGAGTGGGCTGTCCTTGTTCCCTTTCTCTTAGAACACAAGTTCAGTGCCAGGTGGACCAAAGTCATGGGCACAGCTGAGTGGAAAGCCAGTCGGACACGAAGGTGGTAAGTGGGCACGGGGGTGGGGGTGGGGCTTGGGTGGGCTGAGTTTAATATTGGCTGTTAGAAATGTTCCTCTTGAGCTGGGCAGAAGAACCTCAATTCTGGCCCTGATGGTATGCTGCTGGGGAGTAATGACTGCCAGTGTCATGTTGCCCCCTGGCTGCTTCCCTGCCACTGACGTGGCCACCCCAGTGGAGGGAGCAGCTGCTTGCCCTCATTCACCCAGAGCCTCTGGAGGATTGGGTGGGATTGGGTCCTGTGAGTATCCTGATAAGATCTGAAAAGGCCGTCAGGGCACTGTGGGGAGCTGTTCATGAAAGTGAGAGTGCAGGTGAGCTGCGTTGCAGGATGACGCGTTCAGAGTGGTCCAGTAGCTTCCAAGGCCAGGTCTGACTTGGGTGAGGGAGTTTGGGGGATTCCTGTGCATATGGGCACAGTCCCTGCAGCTCTGGAGGAGCTGAGCCCAGAGTCAGCAGGTAGGGTTTTTTGTTGTTTATTTTTTTAAGATTTATATATTTTTATGTCTATGGATGATTTTTCTGTACAACAGAAGAGGTCATCTGATCCCACAAGACTAGTTACAGATGGTTGTGAGCTACTGTGTGGGTCCTGGGAATTGAACTCAGGACCTCTGAAAGAGCAGCCATCTCTAGCCACAGCAGGTGGTTTTGAGAACACCAGGAATTGAGATTTTTCTTTTTTAAAAAAAATTTTTAAATTAAATTTATTTATTTGGTTTTTCGAGACAGGGTTTCTCTGTGAAGCAGTCCTGGCTGTCCTGGAACTTACCCTGTAGCCCAGGCTAGCCTCGAACTCACAGAGATCCGCCTTCCTCTGCCTCCTGAGTGCTGGGATTAAAGGTGTGCATCTGGCTTTGTTTTCCCCTCCATTTTTATTTATTTATTTTCTATTATCAGCTTGATACAGTATAAATTCTTATCCTAATAGTGAAATGTTTGATTGAGGTTTGCCCAGTAATTGAGTAAAACCAAAACTTATTATAAGCCATGGTCATCCTAGGGTCCCCCCTGCTATGTAGCCTCCCTGGTTCTGTGGGTTACAGTCTGATTGTTCTTTGATTTATATCTAGTATCTACTTATGAGTGAGTACATACCATGTTTGTCCTTCTGGATTTGGGTTACCTCCCTCAGGATGATATTTTCTAGTTCCATCCATTTGCCTGCAAATTTCATGCTGTCATTGTTTTTCTCTGCTGAGTAGTACTCCATTGTGTATATGTCACATTTTCTGAATCCATTCTTCAGTTGACGGGCATCTAGGTTGTTTCCAGGTTCTGGCTATTACAAATAGTGCTGCTGGGCTGGAGAGATGGCTCAGAGGTTAAGAGCACTGACTTGTTCTTCCAGAGGTCCTGAGTTCAATTCCCAGCAACCACATGGTGGCTCTCAACCATCTGTAATGAGATCTGCTGCCCTCTTCTGTATATAAATCTAAACAAACAAACAAACAAAAAACCCAACCAAATAGTGCTGCTATAACATAGCTGAGCATATATCTTTGTGGTACGATTGAGCATTCCTTGGGTATATATATGCCCAAGAGTGGTATGGCTGGGTCTTGAGGTAGATCGATTCCCAATTTTCTGAGAAACCGCCATACTGACTTCCACAGTGGTTGTACAAGTTTGCACTCCCACCAACCGTGGAGGAGTATTCCCTTTGCTCCGCATCCTCTCCAACATTGACTGTCATTAGTGTTTTTGATCATAGCCATTCTGACAGGTGTAAGGTGGTATCTCAGAGTCATTTTGATTTGCATTTCTCTGATGATTAGGATGTTGAGCATTTCTTTAAATGTCTTTCAGTCATTTGTGATTCTTCTTTTGAGAATTCTGTTTAGCTCTTTAGCCCATTTTTTAATTGGATTGTTCAGTATTTTGATGTCTAGTTTCTTGAGTTCTTTATATACTGTGGAGATCAGTCCTCTGTCAGATATGGGGTTGGTGAAGATCTTTTCCCATTCTGTGGGCTGTCTTTTTGTCTTATTTACTGTGTCTTTTGCTTTACAGAAGTTTCTCAGTTTCAGGAGGTTCCATTTATTAATTGTTGTTCTTAGGGTCTGTGCTGCTGGTGTTATATTTAGGAAGTGATCTCCTGTGCCAATGCGTTCAGGAGTGCTTCCTACTTTTGAATTGAGATTTTTCTTCATGAAGTCTTGTAGGTTTCTTAGCTGCTGTATTTCTGACAGCGCTGACCAGTTAGCAGTCTGTCTGTCTGTCTGTCATCTGCCTGCCTGGCCCCGCGTCTCCCTTTCTTTCTCCCTCGATCTCTCCTCCTTTTTCTTCTCCTTATTCTCTCTGCCCACCAGCCCCGCCTATCCCTCTACTGCCCAGCTATCCACCGTTTAGGTGCCTTAGGCAGGCAAGGTAAAACAGCAACCATCTTTACATAATTAAGCAAATGTAGCATAAACAAATGTAACACATCTTTACATAGTTAAAGCAAAATTCCACAAAGTGCCTATGTACGTGTGTGAAGATAAGAGGGTAATTTCAGATGTCATTCCTCATGAGTAATCTGCCTCATTTTTAAAGATGTATTTATTTATTATAATACAGTGCTCTATCTGTATATATGCCTGCAGGCCAGAAGAGGGCATCAGATCCCATTATAGATGGTTGTGGGCCACCATGTGGGTGCTGGGAATGGAACTCCGGACCTCTGGAAGAGCAGCCAGTGCTCTTAACCACTAAGCTAGCTCTTTAGCCTCATTTTTTGAGACAGGGTCTCTCTGGCTTGAAGCTCACTGTCTTAAATCCCTCCCTGTTGCTATGACAAAACACCATGATCAGAAGTGACTTGGAGAAGAAAGGGTTTATTTTAGCCAACGCCACCATGAATGGCAGTGTCAGGGAGCTCCTGGCAGGAATCCAGGCATCTGGAGACAGAGGTCATAGAGGAGTGCTGCTTACTGCCTTGCTCCCCCTGGGTGGTTCAGTTCGCTTTTTTATATATGATCTGCCCAGGGGTGGCACTGTTACCCAGTCAGCTGGATCCCCTACATCAATCAGGAATCAAGAAAACGCCCCACAGACTTGCCTCCTGGCCAGCCTTACAGAGACATTTTTCATAGGCTCCCTCTTCTGGTTATAAGTGCACACCATTATGTTTGGCTTTTGGCTTTTTAAAAAGTGTGTGTGTGTGGTGTGTGTGTGTGTGTGTGTGTGTGTGTGTGTGTGTGTGTGTGTGTGTGTGTGACTACTGATGCACAGGTGCCACAGTGCACACATGTGGAGGTTAGAGGACAACTTCCTGAATCAGTTCTCATCTCCCACCGTGTGGAAGTGGGTCTCACTTCTTGCCATTGTACTGCCAACACCAAGCCTGCTGCTGTCCCACGAGCTCCTGGTCAGTTCTGTCTGCCTGCTAGAGAGTGCTAGATTCCAGATCCCTGCCATTGCATCCCAGATTCTCACATAGATGCCAGGGATCTAAACTCCTCAGGCATCATTGCAAGTGCTAGGGCAGAGGTCAAAGGTGTGTGCCCTCCCCTTTGCGTGGCGTGGCCTGACCTTGGTGGGTGTAGAGCGCCAGTACTGGGCAATGAGTGCTGAAATCTTAGGGGTGCCAGTGTGCTGGTGGAAGGCTGTGCGTTAACCCGGCTGGGGCTGTGAGTTACCCCGGCTGAGGCTGTGCGTTACCCTGGTGTCTCTTATTTTTTTCTTTTTGGTTTTTTTTTTTTTGGAGACAGGCCTTTTCTGTATAAACAGCCTTTCGGTGTCTCTCCTTAGACCAGGCTGGCCTTGAACTCACAGGAACCCACCTGCCTCTGCCTCCTGAGTGCTGGGACTAAAGGTTTGCGCCACCACCACCCGGCTATCTTTCCACTCTTAAACAGTCCACAATCCCATACCTAGGGAATAAATAGCACTACCCACAATTCCTGCCCAATTAACATAATCGGAATTACCCCCCATAGACATGCTCAGAAGCCACCATGATCTAAACAGTCCTTCCTTGAGACTCATTTCCCAGGTGATTCTCAACTGTGTCAGGCTGACAGTTAAAACCACCCACCCACCTTTTATCATTTCTGTCTGGAGTAGGAGTTTAGTTGATGCCATCACTTGGCAGGCTGCTCTGCCCCAGCCTTTCACTGAGGGGTGGTGAACAGGCCTTTGTTAGGCACTGCTGCGGGGACCCCATCCGTTTCCCTGGCTTGGCCTGTTTCAGTCAGCAGGTGCCTGTGGACTATACTGAAAACCTGGGGTGTGGCTTGTCCGTACAGGGTGTATTTTGACACAGCAGGACAATGGGGTGGTGTTCCATTTCAGCTGTATGGCACTCAACATGGGCTGTATAGTTGAGAAGGACCACTTCCCACCTTGGACCTTAAAGGACCATTTTCCTCTGTTCATTCAGGAGGTCACAGGATCAGTGTGTCAGGGGTGAAGTTAAAACGGCTGCTCCTTCTGAAGGCTTGGGGGTGAGCAGTGAGTGACAGTCGAAGACAGAAGTGGTCTTGGGGTTACACCAGGACCACGTTCGGCTTTGCGGGGCTGGGAACAGTTGAGGAGGTGAACTGCAGTCAGGAGATGAGTCTGTGACGTTCAGAAATTGTAGGCCACAGGCTTGTGGGGCCATCTGTTGGCGTGGCCCATACAAGACCGTTTTCTTCGGGAGCTGATCTCACTTATATGGACTGTGCTAGCTTCACCACCCAGGCAGGTACAAGTACCAGGAGGCTCCTATGGGGTGGAAAGGGACATGTTGGAGCAGAGGTGACATCCTGCTCCCTCATCCTACCAGCCCAAGGACAGCTGAGGGGCTCAGCCTTACTGATGACCAGTGCAGCCGCTCCAGCCTAGGAGAGCTGACGATGGGGGATTGGTGAGCTGTCTCACTCACTCTGTGTGTCTTCTCTGCCTCTCTTGACAGGTTTAAGGGGCTCAAGCCGACTATTATCCTTCTCTCCCGAGGAATTTCCGACGCTGAAAGCAGCCGGAGGGCAGGACAGGGCTGGCAAAGAAAAGGGCGCCTTCGATCTGTCGTATGGGCCAGGACCAAGCCTCCGCCCTCAGAGTGAGTGAATGGCAGCTTTGCCCTCGGGCCCTCACTGGGCACCAGAGCCCTCTCTTCCTTTCCCCTTTTCAGGTGGGCCCAGCTGCTGGGCCTAGGTGTCACAGCAAAGAAGCTGGTTGCTAGCTTGGCATGTGCATGTCCTGACTGCCTCCCTGGCCTGTCCCTCTGTCTCTCGTCCCTCTGGCTGAACCAGGTCTTGTCACTGTCCATGTGCCATCTGTTAGTATTTCCATTAAGCTGGGTCACCAGTGCTTTCTAGATACATACAGGGTGCCACTGGCTTAATCAAGTAACCTGTCCCCAGACCCCTGTGTGTCCTGATTGTCACCCCAGGAGCTGTGACAGCTTGGCCTCCACCCTTCCCCATCCATACCAGAATTGACCAGTGTATCTACAGCAGCCAGCACTGGTGTTCCCTCTGGTGCCGGGGTTAGGGAGGGCCTGTGTGTGGTGCTTTGTCTTTAGTGTGTGGTTCTGGTGTGGAAGATCTGGGTTTTCTGTCTGGCCTGACCAAGGAAGCCGAACTACATTCTAGGTTCAGGTCTTGAAATTCAAGGGCTTTTGTCTGCCTGCCCTTCCAGTCCCAGGCCCTCTCCTGTTGATGAGGATCAGAGGCACTGTCGTGAAAGCTGGGTGACCGTCCTGCCACTCTGCTGAAGCATGGACTTTGCTGAGAGTACGCAGTGCTCAAAGTGGGTAGTTACATATTCAGAAGAGTCCTGCCCTACGATGGGTTACCTGGTGGGGCTAAGGTGTAGAAGCAGAAGCAGCTTTGAGATCAGTTCTTTTTCTTGAGAAGGTGAGAAGCAGTTGGCTTGAGGGGTGGTCTTGGCTTCCTAGGATGGCAGCAAAGTTGGAGCAGACTGGTGGGCTGGCCCCCATCCTGGCTGCCTTTTTTCTTGGGGTGGCAAATGCCGTGTCCTTTCCTGTTTCAGCTCCTAAGTAGAAGAGAATGGAGAGGACCCTGGAGGTGTGGCCCCCCACACTAGTACCTTGGATGTAGTTTCCTTCGTACTTTGTGAGTTCTCTGCAGCTACTGAACATGAGTGTGCAAGGGAGCCATGTTCACACTGCTAGTGCTTGTCTTTGCAAAAGACTTACAAATTCATCTTAAGTCTGCATAAGAAAAATCAGTCAGCCGGGCATGGTGGCGCACACCTGTAATCCCAGCACTCGGGAGGCAGAGGCAGGCGGATCTCTGTGAGTTCGAGGCCAGCCTGGTCTACATGGTGAGCTCCAAGCCAGCCAGGGATACATAGTGAGACCCTTTTTTAAGAAGAAAAGTCAGTCTGTTGGTTCTGGGAGTGTGCCTCTTCTGGTAAGTAGGCTCATAGGGATTGTCATCATGTGGCTACGAGAAGCACACTCACAGGGAAAGATAACTGTCAAGGTTTTAAGTTTTTAAACATTTTATTTTGGGTGTGTTTGTGGGGAAGGGGACACACATACCACAACATGCAGGTGGATGTCAGGGGACAACTTTGGGTCCTGGGGATCGAACTCAGGTCATCAGCCTGGCAGCAAGTACATTTACCCACAAGACACCACACCAGCTCCATCCTCGGGTTTTTTCTGTGAACTGAGTGTGTACTCTACACATGCTACATGTGATCACATGGTACCAGCATTTCAAGCTGAGATTCACTGGACAGCGCTGCCGCCAGCCCAGAACCAAAGCTTCGTATCAGGCTGGCTGCACTGTAAGTGAGCCTGTGTCAGGAGTCACGCTGGCCTTGATGTGTGGGGCAGTGTTGGCTGTCCTGGGTCTCCAAGTTCTGCCCTCTGGGTGGGTGTGGTGTGGCCATAGAGGAACCTCTTTACTCTTGTGTCTCTCTGAAGTGAGCTCTCTGTATTTCTCAGGCATATATCCAACGTCCCTCAAGAAATTCTAGCGTTCTGCTCCCCACTCACTCAGCCTGACAGCACTTGGGTTTTCTCTTTTCATTGTGATTCTTTGTTGTTTGTTTGTTTGTTTAAGCAAGGGGCCGTGTCCACTGGCCCTCAGAACTTTACAGATCTCCCTTTCTTTTGTCTCTTTCCAATTCACAGATGTGACAAGCTGGAGGGAGGGTGGTGGGCGAAACATCATTTCTGCCACGCCTCTGCACACCTCCCCAACAGAGCTGGGCAGCAGGAACTCCAGTGCGGGAGACGGAGCCCCCTCCTCGACGTGCACCAGCGATTCTAAGGACCCCTCTCTCCGCCCAGCCCAGCCCATCCGCAAAGGGACCTCACAGTTCATGGGACATATTTACCAGCCTCCCACTTACCATGACATGCTTCCTGCTTTTGTAAGTCTTCAGAGCATCTTGTCCTGAAGTTAAATGTTCTTTCTGTCCACCAGAACTCGCTCAGGTCGCTCAGCCTAAGCTCTCTGTCAGGATAATAGCCAGAGACCACTGTGGCCTACAGCAGAATCCACTGCCTTTTTCCAATCTAACGCCTCTAGCTTCTGCCTCTGGGACTTGGGTGGTGTAGCTTTGGTTCTGCAGAGAAAGGAGAGACAGATGTAGCCTTATTGAACCCAAGGCAGATGGGATGCTGTGCTGGGATTCATGAGAAACCCTCTCCAGCGTTTTCTGTGCCCTTCTCCCATGTTCCACTTTGCAAAGTGAAATCTTATTGAACATGTCATTGGGCCATCGCCAGAAAGTCCAACACCCTGATGTTTATATTTCAGATGTGTTCACCACAGTCATCAGAGAACCAGGGTACGGTGGAACGAAGCTCCTTCCCCCTTCCTCAGCTCCGCCTGGAACCCCGGGTTCCTTTTAGACAGTTCCAGATGAATGACCAAGATGGGTAAGGCTGTGATCCTGTGATCATGTATGTCATTGTATGACAGCTCATGCGTGATTGTGCTCTGTGCTCTGCAGAGAAAACATCCTGGTGTTGAGGTGGGTGGCAGGGCATAGGCCTGGCAGTGTTAAGTCCCCACTGCAGGAGTTTGGCAGTAACTATGGTGAGGGTAGCAGGGAGCATGTGGCTCTGTGGATGAAACAGAACCCCATCTAGAATGTTTTTATTGTTCATTGCATATTTCTTCTAAAAGGAAGTAATGTATATATAAATACTCAAACACTAGGCTGCAAGGGGAACCTGTTTTTGGAAAGTAACTGCTTCCCCTTGTAAGTCATGTGAGCCAATCTTTCTTTTCTGTCTCATCAGGAAAGAAAGGTCCGGCCTGGCACGCCCAGTACGCCCACTGAGGCAGCTGGTGGAGCGGGCACCACGGCCCACTATCATCAACGCAGAGAACTTGAAGGGCCTGGATGATCTGGACACGGATGCAGACGATGGCTGGGCAGGTGGGTGTCAGGGGGAACAGCAGCTGTGTGGCACCAGTGTGCTCTGTTCTTGGGGAAGACAGACTTGCCGCGCCCTCATGTGCAGTCAGGCCAGGGGGCACTCTCTGGCCAAGTGAAATCTTTTGGTCTATGCTCTTAAGCGTAGAGCTCTGGGAGATTGTGCTGTTGAGCCTTTGAAAGAACTTGTGGGGGTTGGGGATTTAGCTCAGTGGTAGAGCACTTGCCTAGCAAGCGCAAGGCCCTGGGTTCGATCCTCAGCTCTGGGGAAAAAAAAAAAGAACTTGTGGAATTATAGGCATTTACTACTGTGTCTGGCTAGAAATCCTCCATCCCATGCTGAGGATTAAACTCACATGTACTGGGCTGTGTGCTTACATAGCTCCAGGGAGCTCCCCTTCCCTTGAAAACGAGAAAAGTTACATTTCTTTATTTTCCTGTGATACAGTATGTGTATGTGGGCTTCCATTCCTCTGTCATGGTGCACTTGTGGTCAGAGGGTGTCTTGGAGTTGGTTTTCTTTCTGCCCAGTGTGTCCTGGTGCTCCAGCTCGTCATTAGCCATGGTGACAGGCACATGGCTATTGCTGGACCAAGCCCTGCTCTTTTTGAGGCATGGTCCTCCTCCAGCCTTCTAAGTGCTAGGGTTACAGGTGAGAGGTACCCACCCCTACAGCTTACCCCTGAGCCATAGCTTTGGTTCAGCAGTTGTCAACCTATGGGTCTTGGCCCCCTTAGGGGTGGCAGTGTTAGGGAAGTTGGGCCACTGCTTCAGTCTGTTTTCCGTTTTAGTAGACCGTACTATGTACCCAGGCTGGTCTCACACCCAGCACCGGCACCTTGCTCCACTACCTCCTCAGTGCTGGAGTAACTGCCGCCCCACCTGCTCCTTGGTCAACAGAGTCTTGGCCCAATGGGGGTCATGTGGTTTCTATTTTTTCTTTTTTTGAGATCTATTTTTGATTTTATGTATTTGAATGCTCTATTGACTTTTTGCCAGAGGAGGGCATCAGATCCCACTGTAGATGGTTGTGAGCCACCATGTGGTTGCTGGGAATTGAACTCAGGACCTCTGGAAGAGCAGCTGGTGATCTGAACCACTGAGCCACCTCTCCAGCCCCACAGTTTCTATTCTTATTGGCATTTTGATATTTGTCAGCGCTTTTATATATTGGTAGATTCTGTCGACTCCTGTGACATCAACAACAACAAACCAAAAAGATCAAGAGAGAGAGAGAGAGAGCAGTATCTTAGGGGCTCTAGAGATGGCGTGGGTGAAGAGCTCTGGCTGCTCTTCCAGGGCCTGGATTCCGTTTTCTTAACCTATATGGAAGTGCTTAGCCACCTGTAGTTCCACTTTCAGAGGATTCCACACCCTCTCTGGTCTCCACAGTCAGGCAACACACACATACACACAGATCTATCCCAGTATGGGGGCACAGGCCTTTAATTCCAGCACTCAGGCAGAGCCAGGCGGATCTCTAGATGTCTGTTAGTTGAGGCCATTCTGGTCTGCAGAGTGAGTTCCAGGACAGCCAAAGCTACACAGAGAGATCCTGTCTCAAAACCAAACCAGAACAACAACAACAAAAAACAAAACAAAAATAGGGGTCGGGCATGGCTAGAGAGAGTGCGGTGGTTAATAGCACTGGCTGCTCTTGCAGAGGACCTGGGTTCGGTTCCCTGCACTCACATCAGGTGACTCACATATACCAGGAACTCCAGTTTCTGGGTATCTGAAGCCCACTGACTCTCTTGGACTCCTGCATGCATGTGGTATACATAAACTCAGGAAGGCGCGTTCACACATCCATAATCAATACTTAAAAAGAAAGAAATGCACATTATTTAATAGGCTGGAGAGACTATCTCTTGTTACAGAGGACCCACCTGTGACTCCAGCTCCTGGGGATCTGGTGCCCTCTTCTGGTTTACATGGGCACTTACCGACACACATGATAATCATTCACAAAGGTACACACATACATACATATGAGTAAAAATAAAAGAAGTCGGGTTGGGGATTTAGCTCAGTGGTAGAGCGCTTGCCTAGCAAGCACAAGGCCCTGGGTTCAATCCTCAGCTCAAAAAAAAAAAAAAAAGAAAGAAAGAAAGAAAGAAAATAAATGAATGAATGAATAAATAAATAAATAAAGTCTTTCTAAATCGCCTTTTGCTTCCAGCCTAAAGAGTCTTTCCCTTCCTTGAAGGCAGTGATGTTCCGTGGTGTCCAGCAGTCGTGCTGCCCATGATACTGACCCATTTTTAACACTTGTTGAGACATTCCCCTTGACGTGGTCTGTGCTTTGCCAAATGTCACCCATGTCAATCCCTGTCTGTGTTTGAATGCTTCTATTTCCAGGGACATGTTCAGCTGGGCCCATTTTTTATATATATATAATATATAAGTAAATCTTAAACTCAGATAGCATGAGCTTTCTACCTTGTTTCTTTGCAAGTTTGATTCCTAAAGTTCTTTACTGTTCTCTGCAAATGTGGACTCCATCCTGGCAGTATTTACGAAGATCCTGCTTCTGTGTCCAGTTCAGCCACTCAGTCTTGAGTCCTGAGTTCCAGGGTCCCAGTGAGTCTCCAGAGGTCTCTTCTTTCTCATTAGTGTTCTGTAGTTGTCAGTAGAGAGAACCTTTCTTTATTTTAAAGATTATTTTATTTTTGATGATGTGTCTTGTGTGTGGCTATGTATACCTGAGTGCAAATACTGTCTGAGGCCAGAAGAGGGTGTCAGATCCTTTGGAGCTGTATTTATAGATGGTTCCTGGATACCAAACTTGAGTTCTCTGCAAGAGTAATACAGCATCCTAACTGCTGGACCCTGTCTCAGGTCAGTAGAGAGGATCATAATGTTTTCTGGTAACTTTACTCATATTCCTATTAATCTGTGTGTTGCCATGTGGTTGTGGCATTACCGGTCTGCTGGCATCTTGCTACTCCTTTGGTGGTAGCTGACGCCTCTCTCCCAACTCCGCCCTTCGTCTCCCTATATCTCTGCTTGGATGTCCTGCTTGGAAGTAAGTATTCTTGCCATAAGCCAAAACAACTTTATTTATTATCCACTGGGAGTCACACATATTCACAGCATAAAGAAAGACATTCCACAGCACTTGCCTTTTTCTGTCTAATCAAGAAGGGAGGTTTTAATTTTTAACATAGTAAAATTATGTATTATAACATAAATATATATAAATTATATATATATATATATATATATATATATATATATATATATATAAATAAAACAAAGTAGTTATCGAAACAAGAATTATACTTACAATATCTAGTCTATTTGTATTTGGCAAAATTAAAGAAAATATCCTATTATCCTATTTTTGTTGAGTCTGAAGTTTTATACCTAATTTATGTTTTATGATGTCTAACGAAAACTACACTTATAACTATCTAGTCTTCAACTCCATCAAAGACCCCAGAAGGATATAATATTACCTGAGTAAACAGGAAGTGTGTGGCAAGCAACTTCCATAATTCTAGAAATGACAGAAACATCTGGCTTCCTGGACAGTCACCCAAAGTTCCTCTGTAACGTTGGGGATCTGTCTTCAGCCTAGAGTCTCTGGCATAGCTTTCAGTGAAGCAGGAAATTCTAAGGGCTTTTCCACCCATTCTGGCAAAGTTCGTCAGTCGCTTCTCCTCATGTTCTGTAGTATGTCTGGGAGTTTCTTCTGTGAAGCAAGAACCTAAAGGACCATTTCACCTTGCAGATTCAGCAGTCACCTTCCTATGGGTCCTGCATGTCCAGTTTATACAGCATCCTGTCGAGCATTCGAGGCAAGGGCACTTTTTTCCCAGTGGCTAACTTTTGCCACAAAGAAAGCAAATTCTATAATGAGTTTCTTCAATGCCCATCATCCTCTTTGAAGTAATTGGTGCTGCCAGAAGCAGATGTGTCTCCCTGTCCAAAAGTCCAAGTTCTTAAAACATTTTAAATGCCATATTCTGTAGGTCTTTGAAGTGTTTGAAGATTACCTACCTAATTGAGGTATAGCTTTGTACACCTAAAAATCTTAATTAACACAACTATAAGTTTGATTATCATAGATGACTAATTATTAATCTGTATTTCTTAGTTATACATTACAATTTTAAATGAATTACATAAACATAGTACCTTAAACAAGAGTAGAAATATATATACAGTAATATAACAAAATTAACTTTAAATTTGTATCAATAAACTAAAATCCATAGCAATGTAAAACATTTCAAACAAGTTGTTACTTTTTAAAAGTAGATTCAATAATCTACCCTTTCATCCTATCCTATCCTAACTATATCCTCTTCTTTTTTAGAAAGATTGCATTTATAATCAACCTCCTTTAAATAAAAATAAACATTCATAAACAATATTTTGGGAATTTCGGCGTAGCCTCCATAGTACTTCCTGCTTATTGGGGGCACTGTCAATCTTATGGGGATCCTGAGAAAATGAAGAATTATAGTTAAACCTTGGCTGTAGTAGTCTGTGAGGCTGTATCGTCTTAGCCAGTTGTCTTGAAGCAGTTTTGGATGTTGGATCATCTGAGCCATGCCTGTCATTGGAGGCCTTTCAGGGGGTCTTGGTTGATCAAACCATAATAGCCTGGAAACAAAGCACAGGTTCTCATCTTCTGTGGAAACAAAAGCAGAACCTCTTTTCCAAAGCAATGTATCTTTAGACACAAATTTTGAAATCAAGATACCTTTAAAATATACACATTGGTTTAACTGAGTAGCTCCTACATTCAAATGTCTCTCTGCAGTTAAAAATCCCAAAGACAGTGTAATAATATGCAGTATCCAGATTCTATCCTTAAGGTGGCTTAACTTTCATATTATTCTTACTGTTTCTTTAAAGACTTTATTTTTCGAAACTATTTCTTTATATAACTGCCTATAATCCTTTTCCGCTCTCTTCCGAGTCTATGTACATTTTTACACACCCTGTACACTGTTCAGAGTTTTATTCCATCTGAATCTGCCTTGTTGTGTATCTGGAATCTTTTTTTTTTTTAAAGATTTATTTGTTTATTATGTATACAGTGTTCTGTCTGTATGTACACCTGTAGACCAGAAGAGGGCACCAGATCTCATTACAGATGGTTGTGAGCCACCATGTGGGTGCTGGGAATTGAACTCAGAACCTCTGGAAGAACACTCAGTGCTCTTAACCTCTGAGCCATCTCTCCAGCCCTGGAATCATTTCTTGACCATTCATTTAAACTGCAGTGTGGCTAGGACGGAAGCTGCAGCCCTGGCTGCTGGCTCCGCCCACCTCAGCTTCCCAACATGGCCGAGGTATGTTTACTGCCAGCTCTGGGAAAGAGTGGATCTGTGCCTGCATCCAGCAGCATGTAGCCCACTGCAGGGCTTGGAGACAGCTCTATATACCTCGGCAGGACTCGGCTATGCCACTTAGCTCATGGTGGCGTGGCGGCCAGCTGCATCTGGCAGGCAGCTGTGGCGTCTCTGCACTGCTGCTGGCATGAGACTGTGAGATGAGGAAGTCCAGTGTGACTCCGTTTCTGCGCATTCAGAATCTTTACGCCTTCTTAGGTCTATGTGGATCAGTGCCCAAAGATGAGCGCCATCATCCTGTGGTCTCAGTCTTAGACATGTGGGCTGCTGCTGAGGGTAGAGGATCCCTTGAGACCAGCCTGGGACTGTAAACAAAATTCTGTCTCTTTTTCACAATGGTAGTAGGAACTTGGGTGTATGGCTCAGTTAATAGTGTTTGTCCACCATGCAGAAGGCAGTGGGCTCAATCTCCATCCACTGTATGGACTGGCTGTGGTGGCAAGGGGATGGGACTACATAGCAAGTTCAAGGCCAGCCTGTGACACATGGAAATGTCTCCTAAGTAAATAAAGATGATAGTTTTCAGGTTCTTCATGTTCGTTTAGTTGGTGGCTGGTTGGTTGGTTAGTTTTTCGAGACAGGGTTTCTCTGTGTAGCCCTGGCTGTCCTGGAACACACTCTGTAGACCTGGCTAGCCTCTGCTCATAGAGATCCGCCTGCCTCTACCTCCAGAGTGCTGTGATTAATGTGTGCCACCACTGCCTGGCTTGGTATTTTATGGTTTAGATACCACTATAAATGCAGTTCTTTATTTGTTTGGTTTGGTTTGGTTTGGTTTAAGATAGAGTGTCTCTGTGTTGCCCTGCTGTCCTGGAACTTACTTCGAACACCAGGCTGGACTCAAACTCACAGTGATCCACCTGCCTCTGCCTCTCTGTGATTTAAGCTGTGTGCTACCACCGATCGGCTGAGTGTGGGGTTCTTATCTGGACATATCAGGAATGAACAAAGGGAAGTGCCCAGCTGGCTCTCTTTCCCTTTCCTTCAGCCTGGGGCTCTGGCACGAGTGACTTGAAGCCCACGTTCAGCATGGTCTTCCCTCCTCGGTCTGTTCTGCTTATCGATTCACGCAGTGAGACACACCAAATTAGGCCTCACTAGGGCCCTGGCATTGCTTAATCAAGTCAGAGTGATGATCAGAAATGATTTTCCTGCTCCTTGGTATTCATTTTATATATTTGTTTTAAAGGACGTGCATTTTTTTTTTTAAATTATTGAGGCATTTCTAAGTTTTTACTTTGATTTCAAGGTAAAGCAAAGAACATTTTCTGTGTGGTTTTAGTTCCAGTGTACTGAGACTTGTCTTGTTTATGGCCATATAACCCTGAGCACACTGATCTCCTCTGATCTCAGAAGCTAAGCGGGGTCAAGCCTGATTAATACTTGAATGGTAGAGTTGTGGGCTTGTTTGTTTTTGAGACAGAGCTTCTCTGTGTAGCCCAGGCTGTCCTAGAACTTGCTCTGTAGACCAGGCTAGCCTCAAACTCAGATGTGTCTGCCTCTGCCTCCCAAGTGCTGAGATTAAAGGCGTGCACCACCACCCAATGAGACTTGATTTCTGACCAGGACGATCTGTCTTGGAGAGCATCCCAAGTATGCTTGAAAAGCTGTGTGTAATAGCCAGTCTAGTCAGGTGCTAGAGGTGTCCTTCCTGACTTAGGTACTTACTGTGGTTTCGTTCAGGTGTATCTTGGACTGGACTGTGATATATTAAAACTGCTCTGATTGTGGATTTGCGTATGTCTGTCTTTAAATCTCTTTGGCTTCTGATGCGTTTATTTTGAAATATGTTGGTATTTAACCTCTTCGTTCTGTACGTTTGCACACCTCATGCTGTTTTCTAGCTGTTTTTGGTGTGGCTCTGTTATGCTTTGTTAATGCTGTTGTTCTTTAGATAGTTAACTCACCTATTGGTGTGTGTGGTGTGTGCTGTGTGGTTTGGGTGTGTAGAGGTCACAGGTTGACATAGGGTTTCTT
The DNA here is from genome assembly GCF_903995425.1 of Onychomys torridus. Lineage (NCBI taxonomy): Eukaryota > Metazoa > Chordata > Mammalia > Rodentia > Cricetidae > Onychomys > Onychomys torridus. Next base: position 6,725,806 of record NC_050446.1, on the reverse strand, counting down.
CCTCGCTTTCTTCTCCACCTCATAAACTTTTTTTAAAATTTGTTTCTTTATGTGTATGACTGTTGTGCTAGCATGCGTGTATATGTACTAGCATCCCCCAGAACTAGGGTTACTGATGGTTTTGAGTTGCCAGACAAGTGCTGTGAGCTGAACCCTGATCCTCTGCAAGAGCAACAAGGGCTCTTAACCACTGAGCCTTCTTTCCAGCCCTCCACCTTACTTTTGAGACAGGGTCTTTCACTGAACTGGAAGTTCACCGTTTTACCCTGGCTGGCTGGGTTCCATCTCTGTCCACCCCTCAGTGCAGGGTTTTAGGCAAGCACGGTATGTCCGGTGTTTGTGTGGATGGCACCAGCCCCTCGTGATTGTACAGCAAGTGCTTTACTTACTGCCCATGTCCCTGCTCACCAGCATTCATCTGTATGGCCAAATAATATTCTACTGTGTGGACTGAGCACATTTTGTCCATCAGTTATGGACACTTTCCTTGCCTGTGCCAGTCAAGGTGGGGCATAGGACAGTCGAACTCTCTCTGTCAGAGTGTCTGCGTTGGAGAAGCAGAGTGCTGTCTGGTTAGGCTCATCTTTCTTGTACCTTGAATTATAGTTTCAGGCTGGTTGCAGTAGCACATGCCTGTAACCCCAGCACTCTGGGGGTAGGCCCGGAGAATTGTGAGTCTGTGAGAGTCTGGGTTCCATAGGGGGAGTTTCTGTCGGGGGTTAGCCCATCACTCTTACAGGAACCCAGGAACCCCTCCCTGGTACCTACAGCCGGGTGGGGTGAGCTGGCCATCACCTCAGTTGGGGCACCACAGGCTCAACTTTCAGACTGCCATCCTCATGTCTTCTCATGGTCATGGGCCTCTTGCTCTTGCAGGCCTCCATGAGGAAGTGGACTATTCCGAGAAACTGAAGTTCAGTGATGATGAAGATGAGGAGGAAGTTGTGAAGGATGGGCGGTCCAAGTGGTGAGTCCTTCCACTCCAGCTCCTGGCATGGGGCCATCAGAAACAACCTACACACGCTAGTGATGCTGCATGGTGTTCATGGTGCCAGGAGCACTTCTTGGTTTCCATAGCAACCTGCAGTTTCAGGGATGAGGTCTGTTGAAGACAGCATGCAGCAACTGGCCACGCTTTGCCTCCGGGTCCGAGCCCTGCTCCTGCCACCTCTACCTAATATCCCGGATTGTTGATGGGTGTGGCACCCTGAGAAGCTTTTGTGGGAAGCCACCTTAGGTCCCTCTTGGTTAAACCAAGAACTCTCCGGACTGGGCTCTTCCGCAGTGCGCTGGAGAGGTGCAGGAGCAGGTGTGCAGATTGGGTGTATCCGTTCTGCCTCATCTTTCCTTCCTGGTCATCCCCATTGGACTAGGTTGACCTAATGCCCTTTGGAGAATACGACATCGTACTCCAGTTCCTTCAGAGGGTTGGTTTGTTTTTGTTTTGTGTTTTGAACGTTTATTTTTATTGTTTTAAAATTGTGTCTGTTTGTGTCTGCATACATGACCACAGGTGTCTGCAGAGAATAGAGGCTTTGGCACCACTGGAGCTGGAGTTCCAGGTGATAGTGAGCCGCTCTGAGAGTGGAGCAACTGCTTTTAACCATTTCAGCTCCCCTCCACCCTATTTTTATCTTAATATCAGTCCCGGTTGCTGCCGTGGCATTTCTGGGGTATCAGCACACAGCAGCACCTCCTGCTTCCAGGACGTACTTGGAGCTTCCGAGCCTCCTTTGACGTTTCGATCGCTGCATGCCCCTGGAAGCGCTTCCTCTTTATCTCTGGGGCTCTTGGAACCAGCAGCCTGCTTTGGCCTGTAGGGGACAGTCAGTGTGTCTCCTTCCTTTGACCTGCCTCTCATGGCTCATCCTTCATGACACCTTCCTCCTAAAACCCTAGCTGGTTTCTGGGAGGCCAAGACCATTTCTCAGAGGTCAGGTCCGCGGTCCCTACCAGCTGTTTCTCTTCCTTTTTCATAGACCAGGCTAACCTCAAGCTCACAGAGGTCTGCCTGCCTCTGTCTCCTGGGATTAAAGGCGTGCACCGCCATGTCCAGCTTTACCAGCGGTTGTTAATCTTCCTATCTTCTTATGTGCCTCTCTAGCTACCTGTCACAGGGTGTGTGTGTGTGTGTCCATGTCCCCGTGTCCGTGCGCATGGCAGGCAGGTAGGCAGCTATCCTGCCTGTCCTTGCTGACGGCTTTCCTGATACCTGTGCATATGTGACTGTGGTTGTGTCTGACCCTGCTCAGCACAGCCTCTCCCTCCCCCAGAGCCTCAGTGCAGCCCTGTTGGGGACTGTCTCCTTTTCTACACTGGTGTATTTTCTGTATTTTTGTTGTTCACTGGTGGTCTGCCTTTTACTCCTTTGCAGAGCTCTGGGTGGTTTGTTGTAGGCAGAGCCGAGGAGGGAGCTGGAGACTCTGAGGCAGGGTCCCAGCCTTGCCTCTGTCTCCTTCTGTGGCAGCTCCTCTTGCCTCTCTGGGGCCAGGTCCAAGCTGTCTAAGATTTTATTAATTTTTATTTATGTGGATGAGTATTTTGCCTGTATATATTTCTATGTACCACATGCATGTAATGTCTGTGGAGGTCAGAGAGGGCATTGGGTCTCCTGGAAATGGAGTTACAGACAGCTGACTATGAGCCACCATGTGGATGCTAGAAATTGATCAAAAACTTAACAGCTCTCCAGGCCTGATTCCCAGCTCTTTAAATGTGAGTGTGCAGGCCTGGTCTTTGCCAAGGATGGGGGTAAATTAATTACATGTCTCCTGGGGGCTTCATGAGAGATGGTGACTTGGTAAAAGCTGGCCTGAATTTCGTGAGTTCACAGGTAAAGGATGTAAGTGGGGTGTTGAAGGAAATTAGTCTGTAAATTGTTGTAATAGCTTCAGAATTCCCAGCGGCCCCTGACCAGTGAGGTCAGACAGCCCTAGCTGTCTGGGGAAACTTAACAGTTGATGTTTGTCCTAGGAACAGCTGGGACCCGAGGCGGCAGCGGGAGTTGTCACTGAGCTCTGCAGACAGTGCCGATGCCAGGCGTATTCAAGAGGAAGGAAAGGACTGGGGAGAAGCAGGGAGTGTGTCCCGAGTTGTCCGGAAGGGGCCAGAGCCACAGCCTCCTTCCAGGAAGCTTCACAGCTGGGCATCTGGCCCTGACTACCAGGTATGGTGGCCCAGGTGCTGTGCCTTCCTGTTTCCCCGGAGCCCTGGCGTGTGCGTGTGGACTTGATTGCATGCTCGCTCTTGCTCTACATCTTTCTCTCTCCCTTCCTTCCTCCCTACACATGTGCGTGCGTGTGCATACACACACACACACACACACACACACACACACACACACATGTCCTGAGAGTTTGTACTACATTGATGTCAGTGGCTGGGTTTCCAGAAAATGCCAGGTCATGTTTCTTCTCTCTTGTTCTCCCTTTCTTTTTCATTTAATTTCATTTCAGTATGTGTATGTGTTGACACATGCATCATGGCATGCATGTGGAGGTAGGTCAGAGGACAGCATCTTTATGAAGTTGGCTCTCACCTTTATACCGTTTCCAGAGATCAGACTCAACATTGTCAAGATTCAAGACAAATGTTCTACCTCCTGAGCTGTGTGGCTAGCCAGAGTTTATGGAAAACTTGTAATTAAATATAAAGACTGGCTGGGCATGGTAACACGTGCCTTTAATCCCAGCACTCAGGAGGCACAGATAGGCGCTCCATGTATTCAAGACCAGCCTGGTCTATATAGTAAGTTCCAGGCCAGCCAAGGGCTTCGTGGTGAGATCCTGTCCTCCATTAAAAAAACGAAGACAAAACCAGAGCTGTTTGCCTGGCTGCCTGAAGAGGGCGCCACCTGCCTGGTTAGCTGCGCTCACTGCAAGCTGGGCTAGCATCGTCTTCTGCCCAGACGTTGGCGTTTTTGCAGAATCAAGCCGGGAAGCGTGTGCTGCAGCCTCACTATGGCACATTCGCCAGGCAGCGATTCTACTGAAGTCCTTTAGCATGAGCTCACCTGTCACCACTGCGACTCACATTCCCACGTTCTCATGGCATGGGTGCTTTGGAAGAGGGCGGCCTCCAGGTTGTCTTGTGCTGGTGCCTGGTCCTGGCCAGGTCCAAGGCTTGGCCAGCTTCCCTGGGCTGCTCTCTGGAACCCTCCTGACTCTGGTGACTGGTGCTTTGATCTCTTGGTGAATGTTGGCGATGTTGCCAAGGCTTACACTGGACAGTCCCTTTCTCTCCACTGTGAGTGATGAGGATCGTGGGGAGGAATGGGGAGAAACATTGAGACTGGCTAGCCTATTGTTTGTCATGCTTAAAACATGGTGTGTGACTGTGTGTGTAGGATATGTGTATAGGAGTACATGTGTGGAGGTAAGAGGACATCTTCATGGAGTCAGTTCTTTGTTTCTACCTTGATGCAAATTCTCGGGGTTGCACTCAGATCAACAGGCGTATGCAGCAGGCACCTTCACCTCCTGAGTCATCTCACTGGCCCCCATTCATCATACTTTCCATTTATTCATTTATTCCACAGCGGATCAGCTCCCGTCGTCTGTTGTGGGAATGGAATTGTCTCTGCTTTCACGTCCCTCTTCCATCTCCCTGTTGAGGGTCCTTGCTTCTTATCTTATTTTGAGATCTTCTTACTTCCTGAGAACTAACTCCTTAAACTCACCTAGATCCACTGTCCCCAGTCAGTTCTCCTAGAAACTCTTGGTTCCTCTGAGTGGTGGGGAACACTTAGACACTGTGCGCGCGTGCATGAGTGTGTGGGTGAGTGCGTGTGCATGCATGCACCTGTGCAAGAGCTCACACTCCACCAGATGCTGTGGGATTCAGAGGACAGCTTTGGTGTCCACCTTTGCTTTCCACCCTGTTTAAGACAGAGTCTGGCCGGATGAGGCGGCGCACGCCTGTAATCCCAGCACTCAGGAGGCAGAGGCAGGCGGATCTCTGAGTTTGAGGCCAGCCTGGGCTACAGATCTAGTCCAGGAAGACAGAGTCTTTGTTGGTTTCTGTTGAGTTTGCCAGGCTAGCTTGTCTGAGCGTTTCTGGGCCATCTCCTGTCTCTGGTGTCTGTCTCCCTGTGGGAGCACAGGGGTACAGACACTCAGGCCTTCCATCTGCCTTTTCCAGGTTCCTCACACTTGTACAGTAAGCACTTTAACCCACGAGCATCTTCGCAGCCCCTCATTGCATATTTAGAACTCCTTCCTCCCACAGCAGTCACGTGTCCCTGCCACTGATGCTTACTGGTTGGCTCCTGCGTGGGAGGTGTCCATTGCACAGATATCCTCCCAGACCTCAGAGGTGTCACCGTTGCTCTACATTAATTTCCATGCTAGGCCCTGTCCTCAGATTGCATGCCTTGCACCCTGCAGGCCTTCAGCCACCCACAAACTCTGGGACTCCCCGGCAGCTGACACATACACCTTTCTTGCCACCCAGTGATTGTGGGTGAACACATGTTGGGAAAGAGAAAGGCACTGTTTGGAATCCTTTTGGGAAACGTGTTTCGGGCTCCTGTGCCTCATCGTGCGCAGTGAAGAGGCTTTACTCTCCTGTTTTCACTGTGTGACCAGGCACTGTGCTGGCCACAGAGCATACAAGTGAAACAGACATCATGCCTCCCTCCTGGAGAGCCCTGTGCCGAACCTGAATGAACCTGGGTCCTTTGAGTCCACTTAGTTCTTTGGCAGGAGAATACATAAAATTAGACTGAAGAACTGGCTCTGTGGGTAAGAGCATGTACTTCCAGAGGATCTAAGTTCAAGTCCTAGCACCCACATCAGGGGTTCCCAACTACCACCTGTAACTGCAGCTCCAGGGAGACCTGGACTGGACACCTTAGGCCTTTGCTGGTACAAGTAGTCATATGCACATACTCAACACAGACATAAACACATAACTTAATAAAAACATGTGAAAAAAAAGGGAAAAGACAGAAAATGCACAAAAGGTAGGTTGTCAGGATGGCTCAGTGGATAAAGGAGCCTGCTACCAAGTCAGAGGACCTGAGTTCAATCCCCAGCACCCAGATAGTGGGGAGAGAACTGACTCCCAAAAAGTTGTTATGAGTATTTCTTTCTGTGAGCCACAAGAGAAGGCAGGGCCTTGTCATATTCTGTTTGTCTGTCTGTCTCTCTCTCTCCTTCCCTCCCTCCCTCCCTCCCTCCCTCCCTCCTTCCCCCCCCCCTCTCTCTCTGAGACAGGGTTTCTCTGTATAGCCCTGGCTGTCCTGGAACTCTAGACGAGGCTGGCCTTGAACTCGCAGAGATGCTTAAGTGCTAGCTTTGAAGGCATAGGCTGCCACCACCCAGCCCTGTTGGACTGTCTTTGACTGTGGCATACACCTGTCTGGCCACCATTCAGAGCAGGCGCTCTGTCTGTATGGCTGGGAATGGCTCCCTCCAGTGGTTTCATTCTGCTCCTTTGTGCTGCAGCAGCAGCAGCATTAGTCACTCCCTGCAGACGAATGGGACTGGGACGAAGTCTCTGGTGTGGAGTTTTCCCAGGGCACGGTCAACACCCCGTTTATACTGTAACTGACAACCAGCAGGAGACTCAGGGATGGAGAAACTACCCAAAGACGAGTTTGTAGTCCTGCCTTCTCATTGATGTACCAGCATCGATCTGAAGTCACGATGTGGGGTTGCGCAGTCATGGTGGGCCGCCTGCTGTGGCCCTTGGAGTCACCGAGTCATTTACTGTTTTCCTGGTGTGGGGCTCGGTGGGGGGGAAGTTGCCATTGTCTCAGGCTTCCGACGGAACCTCAATCCCTCCTTCTTTTGGCAGAAGCCCACAGTGGGCAGCACCTTCCGACAGCAGTCCTCTGAGGACAAGGAGGACAAGCCACCCCCAAGGCAGAAGTTCATCCAGTCAGAGATGTCGGAGGCTGTGGAGCGAGCCCGGAAGCGCAGGGAAGAAGAAGAGCGCAGGGCCCGGGAGGAGAGGCTGGCGGCCTGTGCTGCCAAACTCAGGCAGCTGGATCAGAAGTGCAAGCAGGCCCCGAAGGCCAGCCAGGCCCCGAAGCCTGTGGAGAAGGAGGGCCCCCGGTCCCCGGGCATCGAGAAGGCCTCCCCACAGGAGAACGGCCTTATTGTCCGCAAAGGTGAGAGGACCCCTATCCCATGGTGGAGAGCCTTGAACCATCAGTCCCACATTCTGACTATAAAGTAACTAAACCTGTGGCTAAAAGCACATTCTAATGGGAAGCATCAGTCTGTTGAAATGTAGGCTGTGGTGACACACACTTTCAATCTCAGCACCCAGGAGGCAGAGACAGGATCTCTGAGAGTTTGAGGTCAACTGCTCTACATAGAGAGTTCCAGGACATTTGGATACATAGAGACACCCTGTCTCAAACATGCACACACATGCATACACAAATTTAGGCTTGGGTACTTGTCTGATTATAGCTCAACTTTTTTTTTTCCACTCTGATTTTGTGTGTGTGTGTGTGTGTGTGTGTGTGTATATAAGTCAGAGGGCGACTCTATCCTGATTCTTTTCTATTCTCTGGGTTCAGAGGGTTGAACTCAGGTCTCTAGACTTGTACTGTTAGTCAGGCCCTGTCGGCAGGGCGGTATACGCATGATCTCTGAATTCTCACACAAGCCCTGTGGAAGAGGCAGGCATGGTACTGTCAGTACTTACAGAGAGTTCTGGGCAAGGGAGACTGAGCAAAAGGCTCAGGTTACCTGCCCACCTGTGGCTGCTGTTTTGTTCTGTCTAGTGATGAATTTGTAGTGGTCACTGAGTTAGGGCTACTCTCTCCTGTAGTTCGTTTTCCTGCCTGGCCCACGGTCAGGACAAATCGCTCTCACCCGCCAGTCCCGCAGCCACTCAGACCCAACCAAGTAAACACACAGAGACTTACATTACTTATAAACTGTATGTCCGTGGCAGGCTTTTTGCTAACTGTTCTTATATGTTAAATTAACCCATTTCTATTAATTTATAAGTTGCCACGTGGCTCGTGGCTTACCGGTATCTTAACATGTTGCTTCTCATTGGTAGCGTCTCTCTGCCTCAGTCTTCCCAGAATTCTCTTCCCTGCTTGTCCCACCTGTACTTCCTGCCTGGCTACTGGCCAATCAATATTTTATTTATACAGAGCGATATCCAAAGCACTTCCCTCCCCCCTTTTTTTTCCAAAAAGCAAGGTTTTAACTTTTACATAGTAAAATTACATATAACAAAACAATTATGAGGCAAGAATTACAGTTACAATGTCTAGTTATTTGTATTTGGCAAAATTGAAGATATCCTATCTATCCTATGTTTATGAGTTTAAGGTTTCATATCTAACTTATCTTTTATCATAACTAAGGAAAATTATAACTATCTAGTCTTTAACTACATCAAAGATCTCAGAAGGATATAATATTACCTGAGAAGCGGGAGCTGGACGCTGCCCCGGCAACGGGGGCGACCCACCTGTAGGAGCAAATGAAAGGGATGGGCGACACAAAGGAGGACAGCAAGACAAGATTCTGATCAAGCTGCCAATTTTATTTTAATTTGCAAAGCTTATATAGCATAGGAGGGGATGGGGCAGGAAGGAGGGAAGGGGAAAAGGGGCGTGTAGAACATGGAAGGGGTGCAAGGCGTGTGAGGCAGATCGTGCAACTGCGAGATGTCGGCTAAGTTCACGGGCCATGGCAGTTTATTCTGTTGCTAGGCAACCTGACCATGGAATGCTCTTTACATTTGGTTGTCATGGCACCTGACTGTGGGATGTTCTCTTATCTTTGGGGGGCCTCTGGTTACTGGTCTGGGAAGGGGCAGCGGGCTTATGACTTGTTCTCTGGCCTAGCTAGTACTTTCCATGGTTCATGTTTGGTTCCTGACATCTTGGCCCCAACAGGACACAAGCAACTTTCAGGAGTCTTGCAAGAGTAGACAGAGACAGCTGGCAGCCTGGACAGTCATCCAAAGTTCTTTTGAAAAGTTGGGCATCTGTCTTCAGCCCACAGGTCTAGAGTCTCTCAGTCACTTTTCTCTGTGTCCTGTAGAATGTCTGGCAGTTTCCTCCATGAAGCAGGAACCTGAAGGACCATTTTGCCAAGCAAAATTCAGTGGTCACCTTCCTATGGGTCCTGCATGTCCAGTCAATCAAGCAGTCCAGGCAAGAACAGTTTCTTGCCCAAATGGCTATTTTTGCCAAGGTGAAGATAAACTCTATATGGAGTGTCTTCGATGCCCATCCTCCTCTCTGAAGTAAATCGGTGCTGCCAGGAGCAGACATGTCTCATTGTCCAGAAAGTCTACATTTTTAAAACATTTTAAATGCCATATTCTGTAGGTCTTTGAAGTATTTGAAGATTACCTACCTAATTGAATTATATCTATATATACTTAGAAAACAACATGACTATAAGTTTGACTATCATAAAAGACTAATTATTAATCTGTATTTCTTAATTATCTATTACAATTTTAAATGCACTGTACAAACATAATAACTTAAACAAGAGTAGAAATATACACACAGTATAACAAAATTAACTTTAAATTTGTATCAATAAACTAAAATCTATACCAATGTAAAACTTTTTTTTTTTTTTTTTTTTTTTGAGCTGAGGATCGAACCCAGGGCCTTGAGCTTGCTAGGCAAGCGCTCTACCACTGAGCTAAATCCCCAACCTGTAAAACATTTTAAACAAGTTGTTGCTCTTTAAAAGTAGGTTCATTAATCTACTCTCTCATCCTAACATATCTATATCACTCTCCCTCGTCAGAATCCTGTATCCAGCTTCACCACAATCGTGTACCGTTCTGAGCTGACTCAGCATCCTCACCTGGTATTTTTTGATGCAGGGGTACAACCTCCTTATGGGCTTTGTGAGGAATTTGCAGTCTGGTGCCCAAGGAACACTTGATGCAGGCGGCTGGGCCTGCATCACTGGTCCCCCAGTGGAGTGTATGTAGCCAGGACGGAAACACTTGCTCTTCACCAGACAGTTGGCGCAGTTCCTGTGAGTTCACTGTGCCATTTCTTCACCTCTCTGTTCTCTAGACTCCCCAGAGTTCCCTGTCCAAGAAGCACCAAGCATGTTCTTAGAAGAGACACCTGCAACACCCCCTGCAGTAGCTCAGAGCAGCAGCAGCAGCAGCAGCAGCGAGGAAGAAGCCAGGGAGGCCGGGTCCCCTGCACAGGAGTTCAGCAAGTATCAGAAGTCCCTTCCTCCTCGTTTCCAGCGGCAGCAGCAGCAGCAGCAGCAGCAGCAGCAACAGCAGGTAAAGCGATGGACATGACCATGAGCGGATGTTCTCCCCACTCACCTCCAGTGTTGTAAAGAAACAGCAATATTCTTACATGTCACAGTCACCACAACACAGATGTCAGAGATGACACCTCAGAACTTGGACCGTCTCCCCATTGGTTGAGGCTCTGTGCATACACACTGATTGGTGTATTCTCTGTGCTGCATTTGATGCAGTGTGGGGGCAATCTTCACTCAGAGCACCCCTCTGACCCTATTCAATTATACTGGGGCTTCTGAGTTTTCTAGAGCCTTGTGCACTGTCTTGGGAGTCACTAGAAAGGGACACCAGCTTTGGATTAAGGATGTTTACCTTGTAAGGCTTCCACCCTCAGCCCATGTTCTTCTTTGTAAACTGGAGAGAGTGCCTGCCTCAGCCTTTGGGAGTGATGGCCATGAGCAGGCCAGAAACATTGCCCATTTTGTTCTGAAACCTTCAAAATGGCCTGCTCTTTTCTCTGGAGATGTTGTGGCCAGTGGCAAGAGTCGCAGCAGTCCGCATGTCCTGGGATCCCCTCTGCTGGAAGTGTCCATGGCTGTGTGCCCTGGAGAGGAGTGATTGCTGGGACGGGGGCTGGAGCTTAGTGGTAGAGCTCGCCCCGCATGAATGAGGTCTCAGGTTAGCTTTTGGTTCTTGGCACACAAAGGAAAGTATTTCTAGGAACTGTGATGATGGGGGTGTTACTTGGAAGCCCAGCAGCTGGGAGTACAATGTTTTTTATCTAAGACATTTTTTTTGTTTTTGTTTTTTGAGACAGGGTTTCTCTGTGTAGTTTTGGTGCCTGTCCTGGATCTCACTCTGTAGACCAGGCTGGCCTTGAACTCACAGAGATCCTCCTGGCTCTGCCTCCCAAGGGCTGGGATTAAAGGCGTGCGCCGCCCCGCCAATCTAAGACTGTTTTAAGTAACCCTTTTTTTTTTTAAGACTTTTTTTTTCAGGCCTCATGTGGATATATGTGGCCAGATGTTGGGCGCCATATGTAGGCAGGCTTTTCTGTCCTTTCCATGAGTTTCCAAAAAAGCCCACAGAGACTTCTTACTAATTAAGAAAGCTCAGCTGATAGCTTAGGCTTGTTTTTAGCCAGCTCTTACAACTTAAGTTAGCTTATTTCTATTGATCTATGTGCTGCCTCGAGGCTCACTTACCTCTGTGAACTTCACATATTGCTTCCTGTCTGGCTCAAAACTCTTCAGACTCTGCCTTTTTTTTTTTTGTTTTTTCGAGACAGGGTTTCTCTGTGTAGCTTTGGAGCCTGTCCTGGATCTCGCTTTGTAGACCAGGCTGGCCTCGAACTCACAGAGATCCATCTGCCTCTGCCTCCCGAGTGCTGGGATTACAGGTGTGTGCCACCACTGCCCGGCCAGACTCCGTCATTTTTCCCAGCATTCTATCGGCCACTCAGCTTTTTATTAACAATGAGAGCAACACGTTTTCAGAGTATACAGAGGGATTATTCTACAGCACAGAGCTCATGGAGATGACAGCGTGAGAGGCATCTGGTTGGGTGGCGTGAGGGGTCTCATTGCTGAATAGTCATGGATGTTTGTGTTTATTATCTCTTCAGATACCTTAGAACACAGTGCCATAGCAAGATAAACATACACCGCCTCTTACGATTCAGATTCAGATTCAGTTAGGGAGACAGCCTCGAAACCCAGCCTGCTACCGTGACAGTAGCAAATGGAGCAGGCGTGTTATGAGAGCACAAAGTAGGGCCCTGGTCAGGTCTGGCGGCTGCTTTCCAGAGGGAATGTGCTTATGCTGGGAGTGTAGTGAAGAGCATCCTAGTCCAAGGCCTCAGCTTTCCAACAGTCTAGCAAGGCTCCACAGGACTGTGAAACAGAGTAGGGTGCATAGCGGAGGAGTAGCCAAGAAAGCGAGACCCCCCCCCCATGGGCTCCTGGGAGCCGTGTGGGGTCAGACTGGTAAGAAGAGAGCAGGGGACTTGGAGCCAGAAATGTGGGGTGTACAGTGGTGACTGTAGACAAAATAAATGGCCGTGACTCTGGTAGGTGAGTGGATCTGATCTGAGGAGGTAGTCTGATGGGGGGTAGCTCAGGTGCACATAGTCCTTGTAGTGACACCAACATGGCTGTTCATCCAGCTCAGAGAGACCTCAGCCTGGGACATGCTTCATTTTGGCCTTCTGTTAGTGTGTCCAAGTCCTGTCTCTATCCCCCCCCCCCCACACACACACACACACACTTTCCTTGAGTAGCTCTGCAGACCAGGCTAGCCTCAGACTCGAACTCAGAGGTCTGCCTGCTCTGCCTCTTGAGTCCTGGGACTAAAGGTGTGTGCCCCCACCGCCCAGCTTGTTAGGGGCCTTTCTATGCCCCTCCTGAAGGACTGGAGGGCTGCACCATGAGCCATTGTGTGCCTGCCCCACCCCACTCACAACATGTCTTCCACCAGGAGCAACTATACAAGATGCAGCACTGGCAGCCGGTGTACCCCCCGCCTTCTCACCCCCAGCGCTCCTTCTACCCACACCACCCCCAGATGCTGGGCTTTGACCCACGGTGGATGATGATGCCCTCCTACATGGACCCACGCATTACACCCACTCGGACACCTGTGGACTTCTACCCCTCAGCCCTGCATCCTTCAGGTGAGCACAGGGGCCAGGTAACTGGAAAGGGAAGGCAAGTCACCAGGAGAGTTAGAGACACTGAGTTCAGTCTGGCCTGTGTCAGGTCATTCGGTTGCTCTTGAGTTTTACAAAGTTAAAGACACAATTTTTCTCCTGTCAAAAAGTAATTAGGACCTGAGTGTTCGTGGGGACAGGTTTGTAATTTCAGCACTTGAGAGGCTGAGACAGGAAGTGAGACCAGCCTGAGCTATGTATTGAGACTCTGTCTCCAAACAAACAAAATTGTTGGCATGAGTTATGAACCTTGTGTATTGTAAGGATTACCCTCAGATCTCTGCCCAGTCATCGATCCTCTTTGCATCCTGGCTTTCCGGTGTTCTCCCTTAAAACTAGCTTTGTGGTTTCATCAACCCTTTGTCTTACTGAAAGTTCTCTTTATAGTACAAGTGCCCACTTGTTCATTGTTCCTACTTAGAATATGGTCTTTATAGTATTGTTTCTAGTGTTGCTTTTTGGGGGTCCTGGATGTGATGTTATCAGCAGTAAGCTGTTTCTCTCGCTGCCGAGGTAGTCCATAATGCAGGCTGGACTGTTAGGTGGTCTCAATCTCTTTCTCGTCATATCAAGGTAGTCCATGAAATTGCACTTGTCAGTTGTGTTGTACAAATACCCATATCATTAGTTTTTTAAAATCCCCTTGATCAGTTACTAATGGGTGTTAACATTGTTTACCACAGGTTGGAATTTTAACTTAGTGGTAGAGCTCATTCTTGTAGTTTTCACAAGGACCTGGGTTCAACTCTAGCACCAAACTTATTATCAAATAAGTATCCCAGTGTGGTTGTGGCTTTATAAAATCTTCATAAACCACCAGTGTTGGTTTTTGTGGTGTTTTTTGTTTTATCTCTAGCCTTGAACTCACTCTGTAGCCCAGGCTGGCCTCCATCTCACAGAGATCCGCCTGCCTCTGCCTCCCGAGTGCTGGGATTAAAGGCGTGCACCACCACACCTGCTTTTTAGCTTGTTCTTAAGACCTCTCTCTCTCACTGTAGCTCAGGCTGGCCTCACATTCATGAAGTCCTCTTGGGTCAGCCTCCTGTGTGCTGAAATTACAGGCTGGGGCCGCTGTACCCAAACAAACGGTCGTTTTTGCTATGTGTGTCTGGAGGCACATGGGAAGGATGTGCCCCCCCCCCCCTTTCTTTCAGTGCCCAGCAACCGACCAGATTCTTGGTTGTTTCCTGTCTTTGCTGCTTTGTCTGGAAGGATTGTAATTATCCTGGGTTTCTTCACTATTTGATACCTTTTGTTCTGGACTTACTGTGGCTTTTCTGGAAGGCTTCCTGTGTGGATGACAATGCTCACTCTGACAGTCTATAGGTTTTAATTGCCAAAGCTGGTTCCTTTAGGTTTATTGGGAAGCTGAGTGTGGTGGTGTGTACCTTTAATCCCAACACTTGGCAGGCAGGTGCAGGCAGGTCTCTGATTTCTAGGCCAGCCTGGTCTACAGAGTGAGTTCCAGGAAAGATAGAACTACATAGTGAGACCCTATCTCAATCATTCCCCCCCATCCTCACCAAAAAAAATTGTTATCTGTCTGTGGACTTGAGATGGCCCAGCAGTTGAGAGCATTGGCTGCTCTTTCAGTTCCTGGCTCCCACATGGCAGCTCACAGCTGCCTTAAGTCCAGTTCCAGAGGATCCAGTGCCATCTTCCAAGCCTCTGTGGGCACCAGGCAAGCATCCATATACATATATGCATATGTATGTACATCCATATGTACATACATAAAATGCATGCCTGCAGACAAAAATAACAAGATCCGTCTCTCTCTCTTGTTGCATTGTGTTCATCTCCCCAGCCTCAGTGTTATTCCAGAACTCCTGTTTTGTGTCATCCTCCTGCTGCGACTGCAGGCCATCCTTTCTCTATTGTACTTTTCACGTGTGAAGGCTGAGTTTGCTCCCAGAAGGAGAGACAGGAGAGAGAAGGGAATGTAAGCATGAAAATGAAGGAATAGGAAGGAGGTTGCCTCCATGTTGCCATCCAGGAAACTGTCTTAAGAACTGTCTGCAGCTCTTCCCCTGTGTATAATCTACCTTTTAAATTGTCGTGGCTTTATTTATATATATATATATAAAATTTATTTGTATTTTGCCTGCATGTATGTCTGTGTGAGGGTGTCAGAATCCCTGGAACTGGAGTTACAGATAGGTGTGAGCTGCCATGTGGGAGCTGGGAATTGAACCCAGGTCTTCTGCAAGAGCAGCCAGTGCTCTTAACCGCTGAGCCATCTCTCCAGCTCCCAGCAGTATATTTTTTGGAAATAGGATGTGCTTCCCAAATCATTGTTTTATTTTTCTATCCCCCTTCTCTTACTTTTTAACATGTATTTCCCCGTCTGTGGGAGAATCCCCCGCACAGCGTAAGTGTGGTGATCAGAAGGCTCCATCTACCGTGTGGCTTTGGGGATTGGACATTCACTCCTCCAGCCGTTTCGCCAGCTCCTAGTAAAGGTTGTCTTTGTTTCGTTTTCAGAGCTGAGGACCGAACTCAGGGCCCTGTGCTTGCTAGGCAAGCGCTCTATCACTGAGCTAAATCCCCAACACCGGTTTTCTTTGTTCTTAAAGACAGGGTCTCTACGAGGCCCTGCTTGTCCTGGAACTAACTATGTAGACTAGTCTGGCTTTAGCCTCACAGAGATCTGCCTCTGCCTCCTGAATGCTGGGATTACAGGCTACACCATTGCATCCACCAAGATTTTAATTCCTTCTTTTATGCTTTCAATCATTTAAATATAAATTTTCAGTGTTCTAGGTTGTTATACAAAGTATCTAGTTATGGTATATTATATTCCATACACATTCTGGCCATTTTGGCTTTTAAGTTCAGTTTCAAGACCTGAAAAGGATTAGATTTTGGGCCTTCATTGGATTCAGGGCCCATCCTCCCAGAGCCCTTATAACCAGTTTTGGTTAATTTGAGAGATCTCTGCATCATTCTGGGAGGCAGAAATCTGAATACAGCCCTCCTAAAAACCCTAAGAAAGCAAGTCAGAATGTAATTATATTCTGAATTCCTAAGGCTGGTTGTTCTTATCCTTCTCTGGACTGGACTAAGATGGATGTCCAGGTGGGAATCCTTGTATCGAAGTGGGTTTCTAATGGTTAGTAGTATTTCAGAAGCACGGAAGTTCTTCTGAGAGGATGCCGAAGACTAGGCCTGCAGATGTGGAAAGGCTGGGGAACAAATATCACATTACCTATGTCCTAGTTATCTGGACCACGCACTCCATGCTCTCCCTCCTCAACAACAGAATTCTCAAATAAAAAATGCTGAGTATCTGTGTCCAGCTTCCCATAGGGATAGGAGGAAGTGAAGCCATATCTCGGTCTGAATCAACTGAGTGCTGGCCGTCGTCTGGTCTTTGTGAGCCATCTGGGATATGGCTCATCTGCTGTCCACAGCTGTGCAGTGCTGCAGCGGCTCATAGGCTAGCTCCGCTGGTTTGACATCTGGCTTCCATTTATTGTTTTCATTATCTTTCAAATGGTTTTTTACCCCCAAGACAGGGTTTCTCTGTGTAGCCTCTGTCCTGGAACTCACTCTGTTGACCACGCTGGTCTTGAACTCTTGAGATCCGAGTGTTGGGATTAAAGGTGTGCGCCACCACCACCCTGCTCACAGATTCTTGTTCTGGATACCAGAATTGGCTCCTAAGGGTCATAAGCAGGTCATGTGGTGTGCCCCTGTGCCACAGGGTCCTCTGTCAGGGTAGAGTGAGGACTTATATGCTGAAGGCGTAGCTGCTGTGTCCATGTGGGACCAGCTGGGACCGCTGCCTCTGTTTGGAGGCTGTGTTTTGCTTTGAGGCCCTTGCCAGACACTCTATGTCAGAAGAGAGCTCGATTCTTTGTCTTCTTCAGGACTGATGAAGCCCATGATGCCTCAAGAGTCCCTCAGTGGGACTGGCTGTCGCTCTGAAGATCAAAGCTGTGTGCCCTCACTCCAAGAAAGAAAAGTGGCCACCATTGACCCAACTCCTGTGTGGAGCCCAGAGGGTTACCTGGCACTGCAGAGCAAAGGTTACTCACTGGCCCACCCGAAGTCTGCCGACACTCTGGCCATGGACATGCACGTCAGGTGAGCTGAGCCTCCTGCTGCTCTGCAACTGAAGGAAGACTCCACAGTCCCCATGGAGGGCCCTAGGAAGAGGCCCCATCCCTGGGGACACGGCCCCGAGGGGGGGCGGGGCGAGTATAAGCAGGTGTGTTTGAATGCTTGGTGTGAGTGACTCTTTCTAATGGCCAGGCTGAGGCTCAGCAGGAACCCTGTGGTCGCCGCCGCACTGTGGGCATGGGTAAAGGCGCAGTGGGACGGGCTCACGGGTGGGTTGAGAGGGGTCTGGGCTCGCTCCTCCTGTGTGAGAACAGGAGCTAGCCCTGCCACCCCTAGGCCCAGGCTCACAGACTCCCAGGCTCCAGCTTGTTCATTGCTCCGGGGACCGCCAGCTCCTCTCTGTCTCCAGGGTGGTGTACTGAGCTGCCACCTCCATCGCCACGCGCACGGACTCCAGGGGCCACCAAGCAACGTGTCTTAAGCTAGAGCAAATGTTTGTTTGTGTTTTCTTTTCTTTTTAAAAAACATTTTTTTTTCTTTAAAACAAACCAAACCAAAACTAAGCCCTGTTCAGCATGGAAACCAGGAACCAAGCTCCAATCACATTGACTGATTTTTCTGGTTCCTTTTCAGGAATGAGAGGTCTTACTCTGCCTCCCCCGGAAGGTCAGGGGGCTTAAGTGCCCAGCGCGATCTCTTTGAGGAGAGAGGGGAAGAGCACTTGAGTGCTCTTGACAAGAAGGCCCAAGCAGACTTTGACAGCTGTGTCTCTGCTCAAAGAATAGGCCAGGAGCTTTTATTTCCACCCCAGGAAAATGTTCAGGAGGTGGGTGCTCCTGGGGGGCATACCCCAAACCTCAGGTGTTCCCCATTGGAGCCCAACTTTGTCCCAGCCGAGAAAAAGCCAGAGTATGGCAGTTGGGATGTTGGCCACCAGCCAAAGGCTGCTGACACAGCTAACAGTGTGGAGCTGGAGGTACCCCAGGAGGAGCCGTCCTTCCATGCTTCCTCCTGGGAGAAGGAAGGGAGCCCCAAGAAACAACCAAACCCAGAGCCTGAGTGGACACCCGAGCCCCGGAGCCAGCACCAGGAGCAGCCGGGCAGGACCCGGAGGTCGGGACCCATCAAGAAACCTGTCCTCAAGGCCCTGAAGGTGGAAGAGAAGGAGAAGGCACTGGAGAGGGTCAGGCAGGGCCTGGGAGTGGAGAGCTCTCAGTTGGCCATAGACAAAGAGCCCGTGTGCAGGACAGAAGAAGATGAGGATGAAGAGAACAACCCTGCTCTGGCCAATGCCTCCTCTTCTGCCCTGGAGGACAAGGCTGCTGCCCGGGCTGGGTTTGGCCATGAGGCCAGCAAGCTGGATGAAGATGCAAAGGCTGATAAGACCTGGGAGAGCAGGCCCTCGAGGGATGCCAGTGACATTCCCCCAACCAAGAGAAACAACTGGATCTTCATTGATGAGGAGCAGGCCTTTGGGGGCCGGGGCCAGACCCGCGGCCGTGGCCGTGCCTTCAGAGAGTTCACCTTCCGAGGCAGCCGGCCTGCGGGCAGCAACCCAAGTGGTCTGTGTGGCACCAGTGCCCTTGGGGCTCGCAGCGTGTACAGTGGTGGCCAGCGCAGCAGCCGAGGCAGGGCCCTTCGTGACTTCCCCCTGCCAGAAGACTGCCCTAGAGCCAAGCCCAGGCGCCGCATCGCCAGTGAGACCCACAGCGAGGGCTCTGAGTATGAAGAGCTACCCAAGAGGCGGCGTCAGCGGGGCTCCGAGCCTGGCCACGAGGGCATGCTCCTGGAAAGGGACGAGGGCGCCCTGAAGAAGGACTCTTGGCGCTCCAACAGGACTTACACAGAGGACCAGGGTGGCCTAGACGCCCGCAGCCGGGGGCCCCGGGTCTGTGGGAGAGCCCTCCCACCTCGCCTGAGCAATTGCAGCTATGGCCGAAGAACCTTTGTCACCAAAGAGCCTCCCCACTGGCAGAGCAGGAGCCCAGGCGGCTCCTGGCAGGAATATGGCCCCTCGGACCCACGTGGCCCACGGCGAACCACTGACAGAGACTATACCCCAGACTCCTACCAACCCTCTGACACATTTGGCAGCAGGCCCTTCGAGGACAGCCGCGTGGAGGGCAAGAGGTCCTTTTTCCAAGACGACCACGGGGCAGATTCTGAGAATGCAGAGAACAGGCCCTTCCGTCGGAGGCGGCCCCCACGCCAAGACAAGCCCCCTCGCTTCCGGCGCCTCCGTCAAGAGCGGGAGTCCCTGGGCTTGTGGGGACCCGAGGAGGAGTCCCACCTGCTGGCAAGTCAATGGCCAGGCCGGTCCAAACTCAGTCCTGGGGACAGGAGTGGTCCTGGAGGTCACAGGTCCCCAGAGCTCCCCTACCAGAATTCTTGTGATCATGTCAACGAGGAGTGGGAGACTGCCTCTGAGAGCAGCGACTTCAGCGAGCGCAGGGAGCGGCGAGAAGGCCTTGCAGCTGAGCCTGAAATGCAGGGGGATGGCGGCCTATCAGGGGCCAGTCTGGGTGAGAAGAAGGAGCTGGCCAAGCGGAGCTTCTCCAGCCAGAGGCCCCTGGCTGACAGACAGAGCCGCAAGCTGGAGCCGGGAGGGTTTGGGGAGAAGCCTGTTAGGCCAGGTGGGGGTGAGGCTTCCCCCCGCTGCGAGAGCCAGCAGAGCGGGACTTCTCTGAAAGTCAAAAGGTAACGCGCCAGCACCATCTCGGGTCCTTGTCGTTGTCCTGTTCGCCACAGCACCAAGTCCATGCATGCACGCCCTGCCAAGCCAGGCGGCCCTGGCCGCTGTGTGTGAGCGTCTCCATCACCTGCTCCTGCATTGCTTGTTGCTTCTCCATGGTGTGTCATTGTTGATGTTGTGGCTTGATCAACTACAGCCAGAGTTGCCCATAGCCTGTTCCCAGAGGCCTCCTTGTGACTGCTGTTCTAGTCCGTGTCCCTAGAGCCCAACCTTAGAATGTATTCTCAGCCCCACAGTGATGGCTGTTGCCTGTGTGTGGTGCCCGGTGAGCGCTGGCTGGGAGACATTATCCCTCGCCTTTTGGTTATGTGGAGATAGCTCTGGCCCTTGGTGGTCCTGCTTTCCTCTTGCCGCCTGGGCGGGGCTGGAGCCACCAGAACAGGGATCTCTTGAAGCGAACTGGAGCAGTCAAGCCTCGGGCAGTCAAGGTGGAGGAGAGTAAAGCCTGAAGGTGCCTGGCATCTTTTGCCTCACCCTAACAGGGATGGTGCAGCACCGCCAGCCTGGACAGCCACCACCTGACCTGGGACCTTGCCAGATCCACCATCCCACTGTCCTACCACTTGGCCTGGACAGAGCTCCCTTCCACTCCTGAAAGCTCCTGAAAGTTCCGTCGTCAGCCAGCCCGCATGGTGGATATATGGCATTGACCTGCTTGCTTTGGTACAAGAGCAGACTCCCTCCTTCCCGCCCTCTGCCCAGTGACTGTGGAGTGAGTCTCCTGTGCAGTGCAGACCTGCCCGCCCCATTCCCCAGGCACAGTGGTTTGGCAGCAGGGTCATTTTAGCTGGAGGCTTTTTGTTTTAAAAAGCAGCTGCGGTTTTCACAAAGGAGAAAGGAGAACAAACTACTAGCTACGTCTGTATAGCTGAACTTTTATATGTCCCCTGCTGTCCTCTGCTCTGCTGTCCCTTTATCTCCTTTATCTGTCCTGTTTGACATGTCACAGCACTACCTTAAGAGGTGATTCTTAAGAGTGCCCCCCACACACACACACATACCCACAGTTGGCTAAGGACATGAACAGTCCGTCTGGTGGGCCCCTCGCTGCCTTGGGTGCTGTGAGGTTGGTGTCTGAGTTCAGTTCCAGCCTCTGGCCTCGAGTTAAGATATTATCTGTTCTGGGCCCTTCAGAAGTCAGTGGACACACCACGTATTGGGCACCAGAGAGGAATTATGGAGTAAGAGTCAACATTGTTTTCCAGATTGGCAGAGGTGGCCGAGTCACAGGCCCCACTCGGGAACTCTATGCCTTAGCCCTCTGGGCGGCTGTGTTCCCCACTCATTTCCTTTCCTCTTCCTGCTCTGTCCCTCTGGATCCCTGTCCATCCACCCCTCATAGCTTAATCACCAAAATCAGTACAAGAACACAGATGGATACCTTGTTAGAGTCTGCAGCAGGAAAGGCTGTGGAGCATTCCTGGTGTCCCTCACTCCCAGCAGCAGAGCAGGGTGTAGGGGGTGGTTGCCAAGTTACCTATCCATAGACGCCTGGGCAGGGTCAAAGTATCAGGGTGGTTTCTTAGGACTGCCCCATGCAGAAGGTTTCGTGTGAGCTATATGCTGGGCTTCCAGCTTTCACTAAGAACAAGGAAATCTTCCAGTTGCTGGAAGGAAAGTCAAGGGGGGATTTCAAGCTGCTCAGCCCATTAGGATCCCCAGTTTACCACCACCTGCCTTGGAGAGCTCATCATTGGTGGCAGGGCTGGAACAAGCCTGTCTGTCCTGGGTGGGTGTGAGAGCAAAAAGCATCTTGGGAGCTCTGCAGTGGCTTCAAGCTGCCTTGTTAGTTGTTAGAAGGAAGCAAGTCAGCTCCCCCAGCAGGTAGTGCCACACTGTCCCTAGGGTTACCTGGCCAGGGCCATCTTAGGAAAAGCTTCATTGCATCTGTAGCAGTCAGCTCTTCTCCCATCCTGCCTCTGCCCTCCAACCTTTATTCATGTGTCTTTGTCCCATCTCTTCTCGTCTCCCTCCTCAGAGGCACTGCCCACTTAGAGATCCCCTGGCACAGGTCTGCCTGCGGCCCTCACCTGCTGTTCCACTCACCCTGGAAGTGTCTGGTTATTGTCCCAGCGATTGAGTCCTCTGCCCCACTGCTAAGTCTCAGTAAAAGCCACACAGTCACCTCTACCTGTCCTTAGAAATGCAGCCAGATCCACCTCACCTAATGCTGGTGGACATTATGTGTCAAAAGAAACAAACGTTTTTCTTCAGAATTTCACAGTCCAAAATGTGCCCTTTAGGTGAGCCTGCTGTCAAAAGTGGCGGTACTTCCTGTTTGAGAAGAAATGAGGAGGTTGCCTATTACCAGTCCTTTCTTGCCCTGTATTCCCTCCCACCCCAAATAAAAACAAGAAACACTAGAATTTATTTATATGTATTGATGTTGTAGGTCTAGATGGAAGAAAAAAAAGTCAATGTCCCACTGCTCTGTTTATATGTCTGAATTACTCTGCAGGAGTGGCCAGGAGATTGCATGTGAAGTTTGCATTCACCATCTCAGCTGTGACCTCAGCTGTGGGCTCCTCCCCTCTGAGATGCACATTTGCAATTAGACTCTGGGGACAGAGGGCAGGCTACAGGCCTCCAGATGTCCCTGCCCTCCGTATGATCTGGTCAAGCCAAGTTTTTAGTGCAGAGATGTTTTAAGGTGCAATATCTCTTCATGTGGTTTTTAGAGCCAAGCTCAAGGTGTAATAGGACTTGGGAAGTTATTTTGGTTTCAAACCCCCATCTTCAGATCATAGATAAAAATATAGGAGCTCTGGCCATGGCCTTTGGTGAGAGCAGGCAAAACCCAGCCCCTGCCTTTTCTGCTGTGATGGGTGAGGGGAGGGGGGCAGAATCATTTCCTCCTGCCTACTGAAGTCACCTCCTGATGCTGGTGGCTTTATTGGGGTCATTGACGGTGCAATCCATGGCGTGGCAACCAGGGATTCTTAAGTACTGTTGGTCCTGAAGGTACACCCAGCATGGACCGTCTACTAGCAGAAGGCTGCTGCCAGCTGCATTTAGTCTGGTTTTCTTAATAGTTGCTTTCCTTGTCTTATTCCCAAGTTTATCAATTTCAAATCCAGAGTTCACTTCTGGGTCTAGATTCCGTAAGGGGGAGAAGGAGGAGGATTGTGTCCCACATTCTGAAAAGCTGGTTCATCTCTGAAGCCAGTGACACTGTGCTGCTGCTCAATAGCAGGGTAACGTGTCAATATTGACACTGCTCTCTTGTATTCTGGAGAGATGAAGTCATGTATGAGTGACACTCAAGAGCGTCCCTGCTGAGGCCATGAGGCAACTCTGGCTAAGCCCACCCGCCCCCCCCCCCGCCATCCATTGGTATTCAGGTTCATTTTGCCCTTATTTCCAGCAATGCAAACCTGGGTTAGAAGGCCTGTTGGGAATCTTTTACAACCAAGGACACAAAAGTGTATCTTCTGTTGTATTTGATGAGTAGGAAATGGAGACTTCTAGAAAGCCAGCTCACAGAGAGCTGGCTTTAAGACAAGTTAGGTCATCTGGAACAAAGTGGCTCAGTGTTGGGGATGAGCACTGTCACCTAGCTGTGTTGGCCCCCCAACTCTGGCTGGTGACCTTCCAGGCACATGACACCTGCTTCAGACCTGCAGCATCCCCAGGCCCCATCTTCGGCATGTTACAGTCCCACAGCAGCAGGCCTGGGAAGGCTCTGTACAAGGCTCCTCAGTTGTTGAAAGGGTCCTGTACCCTTAGCTCTCGACCTCACCATGCCTTTCGTAGAAAAGGAGGGGGGGGGGTTCTTTTTGAGGGTCTTTTTTTTTTCCTTTTGCTTCTACTTTGGCCTTTCCTCTGTCTTTTCACTTAGACCAGACATTTGAAAGGGCAGACGATGCAAACGGTGTGCTGTGCAGCTTGTTCAGACGTGATTTGGGGAAACACCACGGATGGGAGATGGAATCGTGAATTCACCCTCCTTCCCTCGGGTTCAGTCCCCGTTGTTTCTCCTTTCAAATATGTGATTGTACTAGCTCTTTCCATATGAAAGAACTCTCCTTATTTAAATAAAAAAGTATGAAAAAATAAAGCCAAACATGCTTTCTCAGGTTGTGTCAGTTTCTTTCCCAGGCACCGGGAAGATGAACGAGCTGCGCTCCTTCGCGGCTTGCAGACTCCGAGTGGCGGAGTGCCTTAGCTGAGCCAGGCGTCCAGGCTGGCGTCATAGAAAACAGCTTCGAATTCCGCTGGTCTCCGTGGGACTCTTGCATGGCTTTTCTATGTGACTTTGTCACTTGTCTCCCAGAACTGTACTGGTTATTTTAAACCTTAAGATGGGGTTCTAAAGATGTTGCCAGTGTGGCTGGGAGGTGGTTTGGAGGACTATAGCAAGGTCTCATAAACAATTTAGCAAAGACTAAAACACATGGCAGTCTCTGTTCTTTTCGGGATCTCCAGGAAGGAGCTACAGACAAAACAAGTTTATGCATCATAGTTAAGGACATTATGTAGCCTCCATTGCAGTCATGTTTTTCCTTTTCCTGGGTCTAAGAGACCCCTACCAGAGCATGGGGGCATGGTTAAGGGGCATTTTAAAAATGAGCAGCACTAAAGCCCTGCCCTCCCCATCTCCTAGCTGGACTTCCGTAGGAACTAGAGGAGTGCACTGTACTGTAAAAGAACAGATGAGGTCTAGGGCAGAAAAGGGTCGCAGGGATTCAGATGGATTCAGGCAGCTGTACTTGGCTGTGCCCTCACAAGATGTGTAACCTTGGTACAGGGCTCTCTCACTCTCAAGACGCTCCCAAGTTCCTTATTTATAGAATGTGTTTTGTTAACCCTATCTACTGAAGGGGTGTGGGCTCAGGTCACTAGTAAGCACGTAGTGAGTTCTTGGCCCGCCAGGTTTATAGAAAGAGACCTTGTCTCAAAAAGAAAGGGGAAAAAGGCAGTTTGCATGTGGAATTCCAATCCCTTGGACTCCAAAACCACTTGCTACAAAACTGGCAAGTTTCTGGACAGTGTTGTAACTATAGACAAGTCCTCCTGAGGCTGAGTGCCTACAGGCTGTCCTGTAGGTGTCCTGTACAGGATGGTCCTGAAGCACCATCATGGTATACGTGCTCAGACTAAACCTCTGGGGCCCAGAGAGCTCTCTCCAAAGTCCCAGAGCCTTTTCTCTGTAGGAACTTGAATAGACCATGTTCTCATGCATAAACTAGGAACAAACTTCCCCTACATTTTTAAAAAATGGATTTTCAAGACAGGGTTTCTCTATGTAGCCCTGGATGTCCTAGAACTCACTGATAGACCCCAGACTCAGGGAACTATCCTCTCAGGTGGGCGCCCCAGAAACCCAGACTCCAGACCAGTCGATGCAACCAGCAAGAGGATTTTATTTGATCATTTGCGCAAACGGGCTCCCTACACTGTGAAGAGAGAAGCTCCGAACAGCAATTACAGGCATCTTTTAAAGGCAAGACCCACAAGATTAGCATAGCATTTGGGGCAACACATGATTGGCTAGTTTGAAGATCAGCACGTGGAGGGGGAGTACAGCTGTGGAGACTTTCCACAGGGCTGTTTCTCCTAGAATAGCCACAGGTTATTCTTCTGGAGTCACAGAATGTCACAAGACGTTATCTTGGGCTGATGGTTTGGGGGCCTGGGACTGACATTCGTTCCTCTTTCTCAGGCTTAACCAGGCTGGCCTTGAACTCAGAACTCAGAGACTGCTTGCCTCTGCCTCCCTGCTGGGATTAAAGGTGTGACACCAACTCCTACATTCTTTATGTATTATTTTATGTGTGTCTGCATACCACTTGCCTCCCTGGTGCCTGAAGAGGCCATCCTCTGAGCCCCTGGAACTACAGTTACAGAGAGAGGGTTATGAGCTGCCATGTGGGTGGTGAGAATCGAACCCAGGTAGTCTTCAAGAGCTTTTAACCACTAAGCGCCTTCTCAGGCATGCTACAGTCTGGACGTCATCCATTGCAGAACTTGTAAAAAGTGAATTTTGACAATAGAAACATGATTCGAGATCTGTCTGGGGAGACAGTTCAGTTAGTACAGGCATGGCTTACCAACTAACCATGAGTAGCTGAATTCGATCCCGAGAACCCACCTAAAAAGGCGTGCTTGTAATACCTGCGCTGGGGAGGCAGAAGCAGTAGAAACAGAACCTCAAGGCCATCCTCGCCTACAAAAGTGAGTCTGAGACCCCGGGGGATCGTGGAGGAATACAGACTAGTGTCAGAAGAGTTGATGAGAGAACAAAACACGGTCCACCGCTATGCCCACGGCCCCAAGCGGCTCAGCGCCCCCGCCGCTTCCAAGTACTTACCGGTGCCCTTGGTCAGCCAGCGCGAGACCCGAAACACAGAGCTCCGAGCACGGAAAGAGCTCGTGGGAGGACACCGTGCTCTCTTAAAGACCGGCAACGCGTGCGCTTAGAGCTCTGAGATGTGGCGGGCGGCTCGCTTCGGCGGGACAGCCCCCGGCCGGCTCCCACGTTCCCGCCGGTTGAGCTCCGCGCACGCTCGCCCCGCCTCTGCCCTCCTGCCGCGCACGCGCGCAGCCGAGGCCGTCGGGCCGCGCAGGAACGACTAGTTGAGCGTCGATCGGTGGGCGGTGAAGAGAGCGGCCTCAGCCCCCAACGGTCGAGCCTGCCAGGCGGTTCGCAGTCGTGGCCTCGCATGGGGAGCCACTTTGCAGGACTCGAGGAGACGCTGGTAGGTTTTGGAGTGCCAGCTTCGAGAGTCCTGCTGGGGCTCTGGGAGCCGGCACGGGGGCGGCGCGCTAGGGTCGGTGGATGTTCCGGCGGAGCAGGGGCGGTTCCAGGGCGGCCTCCGGATGGAAAAGAGCCCGGGTGGACAGAGTTGTAAAGAAGAGGCTCGGGGCACGTGCAACTCTAGGAGGAGAGGAATGCCCCCGGGAGAGGACGGGAAGGCCCGTCCAGTCGCTGGGTTATGACGGTACCCAGAGCTCTCCAAAGTGGCTTAGTTTGCGGCCACACTGGGAAGGGGCAGGGGAGGAGACATCATTCAGTAGCAGCCGCGCGCCTAGCAAGTGCCCAGCAGGTGTTTATGGACTGACTTACAGAAATGAGTGAATGTCCAGTTCTGAGTTTACTGAATTCATTCCTCAGATGTCTTTGTGTGGACCCTGCTTTTGAACACAGCATGGAAGAGTCCTTCTGACGTGACTACTATGCTGTAATTCTCCCTGGGTGCATCGCGGAACTAGGTCGCTTCAGGATCCTTGTAGTCTCTTTTGAACCTCTCCAGGCTGCTGTCCACTCACTTTTAATGGGAGTTTCCCCCTCTTTTCCAGGGTGCCCTCCCGGGCTTGCTTTTCTGCAGAATGTTGAGATTTTTGAAGCGGCCTCTAGTGGTGACTGCTGACATCAACTTGAACTTGGTGGCTCTGACTAGCCTGGGTCTACTCACTCGGCTCTGGCAACTCTCCTACCCTCGGGCTGTGGTGTAAGTGGAATTGGGGAGGAGGGTATATGTCCAAGAGGCATTGTAGTTAGTGATCTGATGCACCTTGCTATACAGTGCCAAGGGGAGAGAAATCCTGGGCTTCTGGGCCTCTTGGTGATGTATGCTTTAGCATGTAGACAAGTTGAAAACCAAGAGTAGCCATCACAAACAGTGTGGGTGTGGATGAAACCCCAGAACATCCCTTATCATGTATACCTTATAGGTCTTGCCCTGGAGGAAGGTAGTAAGAATAACTTGGTCTGATAATTAAGAACAATAGAAGAAATTTTAGTTTCCAGACTTAATTTTCATTCTAAAGTTGAAAGGTGGAGGTTTGAGGGATTTGGAAGAGAGCTGGTTTTGTTTATATGGGGAGATGTAGTTGTTATTAAAAGGGTGTTTATTAACTAATACAGGCATTCTCTTTGTTATAGATATCAAGTAGAATGTGATTCCTCTACAAATAAATTCATTACCCAGTCTCAGCAACTCCCCTATAGTAGATTGGTTTGAAGTCAGTTTCCAGCTGACTTCAGGTGAGTGAAGAGCCAGGGTCAGATCCTTTGCTCCAACTGTGTTCTGTCCCCAAGCACTGAGACACACACACACACACACACACACACACACACACACACACCCCATCATCTAACCTGTAGGAACACAGTGGCAAGTTCTACAAGCACATGAGCACTCGGGATGCCTGACTCCTGCAGATCCTAATTCTTCCTCTAGTTTTTCTCCCCTGCATGACTGTGTATGTGATATGCATGCTCATGTGTGTGAGAGTACACATGTGTGTGCACATGAATATGTGGAGGCTTAAGGTTGCTGATATCCAGTGTCTCCTAGACATTATATTTCATTTATGAATAATTCAGTATATACTAATGAAAGATGAGAATTTTTTTTTTCAAGACAGGGTTTCTCTGTGTAGCCCTGGCTGTCCTGGAACTCACTCTGTAGACCAGGCTGGCCTCAAACTCATAGTGATCTGCCTGCCTCTGCCTCTTGAGTGCTGGGATTAAAGGTGTATGCCACCATGCCCACCACGAATTAACTTTTTTTTTTTTTTTTTTTTTTTTTTTGGTTTTTCGAGACAGGGTTTCTCTGTAGCTTTAGAGCCTGCTCTGAACTAGCTCTGTAGACCAGGCCTCGAACTCACAGAGATCTGCCTGCCTCTGCCTTCCGAGTGCTGGGATTACAGGTGTGTGCCACCACTGCCCGGCATGAATTAATTTTTAAGAGATAGAGTCTACAGAAGCAGAAGAGGGTGTCAGAGACTCTGGAGCTGAAAATCGAGTTTTTGGGAACAGCCTGACTTTGAGTGCTGGGAACTGAACTTGGGTCCTCTACAAAAGCACCTAAACACTGAACCCCAAGATGAGGATTTTTCAGAACAAAACTCACATGACCATAGTAGCATTGCCATGCCTAAGCACTGGTGTCCTCAGGCCTCTCTCGGTATCTGAAGATGTGACAGGCAGTTCTTGCTCTCACCTTGCAGCCCTTTCATCAGATTGGTAATTCTTCTGCAATTTATAGCTGTAGGTATGTGTGAGGTTGCTCATTCGCTTGGCCAGGACAGACCTAACTCAAAAGCTGTGGGGAGGGTTGGGGAAATGGCTTGTGGGTAAAACATTTGCTCTACAAATGTGAGGACCAGAGTTGAGACCCCAGGCACTCAGTCGGATGCCGTGTGGGCGCTGTACCCCAGGCACTCAGTCGGATGCCGTGTGGGCGCTGTACCCCAGGCACTCAGTCGGATGCCGTGTGGGCGCTGTACCCCAGGCACTCAGTCGGATGCCGTGTGGGCGCTGTACCCCAGGCACTCAGTCGGATGCCGTGTGGGCGCTGTACCCCAGGCACTCAGTCGGATGCCGTGTGGGCGCTGTACCCCAGGCACTCAGTCGGATGCCATGTGGGCGCTGTACCCCAGGCACTCAGTCGGATGCCGTGTGGGCGCTGTACCCCAGGCACTCAGTCGGATGCCGTGTGGGCGCTGTACCCCAGGCACTCAGTCGGATGCCGTGTGGGCGCTGTACCCCAGGCACTCAGTCGGATGCCGTGTGGGCGCTGTACCCCAGGCACTTAGTCGGATGCTGTGTGGGCACTGTACCCCATCTGTAATCCCTGTGCACTGCTGCTGAGTCAGGGTCTCCTCACTGGAGCAGCTGGCTATCTAGCCATACTAGCCAAATGACAAGCTTCAGACGGAATGAGAGACCCTGACTCAATAGACAAAGAGGAAAGTAATCAAGGGAGACACTGGATATCAGCAACCTTAAGCCTCCACATATTCATGTGCACACACACGTGTACTCTCACACACATGAGCATGCATATCACATACACAGTCATGCAGGGGAGAAAAACTAGAGGAAGAATTAGGATCTGCAGGAGTCAGGCATCCCGAGTGCTCATGTGCTTGTAGAACTTGCCACTGTGTTCCTACAGGTTAGATGATGCTGTGTGTGTGTGTGTGTGTGTGTGTGTGTGTGTGTGTGTGTGTGTCTCAGTGCTTGGGGACAGAACACAGTTGGAGCAAAGGATCTGACCCTGGCTCTTCACTCACCTGAAGTCAGCTGGAAACACAAGGTTTTATTCTCCTGCCTGTGTTCACAATTATGATTTCTAGGGAGCTAGAGAGATGGCTCAGTGATCATGATCACTGGCTGCTCTTGTAGAGGACCCCAGTTCAGTTCCCAGCATCTACCTGGTGGCTCACAACTGTCAGTAACTCCAGCTCTAGAGGATCTGATGCCTTCTTGTGCCCTCTGGGGGTACTGCACACATGTGGTACACAGACATACATGCGTAACACCCATACACATAAAATGGTTTTTATTTATCTATTTGTTTGTTTTTCTTTTTCTTTCTTCCTTTCTTTTTCTTTTTTTTTTTTTTTTTTTTGGTTTTTGAGACAGGGTTTCCCTCACTTTGTAGATCAGGCTGGCCTCGAACACCTGCCTCTACCTCCCTAGTGCTGGGATTAAAGGCATGCCCACCACTGCCCAGCGAAAAAAATAAATATTTTTTAAAAGCTTAAATAGCAGCTAAGGTTTCTAGGTGGGTATAAAATTAGTTTTTGTTTGTTTGTTTTTAGTTTTGATGAAGTCTATTACGGGCAGTACATCTCCTTTTACATGAAGCGCATCTTCTTTCTGGATGACAGTGGACCACCCTTTGGCCACATGCTGTTGGCCTTAGGAGGTAGGTAAGAGAAACAGCCATTGTCTCTCGGGCCTTGGAATGCATTAAGCAAGTAACCTTCTCAAGGGCAGGGGTCCTGTGTTGTTGTTTTCTCACCTTATTTGGTCCATATTCCAAATTTTCTGTTTTAGGTTATTTAGGAGGATTCGATGGTAACTTTTTGTGGAACCGAATTGGAGCAGGTAAGGATTTTAACTTTCCCTATTAATCTGCACATGAAATAATGGAGACACTATGCCTTTCTTAAGAACCAACAATTGCCATTTATTAATCTGAACCAGGATATGGTTGATTATTTGAGTTGAGTTCCAGGACAGCCATGGCTGTCACAGAGAAACCCTCCCTGCCTCAGCAAAAAAAAGAAAGAAAACTTTGGTTAATGGATCTGGAGAGATGGCTCAGCAGTTAAGAACACTGACTTTGCTTCCAGAGGGCCAGGGTTTGATTCCTAGAACCCACATGGGGGCTCACAACCATCTGTAACTCCAGCTCCAGAGGATCTGACACCTTCTTTTTTTAATTTTCTGGAGCTGAGGACTGAACCCAGGGCCTTGCGCTTGCTAGGCAAGCGCTCTACCACTGAGCTAAATCCCCAACCCCCTTACACCTTCTTTTGACCAGGCATATACAGTCATATATGCAGATAAAACACCCATATACGTAGCCAGGTGGTAGTGGTGCACATCTTTAATCCCAGCACTCAGGAAGCAGAGGCAAGTGGATCTCTGTGAGTTTGAGGCCAGCCTGGTCTACAAAATGAATTCCAGGACAGCCAGGACTGTTACACAGAGAAACCCTATCTCAAAAAGCCCAAAAATAAACAAACAAACAAATAAATAAATAAAATAAAAGACAAAAAACTTAAACAGCAACAACAACAAAAAAAAACCTGGGTTGGAGATTTAGCTCAGTGGTAGAGCGCTTGCCTAGCAAGCACAAGGCCCTGGGTTCAATCCTCAGCTCAAAAACAAAACAAAACAAAAAACCCATATATATAAAATACACAAATAAAAATTAAAAAGAAAAAATCTGGTTAAAGTTTAAGTGTTTGAGATTGTAATTATCTCTGGCTCTTTGTGCATGTGTCCTGCGATTTAAGGTGTGAATCAGCATGCCGAATGGTGAGATCCTGTCTCTAAAAACCACTCACCACAGAAATCCCAAAGCTCATTTTAAAGACTTTACCCCATGACTTCACCCTTAGCTGCTCATGTGCCTCCCAGCTTTTGAGAGTTTCATTTCAGGGTCTGTGAGCTGCTGTGTGTTACTGCTCATGTTCTCAGCTCTGCTGTGTGATTCCCTTTCCAGAATACAGCAGCAACGTGCCAGTGTGGTCCTTGCGCCTGCTGCCAGCCCTTGCTGGGGCTCTGTCAGTACCCATGGCCTACCAGATAGTGTTGGAGCTTCACTTTTCCCACTGCGCTGCCATGGGGGCCGCCCTGCTGATGCTCATAGGTAAACCTTGGCTCCCTGCCCGCCTGCCTTGGGCAGAGTACAGTAAAAAAAACCAGAGACTTTGTGGCATTTCACCATGAGTCTTGGAGAGGCCTGGTGTTAGTGAGTGTGCTGCCCTAGTGAACACATCTGCTTCATCCAGATTGCAGATTTGCCTCCACAAGACCCATCCTTCTGGGCTGCACTCTTTGATGTGGGATTGATGGAGTATGAGGTCAGACTCTTATCAGAAGTAGAGATGTGAAGCCAGGCACTTGGGAGGCAGAGGCAGGTGGATCTCTGTGAGTTTGAGGCCAGCCTGGTCTACAAAGCTAGTTCCAGGACAGCCAGGGCTACACAGAGAAACCCAGTCTTGAAAAACGGAAAAAAAAAAAAAAAATAGAAGTGGAGATGTGGCAATAATAGCATATTAGAGGGGTTGGGGATTTAGCTCAGTGGTAGAACACTTGCCTAGCAAGTACAAGGCCCTGGGTTCGATGCTCAGCTAAAAAAAAAAAAAAAAAAAAAAGCATATTAGAGGTGGGGGCTGCCAGACAGTGCTTAAGGGCATATATACACCTTAGCTTGTACATGCACGCAGGTGTACACATACACACACACAATTTTTTTTTATTATGTATGCAGTGTTCTGCCTGCATGTATGTCTCTGCAGGCCAGAAGAGAGCATCAGGTCTCGTTACAGATGGTTGTGAACCACCATGTGGTTGCTGGGAATTGAACTCAGAACCTCTGGAAGAGCAGTCAGTGCTCTCAACCTCTGAGCCATTTCTCCAGCCCCACATACACAATTTTTAAAACATTTTAATACCTAAAGAAAATAGCCCTGAGCTTTGGGATGTTAACACAGTGATTGGGCACTTGCCTAGTGTGGATGAGGCCCTGGGCTCATCCCCAGTGCAAAAGCAAAACTATGCCTTGCTGGTTCTGGCTGTAGTCCCAGCACCTGGAAGGCTGAGGTGGAACAGTCTTGAGTTGAAGTCAGCCTGGGCTATATAGTAAGAGTTTGTCTCAATTTTTTTCAATATTTCCTTCTGCATCAACTATGTAAAGTTTTCTTAACCCCCAATTGGGGACTGGAAAGGTAGCTCAGAGGTTAAGAGCACTTACTGGCCTTGCAGAGGACCTGAGTTTGGTTCCTAGCATCCACGTGGTGGCTCACAACCATCTATAACTCCAGTTTCAGGGAGTCCCATGCCCTCTTCTGACCTCCATTGGCACCAGGCACTTGTGTGGTCCACATAATACGTGTAGGTAGACCACTTATACACATAAGTACTAAATTAAAAAAGAAAAGACTTTTCCCCTTGTTTTTCCTTTAATAAGACAGTAAAATAAATATGTGCCATTTATATTGTATGAGGGGTTTGGGGTGATCTGTAGATGACTTACAATGTACATGCAGCAGGACGGGTGGAAGGTTATATGCAAATACCTGTCTTTGTACAAACCGTGCCTGAGCATGCATGGCCTGGCATCCTCAGAAGGTCCTCAGCCTGTCTCCATGATGAGGCAGCTGCCTGCACCTCCTGTGCGCATGCTTAGTACTGGCCACTCTTCATCTGTCACAGAGAACGCCCTGCTCACCCAGTCCAGGCTCATGCTGTTGGAGTCCTTGCTGATATTCTTTAACCTCCTGGCCGCGCTGGCGTATCTGAAGTTCTTCAACTCCCAAACGCACAGGTATAGGAAGTGAGACCGGCCTTTTGGTTAGGAGGGTTCCTGCTTTTTAGGCAGGGTCTGGCTGCAGAGTCTCCCAGCTCTGGGCGTTGCTTGCAGAATGCCTTTTGGTTACGTAATACTTTGGGTTTGGGTTAGCCCATGATTTTTATTTAGCTACATCTTTTTTTTTTTTTTTTCTTTTTTTCCGGAGCTGAGGACCAAACCCAGGGCCTTGCACTTGCTAGGCAAGCACTCTACCACTGAGCTAAATCCCCAAACCCCGCCCCCCTTTTTTTTTTAGGTTTATTTATTTTTTATGTATACAGTGCTCTATCTGCACGTATCCCTGCATGCCAGAAGAGGGCACCAGATGTCATTACAGATGGTTGTGAGCCACCATGTGGTTGCTGGGAATTGAACTTAGGGCCTTTGGAAGAGCAAGCAGTGCTCTTAACCTCTGAGCCATGTCTCCAGCCCTATTAGCTACATCCTTTTTAACTTTAACCCACAGTAAAATTTTTCTTGACAAAAAGAAAAATTCTTCTGAACCCCAAACTGGGAGGTGGGTTTTTTTTTGTTGTGGCTGGTAGTCAGGTCTGGCCAACCTCAAGACTGCTCGGAGAAGAACACACTGTCCCTGAGCTGTAGGATGAGTCCTGGAAATGCTTCCTTGTCCTTCTGTTTTTATCCCAGCCCTTTCTCACTGCAATGGTGGCTGTGGCTGATGCTGACGGGGGTCTCCTGTTCCTGTGCAGTTGGGTGAGTTAGAGTCCCTGACTTGGACAGTATTCTTCCTATCTGTGGGGTTATCTGTCTTATAACCTTGTTTCGCGTTGTCCTTTTCAGGATCAAATACATGGGGATTTTTACCTACTTGCTCGTGCTCAGTATTGCAGCTGTCCATGCCTGGAACCTGATCGGAGACCAGACCTTGTCAAATGTAGGTGGTGTGTCAACGCCATGTGAGCCTGTGTGTGGGGTTGGGGTGTAGAGCTGTCGTAGGGAGGAGCTGGCTCAAAGAAGTGGACCCTAGAGGCTTCAGGAGTGGGCGGGAATGGGCCACTTACTGAGAGCCTCATGGAGGTGGGGCTTCTCAGTGCCCATGCCTGCATGAAGTCTCTGAGAATGGTCCTGCTGCCCCTCGGATAGGAGACCTTTGCTCCCTCCCCGCAGATCCAAGTGTTCAGTCATGTGATCGCCAGAGCAGTGGCCCTGCTGATCGTCCCAGTTGTCCTGTACTTACTGTTCTTCTATGTCCACCTAATGCTGCTCTATCGCTCTGGGCCCCACGACCAAATCATGTCCAGCGCCTTCCAAGCCAGCTTGGAGGTAAGAAACATGATGTCCAGGTCACTTCAGAGCAAAGAAAGGTATTCAGAGGCTCAGAGTTTCTGCCTAAGCACTGTCGGAGCCAGCCTTGGTGGTTCTTGTAGCCCCAGGAGGAAGAGGTCTGTGGGTTGCCACAGGTCAGGGCAAGCCAGGGCTCCTCCAAATAGGACCCTGTTTTAAGAAACTAAATAAATGAGTAGATAGACAGACAGACAGATAGATAAAAATAAACAGTGTCGCGTGATCACTGTCAAGTGATCCAGAAATGAAGCAGCCTATTGGTATTGTTTAAGGCATTCTGAGGTAGCGATTGTGTGGACAAGTGAGGCAGCCTCTCTTAGTCTGGCTTGCACTTAAATGCCTCATGAAATCGGCTCAAGCCTAGTGTATGCTATGCTAACTGCGGCTTACAGAGCATTTTGCATTTTGGACTTTCAGATTGTGGGTGGCCTCCAACCCCTGTCCCCCCAAAATTGGAACACTTCTGGTTCCAACATTTCAGATAAAGGCTACTGGCCTATAAAATGTACCAGGTGTGGTGAGGAGTGTAGCCTGGAGCAGGCCTGCTCATGCCTCCTGGCTCTGCTGAGGACCTGCATGTCACCACACCCTGGTCTCATCTCCTCAACATTAGACATAATTGCTTGACTCTCACAGGATACCTGCAAAAGGAATGTGTGCTGGAAGGGCCAGCGCACACACACACACACACACACAAACACACACACACTCACACTCTCAGAATTTGTAACTCAGTAGGACCCAAGTCTATGAGAGTTAGTTACAACTAATTCTATGATGGTATTTACCACTACCCCATCTGTCACCAAGGCCAGTTGAGAATTGTTGGTCTCAGTCCAATGAGATGATGGCACAGGAAGAGTGTCTGCCATGAGCCTGACACCTCTCTCCATCTTGGGAGTAGAAGGATTGGTTTGTCTCTTGAGCTCACCTGAGACCTTTCTGTTTGTCTTAGGGAGGGCTCGCCCGCGTCACCCAGGGCCAGCCCCTGGAGGTGGCCTTCGGTTCCCAGGTCACCCTGAGGAGCGTCTTCGGCAAGCCCCTGCCCTGCTGGCTTCACTCCCATAAGGACACCTACCCCATGATGTAAGGAAAGTGACCGTTGGAATTTGCGGTCACAGACGACTCTCCTAGTCACAGAATGCTGTGTTATCTCCCGGTTTGCTTATATTGAGAGCTGTCACTTTCTGGGGTCGGGTTTAGAGGGACAAAGGCAGCAGGGCTCCGGTCCCAGGCTCAGGATGGCTGTGGTGCCCAGTGTGGCCCAATAGGAGGGCTGTGGCAGATCATGTGTCTCCTCCAGTGGCCTGAGCAGCTCTGGTGACAGCAGTGTTGTTTTGTCCCTGTCCTCTGGTCCCTGAGGCAGGCTATATTGTTGAGTGACAGACACAGCATGCCGGGTGGTCTCTGCAGAAACAAGGGAGATCAGCAGCCTGCGGGTCTCAGCTGCCCGCTTCAGGTGCATTCTCTGTTGACATCTCACACAGATATGAGAATGGCCGGGGCAGCTCCCACCAGCAGCAGGTGACCTGCTACCCCTTCAAAGACATCAATAACTGGTGGATCGTAAAGGACCCTGGGAGGTGAGTGTGGCTTCATCAGCTCACCACCCAGCATGATGGACAAATGGTTCTGCCGAGTCCTGGGCCTCCTTTTCACGCGTGCTCCCTGGCCTGTGACCTCATTCAGCCTTGGGGCTGGAGTATATGCCTGTTAGTGTGAGGCCAGGGCCTGGTCTGGATCCTCAGTGACCTGCCTAGCATCTCTCAGGAGCTGTAACAGCCCAGGATCGGCTGCAGTACCCTTCCACACCTGTTCCTCTAGAGAAGGCCTGTGTAGGGCCTCTCTACACTCCCGTGTCTAGGCCTAAGCAGTCTGTCTGCAAGTGATTCTTCCCTTCTTACAACATTGGGCTTCCACTCCTCACTACCCACTCGAGCATTGCCACCTCTAAGAAACCTTAGACCAGGTACTCTCCTAGCCCTACCAAATGAGTGTCCTTGGCCTCTAGACTAGTTCCTACCCTCGAGGCTCCCACCATAGCCTCCAGGAGCACGCTTACCATCCCCAGACCCATTGCTATCTCTGCACTCACCATCCTTCCAGGACTGTGAGGCCAGTTCCAGGGGAGGCCTCCTAGGCCAGTCCATCAATAGGTGTGCCTTCCTCTGCTCCAGCACTCTTCCGCAGGTTTCCTGGGTCTGTCAATGCTTGCTGGCTTGGTTTGCATGGCTACATGTCTGTGAGTGAGTGAGGCTGCCCTGGCCCGTCTGGCCTGTGTAGCCATTTACCCAGCACTGGGCTAGTGCTGGGGACTTGGTAGGTTCTAAGAGTTTGGTGGCTTTTTTTGTTTGTTTAGTTTGGGTGTGTTTTTTTCCTTTTACTTTCTTTTTAAGACAGCGTCTCTCCTTATAGCCGAGCCTTGCCTCAAACTCCCAATCCTCTTGCCTCAGCCTTCAAGTGCTGGGATTACAGGCATCTTAATTTTTTTTTTTTTTTTTTTTGAGCTGAGGATCGAATCCAGGGCCTTGTGCTTGCTAGGCAAGCACTCTACCACTGAGCTAAATCCCCAACCCGCATCTTAATTTTTTTCCCCCGAAGGTATGAAAAAAAGAGTATGTTGTCAACATAAGGATTTTTTTTTGCACCTAGTTTATTCTTCACAGACAGATATGACATTGGCAGACGGAGTCACATTTGGCAATTTGTAAAGTGACCTTAGGTTGAGAAGAGTTAAATGAAACATAAATGCCTTGATTCTCTATAAAGTCACCTCACGCAAGGGATACATCACTGGGGGTGCATGTTCCCCAGTGTCTGGGGCTCTGGAGACTTTGCAGCCTCAGCATTCCCAGAGAGTTTATGGTAGGAGGGTGCTGGGCAGAGTGCCACCCTGACAGTACTGTCTTCCTAGACATCAGCTGGTGGTAAACAATCCTCCCAGGCCTGTGCGCCATGGAGACATTGTACAGCTTGTTCACGGCATGACCACCCGCCTCCTTAACACGTGAGTACTTGCCCTGCTGGCTCTACTGGGCATTGCCTTTCACTCCCTCAACCTCCACTCAGCCTGCTTCCTGCATCCTGTCCCACCTCCACCTCACTGCACTGAGGCCGCACTGGGCCCTTGAGAAGACGGAGTGGCGTCTCTGCCCACAGCCTTCTCTCTAGTGACTCCCTCAGCTCTCCTGGGGCTCCTGGTGACCCTGGGTTGTGTCACACTGTCCATCTGGCCTCCCTGCTAGTGCTGCAGTAAGCCAACAAGCACCTCTGGGCACCCACACTCCCTTTTCTGCGGGAATGTCCCTGCGGCTACCACACCAGAAACCCTGTCTGGGTGCCGTCCTGCCCGCCACAGCACTGGTGTGCTGCTCTCAAGGGGACGCCTCGTGCGTCCTGTGATGAAGTGAGTCCCGCCTGAGCAGCCAGTGGCAGGCTTCTTCTGGCCACTAAGGCTGAGGAGTCACACAGTCTGCTCCCCAGTGTGAAACTACTCTGTTTGCTGGCCCAAGGCTGACAGGACTGCTGTTGAGTTCTACCCCCCCAGTGAAACCCCAGGGCCAGTTCTTAAGACTCCTTCTAGTCTCTGAGGCAGCCATTCTCTTCTCTGAGAGTTGCTTCACCTGTCCAAAGAGCGAATGACACCCATCCAATTGGTACATCAACTCTGGACACGGACACAGTCTAGACACGCCCTCACAGATAGCCAACAGGACAGTCTGATCTGGGCACTCCCGTGTTGAGATTCCATTCTCAGAGGAGTCCAGGCTGGGTCACATTGATTATTAAAGTCCACCTCAGTGTGGCCTTTCCCTGGATGTGTGGGAGCCCCTTTCCAGCCAGCTTCCCCAGCCTCAGCAGGTGGAACCAGCTTTGTGTTGAAAGCCCCTTCCTCTCATGATACTGAGGGACAGCTCTCCTCTTCCAGGCACGATGTTGCAGCCCCACTGAGCCCCCATTCTCAAGAAGTCTCCTGTTACATTGACTATAACATCTCCATGCCTGCCCAGAACCTCTGGAAACTGGTGAGTTCCCCGTGGAGTGCTGGCCAGTGGGACACCTGATTTCTACCGCGGAGCACCCAAAATGCCCCTTTGGATAATGGATTCTGATGTAAGAGGAGACAGGGAGCTTATATTCACAAAGCAAGTCTGAGATGTTCCCATGGGGAGCTTCACTGCATCAGATCTGGATCCTCCGGTGCCTCAGGGAGGGATAGGGAAAGTTCCAGATGCTGTGTGGACTTTGAAGGCCTTTGGGTTGGGGCTCTTACAGCCATAGCTGCTTCCTGGTGCACTCATTAGTCACCCTCTGCTCTAGTCCCATTCAGTTGTTGTGCTAAGTACCATGACCAGAAGCAACTTAGAGGAGGAGAGGGAAGTCAGCAGCCCATCCCTGAGGAAAGTCAGGGCAGGAGCTCAAGCAGAAACCATGGAGGAATGCTGTTACTGGCCCACTCCCAGATTAATGCTTAGCAAG
The DNA here is from genome assembly GCF_903995425.1 of Onychomys torridus. NCBI lineage: Eukaryota > Metazoa > Chordata > Mammalia > Rodentia > Cricetidae > Onychomys > Onychomys torridus. The sequence goes on along the minus strand of NC_050446.1, from coordinate 6,686,466 downwards.
CTTTCCTTACGGCCCTGGATCGCCTGCCCAGGGAGTGGTGCCGCCCACAGTGGACTGGGCCTCCACATCAGTTAACAATCAAGGCCATCCCTGACAGACAGCCCACAGGACAGTCTGATCTGGGCAGTCCCGCAGTTTAGACTTGGTTCTCAGAGTTCAGGCTGTGTCACGCCGACAGTTAAACCTAATTAAGACACCCTGTCACCAGACATGATCTCCAGCCTCTCTTGTGACGTAGGGGAAGCTTCTTAGCCAATTCTCAGGAGTTATAGAGCCCAAGCAGTTGCCTGGTGAGGGCTTGGCCATCAGAGGACTCTTACTGAGGCGGCGGCCTGCAGTCACTTTCCCTTCTGGTGATGGTCGTTTGCTCCCTCAGAATCCGGTCTCCTGAGAAAGTTGCTATGCAGAAAGCCTCGTTACTGGCCCACAGACTGAGTACTGACCCGCATCAGGCCTGAGGCCATTTCTAGGAGGAGAGGCCATACTGGCCTAGCTTCTGATTGGCTGCAGCAGCCAGCCCTGATTACTCAGCTTCCCTCCCACTTTGGACCTCCCTAGGGAGTCCCATGCCAGTTTGATAAGGCGCCTCTTGCCAGTTCCCTCAGCAAAGCTGTCTGAGGACTTAGGCATATCTGGCACATCTCTGCCATTTTCCCCTCATCTGTGCTGTACATGTTCATGGCCATTCTGTTCTCCAGCCTCTCCTGAGCAGCCTGATGACGGTCCTGTGCCCCTTCTCATGGGACTCTATCTCAGTAGGAATGATACTGAATCTCACTGACCTCCCTGCTACTAATGGCTCCATCACTGATCCCCTCCCTTGACCCCTTCCTGGCAGCCCTTTGAGTACCACTTGGTACAGGTTAAGTAGAGATCCCAGATACAGCGAGAAGGCCTCAGGAGTGGCCACCCGGTCCGGATGTCTTGCCCCCACTCAGCCTCTTGAGATCATCATGAGAACCTCATCGTTGAGGCACATATCAGGCTGTAACAGGCAAAGAACTACCAGGGCCAGGACCCTCCCTGAGCCAGTCTTGGGGGCTGGGGGTCTTGAACCACCTTACGCTGGCCAGGTAGTCTAAGTAATTCCATTTTGGCTGGAGTTCTGAGTGTTCTTGTAACTGACTAGACGGCTTTTGAGTGTCTGTGGGAAGAGCCTTTCCTGCAGCCTTTGACAAGGACAGTGAGTGCCCTTGCCCTATGGCTGGCTCAAATGCTGTATAGTAAGGTACCCAGGCTAGCTAGCATCATATGCTTCCTTTGTTTGAGGACTCATCAGCCTAGCTGGGACCCACACTGGTTTCATAGCTGTGTGATTGGTTAAAAAAAAAAGTCGAAAAAGCTGAGAAGTGAAGAGTGTCTGGTCTTTAGGTTGACATTTGAGGCCATCTGAAAGGGTGAATGACTAGATATATTTGGGTTTATCCTGGTTTGTGGTGCTGGGGATGGTCCTCACAAATGCTAGGTGGGTGCTCCGCTGCTGGCCCCCAGGCTGACAAGACCTCCTTCTGCAGGACATTGTCAACAGAGAGTCCAGCCAGGATACCTGGAAGACTATCCTGTCTGAAGTACGCTTTGTGCATGTGAACACGTCTGCCATCTTGAAGGTAAAGGGTAGCTCACATAAGCAAGCCACATGATTAAAGTCATCCTGTGTTTATAGTCCACACAGCGGCAGAGAATCCTGGGAAGACCTGGGATCTGCTGACAGTCTGATGGGGTTAGCCAGCTTCCTGTCATGCTCATTCCCTTTCTCGGTTTTGCTAGCTGAGCGGGGCTCACCTCCCTGACTGGGGGTTCCGGCAGTTGGAGGTGGTTGGGGAGAAGTCACGAGGCCACCACGAGAGCATGGTGTGGAATGTGGAAGAACACCGGTATGGCAAAAGTGAGTTGGTAAAACCCTGGGTCATGGAATTTGGTTGTCCTGTGGATCTCATGGCACTGAAGGAATACCAAACAAAACTGTTGGTTTGGAGGGACCTAAGCCCTCCATTCTGTTTGGCTGACTCTTGCAGTGATCCATGATTACATGAGGTGTCTGTGCGGAGGGCCTGGGGGTGGAGGCTGGGGATGATGGCAAATCATGCATCCCAGGGTACACAGTGCTGACTTGGCAGAGGCGTTCGGGGTGTGGTAGGAACCAAGTGGAATGATGCAGTCTGCTGAGGTGTCCTTGTAGGTTATTGGAAACACTGGGGACAGCCATTGTCCTCAGCTCTTCAGCCCCACTGAGTCCCTCCCCTGGTGTCCATCCACTCAGGCCAGGAGCAGAAGGAGAGGGAACGGGAGCTGCATCTACCCACTCAGGTTGACATCAGCAGGAACCTGAGCTTCATGGCCAGATTCTCGGAACTGCAGGTGACGAGTGGCTGGAGGGATGCCATCCTCCAGCAGGAGCTGATTTCTGCTGGTGAAGGCACTGTGTGCAGCTGAGCCCTGAAGTTCAGAGCCCTCCAGCCTGGAGCTTGAGGCTCTGCAGCAGAATGAGTGTCCCTCACCACTGCAGACCCATCAACCTGCGCCCACAATCAGGGACAAGGGGTTTCTGCATCAGTATGACATTGTGGTAATGTCAGGGTGTCTTAAGGCCTCGCATCAGGTCAGTTAGGTTACATTCAGCCAGCAGAGCCCTAGATAAGTCTGGCAGACTCAGAGAGTCGATGGCATGGCTCCTGTCAGTCTGCAGAGCAAGTGCTGATCCATGAAGTCAGGTCATGCCCCTGAGCCCATAGCTCTGCAGACTAACTTGCCAAATGAACTTAGTCTGGGCAGTTGACACACAAGGGACAGTAGTTGAGTCACACACCTTGACATTGTGGCAGCTGGTGAGATCCTCCTCTGCAACCTGTGCTTTATCCTGTGGTAGTGGAAGATGCTGACGCTGAAGAACGAGGATTCTGAACACAAGTACAGCTCCACCCCGCTGGAGTGGGTCACCTTGGACACCAACATCGCCTACTGGCTACACCCCAGGACCAGTGTAAGCAAGCATGTGTGAGCCCCGGTCATGTTCCTGGAGGTGTCCTGGGTTTCTCCAAAGCGAAGGCTCAGAATTTGCTTTTTTTTTTTTTTTTTTTTAATTTTGGTCATTGGGCAGTCCAAGGCCTGAACTACTCATTGCCAAAGAGCAAGGCCTCCCTCTCATTCGGTCTGTTGAGGGAGTCCATGATTAGCCTTTGGGGAAGCCCACCGCTTCATTCCCTGCGGCATCTGACCCTTAAGCTGGCCAGTGCTGGCTGGGTTATGTTGTGTGTATGATGTATGCTAGGCCGTGTATATATGTTACGTATGTATGTTATGCTGTGTGATGTGTTATGTTGTGTATGTATGTTATGTTGTATTTGTATGTTATATATGTATGTTATGTTGTGTATGTATGTTATGCTGTGTGATGTATGTTATGTATGTATGTTAATGCTGTGTGATGTATGGTATGTTGCCTCTGCCATGGCAGACTGGAAGCAGCATGGAGAGGCATGGAGGCACAGCTGGGCAGATCACTGAGTGAGTAAATGCTAAGACTTCCCCAACATGCTCACCAGTGGAATTGAGGGCAGTCACCAGAAAGTGAGGGCACATACAGCTGTGTGTGTATACACAGATTCTTCTTCCAGGTATGACCTTCCTGTGAGCATCTGTGGTTTCACCTGCCTCTGCCTGCTGAGTGCTAGGATTAAAGGTGTGCACCACCACTGCCTGTCGATTTTCTTTTTTAAGAACTATTTATTTTGTATACAATGTTCTGCCTACAGGTCAGAAGAGGGCGCTAAATCTCATTATAGATGGTTGTGAGCTACCATGTGGTTGCTGGGAATTGAAGTTAGGACCTTTAGACAAGCAGCCAGTGCTCTTAACCTCTGAGCCATCTCTCCAGCCCGGTGGCACACATTTAAGACAGGGATTATATATTTGAGGCCAGGCTGGGCTACCTAGGAAACAGTCTCGGATGAACTGGGGTTGTAGGTAAATCTCAGTGACAATGTATGTGAGCACGCAGAGCTCTGGATTCATGCCCAATATCCCAAATCTCCATTACTCCTAAATTTCAGGGTTTTGTTTGTTTGTTTTGGTTTTTCGAGACAGGGTTTCTCTGTGTAGCTTTGCGCCTTTCCTGGATCTCGCTCTGTAGACCAGGCTAGCCTCGAACTCACAAAGATCCTCCTGGCTCTGCCTCCCGAGTGCTGGGATTAAAGGCGTGCGCCACCACCACTGCCTGGCAATATTTCTTTCTCTTTTTTTTTTTTTTTTGAGCTGAGGATTGAACCCAGGGCCTTGTACTTGCTAGGCGAGCACTCTACCACTGAGCTAAATCCCCAACCCCTAAATTTCAGTTTTGACAAACAGGATTTGAGAACATTAATGCTTGTCTTGAAAAGTGGCTGGGAACAAGTTTGTCCAGATGTGTTACAAGGCTAGAGTTCCAGATGTGCCTGTGTACCTTTGGTGTATGTTTGGTTTCTCTCCTGACCATTGCCCTCCACTTGGAGTGAGGGGGCAGGTAGCGAGCAGCTCCCTGTGATTTCAGGCTCAGATCCACTTGCTTGGAAACATCGTGATCTGGGCTTCAGCCAGCTTTGCCACAGTGGCCTACACCCTACTCTTCTTCTGGTACCTGCTCCGCCGGCGAAGAAGTATCTGTGACCTCCCTGAGGGTTAGTGTCCTCACAGGATAGGAGCACATTGTGCGTAGGTGACAACCAGCTTTACTAGGACCCTGGAGCCCCTGGTTTTGCAGGTAGGGGCCCTGACAAAAACCTGTGGCAGTTAAGATCCACACCACAATTGAGACTTCTTTAGCAGAGAGCACACAGGGGATAGAGGCTTAGTTCTTGGTTGCCTGCATGCACCAGGCACAGCTGGATCAGGCACAGCAGTCAGTAAGAGGCTTAGGGGTCAGTGGTTGTAGGCAGCTGACAGAAATGCATTCGGAAAGAAAACTCAAGCACTGGCCCACCATTGCCCTGTAACATGCCAGAGAACATGGCCCCTTCTTTCTACTGACTTCAGCTCCAGTTCTGGGCTGGTCACAAATGTAGCTCCTTTGTAGCTCCCTGAGGAGCTGAGAGCAGAATTCTCAGACGAGAGCAGCCTGTCCTTACACTGGTCATGAGCTAAGGCTGCAGGGGACCTCACAGGGCTGGGCTGGGCCTCACCCTGAGCCTGGGGCTGGGGAGTGAGGTGCTGAGGATAGCATGTGACTTTGGAATGAGCTCCTGGCCAGCCCATGGTATTGCTGCTCTGAGACACACCCTCCCACAGATGCCTGGTCCCACTGGGTGCTAGCTGGAGCCCTGTGTACTGGCGGCTGGGCACTCAACTACCTGCCCTTCTTCCTGATGGAGAGGATGCTCTTCCTCTACCACTACCTGCCAGCACTCACCTTCCAGATCCTGCTGCTTCCGATCGTCCTGCAGCACGTCAGTGACCACCTGTGCAGGTGCGGGCACAGTGGGCCTTAGGGCTGTGAACTGGGGAGAGTCTTAACCACCTGTGGTCCAGCATTCTAGGACACAGCGGCTCACTGCACAGACTTGGTGGGATGTAGCCGACAGAAAGCTTTGGGTTAGCATGGTATGGTGGCGCTCACATTTAATCCCAGGACTTGGGAGGCAGATCTCTTGTAAATTCGAGGCCAGCCTGGTGAGTTCCAGGACAGCCAGGGCTGATACACAGAGAAACTCTGTCTCAAAAAAGAAAAAAAGAAAGCTTTGGGTTGGAGCAAAGGGCCTTGATGATGTGGAGGGCATGGGAAACGCCTCTGCATTTTGGGTAGAGCTGTGGCAAATCCAGGAGCAGGATGAGGGTCATGTGCAATGTATCCGGGCAGATAAGGGTTGGTGGGGGCACAGAGAAGCAGGGGAGATCTAAGGAACACACAGGTAAAGTCCACAAGTGTGTCAGCAGGTTCCTGGGAGATGGCCTGGCAGGGATGCTGTGGGGAAGCAAGCCAGATGCTCTAACCACACTCTCCCTGTTGCCTACAGGTCCCAGCTGCAGAAGAATGTCTTCAGTGCCCTGGTTGTAGCCTGGTATTCCTCTGCATGCCATGTGTCCAACATGCTTCGTCCACTAACCTATGGGGACACGTCACTCTCACCAGGAGAACTCCAAGCCCTTCGCTGGAAAGACAGCTGGGACATTCTGATCCGGAATTACTAGCTAACAAGAGCGAGGAAGACAAACATGCGGAACAGGATCTAAAAATGTGTTTGTCTCCCACCGGCAGAGGCCTCAGCAGTCAGGGACTGGCTGGGTCCAGGAAGGACTCCAGGGATTAATTACAATTTCTCCTGAAGAGCCACTGGTTTCTCATTTGAAGTGATTTATTCCTCTTCACACAGTGAAGACTATACCCACAGTATCACCTGTGAGGCCCACCTCTGACCAGCCAAGGCAGGCAGGAGCACCCGGCCAGGGAAGGAGTGGACAGGACTCCAGTGATGAGCCTGAGCTTGCCACTAGCTGTGGGGGGGGGGGGGGGGGGGGGGGGGGCACCAATGGGGTCTTGGCCCTGCCTTTCACAAGACCTGCAGGCACAGCTGACCCGTGTGAAGCCTACTTGGAACTCTGACAGTGTACTAACACCAAGACGACTCCTCCCTGACCTGTATTCTAAAACCCCTCTGGGAAATGTCACCAAACGTCCCCGCTTGTCTTCCACAGCCAAGGTGTCATCCATACACTTCCTTGCCTTGAATTTGCCTTTCCTAATGTAAATAAAAAGGAACAAATTGATGATCACTTTTTAGTGTTATTTATTGATTCTTCCTCCAAAGAGGGGTTTCAGTTCAACAAAATCAGTACAGCATTAACAGAAACCAGCCCCTGAGCTCAACAGAGCTCAGCTGCTGTCACAAGTGGGAACCACAGTTGTGTTTAACAAGAACAAATGAGAAGTGTCTGCATCAAAGCCTGTGACAACAGCAAAGAACACTTCCAAAAGGGCCATCATAGAATGGACCATTTGTGAAGCCATGAGCTCAGGATGGGTGTGTAGGAGACTGGTTGGCTTTAGGCAACCATGGTCATGTGACTGCTCTGCACTTAGTACTCCCTTACCTGGAGATAGCCTGCCCTGGCATGCTCACCATAAACTACCCAAGTGGCTTGTACAGACAGCCCCTGGGGCTTGGGCTCCCTGAAGAATTGCAAACACACTATTTTAACCATAGGAGACCTGATGGCCTGCTTCTGTTTATCCCACAATCCAGGCCCTAGGACACCCAGGAGGTCCTTGCATCAAGTGTGATGCTGCTTAGGGTCATGTGAGTAGGTAGACTTAGGGTTCCTTCCTGCCTCAAGCTCCTTAGACTGGACAATAGACCACTTGGAGGTTGTTAAACTAGGTTCATTGGTCACAAACGGCCTGTCACAAAACAAATAAGGATATATAACGTATCTTCAAACTTTACTTCTGCAACATGTACATGAACCACATCATACTGGGAAGCACGTCACTGTGATTCACTATCAATGCCAGGCTAGCAAGGCCAGCGACGCCAGCCAGTACCAGGGCTGTTTCCTCAGTTGCCCCTTAATGTATGTCCTGCATCCCTCTGGAAGCCGGCACCATGGGCTTTCTTTGTAGTTTGGGACACTTCTCAGTAACCCAGAAACCTGTTGGCCTCCTCCAATGAAAGGAAGCTGAGAACACCAGAATGCTCTGTCAGCATCAATCTACCCTCCCAAGCAAGGAAGGCCTGGTCCTAAACGCTGCCAGCCTAGATCACGCGGAGAGGAACCCTGACTGTGCTTTTCGGGGCAGGTGGTTGTCCCCAGGCTCAGACCCTTAGTGATGGGTCTGTGGGGAGCCTACATATGCCAGTCTCAGTGGGGCCTGCTGCTGGACTCCAAGTGTGAACGCTTGCCAGTGGCCAGCACCCCGGGGTGCTCTCCTGGCTCAGGGAAGGTCCTCTTGTAGTTGCGCCCATTGGCCCCTCCTCGATGCCGCTTGCACAGGTCACCATTGAGAATGTCCTGGATGTGCTGGACAATCAGGTTGATGGCAACTGCAATGAGACATGGGAATGCTCATCACACTCACTGCTGGAGCCCTTGCGGCCTGCCCTCACTCCTGCACTCTGCAAAACACTCAGCATGCAGGAAAGCCACTGTGCCTTCCTGCCTCCCAGCAGTCCCGACCTGCCTGCCGGCCTGATGTCTCAGCAGACACAAGGCAGACAACTGGACAGGTGCAGCAGAACTCCCTGGCTTCTGTTGTTGACTGAGCCTGACAAAAATACATCCCAGTGGCCTGACAGGCCCTGCCCAGCAGCTCTGGGTGTTTGGAAAGTACACAGAACCCATGAACCAGATGAACGTTGACAGGCCTCATGCACATACTTGGGAAGCCTTCATAGCCAAGGCAAGAGGTGGCAGTCTGCTTGGGAACAGGGCCGGGGTGCTTACCCATATTGTCAACCCCTCGAGGGATGATCACATCAGCATACTTCTTGGTCTGAAAGACACAGAGGGGTCTCCTGAGGCTGTTTCCTCCAGGGTGACTTTAAGGTACTCAGGAACAGGTTAGAGACAGCCTTATATAAGTGAGAGATGGGGTCTGAACAGTGAGGCAGAAGATTAAGCTGGAGTGAACTTGCACATCAGCGCCCCCACTGTTTGCCTAGTCACAGCTTAATTGCTGGCCTAAGGTAGGTGTGACACCTCCCACAGTTCTTGACCTCTGAAACTGGGACTGAAGTCTGCAAATGACCTATAAGAGTGAATGTGGCCGGGCGGTGGTGGCGCACGCCTTTAATCCCAGCACTCAGGAGGCAGAGGCAGGTGGATCTCTGTGAGTTCAAGGCCAGCCTGTTCTCCAAATTGAGTTCCAGGAAAGGCGCAAAGCTACACAGAGAAACCCTGTCTCGGAAAAAAAAAAAAAAAAGAGAGTGAGTATGACAGACAAGAGATGTGCCATGCGCAGGTCTCTTAACCGGCCCTGCACGGACGGTATGGAGACATGCATGGCACCTGGCACGTGCATGCTCTCACTACTGATTTGTTCTAATGCCAGTGGCTCTCCAGCAGACACCGCTGAGGAAAGCAGAGGCGAAGATGTGGCTGAGAGGACACGGCTGAACCAGGCAAAGCCCAGAGAGGGTGAGGCACACTCTTGACCCAGGTTGATACTGCCAACCTGTGTGTTCGGGTCAAGGAGGCCTATCCCCTGCAGCAGATGGGTTTCGGGAGGCAGTAGAGACCCTTGCCATGGAAGGGAAGAGCAGACCTTGGCTGGACCCACTCTGGCAGTGACATCGGTGAGGTGAAGAGGGGCTGAAACCCACTCCCCTTCCCCACCAGGCTGGGAAACGTGCTTGAGGGGCTGGCTGGCTTGAGGGGAGGAAACCCTGGCGAGGTCAGTAGCACATGGATCAGGGAAGGAGGTGGCGGGCTGCTCAGGAGGCTGGTCAGAGGCAGGCCTCAGGGTTTCGCTGCCTGCTCAGCATCTACTCAGCAAAAGCCCATGAGTTGAGACTGCAGGAGGCTACACTTCACACATTCATACTTTCCAGGAACTTCAGAGAGATAAGCAGTAAAGAGGGGACTCTTTTAGCCAGGGGTGGCAGAACACTGTAATCCCAGTACCCAGAAGGGGCTCTTTTGATAGCTTGCTATGGAACTTATTTATCCTATTCTTGAAAGTTCTACTTCCTTTACTTCTGGGGCCGGGGGCAGTCTCTCCATTTCTGGGGCATGTGGTGGGACTCTCCATTTATCTCTATCTGGCCTGGAATGTACTATGTACACCAAGCTGGCCTTGAACACATAGAGATCCCCTGCCTCTGAGCTCTGGGATTAAAAGCATGCACAACCATGCCTGGCTTTTATTTTCACCTTCAAGTGATAAAATACTGGGGGCTGAAGAGATGCTCAGCAGTTAAGAGCAATTGCTGCTCTTACAAGAGGACTCAGGTTAGTTTCCAGCACGCACATCAGGCAGCTCACAACCACCTGTCACTCCAATTCCAGGGTATCCCACACTCTCTTCTGGCTTCCATGAACACACACATGCACAACACACACAAATACATTTTTTTAAAGAGGCAAAATACTATTAAGCTTCTCTTTAAAACACTTCAATTTGACACTGAGCATGATGGCTCACACTTAAAATCCTGGCACTCGGGGGCTGGAGAGATGGCTCAGTGGTTAAGAGCACAGATTATTTTTCCAGAGGTCATGAGTTCAATTCCCAGCAACCACATGGTGGCTCACAACCACCTGTAATGAGATCTGGTGCCCTCTTTTGGCCTGCAAGGACACATGCAGGCAGAACACTGTATGTATAATAAATAAATGAATGAATGAATGAATGAATAAATAAATAAATAAGTAAATCTTTTCTATATATATATGAATCCTGGCACACAGGAAACTAAATGTAGAAGCCTGCCATGAGATCAGGGCCAGCCAGGGCTACAGCCCTCAGCTCCCCACTACCTTATTCCCTCTCTAAATTGGGTAAAGCCACAAGTTCACCTCTAACTCCAGAAATACAAGCTGAGTCATCAGGGATCTTAGCATCTGATCCACAGCAGCCCAAAGGACAGTTAAAGCACCCCACAGCTACTTCAGGCAGTGAACAGTCAAAAGTCTGGGCGGTGATGGCACACGCCTGTAATCCCAGCACTCGGGAAGCAGAGCCAGGCGGATCTCTGTGAGTTCAAGGCCAGCCTGGTCTACAGAGCGAGTTCCAGGACAGCCTCCAAAGCTAGAGAAACCTGTTTCAAAAAACCAAAAAAAGTCTTTACAGAGCAGCTCCAAGGGGAGCGAGCAAGATACCCAGGCCAGGCTTTGAGGGGAACAGCCAATGCATGTGCACCAGGGTCTAGCCTAAGGCAAACAGTGCAGACAGGGAGAGGTGGGCAGACCTGAGACCCATTTTCATTTTGGAATGGATAAAAGCAATACCGGCAGGCAGAACTCCTCAAAGGCTGGCTTCACAAAGGTGGTGTACTGGGTCAGAATCTGTTCCAGGTCCCTCCCTCGGTGCACATCCCGGAGAACTGTAGCAACAGGAGCAAGGCACCACCATAAGCCCTCCTTGGGACTCCTGGAGCACCCGAGCGCACTCAGGGACCTAGAGGCCCTTACCTCTTCGAGACAGCCTAACATCAGAGTCTGTGTCTACAAAGAGGCGCAGGTGGAACATGTCCCGGATCTCCTGGGTGTAGAATACCAAGATGCCCTCGAACAGAACCACGTCAGCTGGGTAGACCACAGTGGTCTCTGACAACCTGCCAGGGAGAGGCTCACTTTAGTAACAAGGGCCCTGACTACAAGATAGTCCACAGAAACAGATTGGGGTGGAATCCACCAGAGGACAGTGTATAGACAGCCCTCTCTCACTGGCCCTCCCAGGAATTACTTGCTTACCTTGAGTGGGTCACAAAATCATAGGTGGGGACCTCGACAGTTTTGCCTTCGACAATGTTTTTCAGAGTCTTGTGCATCAGATCATTATCAAAAGCATCTACAAAACAGCAAAAGGCCAGACTACCCAGCTGCCCTGCTGGAGCAGCTGGGAGAGAACCGCCTCTGCCCAGGGTCAGCACGGCTGGGAGACCCCACAACACACCACAGCATGAAGGATAAAATCATCCCACCAGGAACTGGGACAAAGACTTTCTGATTGGCTAGCACTGGGGGAGAGAGATAACGTGAGCCTCTGCTCCTCTCTGAGCTGGGAAGAGCCAGTTAAAAGTGTTGTTCACACCTTCTTGTGTCCCTAGAAAAGCTGAAACTTTCTAGGCACCCTCCAGACCAAGAAACAGCTCCAAGGCCTGGGCACCAGGTTAGCCTTTGCTTCTACTACCGGCCTCTCTGAAGACTGCCCCTAGACAGTTGGGGAATCCACAGGTCACCCAGGCAGTAGGGTTTTGCAAAGAACCCCTTAGCAGCAAGGTGCAGGGAGGGGATGTTAACACATCGAGAAGTGATCCTGAAGACACCTCTGCTACCTCCTTCCAAGTGAACTAGACAGTCTTGAATGCTCCAGGCTCGCAGCACTTAGCAAATCCTCCTAACCTAATATGGGTAAAGGCTTCTGCCTTCCAATCCCCACCTCGGCAGTTGGTATCAGCAGTTCTCTCTGTACAGCCTTGGTAACTCTGCATCCTACATACACACTCCTGTACAGCCTCCCATGGCAGTCTGCATCCACACGCACGCCTGTATCTGTCTGGCAGTCTGCAATCGCTGTAGAGCCCACGCAGCAGTCCACCCTCCACCCCACCTCTCCAGGCAGGCTGTCTGCCTGTACCTGGGTGGTCGAAATTGTACTGTCCCTTCAAGGCCTTGGCCTTCTGCTCGGCCGTCAGAACCTTATAGAAGCAGTCCTGGCTCAGGATAACCAACTTGCGCTGCCGGCGGTCCACTTCGTTCTGTCCCAGCAGCTCCATGATCTTCTCGCACACTGTTGACTGGGGACAGAAAGTGCCGGAAGTGGGCTTGGGCAGTGACCCACCAGGCCCCGGGGGCGGCCCCTTGGCTGCTAGCAACAGGTGACACGGCCGGGCGGGAGGCAATGGCGCCCCAACCCGAGGCCCGTCATTCCCACCGCGAGGCCCGGGGCGCAGACCACTCACCTTGCCGCTAGCGGTGCCGCCGCTCACGCCGATGAGGAACGGCCGCGGCTGGGGACGATCGGCCTCGGGCGCGGCGCTCTCGCAGCCGCCGCCTCCCGCGGTAGCCATATCGGGCTCCCCTGCCCTACATCCACTGACTCTGCCCGCTCCCGCCGGGATGCAGGGGCAAACGCCGTGCGCATCGCTTCCGGGAACCAGCACGCATGCGCGCAGGGGCGGGGCACTCTGGGCGAAGGCCTGGAAGCACCCAGGTGACTCCAGAGTGACCCGGTACCTGAAGGCGGAGCCTGGATGGGGCTCCACCCCCGCGACATGCACTCTCTCAAGGTTTTTTGTTTGTTTGTTTTTTGGAGCTGAGGATCGAACCCAGGGCCTTGCGCTTGCTAGGCAAGCGCTCTACCACTGAGCTGAGCTAAATCCCCAACCCTCTCTCAAGGGTTTTTGGCAGGGCGGGCGGGAGGGCGGGGGAGGAGGCTTTTTGTTTGATTGCAGGTTGGTTGGTTTTTTTTGAGACAGGGTTTCTCTGTGTAGCCCTGGCTGTCTGGAACTCGCTCTCTAGACCAGGCTGGCCTCAAACTCACAGAGATCTGTATGCCTCTGCCTCTCAAATGCTGGCATAAAAGGCGTGCGCCACCACTGCCTGGCTCAAGTTTTGACTGCTGAGCCAGGCCACAATCTCCAGCCCACACACCTGTAACCACCCCCATTTTCCCAGCACAGCCAGGATCCTGTCACCCAAATACCTAGGGCCTTCCCTGCTTGGCTCGCCAGTGCCACCTGCCACAGATGGCCCTCCTCAGCTCCTCTCATTGTGGGAACATGTCATCTTAAGAAACGTAGGAAGACCTATCACTTCCTGGTGTATTATTTAAGTATTCTAAGATTCTGTGAAGGGGCTGGAGAGAAGGCTCAGTGGTTAAGAGCACTGGCTGCTCTTCCAGGAGACCTGGGTTTAATTCCCAGCACCACATGGCAGCTCACACCTGTCTGTAACTTCAGATCCAGGGAACTTGACACATTCATACAGACATATATGCAGGCGAAACACCAATGCACATAAAATAAAATGAACAAAAAAATTTTTTTGGAAAAAGAATCTGTTAAAATCTCTTTGTTTTTACACAGATCTTGCCACATCGCTCGGGCTGCCTGGTACCATGAAGCCCAGACCGTCCTCAAACTTGTGGCAATTCTCCTGCTTCAGCCAACTGAAGGTGGAGATTACAAGCTTGCACCACCATGCCTGGCTTTTTAAAATATTAAACATAATGATTTTAATTTTAATTATGTATACGCACACACACACACCAGTGCAGGACCTGGGGAGGGTGAGATCCTCAGAGAGCTGGAGTTACAGGCAGTTGTGAACTCTGCCTATGGTGGGTGCTGGGAACTGAACTCTGGTCCTCTGCAAGAGCAGGACACACTCATTTTTTTTTTTCTTTTTCTTTATTTTTGTTTGTTTGTTTGTTTTTGAGACAGGGTTTCTCTTGTAGTTTTGCTGCCTGTCCTAGATCTCACTCTGTGACCAGGCTGGCCTCGAACTCACAGAGATCTGCCTAGCTCTGCCTTCCAAGGGCTGGGATTAAAGGCTTGCACCACCACCACCTGGCAAAGATTTATTTATTTGTTTATTATGTATACAGTATTCTGCCTGTATATGTCCCTGCAGGCCAGAAGAGGACACCAGTGGTTGTGAGCCACCATGTGGTTGTTGGGAATTGAACCCAGGACTTCTGGAAGAGCAGTCGGTGCTCTTAACCACTGAGCCATCTCTCCAGCCTGACACACTCTTTTTTTGTTTTTTATAAGATCTTTATTGACAGATAATTCACATAGTATACAATTTTCCTGTTTGCACAATTTGATAGACTTTAGTCCAGCATCCTCATAGGCCCATGACATCATCACCACTTCCTGTTTTAGAACATCCCTGTCTTCAATTTCTTTCTTTTTTTTTTTTTTTTGAATGCCAAATGCCATTTATTGTTTATTGAAGGAGGGAGGAGGTCTTAAATACAAGTTTACAGCACAATGGGAGAACCCCTGGAGGACAGAAGTTCACTACTGATGTTTACAATCTTGCATCTAAGCTGTTAATGCCCAATATGCAGAATACACAAACAAGGAATTTCCCTTAAGCATTCAGGAGGGTGGAATCCGGCAGGCAATTAGCATAGGGAGGATATCAAGGTCAAGGTCAGCAAGCAAGGCAACAGTTACTCAAAAGGGGAGGGGCAGGGCCCTCCCCTTTTACTAAAAGGTGCCCCCTTTTACTAAAAAATGAGCTTCTGACTTAGGTTGCCTGGGACGTCAGCAGGTCACCTTACCCATCATGGAGACACCTGCCCAGGCCACACAGGCACTCCCGACACACTCTTTTAAAACATTATTTTCAGGCTGGAGAGATGGCTCAGAGGTTAAGAGCACTGACTGCTCTTCCAGAGGTCCTGAGTTCAATTCCCAGCTACCACATGGTGGCTCACAACCATCTGTGATGAGATCTGGTGCCCTCTTCTGTATACATAATAAATAAACAAATCTTTAAAACAAACAAACAAACAAACAAACAAACATTACGTTCATATTATTTTTTTTCCAGGCAGGGTTTGTGTAGCCCTAGCTGTCGTGAAACTTGCTCTGTAGACCAGGCTGTGCTGTGGATATCACTCTGTATAAATAAAATGCTATTTGGCCAGTAGCCAGGCAGGAAATATAGGCGGAACAAGAGAGAAAAGAATTGTGGGAAGCGGAAGGCTGAGGAGAGACTGCCAGCGCCGCCATGACATGTAAAGACACCGGTAAGCCACAAGCCATGTGGCAAAGTATAGATTAATAGAAATGGGTTAATTTAAGGTAGAAGAAGTAGATAACAAGAAGCCTGCCACAGCCATACAGTTTGTAAGCATTATAAGTTTCTGTGTGTTTACTTGGTTGGATCTGAGCATCTACGGGCCTGGCGGGTGAGAGAGATTTGTCCTGACTCTGGGACAGGCAGGAAAACTCTAACTATAAGGCTGGCTCACAGAGATCCTGTTATTTTATGTGTATAGGTGTTTTACCTGCATATGTTTGTGTACCACATTCATGGAATTCCCACAGAGGCTAAAAGAAGGGTATTGGATTCCCTGGGACTGGAATTTCAGACAGTTGTAAGCTACCAATAGGTGCTGGGAATTGAACCTAAGTCCTCTAGCAATCTCTGAAGCTCCCACACTCGGCTTTTAAATGTCTTCTTCTTCTTCTTCTTCTTCTTCTTCTTCTTCTTCTTCTTCTTCTTCTTCTTCTTCTTCTTTTTTTTCTTCTTCTTCTTCTTCTTCTTCTTCTTCTTCTTTTTCTTCTTCTTCTCCTCCTCCTCCTCCTCCTCCTCCTCCTCCTCCTCCTCCTCCTCCTCCTCCTTCTCCTCCTCCTCCTCCTCCTTCTTGTTTTACTTTGTTTGAGATAATGTCTCACTATGTAGCTCTGGATGGCCTGGAACTTGAAGTGGAACCAAAATATCTCTGGACTCACAGAGACCTCCTGCTTCTGCCTCCCGACTGCTGGGATTGATTGAAGGTTTGTGCCACCATCCATGCCTGGCTTTAAATTGTTATTATAAGCATTGCTCCTGAAGTTCATTTACTGTGAATAATTAAGGTATTGGAAGATGGGGTGGCTCATTTAGCTGGAAGCTGCTGGACCTGGCAGTCAAACAGCCAACTCAACTACTTTTATGCCAGCACTAACTCTTTTAACACTTGGCAGAGGCCTTAAGAATGCTACCCAGTGAGCAGAGCTCCTGGTAGCTCTGGGCTCAGCCAGGGCTGTTGGTCTGGAACAGACGTTTCTGTCATCAGCCTCTGTAAACTCTAGATGTCTGCCACCATTCCATCTAGGCCAGAGTGGGAGCTGGACCAGCATCAGTAAACTCTTCACCCAAAGCAAGCCTAGGAGGAAAGCATGGGAGAAAAGGATAGCCCATTTCCGAGGAACAGGGTCAGACAGGCTGCTGGGAGTCAGGGAAGAGACACTGAGAGACTCAAGGCTGAAGAGAGCCACCTAGCTGTCCCGGGGGTCCACATCTACTTGTGGGTTTAGCAGGCCAGCCAGACCCTTCTCTGTTCCCGCCCTACAGCGTTCTCCGCCTCCTGTCCTTTCACTTTCTCTAAGGGCTCTAACTCAGCCTCCTGAGAGACCCCTACACGAGCTGACAGCAGCATCTCTTTGCCTCTCTTCAGTCCACCTCCAGCCAGACTCCTTCATCGTCTCCCCGTAGCGCCCCCTTCTGTTCACACTAGCCTCGCTACTTTTTCTCTACCAAATCAAAGCAGCCAGTAGTCTTTGCTGTTTTCCCTCGTCCTTTCCTTTCCCTCACATCATCAGTAATTAATGCAGTAATACTCAGCAACTATCAGTGTCTCTCTGCCCCCTGAAATGGTCAGTGCTTGAGGGGATTCTCTTTCAGTTGGCTAGTACTGTGTCTTCACAGAGGCCCACTGGATGGTGACTGTTACTGCAGACAGCATTCTACTTTCGGGAGTCCTGGGAATTGAGTCTGATGCCCCGAACATCAATCTGACCAAGGAAAATGGCATTGCAACCCTGCTACAGCCTAGTCTGTCTTGAACATGCAAACATCTCCACTTCATGAAGAAAGGAAAATAAAATTTGAAAAGAAAATCTACCAATAATGCTGGCTGCACAAGTCCTCATAAAGAACACAAGAAACACTAAAAATCAAGACTATGTGTTTCTCCCCCAAATACCAGTCCCATCATAATGGCCTACAAGGATAGTGACTTAGGAGAGATTCCAGACAAAGAATTAAAAAAGGATGACTATAAATATGCTGAAAGAGATAAAGGCTAACCCCCAGATGGGCGTAGGAGAACATAAATAGCTAAATGAAAAGCTATGAGAGTGGAATCCTACACGAGCTATACTGAAGCAAAACCCAATTGAAATGCTGGAAATGAGAAATTCATACAGTCCAGTTGAACTGAGTCACAACAGAATGGATGGTGTGGAGGACAGACGATCTGGGCCTGAAAAACAATGGATCATTGGAACATTCTGTCAAGAAAAAATATTCATTACTCAAGTGTACAAATGGAACATACTAGATCTTTGGGGCTCTATGAAAAAAAAAACCTATGAATTGTGGGTATAGAAGGAGAAGAACTTCATGCCAAAGGATAAGAAACATTTTCAATAAACTCATAGCAAAAACATTGGTCAAAAGGAAACTCAGCGCTTTTATCAGTTGCTTGTTCGTGTTACGTCACAGTTTACATGGGTTGATCGCGTTGGTTTTATAATGGAAGTGGAAGAAAGAAGATTCTCCTCCCCACATTGAATAGATTTTTAATTGTTCTTTACAAAGAATCTGTTTTAATGAGGAAATATATTCTGTCAAATCAAGGAAAAATAACTGCTCACCAATTACTTGTTAGTGTCTCTGAGCTCAGCAATGGTAAATCATGTTAACTAATCCTCAGCAAGTCTGTGGTTGAGTAATCTTTACTTGAAGAAAGGTGTGTGTGTGTGTGTGTGTGTGTGTGTGTGAGAGAGAGAGAGAGAGAGAGAGAGAGAGAGAGAGAGAGAGAGATTGATCGATTCTATCTGTGTACTCATGGAGTGTTGCCTGGAATGAATCACTGGGAAGAAAGGAGAGCTCTGTGCATCTCTGTTGTTTGGGTCCCACTTGGCCTGAAAAAGCAGCTCAGGTACAGCCCCTCAGATAAGTGAAAATCAGAGGATTCTCAAACAGCAGCCAACAGGCCCCTCTCAGAAGGACCAGGCAAGATGAGACAGATGTCTACCTGCAGAAGAAAGCATAGGAAGATGGGGTTCCCAGTAGTTTACCCAAGTCTGTTTTCTCAACGCCAAAACAGCTGCTCCATGACTAGGATTGCCGCTAGCAGTGTGCACCTTAAATAACTGGGGCTGGAGTACTGCAGTCTCCGAAACAGAAGGCCTGGGTAGGCCACTGATGAGGATTTTACAGATTATGTGTATTATCCCATTTGGCAATTATGTACTGATTTGCAGTGGCTGACATACTTATTAATATTTGAACTGACCAAGAATGGCACTTGAGACCAGATCATCACTCTCCTGTGACCCCTGCTCCCCAGGGGCTCAGAGCAGGCCCCAGTGGGCTGGGCCAGACAGGGCTACCTGGTGGGTGCGGAGTCCCTCTAGTGGCCATTTCTGTTGGTAATTGATGATACAGAGCAAGTTCTCTTAGGCTTAAATTGACTGGAGACTTGGGGGTAAAGACTAAGAACTGCACGTAACCAGAAGAGGTGCTCTGTCCAGGAGAAGAGTCCCACTGGCATTTGTGGAGGTGTTGCAATGTAATGTATTCTTGTCTGTTCCTGTAAATGGTTAACACACGCCTCAAATGTCCTTCCAAGTGGGAGGGGATCGACCTTGGGATAATTTCAAATGGATCAGAGTATTTTGGTATGTTCATCGAGAGGGTGGTGTGCACATACCTATATTGTATATGTGTGGCGACACGCATTGGCTCTTGTGCAGGAACAGCCTGCTCTCTGTGCTGCTGTTGGACAGTCAGTGTTTAATGTTTCTACAGTTTTCCCATTGCACGATTTCATAGTCTGCTGGTTGTGAGTGGCACCCACTCTTTGTAACCGTTAAGTGCTGTAAAGAAATATTCCAAGTGTTATTAGGATTGTCTTTGCCAGAACTGATATGCATGGATGGCACTTAAAATAAATATATTATGATAACTAGGGGTTAGGGATTTAGCTCAGTGGTAGAGCGCTTGCCTAGCAGGCGCAAGGCCCTGGGTTCGATCCTCAGCTCCGGAATAAACAAACAAACAAATAAATAAGTAAATAAGTAAACAAACAAACAAACAATAACTGTGAAAAAATAAAAACATTGGCCAAATCCCCATCCAGGTCTAAGAGGCATTTAGAACACAAATAGACAAGATTAAAAACAACAACAACAAAAAACTTCACTCATCAAGTTGAGTTATATTGAAAACACTACATATACAGAATAAAATATATTGAACTGCAAAGGAGTCACAAACAAATGTAGGCCCCTGAGAATTAGAGCTGATTTCTCAACAGAAACAAAATAGCTCAGAATGATGTATTTTAAGTTCTGAAAGACCACAGTGGCCAACCTAGACTACTAAACCCAGCAAAACTGTCATACTTGGTTAAAAAACAAACAAAAAAAAAACTTTCCATGATAAAAGCAGGCAAAAGGAATTTATGAAGACTAATTAATCTCTATAGAGAAAACCGACAGGAATGATTTGGACTGAGCAGAAACATGAACACCCCACCAGGCTGGAGGGGCACATACACCATGTTCAAACGAGGGGCAGGAGAGCAGGCCCCACAAAATTGACTGGCACCAGCATACCGGCTCAGGTTGACTTTCTTTTAAATCGGCTATCATTTGGCTTAAAGGACTTATTGGGAAATGTTATTATTTTAAGGACAACTACTATAGAATTGTATTACATGAAATATATAGAATATACAAATTCATAGAGACAGAAAGATTAGACATTATTTCAAGATAGAGAAGAAAGGAATATAAAGCAATGATTTCCTAAGTACAGAATCTCTATTTTGTGTGATGGAAAAGTCCCACAAATGGACAGTAGTATCAGGACATAATATCATGAATGTAATAAATCAATACAATTAATGTAATTAATATCATAAATATAATTATTGAATGAATACTGTGAATGTAATCAATAAATATCACAAATGTAATATCATGAGTGTAATTAAAAATAAATTAAATTAAAAAAATTTTATTATGTATACACACACCAGAAGAGGGCACCATATCCCATTATAGATGGTTGTGAGTCTCCATGTGGTTGCTGGAAATTGAACTCGGGACTTCTGGAAGAGTAGCCAATGCTCTTAACCTCTGAGCCATCTCTCCAGCTCTTAGATTGATTTTGAACTACCTATGTTTCTATGTATCTGAGAATAACCTTGAAATTGTGATCCTCCTACCTCCGAACTGCTGGGATTACAGGCATGCAACACCCTGCCTGGTTTAAGTGGTGCTAGGGATTGACCGCAGTACGGTAGGCAAGCATACCAATTGAGCTGCCTTTCCAGACACAATGACATTTGTTCTGTTATCTCCTTCCCTCAGAATCCAAACCCCACAAAGGCAGGAGTGTTTGTCTGTTTTGTTCAATAATTCATCCCTGGAATTTAGAACCCCCTAAAACTTGGTGAATGAAGGAGTGACCAAATGAATGAGTGAATGAATGAATGAATGATCTGAATGGCAGCTGGGTAGCTATAGTGTCACGCTATTCAAACTCCAGCCCACTTTCATATCACTCCTCCCCACACCTCCTGGGATATTGGCTGCCAAAGGTCCCACAGTCATTCCCTGGGGCCAGGAATGTGCTTAGAACATCATCACATTAGCACCCAGCTGATGGGTGTTCACCAGTCATTCAGACATCCTTCATGAAGTGGACCCTTCTGTGAAGAGGTCACCAAGGCATCACAAGTGGTGGGTGAAGCCACCAGGGCTGTGTCCAGTGTCTGTGTCCACCGTGCTGGTGCTGAGCTTTCCTGCTCAGCCACAGATAGGAAGCATAAAGCTGGGTGTGTTGGCTACTTTCCTTCCTGTGATGAAACCCCTGATGAAAGCTACCGGGAAGGAAGTGTTGTTGGGCTCAGGAAGGCATTGTGGTGGAACTGTGGGCGCTGCTCACGGTTCATCCATAATCCAGAAGCAGAGGGGGATGAATGCACTCAGCTTTCACTTGATTTTTAAATGTATTTCAAATTTGCATTGCTGTGAAGGTGTCAGATCCCCTGGAACTGTAGCTACAGTCAGTTGTAAGCTGCCTTGTGGTTGCTGGGAATTGAACTCAGATCCTTTAGAAGAGCAGCCAGCGCTGTTAACCACAGAGCCATCCTTCTAGGCCTCAGCTTTCATTTTAAACAATTATTTATTATTTTTCTTTTATGTACATTGGTGTTTTGCCTGCACACATATCTGTGGGAGTGTTGGATTTCCTGGAACTGGAGTTACAGACAGTTGTGAGCTGCCATGCAGTTGCTGGGAATTGAACCCTTGTCCTCTGGAAGAGCAGCCAGTGCTCTTAACCACTAAGCCATCTCTCCCCTTTGTGTTCAATCTGGGATCCTAGCCTATAAGGTGGGGCACTCACATTGAGGGTGGGCCCTCCTCCTGTCTTGGTTAAACCTTTCCAGGAACACCCTCACAGACACACCCACAGGTGTTTCCATGGGGATTCTAAATCCAGTCAAGTTGACAATGAAGGTTGACCATCACAATTGGCATGGTGGTGCATACCTATAATCACAGCACTTAAGAGGCTGATGCAGGATTCCAAGTTTGAGTCAGGCAAACTATATAAAGAGACCCTGTCTCAAAAAAAAACCCAAAAAAAAAAAAAAAACAAAAAAAAAAAAAAACAAACCAGAAAAGCAAACAAACTCATATCCACCAGCATTGCATTCCTCTACAGCCTTGGGTTGGTTGTGACCAATTCCGCCCTTTGAGCACAGACATCAGTCACACTAACGGAGCTTCTGAGTGGTGTCCACTGTAGATGAGGATGCTGGGAAGAGGGTAGAGGCTGAGACAAGAATTGCAGAATGATGACCAGGGTGTGAGTAGGAAGACAGAACTATTTGGGGGCCGTCCAGACCCGTTAGGGTCTGCAGAACGGGCTGCAGTCCAAGTGGGCCACCTGCCTGAACTCTTCTCTCAGTGGCCTCACCTCTGACCCTTCCAAATACTTGCGTTCCTGATGAATCATAATCCAGAGGAGTCCCAGGATGACAAAACAGGCCCAGCTCCTCCCTGGCAAACCAGCTGGGCAGGTTTGCTGATGTCAGGCAGGAGGGATGTAGGGTAGTCAACTCCAGGAAAGGAAGGCAGCCAACCAGGGCCTAGAAGACTTCTCGGGGAGCAGCCAAGTTAGATGTCTTCTGGGTGATGGAGATTTGAGATAGTGCTGGCACTTGGGGCCTGGGAGTACAATGGATAGATTTGGAGGCAGGCAGGTTTGCAATAGGGTTTGCCAGGACATTATTACTGATGCTCGGAACCCATTTATTTCATCAGCCATCAGGAACAAGCAGCAGAGGTGAAAGATACCACCACCAACTCTAGAAACTGGTCTGGTGATCCTATCGTTAAAATTTGTTTAAAGAGGCCGGGTGGTGGTGGCGCACGCCTGTAATCCCAGCACTCGGGAGGCAGAGGCAGGTGTATTCTCTATGAGTTTGAGGCCAGCCTGCTCTACAGACTGAGTTCCAAGACAGCCACAGCCACACAGAAACTCTGTCTAGAAAAAACAAAACTATGCTGGGTGGTGGCACACGCCTGTGATTCCAGCACCCAGGAGGCAGAGCCAGGTGGATCTCTGTAAGTTCGAGGCCAGCCTGGGCTACAGAGTGAATTTCAGGAAAGGCTCCAAAGTTACACAGAGAAACCCTGTCTGAAAAAAACAAAACAAAACAAACAAACAAAAAACTGAGTAGACATCACCCAAGGAATAACACCCAAGGCTGTCCTCTTGACCTCCAACCTCTGCAGAGAAGCACACATGTACATGTGCACATGTACATATATGTGATCCCACACAAACAAGCACACATACACATACACATACACACAATAAATAGATAAATGGCTAGGGATGTAGATAGTGGTGGATAGGCCTGGCATGTCTAGTGCCTCAGCTGATCTCTTTGATGACCTAAAAATTTTTCAAAATTTCTCAGCACTTGGGAGGCAAAAGCAGAAAAAATAGGAGTTCAAGGTCATCCTCAGCTACATAGTGAACCTAAAGCCAGCCTGGACTCAAAACGTCAAATAAAATTAAGATTTAAACTAAATCTGGGGGGTGGTGGCACATGCTGAAGACAGAGGCAGGTAGATCTCTGAGTTCGAGGCCAGCCTGGTGTACAAAGTGAGTTCCAGGACAGTTAGGGCTACACAGAGAAACCCTGTCTTGAAACAAACAAAACAAAAAAATTAAAAAAAAAAAAACAAACCTGATTTGAGAAATGGTTCAGTGGTTAAGGGCACTTGTTGCCCTTCCAAAGGACCTGAGCTCAATTCCAGTACCCAGGGCAGGTCAGGTGGCTCACAACTCCCTATAACTCCAGATCCAAGGAACCCAAATGCCCTCTCTGACCTGAGGGCACTGCACTCACATGGTAACGCCTTCCCACACACAAATCTTTTAAAAACTTATAAAAAGCAAAGCCCTAGACCTGCAAATTCAGAATTCCTAAACACTGGACACTAAAATTTCAAAAGCATCTTTCTTTTTTTCTTTTTCTTTTTCTTTTTTTTGAGACAGGGTTTCTCTGTGTGGCCCTGTTTTGTCCTGGAATTCACTCTGTAGCCCAGGCTGGCCTCAAACTCATAGAGATTCACTTGCCTCTGCCTCCCAGTGCTGGGATTAAAAGTGTGCACCACCACTGCTGGCTATATATTATTATTTTATGGTATTAAAGATAAAACTCAGGCCAGGCGGTGGTGGCACACGCCTTTAATCCCAGCACTCGGGAAGCAGAGGCAGGCGGATCTCTGTGAGTTCGAGGCCAGCCTGGTCTACAAAGCGAGTTATAGGAAAGGCACAAAGCTACACAGAGAAACCCTGTCTCAAAAAACAACAAAACAAAAAACAACAACCAACAACAACAAAAAACCCCTCAGATCTGTGCACAATGAGACAAATGCTCTAATACTAAGCTACATCCTCAGTCCCTCCCCTGTTTTGGCATTTGTTTGAAAGAGTCTCACTTTGTGTCCCTGCATAGCCTGGAACTAACCAGGCTGGCCGTGAACTACCTGCCCCTACATCCTGAATGCTGAGTTTAAAGGCCTGTGCCATCACACCTGGCCAAGGGCAGGTGCAATTTCTGAGAAACATAATAGAGGTGTGTGGCTAAGATATTAGACCTAAGGGTGCAGAGAGTTCTGGATTCAAATTCTAGATCCTCCCTAAAAAGTACGTTGGTGCATACCCACAATTCTAGCATTTTAGAGGCAGAGGCAGGAAGATGAGTTCCAGGCCAGCCTGGGTTACCTAAGAACCTCAAAAGATATGTCCCCTGACATATTTCCCTATATAGCCAAGGCTGGACCTAAATTTAGCAACCCATCAGCCTTAGGCTTTCCTGGGTGTTAGGATTGCAGGTGTGAGCCGTGACTTCTTCAAGAGAAGCCGGTCTGCCCTTGGAAGTCAGTACTCATGGGTACTTAGCCAACTCTGGAGTCAGACAGCTTATTTCATCTTGTGCCTCATCTGGCTCAGTTTGGGAATGGGGCATCTACTGAACCTTACTCCATTGTCAGGGACAGCTGCAAATGAGGTGCACAGATTTGTGAGCCAGAGTTGTGCAAATGGCTGGTTACTGCAGTTGCCAGCCCTTCTGATGAAAGCTTTGGCTTCTAACTAATTTGAATGTGTGATTATCACCTTTCACCTCCTTCTGTCCGTCCACATGCTGCCTAGCTATTAAGGACATCTCTGAATGGACACTGCCCCCAAGAGCCTGGAGCCTGCTATTAGCACATGGCAGAGACATTTTCAAACTGAACTGGATATGGAGATAATTTCTTTCCCAGTGACCTTCTTGGGTGCTTATGATTGATGCAAACGCAGAGCTGGTTAGGATGGGCTCAGGAGAGACGCTCATCTCACACCAAGTAGACCAGACTACCCATCACAATCCCTAGTCACCTTTTATCCACACTGAATCCGTGTCCTGGGGCTACCGTATCTACTCTGACTCTGAGCTTCTGTACAAGCTGTTTACAGACCTGGGACCCTCCCACATTCTTGTCTGCCTGGCCCGGTATGATGTGTGGTGAAAGAATGGCTAGGAAAGGCCAGAAATGAGAGTGACTGCTGCCTGGGACAAGTGACCTGGGATCTTATGGTGAACCTGGAAAGATAAAAAATGCATTGTGTCTCCTGTCAGGAATGGGACCAGAGCACAGGCTTGGGTCACTGGGGTTGGAGTCTAGTGCTGGGTCATGAGCAGTGTGGCTGCCCACCAAGTCCTCCACGTACCCTTCAGAAGTTAGGTTTTTCAGGGCTAAGACAGTGGCTCCTCCCTATCAGACACCATGTGCTCATCTTCATCCCCAGCCTCCCTCAGTTTGAGCCATGTGACTGGCTTACATGTTCTGCTGTTTAAAGCTGTGTATTTGTATCTTGTGCATCTCTTTTCTTCCACATATCCCGGTAGCTCTGGTAGGCCTGGATGCAGAGATCCCCCTGCCTTTGCCTCCCAGTGCTGTGATTAAAGCTGTGTGCCACCACAGGGGGCAGTAAGCTTTTGTGTGTCTGAGTGCATGCCTGTCTGTACAGAGGCCAGCAGAGGGGCCCTCCTCTCACAGCCTGTTCCTTTGAGGCAGGCCTCTCTCTCTCTCTGAAAGTGGGCTTTAAGTTGTCTTAGCTGGGCTGGAAGCCAGCAAGCCCCAGACACTCTCCTGTCTCCACCCTCCTTCAGAGCTGGCCTTAGATGCCTGTGGGCCAACGGGATCCATGTGATTGCAGAGCAAGTAATTCTGGTCATCATGATTGCACAAGCAATCTTATGCACTAAACCAACTCTTCACTCAATCCAATGACATTTTTTTTAAGGTAGGATGTGGTGGTTTGATTAAAAATGGCCCCCATAGGCTCATATAGTTGAATATTTAGTCCCCAGGGAGTGGAACTGTTTTATAGGATTAGAAGAATTAGGAGGTGTGGCCTAGTCTTGCTCTGCCAGTGGATCAGGATGAAGCTCTCAACTCTATCTCCAGCATCATCCTGCCATGCCTCCTCTCTCTCCCATGTCATAATAAACTAAGCTTTTGAACTGTATGCAAGCAACCTCACAATCAAATGCTCTCTCTTAGAGTGTCTCTTCACACCAGTAGAATAGTGAGTGACTTAAGACACAGGGTTTCACTATATATAGCCCTAAAGCCTGAAACTCACTATATGGATGAGGCAGGCCTTGAACTCAGAGATCTGCCAGCCCCTGACTTCTAAGTGCTGACATTAAGGATATGCCACCACCATGTCCAGCAACAGACATTAAAAACAAACAAACAAAAACAAAAAACTGGTGCTGGAGAGATGGTTTAGGGTTAGTGATCGGTTCCCTGCACCTATGTCAGAGACTGGAGGCTGCCTGTAAGTCCGGCTTCAAGGGAACCCTAAGCCTCTGAGCCCTAGTGCACGCACATATACTACACATGACGTACACATAATTTTAAAAAAAATTTAAAAAAGATTTGTGTATGTGTTATGTCTGTGTGGGAGGGGTGACTGCAGAGGCCAGAAGAGGGTGCTGGAGCAAGTGGTTGTGAGCTGCCAGATGTGTGTTGGGAACTAGGGAACTAATCTGAGACAGGGTTTTCACTATGTAGCCCTGGCTGTCCTGGAACTCACAATGTATCCTAGGCTGGCCTCAAATTCAGAGGTCCTCCTGCTCTGCCTCCCGAGTGCTCAGATTAAAGATGAATGCTACTACTCACAACTCAGGTTTTCTTAACAGCCGAGCCAGCTTTCCAGACATGTTTGGTGTCTTTGACAAAGACAGGGTTTTATATACCCTATGTAGCCCAGGCTGGCTTGCAACTTATAGTACTACCCTGCAACTTATAGTACTACCCTGCCACAGCTGCCAAGTGCTGAGATTACAGGCATGAACAGCTGGCTCTATAACCATACTTTTACCACGTTTAGTTATGGAGGTGTGTGAGTTCTGCTCAGACAGGCAGTGAGTACCCCAATGAAGATACTATATTTTTCCAATGTAGAAGCCAGTTGCCCATGGCCACACAGCTGCTGACAAAGAAGCCTCCTCCCCTACCCCACTATGCTGGTTTAAATGTAATTGGCCCTCAAAAGCTTACAGGGAGTGGCACTATTAGGTGTGGCTTTGTTGGAGTAGGTGTGTCCTTATAGAAGGAATTGTGTCACTGCAAGGATGGGCTCTGAGGTCTCCTATGTTCAAGCTATATGCAGTGAGTCAGAACACTTCCTGCTGCCTTCAGGTCAGCCCTCTCCAGTACTATGTCTGCCTGCACATCACCATGTCCCAACATGATGGTAATGAATTAAACCTCTGAAACTAAGCCACCCATTGAATGTTTTCCTTTATAAGAGTTGCTGTGGTCATGGTGTCTCTTCACAGCATCAGAAAGCCTAAGACACCCACCTCCAGTGGTTTCTATGCAGCCCTGGGATCCATCAAGCCTGGCCTCTGCCTCTGCCTCCAGAGTGCTGGGATTAAAGGTGTGCAGCTAAGGCTGGGAGGAGACAGGAACTCAGCCTTTAGGCTGACAATTCAGCAGCATTCAGTGTGAGGATTCGGGGAGACAGGGTCTTCCCCTTTTGGCTGAGGAGCTGGAGGGGTAAGCAGTGGCTGTGGCTTGTCTCCTCTGATCTTTTAGCATTCACCCAGGTATCTGGCTCTGCGTTTTTATTGTCAGACCAATTAGGATTCATGCAACAAACACTACTACACCTGAATAAATAAGTTTCTCACTTCTACTTTTAACCTGTTCCTTCTCAACCCAGAAAAGTAGCATCACAAAGCACAATCTTGGGCTCACTCCCTGCCACCCTTGCTATTGGTGACTCTGGGCAAGTCACCTGCCTCTCTGAGGTCAATGGGACAGCAATAAAAATTCTCCTGGATGAGGTAACAGCTATGAGACTCAGTAGGAGTGAACTGTTGTGATCCATGGCAGACTGGGACTAGTAGAGGGAAGGGATCAAAACCATATAGAGACTGCTCATGTTTATTAACAAAAGGGACAACCACACACATCCATTCACAAGGACATTTAGGAACCTCAGCACTGACAATCCCCACCCCCACCCCTACCCCTCTTCTCTAGGACCCACCCTAAACTTAGTTTGGACCTTCAGGAAATTGGGGCTTCTAGCAATTTTTGTCTGGAAACCCTATGAATGTACTGTCTGGGTTCTTTGCTTTTCATGTCCCCATCCACCTGTCCCCATGGGCTGTAGATAAAAATCTGCAAGCCTCTGTTCAGTCACTCAGGTCTAGACCAAAATCTGGATATAACTCCTTGGTGGTGACACCTCGGGTCAGAGCTGAAAGAAAGGAAGGAAGAATTACTATCCAGTGGAGAAGGTCAAAACCCAAGTGAAGGCCATTGTCCTAACCACCCAGACCACCACCCTTGGAGCCCAGATTCACACCTCACCCAAATGGCAAAGGAAATCTCCCTGCTTCTCCTTCCAAGCTCCGCCCCTTGGGGGGCTTGCCCTGGCCAGCCCACAAGACCAAGCATTACAGCATGGCCTGCAGCCAGCCTTCTGGCAGCAGCCTGTGTGACCCTGCTCCTCTTCCTGCTCTGCCTAAGACTCATCCTTTTCTCCACAGGGAAGGCTCCTCAGAGGCCTCCTCCTAGCACCCAATCTTGCTCTCTCCTGCCTCCTTCTCCAGACCCCAGTATTCCATCTCCACTGTGTCCTTCATAGAACTTTAACACACTGCAGCATAGCATTTCTGTTCATCTACTAACTACCTGGCCATCTGCCCACTCTAAACACTAAAACCCAAGGCATGTGTTTCACCACCTCCCAGCATCTTAGATACCATTTACACAGTGAATATTCACTGAAAAGACAGGAAAGTGATAGGATGGTGACAGGTCTCCATCTGAGTTCTAACTCTTTTACTGTTGTTGTTCTGACCAGGTCTTACTATGGAACCCAGGCTGGTCTTGAACGTATGATCCTTCTGCCTCAGCCTCCAGTGACTGGGATTTCAGGCATACACTACCACACTTAGCCATATCCTTTCCCCCCCCCAGCTCTGATCACTGCTCTTTTAGACACTTTCATTTCCTTCTTATTCTCTTCTCGCTCTGGAGGACCCGTTCTTAAAGACACATGATTCCTCTGGTCTGTGGAATCTTGGATGCCAAGAAGGATTTCTGTCACAAGCACTAAAACTCAGGCAGTGACTGGTCAACAACGCAGCTCTAAACACTATCCCACTGGCTGCAGAGTATCAGGGCGCAGCACCCTGGGCCAGTGGAAAGGGCTATTGAGCGTAGCTAAAACTAGCTACCGAGTATCTTACCCCAAACCAGTCTGACTTCATGGCAGGCTGCTCATCAGCCCAAGCATACAGGTATCTGCTTTGGTTCAAGACTCTGGATGGCAAGATTCAGGAGGAACTGATCCACTGTCTATCATAAAGAGCTGACCTGGGCCTTGCTCCACTGGAGCAAGTTGGTCATCAGAGGCCTCCATGGATCTCAATGTCTGTGCAGGCATGGAAGATCAGGGACCTCAGCCCCAGCCTCAGAGGTGGGTAAATCCTGTTCAAACTTGCTCCTAAGTAGGCCCTGTGCTCGAGATCCTGGAGACTAAAGAAAGAGCTGCAGACCTGCTTTGCTGGGTACTCGGGGAAGCAGAGGCTGGTGAGAAGAGGGTTGGGGTATTCCAGGAGCAGGGGAGCTGACAAGAGTGGGATGCTTGGCAAGTCAGGGGACCAAGGAGTAAAATCCAACACCACTGGGGGGAGGAGCCATCTCCCCATCCCTTGAGACTCACCCAGCTTTCCCAGTAGCATCTGTGCCACATCCTTGACGTCATTGTACTCGTGGAGGAGGGAGATATGGTTCTCCAGTTCACCCACACGGTAGCCTCTGGGGAAGAGCAACGGAGAGCAGGTACCATCAGGTAAGCTGATGGAAACAATGAGACATTTGTTTAGCATCTGTTCAACAAATATTCACAAATGTAGTCCTACTAAGTGCTAGGCCTTGGGGATAGTGAAGACAGGATGGACCCTGTTTTCCTGAAGCTTATAATGGGCAGGGGACCTACCTATCCCCTCATTCCTAGCAAACTTATCTTGTCCCTTAAAGGAGTTTCCAGACACTTGGTTACTATGTGACTCTAGCCATAGATAAGCACATAATTTGGGGCATCAGGCAGATTCTCTCATGTGAAATATACATCCCAGTGCATCTCAGCCTCTGTCCTAAGGCTGGAGTGAGGAGCATGAGGAAGCCCAGGAGCTGTGGAGAAGCCAGCTTCTCCTAAGTGCTGAAATGCCACACTGATGAAGGATCCATGATAGTCAGCAGTGCTTAGAATTCAGCACCAGAGGGAGAGACCAGAATAGCCACTGCTTCCACTTCCACCAGCTTTCTAGAACCTGGTTCTAGGCTTGTCCTAACCTCAATTCCCAGAGCAGCCGCAAAGACACTCAAGAGTCCCACGGCAGAATCTTTCCTATGCCAAGCTAGTACGGCTAGGTTTGTTACTAGGCACTAATGAAAAGTTTCGAACGTTTGTGTCTGACTTGGGATCCACCCCAGGGCTTATGTTGGACAGGTGAGCACTCTGCTATAGAGCCTCATCTCTTGCCCTTTGTTTTCTTGCAGTAGGGACGGAGCCCAGGGCTTTACCCATGTGAGGTGAGCACTCCACACTGGTCAGTTATCCTAACCACACTGGGGAGGAACAAGATCGGCTAAGAAAACTGGACATTGTTGCCTATACCAGAAGACCACTTCAATGTTACCAGCTATACAGCAAGTTTAAGGTCAGCCTGGGGTACAAGAGGGTCTCAGAAAACAAAACAACAAAGACTTACTCTTTTACTAACTGGGAAATCTCCTTGTCCAGCATGTCCAGCCTCTCCTTCAATTTCTGAATGTCAGAGTTCAAAGACTCCTCACTGCTGTTGTCATCAGTCTGTTCAGGCTTGGGAGATTGACGCTAAGTGGCAGAAAAAAAATACCATCAGCTGGATTGATTAGTTACCCACAGATCAGAGCCTACACGATACCTCTAGATACTCACTCCCTATTTCTGCTTGATAATAGGCCCCTGCCCTCAAAATGCCACTTATTTCTCAGCTTTCCTTGGAATTAGGTGTGGCCCAAGACTGTTCTGCAAGTGGAAGTGTCATCAGGAGTGATAAGTGTCTTTCCAGGGAGAGAACATGCCTAAGCTGGCCTCTCTGTCTGAAATGTTGATGTAATGCTGGAGTAGACCAGCAATCTTGGATGAGGAAGCAGCAGCCTCATGGAGGCTGAAGCAAGATGGAGGATGGAGCCGGGCGGTGGTGGTGCATGCCTTTAATCCCAGCACTCGGGAGGCAGAGGCAGGTGGATCTCTATGAGTTCAAGGCCAGACTGGTCTACAGAGCAAGATCCAGGAAAGGTGCAAAAGCTACACAGAGAAACCCTGTCTCAAAAGACCAAAAATATGGAGGATGGAGTCCATGATGGTGGTTATTTGGAGTTTTCTTCCCAATTAAACCCAATTCTAAACAACTGGTCACCTTGGCCTGCAGTCTGAGCCAAGATCTGCGATGTTACTTGATTTATAATCTCATTGGACAAGACCTTTCCCTAAGGCTACATTTCATCTTTGCCCTTTTTCAACCCGTGACCCTCAGAAGGGCCACATTACATATCCTGCATATCAGATATTTACATTGTTTCATGACAGTAGCAAAATTAATTATAAAGTAGCAAAAAAAAAAAAAAATTAATGTTATGGTTGGAGGTTAGCACAACATGCGGAAGTGTAAGGGTCACAGCATTAGGAAGGTTGAACCACTGCTGTAAAGGCTGGCATCTAGTGCTCAGCTTATCTTCAGGAAGTGCCATGTTGGATGAACTGCCTAGCAAGAAAACAGAGGAAGCTGTGGTTCCTGTTCTTAGGTCTCTGGCTTGTGATCAGTCACTCTGCAATTATGAGTGAGCAGTCTGCCAGCATTGGCAGGAGCCCCAGGAAAAGACATCCCCTGTATTCAGAGCACGCTTAAGCCAACCAAAGGGAAGGGCTTGCAAGGTGGCTCAGCTGGTTACATTACCTGCCTTGCAATCCCAACAACCTTGAGTTTGACTCCCAGAACCCTGGTAGAGAACCGACTCATCAAAATTGTCCTCGGACCTACACACATGTACACATTAAAAATGTTTCAAAAGGGCCACTGAGATGGCTCACCACGTAAAGGTATTTACTGTCAAACCTAACAGATAGGAGTCCTCCCCTGAAGACCACACAGTGGGAGGGAAAAAAATGACTCCTTCAAGTTGTCCTGACTTCCACTTGTATACCGTAGTGCAGTTGACCCTTTAATACAGTTCCTCATGTTGTGGTGACCCTAACCATACAATTATTCCGTTGCACCTGGCAGTGGTGCTGCACACCTTTAATCCCAGCTCTCGGGAGGTATTGTCAGGCGGATCTCTGTGAGTTCGAGGCCAGCCTGGTCTACAGAGTGCAATCCAGGACAGGCACCAAAGCTACACAGAGAAACCCCGTCTCGAAAAACGAAAAAATAAAAATTGTTCTGTTGCTACTTCAAAACTGTAATTTTGCAGGTTGGGGATTTAGCTCAGTGGTAGAGCGCTTGCCTAGTAAGCGCAAGGTCCTGGGTTCGATCCTCAGCTCCAAAAAAAAAAAAAAAAGTAATTTTGCTACTGTTATAATGTATGTATCTGAAATTTGACCCTCTGAAAAGGTCATTCAAACCCTAAAAAGCTCACAACCCACAGATTGAGAACTGCTGTCGTAGTGCCTCCTGCCCCAAATAAAAGAAGTAAATGTAATTTTACTTACTTTTTTTTGTTTTTCAAGACAGGGTTTCTCTGTGAAGCTTTGCACCTTTCCTGGAACTCACTTGGTAACCCAGGCTGGCCTCAAACTCACAGAGATCCACCTGCCTCTGCCTCCCGAGTGCTGGGATTAAAGGCGTGCGCCACCATCGCCCAGCAATTTTATTTACTTTTATTTTACCCCCCCCCAAAATGGAGGGGGAGGGGCAAGGTCTCACTATGTAGCTCTGCTCCAGCTGGTCTGTAACTCAGTACGTAGACCAGGCTGGACTCCAACTCAAAGATACATCTGCCTCTTACCTGCGGAGTCCTGGGACTAAAGGCATATGCCACCATGCCTAGCAGAAATAAATGTAATTTTACAATTTTTTTTTTAAATAAGGCTGGAATGAGGGTTAAGAGCACTTGCTGCTCTTGTGGAGGATCTGGGTTTGGTTCCTAGCATCCACACAGGGTTCACAACCACCCTTAACTCCAGTGCCAGGGGTCAGACCTTTTGATCTCTAGGCACCCGGCATGCACTATGGTACACATACACACATAAACAAAACACTCATGAACATAAAATTTAAAAACTTTTTTTATATTATTCAATACATTCTAAAAAATTTTGGTTTTTTGAAACAGGGTTTCTGTGTAGCCTTAGCTGTCCTGGAACTTCTTCTGTAGACTAGGGTAGACTCGAACTCAGAGATCTACCTGCCTCTGCCTCCCCAGTGCTGGGATTAAAGGTGATTAGCCACCACTGCCCGGCTATCTTATTTTTAATTATGTGTCTGTGCACATGAACGCAGGTGCCTGTGGAAGCCAGAGGAATTATATCCCCCTGCAGCTGGAGTTCTAGTTCATGTCCTCTGCAAAAGCAAAGCACACTCTTGACCAACAAGTATGTCCAGTCTCTTCTCCACTTGCTCTCCAGCTCACTTTCTGAGACAGGGTTTCTCTGAACCTAGAGTTCAGATTTGGCTTGGTAGCTAACCAGCCAAGTCCTAGGGTGGTTGTGGTTTTACCTCAATGCTGGGATGACATCATGCTTGTGCTTCTATGTCCAGTGTTCACATGAGTGCTAGAGAGTTTATGTGGGTCCTTTCATGGCAAGCACTTTACCCACAGAGCTATCTTTCCAATCTACATTGGTGTTTTATTTCATTTCTCATCACCTGACATGTTGTACATTTCATTTTTTTTTTGTTTGTTTGTTTGTTTTGTTTTTCGAGACAGGGTTTCCCTGTGTAGCTTTGCGCCTTTTCCTGGAACTCACTTGGTAGCCCAGGCTGGCCTCGAACTCACAGAGATTCACCTGGCTCTGCCTCCTGAGTGCTGGGATTAAAGGCATGCGCCACCACCGCCCACCCAGTACATTTCATTTTAATTTTCACACCACTGCTATCTTGGTAAATTCGAAGGAAACAAGGACTTTCTGTGTTTGTCCACTGCTGACACCATAATGCCTACAACAGTAGTTGGGTACACAGTAGACAATATTCATCAAATGAAAGATCCAACAACTAATCAAGTAATTATAAGTCTAAAAAAAGCTTGGAAGAATAATGTGCTTAGGAAGCGTCTAGAATTTAGTCAGAAGTAGGGAGTAAGGCTTCTGGAAGAAGCTGAACTTCAAAGGGTAAGTGGGTGTTAGCTTGGCCAACAGCTCTAATATTAACCTGGGGACTTTTCCCCAGGCACTACCACTCAAGTAAAGCTGAATCCCTGGCTTTGTCAAAGAAAAGAATATCAGGACAAGCCCATACGAGGGAAAAGCTGGGCTTTATTAAAATACATTCTTAACAGATTTAAGAATAGGAGTCAAAGGCATCCCAAGAAAAATGAGACACACTCAAGTGAGGTGTGGGCTTCCAAAGGTTACTTGAGTTTGTAGTTTTTTCTTAACTTTTAGGCAGGGTCTACTATGTTGCCCCGGCTGTCCTGAAACTCTGGTTTGAAACACCCTGAAATTCACCAGCCTCAGCCTCCCAAGAGTGCCTGACATTAAAAGCAAGTGTTACCGCTCCTTTTGTCTCCACAACAGTCCCATAGGTGACTTCTGAAATTACTCAAAGGTTTGCTAAGGAATTTTACAGTGATAAGAAGCGGTCCCATGGTTCCTGACACCCGCTTGGCAGGGTTACAATGGATAACTAGATCACAAGGATGCAGAAAATTAGTAGGACAGCATCATCTTTACTGTAAACAAAGGTAATCGTCTTATGAGAGTCCTAGAAAACTTCTGGATGAGGAGCGCAGCACTATCCAGGGCCTTACCATTCCTAGTCAAAAATATTCCTTCTCAAAAGAAATATTAGGGACCAGTGAAATGTTAGCTGGTAAAAGTGCTTGGTGACCTGCTGGAAAGATGGTTCGGTGGTTTAGAGCATGGGCTGTTCTGCCAGGGGACCCAAGTTCAATTTCCAGCACTTACATAAGCAGCGTGCAACTACCTCCAACTCCGGCTCCAAGAGGCTCTGACACTGTTGGCCTACACAAGCACCTGTACACACTACATACTTATACACACATACATAAATTTAAAAATAATAATAAAAAAGGGGATGGAGAGATGGCTCAGAGGTTAAGAACACTGGCTGTTCTTCCAGAGGTCCTGAGTTCAATTCCCAGCACCCATACGGTGGCTTACAAACATCTGTAATGAGATCTGGCCCCCTCTTCTGGCCTGAAGGGATACATGCAAATAGAACACTGTATACATAATAAAATGGGGTTGGGGATTTAGCTCAGTGGTAGAGGGCCCTGGGTTCGGTCCTCAGCCCCTGGGGGGGCGGGGCGGCGGTGGTGCTTGGTGACGAGTCTGGTGACCTGAGCTGAATCCCTGAACTCACCGTGTAGAAGAAAAGAACCAACTCTCAGAAGTTGTTCTTTAACCTCCATATGTATTCTGGACATTCAAGTGCCCAAAACCAAATACTAAACACATTTTAAAATGTAATTTTAAATTAAAAAACAAAAACAAAAACAAAAAACCAGCCAGGTGTGGTGGCATAGGCCTTTAATCTCAGTACTGGGAGTCTGAGGCAGGTATATATCTGTGAGTTCAAACCCAGCCTGGTCTGCAGCAAGGGGTAAAGACCCTGTCTCAAAAGAAGGAAAAAAAAAAACAACTCAAAAGAGAAAAAACCAAACAAACAAAAAACCAAACAAACAACAAAAACCCCACCAAACCAAAACCAATAAGTTAAAAAAGGAAATATTGTCTTTATGTTGGCAACATTCACAGTAAATGTTAATCGTGCTGGATTCCTGACTAAAATCAGGGTTCTAACTCTCTTTTTGTTTGTTTTGCTATTTGAGACAGGGTTTATCTGTGCATCCTGGCTGTCCTAGAACTCACTCTGTAGACCAGGCTGGCCTCACACAGACCCTGCCTCTGCCTCCCCAGTGCTAGGATAAAAGGTGTATGACACTACTATCCTGCTTAAAGTGCTCTTTTTCCCTCCTTATGGCCCCATAATTTTCTCTGGCATTTGATCTGACTCCCCAGCACTTGGGAGTTGCTAAGGCAGGGGATGAAGAGTACTCTGCCAGTCTGGTTACATAATGAGACCATTCAAGGCATCCTTGAATACAGAGTAGGTTTGGGCCTGCTTGTGACATGAGACTATGAAGAACCAGCCCGCCTCAATCTTAGGCTTAAAAGCCATCTTACAGTAAAGATACACTAGGTTCCTTCCTGTTTATGATTAAACCTGTTTTCCAAGCCCTGGCTTTTATAACCTTTTTAACTACAAATTGTTCTAAACTGCTTGTTCCAGAAATGGCAATCATGTCTTTGTTTCAGAAAGTTGTTATAATTATAACCATCTTGCAACCCTACCTGTTCCATTTTTCTCTTTCTTTCTTTCTTCTTTTTTTTTTTTTTTTCTTTTTCTTTTGGTTTTTTGAGACAGGGTTTCTCTGTGTAGTTTTGGAGCCTGTCCTGGATCTCACTCTGTAGACCAGGCTAGCCTCGAACTCACAGAGACCCTCCTGCCTCTGCCTCCCAAGAGCTGGGATTAAAGGTGTGCGCCACCGCCATCCCGCCTTACCTTTGTTCCAAAAGGTTATATGACCACCTATGCTTACCTTGTTATGCCCACTTTGCAACCATGTCTCTGTTTCAGGAGGTCGTTAGAATTAACATGCATGCTCGTGTTCTGCTCCTGTAACCCCGCCAATTTTGCACCCAAGCCCCCATTTGTTAACCCGCCACCAGAGTTGTAGTAAAAGCCTTGTCTTCTTCACATCCGAGGCTGACCTCTCCAACCCTGCCTTAGGTGGAGCCAGCCTGTGTACATGAATAAAAAAGTCTGCTTGTTTGCTTTAATTAATTTGGCCATGATGATTTGGGTCGGTGGCCTTTCTCCTTCCATCTTTGGGCTTAATAACTATTCCCCAACCCCCCATAGGCATAAAGAACAAAAGGAACTACTAAAAAGAAGTGCCTCATGATTTCATCGAAGAGTGCTTGAAAGAATCCATCTTTGGGGTGAGAAATGAAGGACGCTGAGCGTTAGGGGTGGCCAGAAAACAGGAGGCAGTGCTACTGGCGTAGAGAGTTCTTGACTGGGAAACGTATGCAGGGCTGAAGGCAGGGAGGGAAGGGAAGGGCGGCTGCCTCAGGCCGGCTCGGCGGCGGGAGGCTCGGCGGAGGCGGGAGATGGGTGGGCAGGTGTTGGGATGCAGAGGGCGGGGTGGGGCCGACGTACTCACCGGGGATCGGAAGGGCCCATGGCAACTTGGGTAGAGTCCTGAGTCAGTCCTGGGGAGGAACCGAGGAGAGGGCTGGTGACCGGGAGCCGCGGTGGGGAGGGGGGCCGACCGCGACCCCGCTCAGGGCATCGCCCTGGGCTATCGGGGTTCGCATGTGGGAAGGGGCCGGTGGGGAGAACGGGTCGAGAGGGGCCTGGGGAGCGGAAGTCTGGGCCGAGGCCAGAGGGTCGGGGGAGGGCTGTGACATGTAGCGCTGCGCGCTCCTCGCCCACCTCCTGAACCCCGAGGTCCGAGGCACCCGGAGCGGGGTCGTCTGGTGCGTAGGAGAGTCCAGGGTTGGGGTTAGACGGCAGCCTCGGCTGCCCACGCAACGAGAAAACAGCGACGGAGACCACCGACGGACCCGCGTCGAGCTGCGCGCGCACCAAGCGGGAGCGGTCCCGCCCCTCCCTCCGATAGGCGGCCGACAGGGTCACGGCTGCGCACGCAGCTTTCGCCGTTGGCTCCACCCGTCGCTCCCGCCTCGCAGCGGCGTGACCACGCCTCCCTGTCATTCATCGTGCTCTTCAACCAATGGGCTTGGAGAGGGTAGGCCACGCTGGGTTTCCGAGAGGCCGGGAGGCGCCTTGCACCGCCTGCGCGGCCACTGTCAGAGGCGCTGTAGCTGCCGGAAGCAGTTCCGCGGTGGCTGCCGGGATTGTGGTGATGTGGCCCCCCCGCTTCCCCCCTCCCCACCCCGGGATGTCGGAAGAAACCAGGCAGAGCAAATTGGCTGCGGCCAAGAAAAAGGTAAAGCGCTCCGGGTCGCGGCCCCTTGACCCCACCCGAGCTCCTCCGACGGCCGGACCGTGACCAGAGTCCGAGCCTTTCCCGAGGCACACGGGAAGAACCCCTCAGCGCCCTGGGCTCCCCTAGTAAAGTCTTCTCAGCCAGCCCCGCCCCCTCAGCAACCCAGCCCCCCGCCCTCCCGGTCGCCCCCGGGTGACTTTGGCGAGCGACTTCAGGGACTCTGGGCCCTCCACTCGGAACGCCCCAGACCAGACCCCCTGGGCTCCAAGGACCTCGCTCCTGGCCCTGTGCTCGGCCCTGTGCTCTCATACCCCGCCGCGGGCGTTGGTAGTGTGGAGTGGAATGTAATTACGTCACAGTCCCCCGAAACTGTCATTGCTCTCCGGAGTCCCGGCTTGGACCGTCTCACCTGCTCACCTAATGGTGTCGCCTTTTCCTGTTTCTCTGGTGGAGCACCTATTTCCACCTGGAGGGAGCGGGGGGCTCGAGTGCGGAGACGCTTTAGGCGCCTCGCGCATTCTCTTAACTTAGCCATTAATGTGAGCACAAAACACCGTCAGTGCCCCTTGCTGACATGGATGAACGGGTTTGGGTTGGGGTTTTTCAGTTTTCTACTCGCTAGAGAGACGGAAATATCTCTGGGGTGTATAGTGTGGATCACTTTCTTGGGAAACCGAACAGCTTAAAATTCAGCCAAATCTTCTCAAACTGGGGTGATGAGAACCACAGAATAAACATGAGGTGTCTCTCTGAAGCATCACTTTTTCATGATTCTTTTGAGACATGAACATAAAAGTCAGGCATGGCGTTTTCATAGATTTGTAAGAATGTAAAAACTTCTCTGTGGTGATATTGTGTTCCCCCAAATATTGTGCGCCCTAATAAACATATCTGGGGTCAGAAAACAGAACAGCCATAATATTAAACAGAGGATAGGCAGTGGTAGCACACGCCTTTAATCCTAGCATTCCAGAGGCAGAGGTCCATCTGGATCTCTGTGAGTTTAAAGCCATGCTGGAAACAGCCAGGCATGGTGACTCACACCTTTAATCCCAGGAAGTGATGGCAGAAAGCAGAAAGGTATATAAGGTGTGAGGACCAGGAACTAGAGGCTGGTTAAGCTTTTAGGCTTTTAGCAGCGATTCATTCTGAATGAGGACTCAGAGGCTTCCAGTCTGAGGAAACAGGATCAGCTAACAGATTGGCAAGGTGAGGTGGCTGTGGCTTGTTCTGTCTCTCTTGATCTTCCAGCATTCACCCCAATACCTGACTTCAGATTTGTTTGTTTTTTAAATAAGACCTTTTAAGATTCATGCTACATCTGGCGCCCAACTTGTCAGATACAAATTCACGAAAAAGCTACTTGCCTGTGGCATTGCAGGCCCCAGCTCAGGTATGAGCTACACTCTGCTGGTTGTGGTGACACAGTGGTTGGATTTACTGAAGGAGGCAGAGGCAGGAGGATCCCAAGTTTGAGGCAGGCCTAGGAGGCTTGCTAAGGAGAAGCTGTGGATGGGGCAGAGCCACAAATGTAGCACAAATCTTAGAAGGTGTGTGTCACCATGCCTGGCTGTTTCCAGTGTGGCTTTAAACGCAGAGATCCAGATGGACCTCTGCCTCTGGAATGCTAGGATTAAAGGCGTGTGCTACCACTGCCTAACCTCTGTTTAATATTATGGCTGTTCTGTTTTCTGACCCCAGATAAGTTTATTAGGGTGCACAATATTTTGGGGAACACAGTATTACCACACTTCTCTTTGAAATGATGCTTGCTTACTACTCAAGTTCACCAGGGTTGCCTTCATGACTTCTTCCCTTGTGTTATGCTGTGAAAGTTTAGGAAGTACTGCTGTGTACCTTTAATACCTGTTGGTAAAGGGCCCTGGTGGGGTTAGGCATATAGATAAGTTGTTAGGGTGTTTGTCTAGTGTATACAAGGGCCCATTCAATACTCAGCTTAGTTGGCAAGAGTGCTTGCCTAACATGTATGAGGCTTTGGGTTGGATCCCAACATGGCATTAACTGGGCAGAGCAATGCATGCTGTATCCCAGGACTCTGGGGATAGAGACAGAAGGATCAGGACTTGAAGGTTATTTTTGCCTTTTGGTTTTTCAAGACAGGGTTTCTCTGTGTAGCTTTGCGCCTTTCCTGGAACTCGATTTGGAGACCAGGCTGGCCTGGAACTCACAGAAATCTTCCTGCCTCTGCTTCCCAAGTGCTGGGATTAAAGGCGTGCGCCACCACCTTCCAGCTATTTTTGCCCTTATATGTAGTTGTGAGGCCAGCGTGGTATATGTAATACTCCAGCTTTACAAACAAAACAAAACACAAAGCGGGGGGTGGGGGGTGGGGGGGGGGGGGGATGGGGGGGTGGGCGTGTGGGGGGTGAGGGGGAGCTTGGGGCTGGCAAGTGGCCCCGCAGCTAAAGCACTTGTTTGCAGAGGACCTGGGTTTAGTTCCTACCATCCACATTGCAGCTCACAACCATGTGTACCTCCAGTTCCAGAGGTTCTGTATGACGCCCTCTTCTGGCCATCTAGGTTACTGCATGTATATGGTATACAGACATACATGTAGAGAAGAACTCAAAATAAAAATAGTACTTTTGGTTGGGGATTTAGCTCAGTGGTAGAGCGCTGGCAAGCGTAAGGACCTGGGTTCAATCCTCAGCTCCAAAAAGAAAAAAAGAATATTTTTAAACTAAATTTTTTTGTTTTTGTTTTTGAGAAGA
Organism: Onychomys torridus; assembly: GCF_903995425.1. Taxonomy (NCBI): domain Eukaryota; kingdom Metazoa; phylum Chordata; class Mammalia; order Rodentia; family Cricetidae; genus Onychomys; species Onychomys torridus. The sequence goes on along the minus strand of NC_050446.1, from coordinate 6,645,023 downwards.
GTTTATGTAGTCCTGGCTGTATTGGAACTCACTGAAGACCAGGCGGGCCTCAAACTCACAGAGATCCACCTGCCTCTTGTCTCCTTAGTGCTGGGATGAAAGGTATGGGCTACCATGCCCAGCAATCTTTTTGTTTAATGTAAGCTGTATATAGCTCAGTAGTAGAATACTGACCTCTTGTGCTTATTGCTTCAGGTTCAATCCCCAGCACTGCCACACACACAAAAATACCATTGACTTGAGGTTGTATTGACAATACTTTGAAATGATTCATTGGGTAAAGTGCTTGCCACACAAACAGAAGGGCCAGAGTTTGAATTTCCTAGAACCTGTGTAAAACCAGACATGGCAGCCTGAATCTTTAAGCCCAGGTGCTCTCTGGCTGGCTGGAAGGTGGAGACAGAATTCCTAGAAACTGAAGGGCCATCTATCTAGTCTGCTGTGTGTGGTGACAAGGGACCTGTCTCAAGTGGTAGAGGCTTCCTCTGACATTCTTGTATGTACCATGACACACCCGTGCACCCTCTCACAGTATACAGACATACACGTGCAGCACGCACACACGCATATATATTTTAAAGACAGAATTTTTGGGTTTCATTCCTAGCACCCATGGTTCTGACACTCTCTTCTGACCTCTGTGTGCACCAGGTACACATGCAGTGCACATACATACATGTAGACAAAACATTGATGCACATAAAATACATTTAAAAAATAAGAATAAAGACAGGCTTGCTTTATATTCCTAGCTGGCCTGGAACATGCTTTGTAGACCAGGCTAGCTCAGCTCATCACAGAGATCCATCTGCCTCTGTTTTGAGTGCTAGGATTAAGGTGTATACCACCATGTCCAGCAAGGTCATTTTTTTTTTTTTAAAGAGGGGCTTTAAGGTCCAGTATATAATTGTCGACTGGTTCATTTGTTTGCTCGTTTTCTCATTCTGAAACTGGGTATTGCTGTGTAGCTGAGGTTGGCTTCAAAACTCCCATTTCCTCTTGACTCTCTCAAGAGTTGGGATTATAGGTAGGTGACACCACACCCAGCTAGTTCCTGCTACCAAATGTTTACTCTCAGATCTGTACCTCTAGATTCTCCCCTTGGGAACTGCAAACCCCAGAGCTGGGAATCAGAAGATTGAGTTTAAACTTGATGATTGTCTCCCTGTGTGTGTGTGTGTGTGTGTGTGTGTGTGTGTGTGTGTGTGTGTATGCATGCATGCCTATGTGTTGCTGGGGATAGAGTGAGGGCCTCTTGAATGCTAGGCAAGTATTTTCCACTGAGCTACATTCCCAGCCCAGTTTCTGCCTTCTCAGCCATGCTGTTTCTTCAGCCATTCAAAGGTCATTACTATATCCTGTAGAATTGTGGTACCATTACGTGAGACTCATGTACATAAGGGTATTTTTATAAAACTGCATGGCAAGGACCTGGGCATGAAGCTCGGCTGGTGGAATACTTGCCTTGCTTGCACAAAGCCCTCGGCTTGATCTCCAGCACTGTATAAATGAGGTATGGTGGCACATACTTGTAATCCTAGAGCTTTTAGAGGTTCCGGCAGGAAGATCAGAAGTTCATAGTCATCTAAATCTACATAGTGAGTTGGAGCTCAGCCTGGGATATGTGAGACATATCCTGTCTCAGACAAGTAATGCATACAGAACCACCAAGCAAAAACACCGCAATAAACTGGAATGTTGGAGTAGAGACTGTGAGTATGGGACAAATAGCTTTCATGAGTGTCCCTGTTCTTTCCACAGTTGAGAGAGTATCAGCAGAAGAACAGCCCTGGTGTTCCTGCAGGAGCAAAGAAGAAGAAAAAGATTAAAAATGGCAGTAGCCCTGAGAAAGCCACCGCCAATGATTGTCAGTCCCCAGAGGATGTGAGTTTGGGCAGCAGAATCCTGGGGATGGGGTGGAGAGGGCTGTGTTCAGGTGGAAATGACAGTGCTGGTTACAGGCTCTGGCTTTGAGGGTTGGGAGCCTGGTTCAGTGGTAATGAATTAGGTCTTGCCTGGGTTTGATCTCTGCACAGAAAAAGAAAAGAAAATCTGGGTCTGAATCTTATCTCTCTATCTGCTGGAAATATGATAAGACTTAGGGCAAGCTATTTAAACTTTTTGAGCCTCTTTTTACATATCTATAAAATAGTGGTAATTTGTTTAACGTGTATTTATAAAGTGTAAATGAAGTTTATTGCAGTTGTTTTTAATGTTAGCTCCCCTAATAGAGGGCTTGCTGTGGAGTTAACAGTGAATCAGCATTAGGTGCTGCTTGATTTTCTTGGTTTGTGGGTAGAAACCAGGCCAGAGGCACCATGATTTGTTCTCAAGCTTTCCTAAAAGGAAATTGTAAGTCCATCTTTGTCATAAGCTTGCTGGGTTACCTCAGGAAAGTCCTTCTCTCCCTCCCCCACTCCCTCCCTCTCTCTCTCTCTCTGTCTCTCTCTCTCTCTCTGTCTCTCTCTCTCACACGCACGCATGCACAGTTTAACTGATAAGATGATGGTGGATTGGCTTAGTGTCTTACAGACTTGCTTTTTTAGCTGGACTGTAGCAGTGTAAGAGTGAGGTCTTGCTAGAGGCTGGTTTTGAAGATGGACATGGGCTCTGGGGCCTTTCAGATTGCTCCCTGCAATCCTAGGTTTGTGGAAAGGGTCTCAGTGTTGAATTGCTACATTGGTCAAGAGAATTGACTGCATCCCTTGGGAGACTCTTATTTACTGTGAGGGCTGCCTCTGAGAAGGCAGCAGGTGGCTGTTTGGAAGGCTGGTGCAGGCCTGGGTGCTGCTCTCTGCTCTTTGGGTGTTCCATTTCCCTGACCGTTTCTCTTCTTCCTGCCCTGACCTTCCTGCCTCTCTCCCCGCCCTTGTTTTTCCTTCCCGCCTGCTGTAGATTCAGGACATTCTGAAGGTGTTGGTGTCCGACCTTAACCGTTGCAATGGGGTGTCACTCCCCCCATTAGACAAGAGGAAGGTGAGGCAGTGTCGAGACCCCTTCTGGCTTGCTCTCCCAGCCATGCATGCCCCAGAGGCTTCCCTGCCTTGGGAGAGCCTCTGCCACTGGCTTATTTATGTTGCCCTCTTAACCCTCGGCCCCTTTGTCTGCTTCTTCAACTGCTTGCTTGCTTGGGGATTTTTTTTCTTTCCCCATATCATTTCTCATCTTGGAGAAGTTGAGACCCACCTTGAAAATTAGAGCTAATTGGGGAAAGAACTTTCAGGTGAAGTGCAAGGTGTGGGCTTCTGAATGCCCAGCACGGTGCCATTAGACTAGGACAGATGGAAACACAAAACACCTTAGGTCTTGCCCTCTGGACAAGACTCGACCATGGAAGTATGTGATTCTTTTTTATGAGTTCATTTTGGCTAAGAACTTAGGAACATAAAGTTATGAGAAAGTGAATTTGCATTATAGTTTCTGGGATTAAGACTTTTTTCTAAGAAACTACCTGGGCAGTGGTGGTGCACACCTTTAATCCCAGAGGCAGTTAGATTTCTGAGTTCAAGGTCAGCCTGGTCTAGAGAGTGAGTTCCAGGACAGCCAGGGTTACACAGAGAAAAAAAAAGAAAGACAGCAACTAACTGTCAAAAGAGGTAAAGTTAACCAACAAATGAATGACCAGGAGACTCTGCCCTCTGTGTTTTTGAAAAACCAGTGGGCCCTTGATAGGAAAGACACTGCCAAACAGTGGCAAAAATAGATGAACATCACAGTGTGGTGGTACATGCCTGTGAGCCCAACACTCAGGAGACTGAGATACATGGGTGATAAGTCCCAAGACAGTCTGGGGTCTCATGCAAATACCAAACTAGATGAGCAGGACGGGATGCTGTGGGACCTTCAGGGTACTGATATAAGCAACAGAGAAGTTGGTTCCTAGTGGACTCGAGGCTGGAGAAGGGGGCACTTACACTACTATGATGAGAAAAGATGGTTCCTGTTCATCCACATGGAGAGCTCCGGAGCAGAGGAGTAGTGAGCTCACAGGCAGGCACCTTTCAGAGACAGAGGGAGGCCAGGTGGTACAGGACCTGTGTTCACAGGGCTTGGAGATGGCCTCCTGGACATGACTTTAGTACTTCTTTCACAGTTAACATGTGCCACAGGACATCTGCCAAAGGAAAGGAGCAGGCTTCTGTCCAACTGAAGGAGTGGCCTGAGCCAAGGCAACATCCTCTTAGAGTCAAGTATGGAACAGAATGGAGCTCGGGCTGGAGCTGGACTCTCTCTTAGCCACTAGAGCTGCTCCTGGCCAGGTGCTGTGTTGTGCTCAGGGGCTGTGCTTCATTTCTAAGTTCAGAGGTGGCACACTGTTGGTGGGGGTGGGGGTAGAGGAAACGTGCAGTCCCATATTTGGCATTTGCTCTGCTGAGAGGAAAACCTGGGCCTCAGTTTCCTCATTGGAAAAATACTAACCTGAGTGCCCAGCCCCTGTTGTTGTGGGAACAGAGGCTTTCCTTGTGTTCCTAAAGCTTTCTCAACTCAGTAACTGATTTTCTCCTCCAGGAATGAAGGAGAATAGCATCTCCTGTAGAAATGACACAGAGAGTTATGATGGAAAGAGGAAGGTGGTTTCTGATGGGATGGGGTGTTTTAAGGAGAGTGAAAACTGTTTGTTTGTTTTTTGAGACAGGGTTTCTCTGTGTCATTTTGGTGCCTGTCCTGGATCTCTCTCTGTAGACCAGGCTGGCCTCAAACTCACAGAGATTCGCCTGGTTCTGCCTCCGGAGTGCTGGGACTAAAGGTGTGCGCCACCACCAATGCCTGGCTGAAAACTTTTTTTAAAACTCCATGCTTAGCTGTAAGACTTAAAGTTGAGGAGTTATTTGGTTGCTCACAGCGTATTTGAAAGTACAGCAGCCGTGTGTGGTGACCTATGCCTGCAATCCTGCTCTTAGGAAGCTGAGGCAAAGGGGGGGTCCCCAGTCTGAGGGCAGCCTGGGCTTTATAGCCAGAGAGAAAACCAAAAGGTGCTCGGGAAATGCTTATTTTTTTGCCTGTCTGAGTATTTCCAATCTTAGAGATGTATGTTCCTAAGATGCCACAAGGGACCTAGAGCCTAGGTGGGTCTGTCATTGTTAGTGCCACACTCCCCTGACTGTGTCCCTGTTCTTGCTGATTAGATTCAACCAAGGTAACATGTATACGTGATTCCAAGCTGACAGTCACCTGGCATTCCAGGGACATGGCCACAGTAAACCTGCAAAGAGTGAGGCTTTCTCTTGTTCTCAAAGGTTTCTCGCTTGCTCAATGGAGGGAATCTGGTCAGCATTCAAGAGGCTGAGATTGAAGGCTCAGAAAGCAGGCAAGCCCTCTCATTGGAGAAAGGCATGGCCACTTCCTCCCAGAAGAGCCTTGCTGGACAGGCTTGGGCTCCCTGATCCCCTTCCTTTTTCTTCTCATTCTCTGCCCATCTGGCCTGTTGGACATTGGAAGAACTCTAAACCAAAGACATTTTGTTTTGTCTTGCTTTTCAAGACGGTGTTTATAGCTGAAGTTTTCCTGGTCCTGCCTGTCCCACAGTCAGGACAAATCTCTCCCACTCATTTCAGCTGCAGGGGTTTCTCTGTGTAGCCCTGGCTCTCCTGGAACTCACCCTATAGACCAGTCTGGCCTCACAGAGATCCACCTGCCTCTGCCTCCAGAGTGCTGGGATTAAATGTGTGCGCCATCATGCCCAATGGTTCAGGCCTCATTCTTAGAATATGTCTCTGGCTGGGTGGTGGTGGCACATACTTTTAATCCCAGCACTCTGGAGGCAGAGGCAGGCAGATCTCTGTGAGTTCAAGGCCAGCCAAGTCTACAGAGTGAGTTCCAGGACAGCCAGGGCTACATAGTGAGAGCCAGTCTCCAAAACAAGAAGTAAGAGTGAGGCCTGAGCCTGAGGAATGGCGGGGTACAGCTGGTCAAGCAGGTAGTTCCCTCTGGGGAAGTGAGATTTCCACAAGCCACCATATCCTGAATCCTAGGATTGGTCCCTAGGAAGGTCATGTGATCTCCAGGATGCTGCAAGCCAGAGGGCAGCCATAGCTCTCTGCTTTGTCGGGTTGTTTCTGAATCAACAAACACAGCCAGTGCGTGGGTCTGGGAGGAGGGAAGGCAGGAAGGCAAGAGGAGAGGGGCGAGGGGTTTTGTTGGCCCTGACTAGTCCATCCCAGGAGCAGGGCCCATAGTCAGGGTCACAGTCAGTGTAGGCTGCTCTCTGGCTCCTGGACTTGGGCACTTCCTTCTACCTGCTGTGGCTGCCACAGGTCAGAGCTCCAGAGGGAACAAGGTCCTCGAGTGTTCAGGAAGAAGACCCTGCAGCCCCTGCTTTGAGCTTTAGTCCTTCAAAATGCTAAGTGGCCTGAGGCCTGGACAGGCCGTGTCTGTACCCCAGTAGCTCCCAGCATGTGCGACTGTCCTGTGACTGCTGCTGTGCTACCCCGCTTGTCCCGTAATCTCATGTCCATGGCAGCGAGGCGCCTCATGGTCTTCTAAGCCCCGCCCGCTCTGTTCTATGACAGGCGCCCACAGACGGAGCTGCTCCTGCTGCTGATGACACACTGTTTCTTGGTGTTGTCCCTTCCCCCGATGCTGACCTCACTAGCATGGCATCACCTCAGGTTTGTGCTTTTTCCCTTTCTCCTGCTACGCTCCTGTCTGCTTGCAAAGGACTTTCCCGTCTCTGAACTCTCCTCTCTCCCCAGGTAGCTTGGTCCAGGTGCTTCTCCTGGAGCCTGGCATGGGGACGCCAAGCTGGGAGGCTTGGGGAGATGGGTGTTGATGAGCTTGGCCCACCCTGTCCCTGTGTGATGATAAGCAGAAGCTGAATAGTGACCTGGTTTGTTTCTACCCATACAGAGCCATGACGCTGGCAACTGCTCTGACCTCATGGAGGAGACCAAGTAAGTGTTTCCTACTGAGGGAGTCAGGGCAGGTCTCTGCCCACGAACTGGGTTCCCTTCAAACCACCTGCACCCCTGACCCTATGTCTTCTTCTTTAGGACTTTCTCGTCAACTGAAAGTCTGCGACAACTTTCTCAACAGCTCAATGGTCTTGTGTCTGAGGTACCGCAGGACTGGGGTCCAGAAAGAAGGTAGAGGGAAAGGAAAGCCTGGTAAAAGCTGAGGCAGGGGTTCTCAGGAGACTGACTCATGAGAGGATCCTGTCAGACTCAGAGAAGACAGATTTGGACCCTGATGGGTGACGTGGTTTTATCCTGGTATAGAAAGTGCGGGATGACAGCTGTTGGGGCGGGCCTGAGCCACGGTGGGATAAGAACCATGAGGAACCACACAAGGATGGTGTGAGAGGAGAGGTCCAAGGTAGGCAGGAAAGCAGATTCTGCCAGTTGAGGGGGAAGCAAGGAGGCTGAAGGGATTAGACATTGAAGATGGCAGAGCATCTCCATGTGAGATATTGTCTCTCCTAGTCTACCTCCTACATCAACGGGGAGGGCCTCACGTCTTCCAACATGAAGGAACTAGAGGTGAGTGGCCATAGAACATGGTTTAGCGACCCTTTAAGCCAACCACCTATCTCCTCGTACAGTGGGACCTGAGTGCCCGCTGCCAGCTGAGACAGCCCACCACCCCTAACCCTAATGATGCTCTCTCTACCTTTCCCCCCATCCCTCCTCCAACTCCTCCTCTCTGCATGCGCCTCAGAGCCGGTACCAAGAGCTAGCAGTAGCCCTGGACTCCAGCTATGTAACAAACAAACAACTCAGTAGCACAGTAGAGGAACTGGTAAGAGTCCAGCGGGGTCCCTGATTCTTGCTGCCAGTCCTGGGCTTCAGTTTCCCCTTGGGGCTCTGAAGAGAGAGCCTGGGAGCCCCTGGGACCACGGGGACATGGGAACCCTGGGGGCGTCAGGCTCAGCTGGAGGCAGCCAGAGCATAGAGCGTGTAGCATGGCCTTCCTTACTGCTCTCCACCTCGTTTCTGTGCTCCAGACTCCCAGCTTGAGTCCCACCCCACTTGTCCTGAGCTTGGTGCCTCCAGTGGACGAGAACAAAACCCAGTTGGTTGTCAGGAGCCCCATGGCCTGCCCTGGCTTAGGTCCTAATTTGCTCTTTGACTTGGGCCACACCACACCCTGGGTTTGAGTTTCCTGTTGAGATAGAGTCGTAGAGGGTCAGAGATGTCTTTCCACTCTTAAGTAGCAGGAGTTTAAAGTCTTAGTGAACTCTCAGAACCAAGTGCTCTCCCATTCCTCTCTGCAAAATACAGTCGGTTCTTAACTCAGCACTCTTCCAAGTCCAAAGCTGGCAGAGGGTAGTCTTCTTTCTCAAACTTGTTTCTAGAGTTACTGTCCTTTATCTTGGACCCAGATTCAGACCTCTGTTGCATAGTTGTGAGCGAGAAGCGGCCAAGACACAGACTGTAGCTCCTTGGGAACTTTAGGAGTTTGTTGGTTCATGTGCCCATGGTGGTCGGAGCACCTTTTTCAAATCCATTTCCCTGCTCTGTCTTGGTCTGGGTGGCATAAAAGGAGCCAGCCCCAGTCACCTTCCTTTGGCTTTTCCCACAGAAACAACAGAACCAAGATACTCTGGATCAACTGGAAAAAGTACTGTGGTTTCTGTGTTTGCTCTTTTCGTGGCTGATGGGGTTGGGGGAGGCCTCAGAATTGCAGGTTTTGGTCTTGCTGGATTCTATCCTGGAGAAGACTCACCCCACAGGGTGTCTTCCATAGGATCCTTGATAACCTGACCTCATGGTGGACCTGTCCTGGGCCATTGGTGGCTTTCTGGGGGCTCGTCCATTGCTGGGAATCTGCTTCCCTATTAAGAACTGTACTTCCCATGCCCACAGGAGAAGAGAGATTATCAGCAGAAGTTGGCAAAGGAGCAGGGAGCTCTCAGGGAACAATTGCAGGTGAGTGGCCTGTGTGGTGGCCCTGTGTCCCCCAGAGAACATGTCTCTCCTTTCACTCAGCACTTTTGGGCTTTTCTCCCAAAGGTTCACATTCAGACCATAGGCATCCTGGTGTCTGAGAAGGCAGAATTACAGACAGCCCTGGCCCACACTCAGCAAGCAGCCAGGCAGAAAGCAGGTAGGATCAGGACACCCTTCAGCCTTGTACTGATGCCTTGGCAGGCCTGAGGGAGGGTCCCTGGGGTTCCATCTAGATTGTTCTCCTTTCAGGAGAGTCAGAGGATCTTGCCAGCCGCCTGCAGTCTTCCCGACAGCGTGTGGGAGAGTTGGAGCGGACCCTGTCTACTGTGTCAACACAACAGAAACAGGCAGACAGGGTAAGACAGGTCTCCTCTCTGGCCATCAGCAGCATCCTGGTTGACAGTGAGTTTAAAGGGCTTTTCTGCACGGTCCAGTGTCTTGCTGCTGACAACTCAGCATGGGCTCTTTGTTGCTGCTTTTGTTGTGGGATTGGAAGAAGCATACTGGGGATGACTCCATAGCTGGCTAACTGGGGGCTGTGCAAGTGAGCGCTAAATGCAAACTGTAGAGGCAGGTGTCTGCTGTGATCTCAACTGGCTGTGGCCTTGGCCAAGTGCTGAGAGAGGGGATATGGACCCTGGGCTGTGAAAGTACAGAAGAGCTTAGCATAGTACCATTGTGGAGAGGGGAATGTGTGTGTACAATATATGTAAAACATGTCTGAGATGCTGGGAATTGAACACAGAACCTCTAGAAGAGTAGCCAGTGATCTTAACCGCTGAGCCAACTTTCCAGCCCCAGTTTTTGTTTGTTTGTTTTTTGTTTTTTGGGAGGGTTTCAAGATGGGGTTTCTTTGTGTAGTCCTGGGGCTCTCTCTGTAGCCCAGGCTGGCCTCGAACACACAGAGATCTGCCTGCCTCTGCCTCCTGAGTGCTGGAATTAAAGGTGCGCACTACCACCGCCTGGTAGAGGGGACCTTTTTTTTTTTCCTTTCGAGACAGGGTTTCTCTGTGTGGCTTTGCGCCTTTCCTAGAACTCACTTTGGAGACCAGGCTGGCCTCGAACTCATAGAGATCTACCTGCCTCTGCCTCCTGAGTGCTGGGATTAAAGGTGTGCACCACCACCGCCCGGCGAGGAGCTTTTTTATTTATATTTTTAAGTTTTATTTACTTTTATTTTGTGTGTGTGTGTGTTGCTTGCCTTTATGTATATTACTACATACATGCATAGCTGGTATCTGCAGAGGGCAGAAGGAACTTGGATCCTCTGGAACTGGATCCAAAACCATGTAGGTGCTGGGAACCAAACCGGGTCTCCTGGAAGAACAACATCTGCCCCCTTTACTGAGTTTTTCTTTTTCTTTTTTTTTGTTGTTAACTGTTTTGTTTTTGAGACAGAGTCTCTATGTAACCCTGGATGGCTGGAAACTCACAGAGATCCTCCTGCCTCTGCCTCCCAAGTTCTGGGATTAAAGAGTTGTTCCATCACTGCCTGGTTCAGGAGTTCTTATTTAAAAAAATAAATAAATAAATAAAGTAAAATAAAATTTAAAAAAAGGAGTTAGCTGGGAGGTGGCCGTTAATTCCAGCACTTGGTAGGCAGGAGCAGGCAGATCTCTGAAGCCAGCCTGGTCTACAAAGAGAGTTGTAGGACAGCCAAGGCTACACAGAGAAACCCTGTCTTGAACCCCACCACCACCACCAAAAAAGGAGTTACTAGGGAGGCATGGTGGTGCACACATCTTTAATCCCAGCCCTCTAGAGGAATAGGCAGGTGGATGTTTGCAAGTTGAGGCCAGCCTGATCTACACAGTGAGTTCCAGGACAACCAGGACTATATAATAGAGAGATCTGTGTTAGGGATTTAGCTCAATGGTAGAGCGCTTGCCTAGTAAGCACAAGGTCCTGGGTTCGAGTCTCAGCTCCAAACAACAACAAACAAACAAAAAAGAGAGATCCTATCTCAAAAAATAAAAAAAAAAAAAATTTATAAATAATTTTTTTAAAAAAGGAATGAGCCAGATGGAATGGCATATGCCTATAATTCCAGTACTTGAAAGAGAAAGGCCAGCCCCATCTGCATGAGACTCTGTCTTATAAAACCAAAATGAATGCTGGGCAAGGCAACACATACCTGCAATCCCAGCACTGGGAGGCTGAGGCAGGAGGATTCAAGGCCATCTTGGGCTATAGTGTAGATTCTAGGCTTGCCTGGTTGTTTAGACCCTGCTTCAGGAGAAAAAATAAAAGAGAGCTGGGTCAGTGGTAGAGTGATTGACTGGCATGTACAAGGACTTGAGTTTGATCCCCAGCCTTGTTTAAAAATATATATATGTTATTAATTAAAAACAAAAACAGGGCTGGAAAGATGGCTTAGCAGTTAAGAGCACAGACTGCTCTTCCAGAAGATCAAGGTTTGATTCCCAATACCCACAACTGTCTGTAATTCTTGCTTATGGAGCATAGACATATATGTAGGCAAAACACCAGTACACATAAAGAAAAATTTTAAAATATTTTAAGAACAACAACCCTGAAAGCTATGACTGGAGGTGTGGGCCTTTGGTCCCGGTTGTTGGGGTGGCTGAGTCAGGAAGATCATCTAAGCACAGGAGTTTGAAGCCAGCTAGGAAAACATAGTGTGACCCCACCATAAAAACAAACAAAACTGGACAGTGGTAGCTCACGCCTTTAATCTCAGAACTCTGGAGGCAGATGCAGGCAGATATCAGAGTTCAAAGCCAGCCTGGTCTACAGAGTGAGTTCCAGGACAGCCAGGGCTACACAGAGAAACCCTGTCTTGAAAAACCAACCAACCGAGCAAGCACACAGAAACACAAAGGAGACCACAGGCTTGGAAATGCCTTGGGAAAATGTCAAGTGTGATTGAGGAACGGAAAGGTCACTGTGGAGTGTCACTGGGGCTGTTGGTATTGTGCCAGCTGTCTCTTCAGCCTGCCAGGTCCAGACTCGGCTTCTTTATCTGCAGTACAACAAGGACCTAACCAAAGAGCGAGATGCCCTCAAGCTGGAGTTGTACAAGAACAAGTAAGATGGGAAGGAGGTTGGGCTCTCTGCAGCCTTAGTGCGGGGAGTGGAGGGTCAGAAGAGACAGGCTTGGGCTTGTATAGAGCTGGGTTCTAGTCCCAGCCATGCTCCTGACTCATGGTGTGGCCCTGGGTAACCCACTCTTTCTGTGGCCTGTCACTTGTGACTTGACGCTGTGTCTGTGGCTTTGTGGCAGGGCTCGTACATTACTCTAAAAGGTTCCTTCCTTTCTGCACTGCCTATGGCCATAGCAAAAATAACGAGGACCTGAGGCAGCAGAACTCAGAACTGGAAGAGAAACTTCGAGTCTTAGTGGCAGAAAAAGCAGCTGCACAGTTGGGGGTGGAGGAGCTGCAGAAAAAGCTGGAAATGTCGGAGCTGCTGCTGCAACAGGTGAGAAGTGCAGCCTGCACCCCTAAGGCCCAGGCACACGGTCTCAGCATCCTTGGAGGCCACCTGTAGCCAAGCACTGGACAGTGTGAGGTCTTCTGGTCCTGCTGTAGAATTCATTGGTAAAATGTTCGACAGCGGAGCCTGGACCACACCTATGGAGTCATAGTCTTAGTGGTGGTATAGCTGTTACATTTTTATTTTTTGACATGTCCTGGTTGAAAAACCATCTTGTTTGTTTGTTTGTTGATGTTGAGACAGAGTCTTATCAGTAGCCAGAGTGACTTGTAACTCACTAGTAACCAGGCTAGCTTTGAACTCATGGTAGTCCTACCCTTAGCCTTCCCAGTGCTGAGGTTGCAGGCATGAGCCTCCATGCCCAGCTGAAAAGCCATCATCCTATGGCTTTCCTTTAAATGACATATGCAGGAGGCTGTTTACTGCCTCCTGGCACTTTTCTCATACGGCAATGACCCTGAGTTGTCCATTAATTCCAGCTGACACTCTTGCGGGGAGCACTGACGTGGAACCCCTCATTTTCCTTCTACAGTTCTCTAGCCAGTCTGAGGCCTCTGACAGTAACCAGCAGTTACAACATGCCATGGAGGAGCGGGCTCAGCTGGAGACCCACGTAGGCCAGGTGAGGATTTGTGGGGAGAGGAGGGCATGACCTCAGGTGGCCAAGGGCAGGTGAGAACTAGTAACAGCCCTTCGTAACTTGTGCATTGACTGATGCAGCTGATGGAGTCGCTGAAGCAGCTCCAGATCGAGAGAGACCAGTATGCAGAGAACCTGAAAGGAGAGAGTGCCAGGTGGCAGCAGAGGATACAGCAAATGGCAGAGCAGGTGAGGCCTGGCCCTGGTGTCTTTGCTCTTCCTGCGCATCAGTAGGGTGCAGCTGAGGGGTTAGGGGCTTCAGTTTTACAGAGGTGGGACCGGGACTAGATGCTCCAGCTCTTTCCCTATGCCTTTGGGCAGGTGCACACACTGAAGGAAGAAAAGGAACACAGAGAGAGTCAGGTACAAGAGCTGGAGACCAGCTTGGCAGCACTCAGGAGACAGATGGGTGAGTAGGGCAAGGATGACCTGGGAACAGGAGTGGGCCCAAGGGCCATGACGGTGGTTCCCATCACCCTGGGGAGGCGGGCGGGTGCAAGGGCATTGTAGCAGAGGGCAAGGGGTCTCTGCCAGGAGGTGGCAAGTCTTGTCTGTCTGAGCATGTGTCCTTCTGTGCAAAGCAGGGTGCCATGTCTCCTGCTCCCCTGCCGGTGGTTGAGCATCACAGAACTGTACTAGAATGGCTTGAAATGCTTACCTCGTCTTAGACCCTAACAGAAAAGAAGCCAAGGCTTAGGGCAGGAAGCCTGACTTGAGCTCACAATGGAGCCTGAGAAGCCAAGGGTGCATCCCCTCACTGTGCCTGCTTCCTTTCTCAGAGGAGCCACCACCCCCACAGCCTCCAGCTGGGCCTTCTGAGGTGGAAGAGCGGCTGCAGGGAGCGGCTGAGCAGCTGCAGAAGGAACTGGAGAATCTGAAGGGACAGCTGAAGGCCCAGGTGCAGGACAATGAGAGCCTGAGCCTCCTGAACCGGGAGCAGGAGGAGCGGCTACTGGAGCTAGAGCGGGCGGCCGAGCGCTGGAGTGAGCAGGCAGAGGAGCGCAAGCAGATCCTGGAGAGCATGCAGAGTGACCGCACCACCATCAGCAGAGCACTGTCCCAGAACCGAGAGCTAAAGGAGCAGTTGGCTGAGCTGCAGAACGGCTTTGTCAGGCTGGTGCGGAGCCTGCAGGCCCTCCTTACTCACAGGGAACACACCCCTTCACTGCAAGGGATGGGGTGCTGTCCACCTCACAGGAAATGGTAGTGAGTGGTGAAGGCACCCAGCAAGCCAGAGCTCCAGGGTGTGGGAGTGATCAGCAGTCTTCCCTGCTCTGTGGGAGGAGGGGCACATGCAGGTCTGGGCACCCTACCCACATTGGATCCTGTTGACTGCTGCTTTCTCTCTAGACCAATGAGAACATGGAGATTACCAGTGCCCTGCAGTCAGAGCAGCATGTCAAGAAAGAGCTGGCCAAAAAGTTGGGCGAGCTGCAGGAGAGGCTGGGAGAGCTGAAGGAGACGGTAAGGCCTACCGCATATGGTGCCAGTCACTGGATTTGGGGAGGTGCAAGGCCTATCACAGATCAGCTGCAGCCTGCAGACAGGCTTGCAAATCAGCCTATGACTCTTGTATTAGAGATGGGTAGTCCTGGACTGCTCTTCATCTGGGCTAAAGCCAGAGCTGACTCTTTATAGTTGGAGGTTATACAGTGCTCTGGGTTTATGCTGCATTCACGTCCATTTGTCCAAATGTTTCCTATCACCAGACCTATTCATTAAACTTAAAAGATGAGTTTCCTCGTAGAAGTGTTGAAAGTTAAATGAGAAAATGTATATAAACTATTGGGCACTAGTGGTTTGTTGATCCCATCTGCGTTTCCGTACTTGGGGCCTAAAGTGGCGAGAAAGGAGACTGGGTATGAAGCTGGGTGCCTAGGTATGGGCCCAGGATATGGAAGCCTGCTCAGGCCTAGTCTTCCTGCAGGTGGAGCTGAAGAGCCAAGAAGCACAGGGTCTGCAGGAGCAGCGAGACCAGTGCCTGTCCCGCCTGCAGCAATATGCTGCTGCCTACCAACAGCACTTGGCTGCCTATGAGCAGCTGACTTCTGAGAAGGAGGCACTGCACAAGCAGCTTCTGCTGCAGACACAGCTCATGGACCAGTTGCAGCATGAGGAGGTGCAGGGCAAGATGGCAGCTGAAATGGCCCGCCAGGAGTTGCAAGAGGCCCAGGTGAGGCAGCTCCTGAGGCTGGGCCCCAGTGGCAGGATCTGGCCACCTCTGTACTTTCTCACTCTTTCCTGGCCCCTTAGGCACGCCTGGAAGCCACCAGCCAAGAGAACCAGCAGCTCCAGGCCCAGCTGAGCCTCTTGGCTCTCCCTGGGGAAGGTAAGACCACACAGGATAGGGGAGACCATTACTGACTCTTAACAGAAGAGCTGACATCTTTGGAGAAGCTTTGAAAATGGTTGGGCGTTCTCTAGTCAGTGGCTGGCCCCGGGGTATGCAGTGGGGTACAGAGGTAGGGCCTGAGCTGTCTTCCTTAGCCCACTCTGTCTACTGCTGGGATTATGAGAGGAGACAACCTCCTGTCTGCCCCCAGGAGATGTGGAGCAAGAGGAACAGGGGGAGGAGGCTCCTCGGCCCAGCCTGACCATCCCAGAAGACCTAGACAGTAAAGAGGCCATGGTGAGCTGGGCTCTGCCTTGCCCCTTCTCTTCCCTGCTTCTGTGGTCCCTTGCTTTTCTGCCCTCTTGTTTCTTTTGATCACCATGTTGTGCCCATCTGGGAGTAAGTGCTCCTCTGCCTGCCTGCCCTCCCCTCCCTTATGCTGACGTCTCCTAAGAAGCACAGTCCTTCTTGTGTGCAGGTAGCGTTCTTTAACACGGCTATGGCCAGTGCTGAGGAAGAGCAGGCCCGGTTACGCTTGCAGTTGAGAGAGCAGAAGGCACGTTGCCGGAGCTTGGCTCAGCTGGCAGCCCCAGTCCAAAGTAAGCTCGAAAAGGAGACAGAGGTGCCCAGGAATGTGAGTGACTCTGTGTCTGAGGAGAGCAACCAGGCCCTACATGTAGCCATGGAGAAGCTGCAGGTGAGGGCGTCTTTGGGGGCTGGGAGGGGGGGTTGGGACCAGCCAGGGCTCCTGAGTCTCTGAGACCTCTGTTTTGGTTCCAGAGCCGCTTCCTGGAGGTCATGCAGGAGAAAGTGGAGCTCAAGGAGAGGGTAGAGGAACTTGAACACTGTTGTATCCAGCTTTCTGGAGAGACAGACACCATTGGTGAGCTGGAGCCCAGCCTAGTGCAGTGGGGGTACACATGGGGCAGATTGGGGGGCCTCGGCGTCTGAGCCTTGTCCACCTGCCTGCCACCGCACAGGAGAGTACATTGCCCTCTACCAAAACCAGAGGGCAGTGCTGAAGGCTCGGCACTTGGAGAAGGAGGAGTACATCAGCAGGCTAGCCCAGGACAAAGAGGAGATGAAGGTAAGCCCACACGTCTGTGGTCCAAGCCCCATCTAGGCTGGCTGGGATACTCAGCTTGAGTGCCTGTCCCTCCAGGTGAAGCTGCTGGAGCTGCAAGAGCTGGTGTTGAGGCTTGTGAGCGAGCGTAATGAGTGGCAGAGCAAGTTCCTGGCAGTCTCTGAGAACCCTGCTGATGTGCCCACCCCAGTGCCCACAGGCTCCGAGGAGCTTGGAGCTGCTGACCAGCAGGGTGGTGAGTAGAGCCCCTGGCTTGGGCAGGCACCAGGGGAAGACTCCCATGGCATGCAGAGCCCTGACACCTCCCTCCCCTTTCTCTAAAGACCTTAGGGAGGTGAGCCTGGCTGACAGTGTGGAGTCTGTACAAGGAAAGGCTGGGCCACCCGCCCTCCCTGAGAACCCCACTGCACAGCAGATCATGCAGCTGCTGCGTGAGATCCAGAATCCTCAGGAGCGCCCAGGCCTGGGCAGCAACCCTTGCATTCCCTTTTTCTACCGTGCTGATGAGAACGACGAAGTGAAAATCATGGTTGTCTGAAAGACTGCAGTCAAAGGTCCTGCCCCAACCCAGCCCTTCCTCAGTCACCCTGCCCTCCAAGTCACCTCCACCCTCAAGGGGCTGAGGAAGTCGCTCAGTTGGTAGAGTACTTGACTGCCATGCACACAGCCCTGGGTTCTGTCCCTAGCACCTCGGAAACGGGTGCTGCTTGGAACTGGAGCACTGGGGAAATGGAGGCAGGAGAATCGACCACCCTCATCTACCTAGTAAGTTTGAGACCACACTGGGCCACACTGAGACCCTGTCTGAAAAAAACCCCAAAGATAAGACTCCTTATATTAATGTGGGATACAAACAGGGACAGGCCCTGTGCCCTCTTAGCCAGGGCGGTTTTACTTTCTAAACTCCCGTTAGAGAAGGGAACACCGGACTTGGGTGGTCGAGCAGACTGGTAGCTGGTAGCTTCCTGGCCAAGCTGTCTTTAATTGGGCATTGGTCCCTTACTCAAGACACTGGGCAGAACCATTTGGTAGCATTTTCCTGGCAAGGTGCAGCATAGGCTGTAGCTGCAATCAATCTAGCATTCACGGGGCTCTTTTTTTCTTGCCATCTCTCATTCCCTTCCACCCTCCTTTTCCTCCTCAGTCCCTCTTATCTTACTTTCTGTAGATAGTGTCTCTGTAGCCCAGGCTAACCCTGAACTCACTACACATTGAACTTGTGATTCTCCTGCCTCACCATTGTGCCTGGTGTTTTGCAGTGCTAAGCAGGTACTCTACCAATTGATTTATACTCCCAGCACTATGTACCTTTTTGTGTGGTAATGCTGGGGATGGAACCCAGGGCCTAGCACATCCCCAGACCAACTCCCATCTTCTTAGAGGCACTTTAGGGCAGTGGGGCTGGGCAGCATTTCATGGGTCCCCAGGCAGTTCCAGAAAGCATCCCACTTAGTAGGGCTTCCATCTTTTTAGAGGCACTTTGGGACAGGGAAAGTGGGTACTATTCTCTCAGGCCTTATGACAATTGAGGAAACTGTACACCAAGCAGGATAGAGGCTGCTGGGGGGGGGGGCTCCCCTCTGGTGTACATATTGTACCTGTGTACCATTTTGTATATTCCGGGGTAGGGACACCCCCTGTATCATAGTGGAAGTTGGAGCTGGCAAGTGGGGAGGAGGTTCTAATCCTTGGGGCTGGGAAACTTATTTATT
Source organism: Onychomys torridus (assembly GCF_903995425.1). Lineage (NCBI taxonomy): Eukaryota > Metazoa > Chordata > Mammalia > Rodentia > Cricetidae > Onychomys > Onychomys torridus. Next base: position 6,626,915 of record NC_050446.1, on the reverse strand, counting down.
GGTAGTGGAGGACAGAGGACAGGAGGCAGAGATGGGGTTGTAGCACCCTGCTGATGCAGCTCCTCTTTATTTTGCTTTTTACTTGGGAAATAAATGGATTTAGCCATACTACTGGGCCTAGGGTGTTCCTGTCACTGGGTTCTGGGGTTAGCCTCATGTTGGCACTGAGCAGGGAGTGTCCTGCCAGCAGAGGGCAGGCTTCTGGCCTGTAAAGAGCCCAAGGTTTGAAGTGCCTAGCAGGACTGATTGGCACCCATCGTCTGGGTACTGCTTACTGAAGCCAAGGGATCCCAGGGGCGTGTCATGGGGCTAGAGTCAAGCCTCATGACCTGTATGTAGTGGAACACCTATAGGTAGGGTGCAGCACCTAAGGGTGCTGGCTTCCAGGCCAGGCCTTTTCCATTCTGTCCCCTTTCTCCTAGCCTCTCCATACATTGGACCTGTTTGGTTCTCTTCCTGGCTGGACTCATGGTCCTGCCCCCAATGGTGGAAGCAGTTCATAGGATGAGGTCCTGATAAACTCTTCTTATATCACCCTGCATTCAGGGCCCAGTGTTTACACTCCCCTCCCCCCAGCTCCACAGAGAATATGAACCAGCAGAGGACACACAATTCCCCATCATCCAGAAATGGGTTTTATTCTCAGCCAAGAGACAGCAAGACTGGTGGCTCTCAGAACCGTACAGCTGCTGGTGCAGCATCCCCATGCTGCAGGGTGGGAATGGCCGAGGGGATGGCTGTCCACAGGCCAAGAGGACAGGGAAGCTTACTGGAGGTGGCACATTGGAGGAGGGGTGTGTGTGTCAGGGTGACAGCGTTCCCTTGTAGTTGGACCACAAGACTCCACAAGGACAGCATGATGGTTGATTCTCATACTACAGGCCAGGCTGTGTCAGCCATATATATGTATATGTATATATATATATAGGTATATTTATAGATATTTATAGAATGTCGCAGGAGCAATACCACAGAGGGGCACAAGTTTTCACCAACATCACGTCTGGATGTGTCAGCTCACCACTACAACAGACTAAGTCACAGATGAAGGGGGCACGCTTTGGGGCCGGGGGAGCCACTTTCAAGTCACAGAACGGCTGTCCAGGCAGGCTTGGTAAGGGAGGTCTCCGAGGAGTAGGAGGGATCTGGTTAGAGGTCGAAGGGGGGCCTGGGGCTCTCAGGACGGGACGGACTTGCCTGACCCGATCGGCTGGCAGTTGGAGAGAAAGCCAAGAAAGAACCGGAGAGAGAAAAGGAAGGAGAGCTGGTAAGGAAGAGCAGCCACCCCCAGCAGAGGCAGGGGGATGAGGCAGGTGTGCATGTGGACAAGGCTCCCGGAAAAGAGGCAGACAGGTGATGAATGAAAAAGGGAAGATGGGGGTGCTAGGCCATAACTAGCAGGCAGTCTGGGTGGAGGCAGGGTGGCCCTCTCTTGCCACTCACACGGCCTCTCACACATCACCCAGGCAATGCGCCCACAAGGCCTCCCTCTTCTCTGGTCACTGTTTCTCCCATCTCACTGGCCCAGGGCCACCCCAAGCCTCAGGGAGTCCCATGGAACAGCCATGAGGCCAGAAGTGCTTGAACCAGGAGAGCAAAGCTAAAGGGGTGACTGGAGGGAGCGCTGAGGCCCCTCAGGTGGTCAGGAAGCCCAGGAGTCCTCTGAGGGGATCCTGGGGGGCTGGGAGGCAAGCAGCCGATGCCTGTGGCCATAGACTTATAAGTCTAAGAGGGGAGCCTCCGCTGGTCGGGGGGCTGCAGGTCGCGTAGGTGAGGCTGGGCCCTTCCTGCTGGGGAAAAGCAGAAGGGTGAGCGTCAGTGTCTGGGGAAGAGCTGGGACAGGTCACTGAGAGGTCCTGTGGTCAGCCAGGCAGAACTCCAGCTGACTTAACAGGTCAGTAGATACTGCAGTGCCATTAGCTAAAAGGTACAGGCCACTCTGAGGAGAGGCCAAGTGTAGAAACTAATGGGCTGTCACTGTATGTGGGGCTGAAGACATGGCCGTTAATTGCAATATCAAGGAGGAAAGGAAAGGGGGCTGCTCTGTCTCGTCTGTGAGCTGTCATGGGCTGACAGAATGGCAAAGACATTTAAATGTTCTGAAATCAACCAATCAGAGCCCTGGCTACTGTCTGATTATCATGTTTGCTCTGTGGTGGATTTAGATGCCCATACTCCCAGGCTGTGAGCTGGATGCTCTCTATCTTGGCAGCACAATTCAGACTAGGTATGAGGATGAAGTCCTAAGGCCTCTAGCCCCTTCAGAGGCCAGCCACAAACATCCTCTCCAAGCTGTCCCTACACTGTTAACGAGTCTGGTGTCTCTGACAGCTCCAGGGAGCACCCACATCTACTAGCTTGGGCATGGAACCTGTCCCGAGAACCCTCAGTTTAGGCAAAAAGGCCTTGAGTAGGGGTGCTGAGTCCCGAGGCTCCCTGGGAAGAGAGAGAGCCAGCTGGCAGAGGTCAGGAAGAGGGAGTCTAGAGCTGCAGGAGGAGGGGCCTGGCTCAGAGGTTCCAAAGTTGTCCTCAGCATGGAGCTGGTGCAGCGAGGAGGGAGGGGCAGACACACTTCATGCAGCAGGCTGAGAGCATAACCTACCGTAGCTGACACTCCTCAGGGGTCACTGATAGTGATTCTGAAAGACAGCACGAAATCAACAGGGCAGTTCACAAACACACAGCTGGGCCAGGCATGGGGTTAAGGGTCACACACACGCACACGCCTGGGCGTGCACACACATGCTGTGAGGCCTCAAGGCCCTGCATGCACACGCAACACACATGCCCACAAACACGCATACATCTCCCCTCCCACCTCCCAGTGCCCAGCACCATTGCGGGCCAATACGTGCAGCACGGATCTGGGACATGCAGCCACTCGACACACTGAAGCACACACATGAGCTGTCACAACACAGAAGCTCGCCTGCACACAGAAGGCCTTTGCACCAGCTCCTGCACACTCAGGCCTGGCGTGCTGACAGGGTTACCACACTGCTCCATAAGGGATGGGGCTTGCACTCTAGGACCTAGCTGTCTGTCATTCTCCACCCAGTAATCATCCACGGTTCTCTACAGCATCGAGTCTCCACAAATCATCTCCAACCTGACCCACTCTACAGCCAGCCTCATTTGCCATCAATATAGCAGCCCACGGGCTCCATCTGACCCTGCCCTGGAAAAGCGGCAGAGCACTTAGGAGAAGGGAAATGGAGCCCTGGGAGGAAGAGGGCTTGCTAAAGGGAAGTGAGGCAGTACCCCTGGACTCCCAGTCCCAGGACATGCTGCCTGCCTTTACCCTACTGTTTCATCATCAGAGCCCCACAGAGCAGGCCTACCCCTACCTCATCTGGATGGGGATTAGACCCCCAGCTCTGCCCTTCAGCCATCCAGGTTCCCAAACAGATGCTATTGGTCTGTCTGATAATGTGATCCTTCTCAGAGACCAAGGTCAGTGGAAACTGGGCAGACTGAGTCAGCTATTAGAGTGAACTTACTGGAAAGCAGGTCATGAGTCAAGAATGCAAAGCCAAGGGGTGAAGTGTATTCCTTTTCCCTAGAGACCGCTGGCAGCAGACTGTCCATGGTTCCTAGACCCCTTCCCCAGCTTCCGATCCTACTCCATGCCTGGGTGCCACTCACATTCACACCCGTGTGCACGCCCACACACATCACACACCTTGCTGGTCACACAATCACAGCCTGGCCTGATCCTGTGGGCCAGAGGCTGGAGCCACCCTGGGACAGCTTAAAAGAGTCAGGGCTGGAAAGTGGGGTATCACGGCAGTTCTGACTGTAACTGAAGAGATCCACGTGTCTCAAAGAGAGCATCTGGGGTCAGAGCCCTAGACGTGAGGTAGGCTCACTAGGAGCTGGACCGGTGAGTGGAGAACGGAATTGAGGAGGATGGAGGGCAAAGGTTTAGAAATGCAAAGTGTGGGAAGAAGAAATGCAAAGTGGAGAGAAAAATGAAAAAGGAAGGAAGCGCCATGCAAGTGCTGAAAAGGAGGGGGTAAGTGGTATAAGTCCTAGAGCCCCCTCCCTAGAAACGACCACCTCCGGGACTCAGCGCCCTCTGCGGATCAGGACCGTCAGCCTGCGACCGCAGGTCCCTTGGCCTTGCACCCACCCACCCCAGCGCCTGGGATTGGAGAGGTTCGCTTCCACTGCTAGGCCAAGATCTAGAATCCGACTCCACCTCCCTCCCAGTCATGCCCGCCTGGCGGCCTTTCCTGCTGCTTTCAGCCCCTACTCACCTGGGAACCCCAGGCGGGGCGCGGTTGGGGCGCGAGGGCACCTGGGGAGGGGGGCCGAAGGGATCAGGGGAAGCCCCCGGCCTGGAGGGCACGGGGGGCGCCCCCCCCAGGGCGGATCCAGCAGGCGGAGGCCCAGGAGCAGGGCCCCTCGACCCGGGCCGGGCTGGGGGCACGGCGGGGGCTCGGCGCTGCGGCGTGGGGCTGGACGTGGGCGATCTACGAGCGACAAGGGCCGAAAAAGCGTGGAGCAGAGATGAGCGGTTCCGCTCTCAACAGGGACCCCGCCCCCAGCCCAGGCTGTCCCCGCCCATGCAGCAAGCCCCGCCCACCGCGGCCGCTGACAGCGTCGCAGCCTAAGCCCGGTCCCCCAGCGGCGCCACCCGCCCTGCAGCCAGAGCTCACGGCAAGCCCCGCCCCGCGACAAGCCCCGCCCTCTTCTAAGCTCCACCCCTCGCTCCAGGTGGGAGCCCCCGAGACCCGGGCGCGCCACTGCCCGGTCCCGGCCCTCCTCCCGCGGGCCCCGGGCTGGGGGGCTTTGGGGCCGTGGGGGCCGGCCCTGGTACCTGCGTCCGGCCGGTACGCTCTGCACCTGCAGCCAGGAGTCGTCCACGGGCGGGGGCATGGGCGTGCTGACAGTGGTCGTGTTGATGTCGCCAATAATGCTGAGCGCCTCTTTCAGTGCGTGGTACATGCGCAGCATCTCGTCGCGCCGCTGAGCCTGCTCGGCCGATTCCTCCATCAATGTGTTCTGGTCCCCGCAAGAGTACAGGTTGGCCAGCAGCTCGGAGAAGATAAACTCCTTGGTCTGTGAGCGGGCAGAGAAGGAGGGAAGGAAGGAGGGAAGGAGTCTGGAACCTGATGACTGTGCCACTCTGTCGCTGGCCAGAACTGCTGGGAGCTGGGGTTTGGCATTACTTGGTGCCTAAATACGTAGATCTCTTCAAACCCCATCCTTCATTCTCAGACGAGAATACATAGCCAGAGAGGGAAGTCACACGCCCTAGGTCTGGGATCTGGGAGGAGACTTAGAACCTAACATGTCGCCCAGACAACTGCCGCCTAAGTTTATGAGCCTTTCTCGGGACCACAATAAGGAAGAAGATAGTTTAAAATGTCCCGAGGCCCTAGAAAGAAAGTAATAAATATATAATTATAATGTGTCCTTGGATTGAGTGAAAGGTGTCAGTGTCTGTAGTGGAGGTTTAATTCCCACTTAAAATCCCCAGGCAGCAAGGCAGTGGTGGTGCATGCCTTTAATCCCAGCGCTCAGGAGGCAGAGGCAGGTGGATCTCTGTGAGTTTGAGGCAGCCTGGTCTACATAGTTCCAGGACAGCCAGGGTTACACAGAAATCTGGGGCAATCTTGTGAGATGTTGACATCCAATCTCACTGACTCCTTACCCCAAGATCTATTGAATGGCAGCCATGTGCCCGGCTTTGTGCTGCCCGCCCCCACTTCATAAGCACTCCGTCCTCAACTCTATTATTATCGTCCCTATTTTACACATTAGCAAACAGATGCAGAGATGGTAGTTCATCTGCTCAAAGTCACACAGGGAATTTGTGGCACAGCCAGCAGCATTCAATGCACTTCTGCTTTCCTGGGGCCCTGCCTTTTCACTAAGCTACAGGCTGTGGTGGCTCTGTGAGGTGTATTTCAAAGCAGCACCTGGGATCTCAAAAAGTGCAGATTCCTGGCTCCTCCTGAAGAACATGCATGTTTGGGTCAACCTAGATATGCATATCTATTTTTCAACTGCAAATTCCCAGAAATTCAAATTAAAATGATATATTTCCACCGGATATGTAACATCTGGTTTACAAAAACTTAATGGGAAAATAGTATGCAACATATCTTATTAATTAGTATTTTCTACATTGAAGCCAGGTGTAGTGGGACAGGCCTGTCACCTCAGCACTCAGGAAGCGGAGAGAGCCAGGTAGAGATCATCCACAGGTTTGAGGTCAGCCTGAGCTCCACAGCAAGATCCTATCTCAAGAGTCAAAACAATAATATTTTCGATATCTTGCCTTAAAATAAATACTATTAAAATTAGGGATTTTGGAAACAGGCATAGTGGTGTACACCTTTAACCCCAGCATGTGGAAGGCAAAGGTAGACAGATCTGTGTGTTTAATGCCAACCAGAGAGCTACATAGTGAGTTCCTGTCTTGAAAATAAATAAATGAATGAATGAATGAATGAATAAATAAATAAATAAATATTAAGGGTTTGGGGATTATGGGGTAGTTTAGTAGATAAAAGTGCTTGCTGCTGCCTGGTGTTGGTGGCACACATCTTTAATCTCAGCACTCAGGAGGCAGAGGCAAGCGGATCTCTGTGAGTTCGAGGCCAGCCTGGTCTACAGAGTGAGATCCAGGACAGGCACCAAAACTATACAGAGAAACCCTGTCTCGTAAACAAAACAAACAAATAAATAAACAAAAAAAGTGCTGCCAAGCCTGATGACCTGAGTTCAATCCTCGAGACCCACACAGTGGAAGGAGAACGCCAACCCCCTCAAGTTGTCCCATGACCAACACAAACCACAATGGCATGTGTTCACCTGCCCTGTGTGTATATAAATAATATAATAAGCAAATAAGCCAGCTGGCTGCTTGCTTACAGAACCACCCTGCATCATCGCCCCCAACTATGGACATACATTGTTGATCATGAGGTGCATGATGGTCTTAGGCATGAGATCCCGCACAGTCTTGTTGACAATGGCCATGTACGAGTCTACCAGGTTCCGAATGGTCTCCACCTGCCGCTCCAGCTGAGGGTCCATGGAGTGCATGAAGCTATCAGAGCCGTTCTCCTCAGTCTCGCTGGCCTGCCATTGGGAACACAGGGCATCAGTGGTAGGGCCTGTGCAATCAGACTCCCGGTGTCACTAAGACTCAGTCCCTGCGAGGGTGTCTGCCCCACAGAGGCACTGAGGACAACTGGGGCCTGAGGCTCCCCACGTTCAGCATTGACTTGACTCTGATCCTAGTGGCTAAAATTTGTCCCCCTTTCTCAATTCATACATTGACCAGGGTTGGTGCCAGGCTCCAGGAGCATGGCAGGAAGCTGGGGAAAGGCACACTTACCTTCTCCTTGTCCTGGAGGCCCACATCAGAGACACAGAAGCCACATCAGCCACCACCAGAGAGCACATTTGAAATAGACAAAGAAAGGAGGGGATTGTGTGAGCCTAGTGCAGCGTACTCAGCTGGTACATACAGACACTGCCACAGTGATGGAGGGAGGTGTGAGAAGGTGACTTGAAGCCACCAGTGTATGAAAGTTCAGGAGATGCCCTCCAGCAGGGAAGGGGATACATAAAACATCCACTGGAGGGAAATGGGGAAACCAGAGGGCTTTGTTCCAAACCCATGCAGGTAGCCTGCTTGCCCTTCATGAGTCAAAGGACTCAGAACCTCTCAAAGCCTGGTGCCCTGGGATCCTGAGGGAAAGCAGCTGGCTCCTCCCCTCGCTCCGCCACCACTCACCCCAACTCGCTCAGGGTACACGCCAGCCCTCAGGAAGGAAGCCTTCCAGCTGTCCACCTCCTCCTGTGTCTCACAGGCCAGTTCCAGCTGCCGGTAATCCTTGTAGACATTCCTGCAAGATGGGGTAGGCGGGAGGGAAGGTGAGGAAATGCCCCACCCTGCTCGGAGGTGTGGGCTTTCAGGTCCTCGTGCCTAGTATCGATCCCTGGCTTTCTTATTGACCCTAGGCAAGGCTCCTCCTCTCTTCAAGCCTAAGTGTTCTCATTTTGGAAGTAGGTTGGTAATGAGTCCTGTCTGCTGTGGCCATTAGGATGCTTCAGGTGGGAAAGTAGCCCGATGTGTAGAAAGGGGTTGAAGCCAGGCATGGTAGCACACTCTAAAGCCCACACTTGAGGGGTTGGGGATTTAGCTCAGTGGTGGAGCACTTGCCTGCAAGCAAAAGGCCCTGGGTTCGGTCCTCAGCTGCAGGGGGCTGGGGCAGGGGAGACAAAGCCTGTACTTGGGAGGCTGAGGCAGGAGACTCTTCAGTTTGAGGCCAGCCTGGACTACTTAAACAAGACTCTCAAATAAAAGGAAGGCAGGCTGCACAGTCAGGTGGTGCAGCCCTGCTTGGGTCTCAGGCCCCTTCAGCACCCTCCCCGGCTTTCTGGCAGCTGTTTGGGATTTTTTTCATAGTAGGAAAGAACCCATATCAGAACCAGCCTGGAGCTGGGGAAGTGAAGTCTAGCCCCGAGCCCATCCCAGAGGAGACTGGGGCTTTAGACTTTTTGTTTCTAGTGCCTGGCAGAGTGTTCTGGGTAAGTGGCTGTGAAAAAAGGAGGGAGGGAATGAGGAAGGGGAGGGGAGAGGAGAAGGGGAAGGGGAGGATGCCTAGACATGGGCCTAGCCCTCAGGAGAAACTTAGTAGCTGTCTGGGTTTGGGCACCCATCTTCTTAGAGCAGGCAAGGTGTGGGGCTTGCAGGGTCGGGGTCTCAGCAGCTCAGCCAGGGCAGGCAAGCACCTCTGCTCTGTGTTGAAGAGAGCGAAGATATGCTTGCTTGACATGAAGCCCTTCTCCACATCCCGAAGCTTCAGATTGTCCACAGACAGCATGTACTTCTTCTCTTTCTCCTGTTGGGAGGAACGAGAGGTCAGTCTGGCACTGACCTGCCTCCATCCCTCAGAGTGTTCCTTGTTGGTGAGCACCTGGGACTGTGAACACCCAAACAGTCCTGGGCTCTTGCCCTTCCCGCTGCACACACACTGCACGTGGTGCTATACAGTAAATCCTAGCCATGGAGCCCTGACTCCATCTGGGCACCCCTCCCCATGGCTTTCAAGCCAATCCCAGCAGCCCTGTATATATGCCATAGCTTAAGGGGCTGGTGAAGGCAGTGAGACTGAGGAGGTCTCCCTCATCTCACCGTAAGCAAGTCCTGGAGACAGGCCAGGCTGGGCCTCAGGCAGGGATGGCTCACATGAGACTCTCTCGCCTCCAAGCCTGGCTGCCTCTGACTTCATTTCCTGACTACAGAGATGGGGGGTGGGGGGCAACTACACTAGCCCCAGAGGCTTCAAAGGGTTGGCTCAGCCCACTCCCTCTCTCCCTGCTCCAGCTATCCATGTGTTACCAATCAGACACACAGCACAAGCCTGGAAATTGTATGTCAGTGAGCACATATGTGTGGTTCTGTGGTTGTTGCAAGGCCAAGCAAGTCCATCATCATTGTGTGCACTTGTGTCCATAGGACATAATACATGTATGCATGCATGGGACCATGTGGTGTTATGACCATGCTTGTCACTGTGGATGTGTGTGGCAATTGTGAATAGAACGGAAGACTAAGGGGCCACAGTCTTATATATGGTTTGTGCAGTGGTCTAAACATGTTGATATGATGTTTTGTGGAAGAAGTAACATAAATCTGTGGACAGATGTGTCTATGTCTGTAGGCTGTGTGTCCCAGGGTAAGGGCTTAGGGACCCTGGGAGGAGGCACCCCCGATGGGGCACCAGGAAGAAGTTACTGCTGCCTGTATGCCACTGGCCCACCCACCCAATAACCACAGAGCCTATGCAGGAGGGATGGTCTGTGTAGGACTCCATAGCTTTGCCTAGGATCTCAGGTGGGGGCTGGGTTAGGAGGGCCTAGCTTTCCCACCCTGGCGTCATCTCCACCCCTCTGTCCCACATACCCGCCTGGCCTATGCAGCCACATAAAGCCCTCTTTATGCCAGGCGGGTGGCCGGGAGCCCCAGAGGGCGGCTGGGGGAGGAGAGGAGGAAGTTGTACACGCGGCCAGGGAACATCTGGAACCCATCTAGGGAGGCCCGCCACAGCCGCCTTGTGCTCCGGGTTGGACACTAGGTAGGAGTGGCCTCCTCCCCCAGCCCTCCCTTCCTGCCGGCCCCCTCCCCAGGCCCCTCCTTCCAGCCCAGCTCCCGCTCACCCCTGCCACGTCAAAGGAGGCAGAAGGGGAGTTGGGAGCAGAGAGGGACCACGGCTGGCCGGCTGGGGCTGGGGGATGTGGGAGCTGGGGCTGGGGGCATCGTATCTTCAAGGGATGGGTCCAAAGCTCCCACCGGATGGACAGATGCTGCTGCCTGGATGGACCAAAGGATACCTCCACTCCGTCTACCCAGTGTTTAGACTACCTGTTCAGGACTCCCAAATTGTACAGTAGTCTGCACATTGGTTAGGCTGGGCTGGGTTAGACCCTCGGCACCGTCGCTGGAGAGCCGCACCAACCCCGCTGTCTTCCAGAACCAGAGCCTGGACCTGGGACAGGGAACTGGAGGGCACAGGGTTGACTGGGAGGGGGTGCAGAGCTTTGGGACAGATGGGAGGTTGTGGTGATGGGGGAGGGCAGCGGAGGAAGATGGGAAAGATGGGGGGGGGTCGTCGGAGCTGGTGATGTGGGTGACTGCCTGTCTGTCAAGAGGTTTCCCCAACCCAAAGACTAAAGGGCATGCGGCTTGGGCAGGGGGGACCAGACCGCTGCCCAAGCCCAGACTCCAGCTATCCTAATGCAAAAATGCATTCACATCCCAACAATGCACTTCAGCACTCACGCTGCCAGAGCTCTGAGGCATGCATCTGTGCACTCCAGCTTCAAAGCGCACATCCATGCCCAGACACACATACAAGCACAAATTCACACTCAAGTGCAGGGTACTCACACTCAGACACACAGCCTCACAATGGGAAGTTCCCTTCCCCCATCCTCACTTCCCAAACACATACACATATTCTCAAATATCCCTCATTCACACTCCCTCCTCCAGCCCACCCCCCCCCCACCCCACACTGGCACACAAGCATAGACAATGAAGTCAATGCAAGCACATAAATTCACACCTAGGTGTTTATATCCACAACACACTCACAACACCCCCCACAACATCACACACACACACACACACACACACACACAGGCCCCACCTTACCACATACACTACTCACTACTCAGCAAGTTTCCACATACAACTAAACTCAAATCTATACACAAAACTCAAGGGGGGAAAAAAGGACCCGCCCTGGGTATATATTAGCCTTTCAGTCTGGCTCACCGGGTAGCCAGCTATGGAGCCGCCATCCCCCTAACTCTGTATAAAGGATCTTAGATATGGGAACGAGACCCATGGAGGCTGTCTAGGGGACTGCCAGGATGACATGGTAGGAAGCCACCTCCCAGCCCCACACCACCTCATACCCCATCCCTTCCAGGGGCCCCTGGGCTGGAGGAGAGGCCAGGGTTGGGGTAATGAGGTCCAGATGGTTTGGCGCCCCCGCCAGTAACGACAGGACCCCGCCCAAGGTGGGAGGTGGGGCCCCGTCCCAAGGCAGGCTTGGAGGATAACAGTGATCCAGGAGGGGGAATGGTGTGGCCCAAATCACAGCCCCCCCTCAAATGCCTGACTGAGAGCATCCTGTCTTAGGGCAGACCCCTCAGGAGGAAGAGGGTCCCTTCCCCCACTCCTTAGCCAGCTGGAGTTCATTACCACAACACCCCCTGTCTGTCTGCCCCCCCCCATTCTCACTGGTCACCTCTGGAATCCAGATGTGAAAGCCAAATACTCATTCTTAAAGGAGACCAGTAACAGGAGGGGAGTGATGGAGGCCTCTGGGTGCCTGAGGAGGCAGGGGCTATTCTGTGGGGTGGCTCTGCAGGCCATCATGGCTACTAGTCCCTTGGCCTGAAGGTATCCTGAGCAGTTTGCCTTGGTTGGCAGGGATTGAGAGTACTTGAAAGCAGGGGTTAACTGAGTGTCTGGCAGCTGGACATGTGTGTGTCATGGTCCTTCAGGGGCCACGGAAGAGGCGGCACGCCCTGGAGTGAGAAAACAGGAAGGCCACTGGGCTGCTGTGTCAGGGAGCAGCAGCCAGCACCCCTGCCTACCCACTCCAGGGTGTTCCAGGCCTGCCACCTTTCCCTTCCAGCCTAGATGAGGGGCACCTCCCTGGCTGCATACCCTACCCTGCCCTCATACAAGTCTTCAGACGTCGAGGGTGTGGTCTAGCCAACAGTTATCGATGGTATGCTCTGAGCCTGACCCTTGGCAACCAGTGGCCCTTGACTCACCTCATCATCTTTGTACCAGGACAAGTTCTCAGCAGTCAGCACAAACCAGTACTCCTTGGAGCCTCCTTTCATGATGCCAATGTTGTTGATGGTCAGCCACCCCTTTCGAATGACCTGGAACAAGGACGGGGCAGGAGGTCAGTGAGCAGGGGCCAGGCTTCCCCACAGAGCATGGGATGAGTGAAGAGGCATTAAAAGCGCCCTCCTCATTTCTCTGAGGCCTGACTACTGGTCAGAGAGAGTGGGGGCCAGACCTGCCCTAGTATGAACCACAAGTGGAGAGTGGAAGACAGGAAAACAAAGGTCAGCTGGGGATAGACAGCCTTGTAATAATCAGAGGTGTGTGAGCTAGGGATGTGTGAGTCAGAGATGTGTGAGGAAGGGATGTATGAACCAGAGATGTGTGAGCTAGGGATGTGTGAACCAGAGATGTGTGAGTCAGGGATGTGTGAACCAGAGATGTGTGAGCCAGGGATGTGTGAACCAGGGATGTGTGAGCCAGGGATGTGTGAGCCAGAGGTGTGTGAGCCAGAGGTGTGTGAGTCAGGGATGTGTGAGCCAGGGATGTGTGAGCCAGAGGTGTGTGAGCCAGAGGTGTGTGAGTCAGGGATGTGTGAGCCAGGGATGTGTGAGCCAGGGATGTGTGAGCCAGGGATGTGTGAGCCAGAGGTGTGTGAACCAGAGGTGTGTGAGCCAGGGATGTGTGAGCCAGGGATGTGTGAGCCAGGGATGTGTGAGCCAGGGATGTGTGAGCCAGGGATGTGTGAGCCAGAGGTGTGTGAGCCAGAGGTGTGTGAGCCAGAGGTGTGTGAGCCAGGGATGTGTGAGCCAGGGATGTGTGAGCCAGAGGTGTGTAAGCCAGGGATGTGTGAGCCAGAGGTGTGTAAGCCAGGGATGTGTGAGCCAGAGGTGTGTGAGTCAGGGATATGTGAACCAGGGATGTGTGAGCCAGAGATGTGTGAGCCAGAGGTGTGTGAGCCAGGGATGTGTGAGCCAGGGATGTGTGAGCCAGAGGTGTGTGAGCCAGGGATGTGTGAGCCAGGGATGTGTGAGCCAGAGGTGTGTGAGCCAGAGATGTGTGAGCCAGAGGTGTGTGAGCCAGGGATGTGTGAGCCAGGGTTGTGTGAGCCAGGGATGTGTGAGCCAGAGACTGGCCGCTTTGCTAGGAGTGAGTTCCCCATTGCTAAGAGCATGCAAGCAGAGTGCTGGCTGTGTGGACAAGGCAACCCCTCCTGCCACTTGAGCACCACTCTGACATGTTCCCAACCTTGGGAACTTCGTGCTCTCTGCTGTTGCTCCTCTCCCCTTTTTGCCTGGCATATACCTACTGGCCCTTCAGTGTTAGCTCAGATTTCCATGGTGAGCAGCCCTCCCTGCCCCCATGTCAGTCATGAGTACAGTAATGACCTCTGATCAGTCTCCTCTGTTTGCTTCTGTAAAGAGATGGCCATGTTACTCTCTCTCTCTCTCTCTCTCTCTCTCTCTCTCTCTCCCTCTCTCTCTCCCACCCTCTCTCTCCCTCTCTCTCTCTCCCCCTTTCTCTCCCTCTCTCTCCCTCTCTCCCTCTCTCTCTCTCAATGTGGGGAAAGGAGGATGAGGATATTATCCACTTATACAACCTTCCCAGCTAATTCATGATTTTCCCGGACCCCTTACCACCTTGCATAGTGCTGGACAGTCAGGGAGTGATGGGTAAATGCTTTGGTGCCATGACTAAATGACCGCTAAGCTGTGACAGTTCTAAGAGTCCTCAGGGCAGCAGGAAGAGGCAGAGCCACACATGTCTGGGCCTGAACCTCCTACAACAATTTCAGAATAACCAGCAAGAGCCCATTTTTATGACGTCAAGTAGTCAATCCCCAGACATCGCCACCGACCTTGGACACCACCACCAAGGGCAGGACTGTTGCCCAGACCCTGGCAGTGATACTGACTGAGGAGAAGGATTGCTTCAGCTCCCTCCCTGGCCCTGACCTCACTGGCTGCTTCTCTGAGCATCCAGAGGGACCCCTGGAGGCCTGGGGCTGGTGGTGAAGGCCTGGAGCACAACTTGCTTTGAAGCTTTCCTGACCTCCTCAGGCTTCTGAGACCCTCACTGAGAATTCAAATCACACAATCTACCAACATCTCAGCAGAGGATGATATCACTGCTTTGGTCAATTAGTAGGGCCACAGGAGTCAGGCATCCTGGCAACCCTCTCCCACCCTACTGGTGGGATCTCCTCAGTGCCTTGCCTTTGGAACTGAGTCCATCCTGTCTCAGGATCTGGCCTGTAGATCTTGCTACTCTGCTTCTGGTCTGCAGCCTTTCTTCTCCTCTTGGCCACTCCCATCTCTACACTCTCCCTGGCTAACCTAGCTCTCCTAGGTCTAGAGTCCCTGAACTGAAGGTTCTCATCCTGCCCAGGACTCTCAGAGGCCCTACTGGGGAGCTGTCTATAGGTCCAGGTCTCCAAGGGTTAGGAGCAGATTCTGGACTCCTGTCCAGGGACCAGCAGACACTGTCTGAGCTGAGCCTTCCTGAGATACAGTTCCTTTACACCTTCATTCTCTGAGCACCTACTGTATGCTGGGACCCAGGACCTGAGGCTGGAAATAACCAAGACCCAAGCCTGGATGGGAAACAGTATTTAACCAATCACAGCCTTTGGAAACCATGTGAGAACTGTAGAGGATTCCAGTACTCGTGTATACAACAGGGTTGAGCAAAGACTACTTAAGTGCTATTTCTGCAGACATTTTGAAGCATGGAGCAGGAAGCCAGGTGAGGAGGGACTGGACCCATGATTTTTCATCATCTCGAAGTCACTGTCAGCTTCTTAAAAACATGCCTGTCTCATATCCACTCACCCAAACACTCATCCCGCAGACATTTAAAGAGCACCTACCCACCCCACGGAGTCTAGCCCTGCAATCAGTAGGCGCTTGGCTTATGCACATTTATAGATGGGTGGATGGGACTGTGTGCGTGGCTGGGCTTTCTCTGTCCTGTGTGCTGGTATGTGCCAGGTGCTCTAGCCGAAGAGCGCCCTCTGCCCACATGCAGATCCCCATCACCAATGAGACTCCACCTCCCCTCACTGCACAAGCCAAGAACCCCAGTCCTGGTACTCACCAGAATCTCATCCTGCAAAGAGGTAACCATAGCAACCACGAGAAGCATTGGGGAGAGAGGAGAGAGGGTTACTGAGGCAGAGTGGAAAGCTTGTGGCTGGCAGATGACAGACAGGCTCTCTGGCCCCCGTGGACCCTTCCTCTTGGGAGGGGGTTTCCTCAGAACTCCAAGTCCATCCGGTCCCCTCCATCCTCGGACAGGAGCACGGGACCACTCACCTGGTTCCCTGAAGTCTTTTTCTTGTTCATCTGGTTGCTCCTCTGCTGAGCACTGGTGAGGGAGAGGAGAGGGGTCTCAAAACTCTCAAGAGGCCCAGCTCCACTGCTCATGGGGTCACACACACATACGGGGTCACGCCACAGCCCTGGGAGCACTCACTTGGCAAAGCCTATGAAGTCCTCGTGGTTGGTATTCATATAAGCCAGCTCAATATCGATGAGAAGCATGACCTTCAAGGGTCCACAAGTCGGTGAGCAAATAGAAAAGATGCCACAAAGTTTAAGAGTGCCTGACAAGCTAGCAGAGAGATACTTTCAGTACATTTAGAAGGTTAGTGCCCACAATCAGTAAAAAGTCCCTACAGTCAATAACTGAAAGACAAAAGAAAAGTCAAAACAGTCAAAGAACATGGACGGATATTTCATAGGAGACATGTTAACAGTCAATAAAGAATATAGAGAAACTGAAACCCATTGTTATATATAATTAATATATGCTAATAAAACCTCTTTAAAATCTGAAAAAGAAAAGGGTTGGTGGCACACGCCTTTAATCTCAGCACTCAGGAGGCAGAGGTAAGAGGATCTCTGAGTTCGAGGTCAGGCTGCTCTGAGAGTGAGTTCCAGGACAGCCAGAGAAACCCTGTCTGGAAAAAGTAAAAAAAAAAAAAAAAAAAAAAAAAAAAAAATAATCCTTTTTAACCCTAACAGTAGGTATTAATAAAAGGTCAGGATGGCATAGGGAGATGGAACTGTAATTCTTTTCCTTTTTTACTTTGTAAATATTTATTGATTATTATTTATGTTGTGTGTATGGAAATTTTGTCTGCACTTGTATATGTGCACAAAGTGCATGCAGTGCCCACAGAGGCCAGAAGAGGGCGTCAGATTCCCCCTGAACTGGAGTTACAGGTGACTGTGAGCTGCATGTCGGTGCTGGGAACTGAACCCCAGTCCTCTCTAAGAGCAGCCAGTGCTCTTCACCTCTGAGCCATCTCTCTAGCCCCAGAACTGTAATTCTAATTTTTTGTACAGCTAAGGTGAGGATGAAACACAGTTACCTACATGAGTGAGGCAAGAGAAACCACTGAGGAGAATTAGTGCCACCTGGTAGAGAACAATTTGGTAACGCTTCACGTTAAAATGAATACATACCTTTCTAGAATTATATCTCAGATATACTCATCAAATAATCAAAGATAGATGCCAGAATATCCAAGGCATGTAAAGTCCCTCCCTTTTGTTTGTTCTTTCTGTTTTATTTTCTCCTCCTCCTCCTTCTCTGAGACAAGATGTTGATGTTTGCTACCAGGCTAGTCTTGGACTCCTGAGTTTAAGGGATCCTCATACCTCAGTCTTCCCAATAGCAAGGACAAAAGGCCTGGGTCAACGTGCTTGGCTGTGGTATAATTTGTAATGGAAGAAAATTGGGAACAAACTAATGGCTACTAGAAAGTGAAATAAGTTAGGGTAACCTGACAACGAAAGACTTGGGCGGTGGCGGTGCACGCCTTTGATCCCAGCATGCGGGAGGCAGAGGCAGGCGGATCTCTGTGTTTGACACCAACCTAGTCTACAGAGTGAGTTCCAGGACAGCCAAGGCTACACAAAGAAACCCTGTCTCAGAAAACCAAAATAAAAAAAGAAAGACTCAATATTCAAAAGTGTAGGAAAAGGCTAGGCTGTGATGGGGGAAACACACACACACTGCAGATTCTGAAATGTAAAGCATTTGTACTTGAGTCTTAATTTTGTTTACATTGTGAAACAGGGTCTTATGCAGCCCAGTGTGGCTTCAAACTCCTTATGTAGCCGAGGATGGCTTTGAATGCCTCTGGGGAGGTAGGATTCCAGACAAGTGCCACCATGTCCAGCCTTGACTCTTGGTGAAGGTGACTGCTGAGGCCAGCCCCAAGTCTGCTCTTCCTATGAGCCTGGAGCCCGTCCTTCCTGAGGCCCACACTCTGCAAAGGATGCATGCCTGCCCACAAAGGACTGGCGAAGGCGTGTTAAGATGAAGTGAATCGCTTGCCCAGCGTGTCAGAGATAGTCAGCGGATGTTAACTAGTGCAATTATTGTCAAGAAAAAGACATGGAAAAGAAAGAAGAAAAAGGCATGATGGACAGCTGGAATATGATTCCTAGAGATAGAGTGATGCTGGGTGGGGTGGGGCTCAGGTGACAGAGTCCTTGCCTAGCAGGAAGGAAGTCCTGGCTTGAGTCTTCAACCTCCAAGCATCGCATAAACTGGGTGTGACAGTTTATTCCTATAATCTGAGTCCTGGGGGGTGGGGGAGGCGGGAGCATCGGTTCAAGTTTAGCCTTCGCTACATACTGAATTCAAAGCAGCCTGAGCTGTAGAAGTCTACGTGCACGCACGTTCTACACACACACACACACACACACACACACACACACACACACACACACACACACGGGAGGGTGGAGAGAGATATAGGAAGGGAGGGATGGAGGGGGATGCCGCAAAGCAACGTACCCAATGGATTTTGTGGAGGAGGTAGGTCAAGTGTATGAGAGCCATGTGTGTGTCATGGTGTGCATACGGAGGTCAGAGGACAGCCAGGAGCAGCCTTCCTTACCTTCTACCTTGTCTGAGGCAAGCTCTCTTGCTATTTACCATACACCAGGCTAGCTGGATTTGGGGCTCTACCCTCCTCTCTCTTTTGAGGGAAGACAGGGTCCCTCTATGGAGGCCAGGCTGGAACTTGCTATGTAGACCAGTCTGGCTTCAAATTCAGAGAGTGCCGGGATTAAAAGCGTGTGCGGTCACACCCAGCTTTCTTCGGCGGCTTGCCTTCCATTTTGCTGTAGGAGCCCTGGGATTGTAAGTGTACACTACCACGCCCGATCATCGTGGGTTTTGTGGATTCACACTCAGGTCCTCACACTTGCACAGCAGAGGCCTTACTCACTAAGCCCCAGCCTGTTTTTGTTTTTGTTTTTTTATTGGTTTTTTGTTTGTTTGTTTTGAAACAGGGTCTCTGTATGTGTCTAGGTTGGCTTCAAACTTTTGATTCCCCTGCCTCACCTCCAAGATATCTGGGGTTATAGCTGTTCATAAAGGCATCTGGCAGAATAAGGATTTAAAAACATGCAGGCCGATCTCTGTGAGTTTGAGGCCAGCCTGGTCTACAGAGTGAGTTCTAGGCCAGTTACACAGTGAGACCCTGTTTTGAGCCTCAGGAGGTCCAGAATGGGCTGGAATATCTCTGCTTTTCCAGGCCCAAAGATAACATCTGGAGTCTAAATTTGTGAATGAATGACTATTTCATAAATAGAGACGCAAAAGGAGCAGTGTCTGTGAGGGCTATAAGGTTAGCCAGAGACAAGGCAAACAAACGGAGAACGGCCTCCAGGGAGATGCCTGGACAGACTGCCAGAAGGCTGAAGAGGACAGACAGACTAAGAAAAAAGGGAGGCACTGGGTGCAGTGCTGCATGCCTGTGATCCAAGCACTCCGGAAGATGAGGCAGGAGGATCACGGGGCTGTTGGCAGCCTACAGGGTGGAGGGCGGGTGGGAAGGGAAGGAAAGAAGAAAGGGATGGACGGAAGTAGAGCAGAGGAACAAGAAAGGGAAGAAGAAAGGGGAAAGGAGAACATGGTGGGGATGTAAGAGTGCACCATCAGTATGGGGGTTCCTCAAGTAACTAAACAAATAGGACTTAGAATGTAGCTCAGTGGTAGTGTGTGTGCTTAGCATGTACTTGGCCCTACATTCAATTCCCAGGACCACTAGTGAAAACATGGTAGGCAGCATTACCACATGATCCATCAATTCCACTTTTGAGTACAGACCCCAAAGAACTGCAAGCAGGGACCTGAGGAAGTATTTGCACAGCCATATTTATTAGCAGGATTATATACAACAGCCAAAAGACGGCAGAGAGAGGCTGGAGAGATGGCTCAGTGGTTAAGAACACTGACTGCTCTTCCAGAGGACCCTGGTTCAATTCCCAGCACCCATAAGGCAGCTCACAACTATCTGTGACTTCTTTCCCAAAGAATCCAGTGCCCTTTTCGGGCTGACCTCGTGGGCACCAGACAAAAAAATGATGAACAGACATAAACACAGGCAAAAAACCCATTTTTTTTTTTTTAAGGTGGAAAGACTTCAATGGGTAAACAAAAATGTAGTGTATAGTTCACAGAATATTGTTCAAGTATTTAAAAAGGAATATTCTGGTAGACGCTACAGTACTTTGGATGAACCTTGAAGGCATTAGACTAACGTGAAACAAGCCATCCACCAAAGGATTAAAATACTGTATGATTTCACTTACCACAGGAACATAGATAAATTCATAGACACAGACAGAAGTGTCTGTCAGGAGCTGGGAGGGGACTGTTTATGTATGAGAAGTACAAAGTCAACTTTTCAAGACACAAAGTCTTCTGTGGTTGGAAGCGATGGTACCATGATGTCAAGGTACTCAATATCGCTGAACTTTGCCCTTCAAAAATGGCTAAAACAATCCACTTTCTGTTAACTTTCTCATCCCATAAGAAAATGGTCAGAGAGAACCAGACGTTACTTTGAAAAGATGAAGAGAGATGGAGATTGTGGCTCACCTGCTCCTTGGTGCGGCCCTCTCGTTCCCGGATGTGAGTGGTCACAATACGTTCCATCTCCTCCCGAAGACGCGGGTATTGCTGGAGCTGGAGAAAGGGCAGGAGGAGAGAAAGCCACGTACACACAGGGCCTGGGCATCAGGCACCCAACCCCACCTGAGTACAGGGACCCAGGGGTGTGGGGTGGGAGATATGCAGGGGAACACCAGCCAGGCCGAGAAGAGAGCCCTGGAGCCCCAGGAGGCTGATGGCACCAAGCCATGGCCACTCCTTTCACCCAAGCATGGACTCTAAACGGCAACTCAAGGGTCTTCCTGGTTCCAGGACCATCTTTACTGGCCCACCTGGGCAATTTCAATGGTCAAGGGGCAGTCTCCATGGGGAGAACTACAGAAAGAGTTGGCTGCAGTGGCCGCCATCTTGACAGTGGCCATCTTGAAGACCAACCCAGCAGATGGAGGGAGGCCTTTGAGGCATCTTTTCACTGGCCCTTGGGGTTACCCCTTGCCTTCATAAAGGCTTTAAGTGACAGCCAGGTGAGGAGTCAGGCAAGGAGCCACCTCCAGAGACCTATCCAGGAGAAACTGGGAAGGGGAGGCCCATGGTGGCAGTCAGCCTCCTGAGTCAGGCTGGGGACAGGAAATGCTCCTTGTCAGAGCGGAGGAAGGAGGAAAAAACAGTCACACCAGAGGACATGCAGGAGCCACCTGGCACAGGCATGCAAGGACACAGGGGACATGCAGAGATAGTGTGTCAGCAGCATGCGCAGTACCCCGCGGGGGCCTGGCTGGGCCCTGGGACCAGTTGGTATAACCCACCCAGTCCTGTCTCCCTTAGCATGCCTGTCTGCCGCCGTCATCTCAAGCTACATCTGCCAGGGTCTGAGACTTAGCAGACCTAGTAGGGTCTGCTGTACTCAATGTAGCCAAGGATGACCTTGAACTCCTAGGAACCCTGCCCTCGGCCCAGCCAGGTTCTGGACAAAGCCCAGATGACTCATTCTTCTGGAGCTTCTCTCAGCTGCCGCCTCTTCCTGAAAGCCTGTCCAGATTGAGGACTAAGAACTGAGTCGGGGCCTCCCTCTGCTGCCTCAGCCTCTTCCGTCTGTCTCGGGAGTAAATGTCCCCCAGGGCTGCAGCAGGGCCGGGCACCACCCATGCTCCAGGAGGGGGTGTTGGAGGAATGAGGAAATGAATGGAAGATGAACGTCTTTGCCCTCCTTGCCGGGTGAACAGGCAGGGGTTCCTCTGTCTTCTGGCTTGGAACCAACTTAGTTAGACAGGGCTTCTCAGTGAGTTTCTGAAGGTGAAGACCACCTGCCAGGACCACCCTTCCCCGAGGGGAAGCCTGGACAGCTCCTGGATCTACACTGTTCACCCTGCACTGGGTCAAGACTCTCAGGGGAATCCTGTGGGAGACATCCAAGCACTCTGTGCCTGGTTCTGAGGGCAACATGAAGGCCAAGGGGGCTGTCAGGATGGACAGGAGGACGGGAGAAGAGAGTGGGGCTCAGGATACCAGCCCAGGAAAGGCTGACTTGGGAGAAGACACATCCAACCTTCCTGAGGCTGTGCCAAGGTTGCAGCTGAGACATCCTCGCACAAGGGCCTGAGACCTGGGGCTTAGAAATGCTGGCTGGTCGGGTCTGCTGCCCTGTGCGCCTCTCTGTATGTAGCCTGTGAGTCTGGGCAGAGATGCGGGGCTGAGTCTCAGTCACCAGGCCTTTGAGGTGGTCCAAGGCTTCCTCCCAGGGCAGGGGTGGGAGTGGGGCTGGGAAGGATGGAGCAATTTGCCAAAAAGCATGGCCAGCTCCCTGCTAAGTGCCTGGATCTACGTGTCTCAAGTTTTCCACATGACCCATACAGACAGGCCGCCTCAGCCCTGAAGAGGTTCAGTGCCTTCCAGCATCTTTTTCCATGCTGGCTGCCTCAGAGCTCTGCCAGGACTTTTAACCAGTTTTTAAGATGAAACCTTTCTCTCTGGGTCCTTGGCTAAGCAGAGTAGCCAGCCTGAAGCCATGAATCCTTGGTTCAAAGCCTATCCCTGCCTGCTGACCACCGAACACTCCTTCCAAGTGTCAAGCATGATACTTCCCTTCTTATCTTATTCCTAACATCAAACGTTCAGCTGTATCCAGAGATAAAACAACAACACAAAACTAACCCTAGCAGGGCCAGGAGTAACACCAAACTTCTGACAGGAGTGGCTTAGAAAACACAGGTATTAAAAAAAGAAACAAACAAACAAAAACCACAAAGCCAGGTGGTGGTGGCACACGCCTTTAATCCCAGCACCCGGGAGGCAGAGCCAGGTGGATCTCTGTGAGTTCCAGGCCAGCCTGGTCTAGAGAGGGAGTTCCAGGGCAGCCAGGGCTACACGGAGAAACCCGTCTCAAAAAAAAAACCTAAAAAGGAAAAACAAAACAAAAACCCACACAAGTATAAGTGGATTTTGCCATATAAAGAAAAATGACTGCCGGAGTTAAATTGTAGGGCAAAAATACTGTTCTCCTTTAAGATCGGTGCATTCTGGGAAGCAAGCTCCCTGCTCTGGGGAACCATCTCAATAACCACAAAAGACTTAAATGTGAAATAGAAACAGCCTGATGTTTCTCTCTCTCTCTCTCTCTCTCTCTCTCTCTCTCTCTCTCTCTCTCTCTCTCTTTGTTTTGTTTTTCGAGACAGGGTTTCCCTGTGTAGCTTTGCGCCTTTCCTGGAACTCACTCTGTAGACCAGGCTGGCCTCAAACTCACAGAGATCCTCCTGGCTCTGCCTCCTGAGTGCTGGGATTAAAGGCGTGCGCCACCACCGCCCGGCCCCTTTCTCTCTTTCAAAACAATGGTTATCCTTGGCTAAATATGACTTTGGATTTTAGTGTTCAATATTTACTAATTCCCCTCAAAATGCTACACACATTCTTTTCTGCAACATGTTTTCCGCACTCCCTTTCCATCACAGAGGGACACGCAGACCGAAGCACACAAGCCTGTCTTGCCTCTTTTCTTTTGAGACAGGATCTCATGTAACCCAGGCTGGCCTCTTACTATGTAGCAGAGAATGAGCTTGACCTCATGATCCTCCTGCCTCCACTCCAGAGTGCTGGGACTGCAGGTGTGGACAACCACACCCACATGCTCTTTAAACCCTTGCGGTTTCCCACGTGGCCACATCACTTCACCTATTGATCGCCTCTGGATGAGCATATGGACTGCCTTCAAAGCTGTGTCATTCACAACTACTGCTCTCCTTAGGGATGCAGCTGAGCAAAGCATCCCACGCTGCGGACTGTTTGTGTCTAGCTATGTGTCTTCTAGGAATCTATCTTAAGGAGACCATCCAAGAGAAAGAAGTGTAATGGGATCTTCATGTGGGGGCCAGAAGTCAGTGTTGGGTGACTCTCGAGATCTGCCAGTCTGCCTTTCCAACATTGGGACCACAGATGTGTTGCTACATCTGTCTTTCCATGTGGGCACTGGGGATCCGAACCCAGACCTTCCTGCTTGTGTGGCAAATGCTTTACCAACTGAACCACCTCCCCTACCCGTTTTTTTTTTTATGATATTAAAAAATAGAGATTAAATGTTCAATGGGAAACTAGTCAGGCAAATTCATTTAATGACCTCTTATGTCACCATTAAAAATGCTTATATAGGGCCAGGCAGTGGTGGCGCACGCCTTTAATCCCAGCACTCCAGAGATAGAGGCAGGTGGATCTCTGAGTTAGAGGCCAGCCTGGTCTACAGAACAAGTTCCATGACAGCCAGGGCTACACAGGGAAATCCTATCTCAGAAAAAAAAATGTTTATATAGGGTATGTAATAATTCTACCCAGAGTGTGTAGAATAAAAAAAGCAATATATGGATCCAGTGTCAGCATGGTTAAAATAAACAAGCCAATTATGTGGTAGAAATAGGAAAGTTTTTGAAGTTAGTTATTTTACTGCATGCATTAATATTGTGTGTGCATGATGTGTATATGGGCACATATGCACAGTGAATGCTTTACCCACTGAGCCATCTGGCCAGCCCTGAAATATGGAAGTTTTTTAGCTGGGTGTGGTGGTTCATGCTTTTATTCCTAGTGCTCAAGAGGCTGAGCCAGGAGGACTGCCATGGAGTCTAGGTCAGCCTGGGCCAGAGAGTGAGGCTATGTCTCAAAAAAGGGGGGGAGGGGGAGGAGAGGTGGGTGAAGGGAAGGACAGAGACGGGGAGGGGATGGAGGAGAGAAAAGAACAACAAAAAGCCAGTGTAAGCATTGGAGCATGCTAAGTGCCTACTGGCAGGATTCTAAGAACACAGACCTCTCATAGACCTGGCGGCCTTTCTGCCATGGGTTGAGCCCAGCGGACAGAGGGCCTGGGGACCCAAGGGCTCCACAGCACAGGGACCAGAGAAAAGAACTGGGTGGCACTTACTAGAAACTCAGAGTTAAGGCAGATGTGTGCTCCACACATAGACCTCAGCCCGAGGGACATTTCAGATCCACGCAAGGTTCAGCTCACTGCTGAGGGCAGGGACAGCATGGGGATTCTGGCAAAGCACCCACTGCCAATGGGAGCCGAAAGCAAGCGCTGCTTTGGACAGCCTGGCTAAAAGTCCTCAAAATGGCCCAAAGCGGACATATAAGAAAAGGGCATCAAAAAGGTCACAGACAACTTAAAAGAGGCTCCTATGTGTTTGACTCAGGTAGACTGTTGTCACTGAGCAATCCAGTACGCTTTAGGGCAAATTGGTTTTGAGGTCCTGGGATGGCTCCCCTATCCCCAGAGGCCCCCCTGGGCCCTCTTTGTAAGTCACTCTCTGCTCTCCCTGAGATCTGTCTGGTCACCTGTAAAGCAAGGACAATGATGTTGCCCACTTCTTAAAGGTGTTGAGAGGACTAAATCAGACATTGTGAGGACCAGCACTCAGCCACTGAAGCACAGAGTAGCTGCTCAATAAACAGCGCCCATCACCTACCATCTCTGTGGTTGGCACTGTACAATCACCCTTACCGACAGAAAGGGGAACTGTGGGGTGGGGTGTGGCCTTTCTGCCAGGGCTGTCTGATAGCATCCTGAGGGAAAGTATTCCCGGGGTTCTAAGATGGCAGGAAGTCTTGGGCCAGGGACTGCCTGGCCTGAATGGGTGCCTGGGTCCCAATGGGGAGCCAAGAGGTCATCACATCTGCTAGGCAGATGGTTCTGCCCATGGGAAGCCATAGCCACCAGGTAGGGGTGACGGCCGGGCCCAGCCCCTCCCAGGTGGCCGCCATACCTTTTCGCTACACTTTCTGATGGTGGACGTGAGCTCACTGACTACCATGTCCACACACTTGATACTGGGCTCTTTAAGCTTCTGCACCTGCTTTTTCACTGTGGCTTCAAAAGCGAGATCAGGTGTGAAGAGGCCCGTCCTGCACCCGAGGAGGAGGAGGAGGAAGAGGAAGAGGAGGAGGAGGAGGAGGGAGGGGCAGGGACGGGAGCAGCCAGGAGGGCAGAGGGGAAGAGGATGGGAGTGAAAGCCAAGCGGCCGGGCTCAAGGGTGGGTGAGGATGGCACAGGCATGGGGGAAAGAGAGAGACACCAACAAAGAGAGAGAGAGAAGAGAAGACAACATGAGCGTGGGACCCAGCCCCTCCCCCTCTCCCAGGGTTGCACCTGCTAGGTGCTGCCAAGCACCCCCTCCCTCAGGGCTCTGGGGTTATGGCCAGAGGTGTCAGGGACCAAACCCCTGTTCTGAGAGAGCCTTCCCCACTTCAGATCCAGGGATGCCCCCTAGAAAGCATACTCCTCAACAGCCCCAAACCCGCCTGCTCTTCTCTGGTGCCACTTCTGTCTACACCCGTGGGTCCTTCTAGGGGCCAAACCCAGACCAGGACCGAGCCACACGCTCTGTTCAAAACTAAGCTTTTGGGTACCCCTGAAATGGGTTCCCCTGAGTCAGCCTGACTCAGAAGCTCAGCCCCATCGGCTACCTCTGCTAGGCTGTGCTGTGTTTAACTGCCAGGCTGTGCTCTCCCCACCCCTACAGTATAACACAAACAGAGGAAGCCTCCTGGAGCCTCGGGGCAGCAGCCTGACCCTCCTCATCTACCCCTGCTCCTCCTTCCTCCTCAAGGGGATCCCTCTGGCTCCTCCTATCAGGTTTGTGGGAACTCCTAAAGACAGAAAGCAGGAGAAGAGAAAAGACAGAAAGAGGGGCGTGGTGGTTGAGAGGCCAAGGCAGCAGTGAGGGGGAGGGGGGCCGGGGTGGAACTGATGAGCACTGCACTGATGAGTCCGAAGCCTCAGCTTCCAGTAACAGCTCTCCCGCTTCCTAGCAGATAAGACCCTGGGTAAGTCACTCCACATCCTGGGCCTCAGTTTCCCTGCTGTGAGAAATGAGCACCATCCTCCAAGCCCAATCCCCTGTGATGCTGACTGCCTGGCAGGAGACAGCTCTGTCCCTGGATGTGGAAAGAAGTGGATGGAGGGCCTGAGTGACAGTCTCCAGAGGACAGTGGAAGGATGGAGAGGATGAAGAACAGGGAGACATGGTGCCCCAGTCCTGGGCCCTCTACACTACTCTGGCTGCCCAGGTTCCCGCAAAGCACCCCATAAGGTCCTGTCCCTCACATGTCCCCAGGCTGAGGTTTCCCCAAGACCCCCGCTAGAGCTTTGGAAGTTTACCCCATTTCTATGGGCAAGGCAGGGACCCAGGGTTCCCTCCAACACCATTCTTTCCTGGCCAGGGGAGATCTCTCAGTGTCCAATTCTTTGATTCCCCAGGTCTGGGGATCAGGGTGTGGGCGAGGTTCCCTCAGAGGGCTCCCCTGTCCAGGTCCATCATGATCGGCTTGCCCTCCCCACCCCGCTGAGGCCTGTGCATGCTACCGAGGAGGAGGCAGGCGATGGCAATGTGGGGAAGAAGTGCCTGGCTGAGCAGTGCAGGGCGGGGCAGGGCGGGGCTGGCGGGGCTGGCCAAGGGCTGCCTGTTACCTTCTTGGTACACTGTCTAACGGTGCTGATTAGTTCTGAGATAACCATGTCCACACACTTGAGACACGGTTCTCGAATCTTCTTCACTTGCTTTTTCACAATGGTCTCAAAGGCCATGTCTGGGGTAAACAGCCCCGTTCTGAACGCCCGGAGCAGGAGAAGGGCAGAGTGTCACAGGCTGGCACTTACCAGGAGTGCCAGGCCATGGTCCCTCTACAGCCCCTTAGCTGTGCCTGGGGATAAGTCTTCCCACTACCCCATCTGGGCCTAGGTGTCTCCATCTAGCCGGTAGGGGAGGGGGTTCTAGTGAGAGGTTTCCCACCAGTGACCCTCGACCAGACAGCTCCCTTTGAGTTTCTTCTGGAGTCATTTTGCTTCCTCCTAAGTATTTCTGTAAAAGGTTCCGTAGCCCCAAACTGTTTGGAAATTACCAAACTGAGGCCTCCTTAAGAACCATTCTGAGGACTGAGCTTTTCTTATTAAGACTAGGAGATTAGGTCTCCTGTTTGGCCAAATGCAGTTATCACCATGTAGATTCCATGCGGAGACACAGCATGGAGCACACAGGCGCACACAGAGAGATGTCACATGGGCATGGTACCACTCAGGATCTGGGTCCCTGAACAGTGTCTGAGGGTCTATCTCCCAGCTCTCTTTTCAGCACCAAAGGGTGGCTTAGGAGAGAAGAGGTAGAATGGGAGAGGTTGGTCTAATGGGAGACATCTGGCATGTTGAAAACCACCCTTAGAAAAGAATTTAGAATATCTGGGTGTTATGCCCCAGGCCCTACCCAGTGACCTCCAGGCCATACTCCCAGAGACAGCCAAGGAGGCCAGTGAGTTGTAGGCTGCCAGGCCTCCCAGCCACCTCCCTTAGCTGGAGCCTGTTGAGCTGGGAGCCAGAAAGTTGGGGTTAAGGGATTGAACACCAGGACCCTCAGGTCCATCCTGAGGGAGGCTCCTTCAAGCCTGGTGCCCCTTGCCTAACAGGATGCAGACCCCACCCTGGTCCTAGTACATGCCTGATGCCATGAATGTTCTTGATGGCATAGCTGATCTCTCTTCGGAGTTCCTTCTCATCAAACTCCATCTGTGGTGGACAGACAGAAGAGTGGTCAGAGCCAGCCCTGCCACAGGAGGTAGATACAGGACCCACTCTCTTGCCTGGGACGACAGTGCCCTACCTTAACCAGCTCAAAAGGGAAGCGTTCATGGAAGATCCGGTTAATGCGGGCTCCACCTGACAATTCGTAAGTGTCGATCTGGTCTCCGGAACCTTCAATGCGCTTCTCGAAGTCCACTGCAAACTGCTGGACCATCCTGTGTGGGAGAGGGGCGTGGCCTCAGGAGGTGGCGGAGGGAGTCCTGGGCCCCGGAGGGTGGGAGGGGCTGGAGCAGCCCAGCCCTGGAGACTGGGCCCGAGCCTTACTGCAGCAGGGCCTTGGTCTTGCGTGCTGGGTCATCGGGTCGGAAGTTCTTGTACTCATCCACCTCCTTCTCGATGGACAGCAGCTGGCTCTGCAGCTTGTTCCGAAGCCCTGGCAGTGTGTCCCGGATGTGGTTGGTCAGTTGCTGGGTGTGGTGGGTAAGGAAAAGGTTAAAGCCAAGGTCAGAGCCCCAGATGCCCACAGGCGGAGGCAGGAGAAGTGATGCTGGCAGGCTGTGGGGATGAGTAAGGCCCAGAGCTGTGGAGGACCAGGTCAGAAGCTGCAGGCAGCGGTTCTCATCTTCCTAATGCTGCGACCCTTTAACACAGTTCCTCATGCTGTGGTGACCCAACCATAAAATTATTTTCATTGTTACTTCATAACTGTAATTTTGCCTTTGTTATGAATCATAATGTAAATATCTGATATGCGACCCCTGTAAAAGGTTGTTAACACCCCCCCCAGAAGGGGTGTGACCCACAGGTTGAGAACCACTGCTGCAAAGGGTGGGCCTGTCTCTCCAGGTGTGCTCAAAGAGATGAACTATTGGAATTAATATGTCATAACTCAATTTCTGACAGATACCAGGAATCTGGATCCATACTTGAAGCTACCTAGCTTTGAGAACTGAATAGTTTTAGATTACAGAACCCCAATGCATTTAGGCAGGAAAGGCTGAAAGATACTCTGGCATACTCTGGGTTCCAGTCACCTAAAGGTAATTCTCAAGTCCAGGGGCTCCAGTCTGCTGGGTTCCCCTACACCCTATCTCCCTGAGCCATCATGGCTACACTATGGGACAGGGTGGGTCACCACCATCCTCTTTTGAGAGGTAGTGGTGGGAAGATCAGAGCATTAGAGTGTCCCAGTGGGTGAGCAATGAAGCTGGGATTGGAATTCAGATCTATGGTAGTCTCAACTGCCCCCTACACTCACTCCAGAAGGGGAAGCATCCCGGGGAAACTTTTGGAACATTCATGGTTTCTGGGTCAGCCTCTTTTTTATTTTTGTAAGTTAATTCTTTGTTGTTTTGTTTGGTTTTTCGAGACAGGGTTTCTCTGTGTAGCTTTGCGCCTTTCCTGGAACTCACTTGGCAGCCCAGGCTGGCCTCGAACTCACAGAGATCCGCCTGCCTCTGCCTCCCGAGGGCTGGGATTAAAGGCATGCGCCACCCACCACCGCCCGGCTAAAGTTGATTCTTTTTAAAAATTTTTATTTATTTATATTTTATGTATGAGTGCTCTGCATGTATACCTGCACACCAGAAGAGGGAATCAGATCTTATTATAGATGATTATGAGCCACCACGTGAGTGCTGGGAATTGAACTCGGGACTTCTGGAAGAGCAGCCAATGCTCTTAACCCCCGAGCTAGCTCTCCAGCCCCTGGGTCAGTCTTTGGATCATGTCAAGGGGACCAAGACGTCCAGCTGAATGCATTCCAGTTCTCATGAGTCAGTACCACCATCCACAAGATTCTGGCCTTCTCTACATGCTGGGAGTTCCAGGGCTCTCCTTCCAGGCCCCAGAAAGTCAGCAGAATTCTTGTCACTAACTCCCCACGGGACTAAGTCAATGGCTTCCTTTCTCTGGGTCTCATTTCGTTTTGCACTGCTGGATGCTAATCTCCAGTGGTCTCCCTTAAGGTGTATGGAGGAAACCAGGCTGGAGAGACAGCTCAGACTGCTCTTCTAGAGAACCCAGGTTTGATTCCCAGCATCCACATGACAGCCCGTGACCATCTGTAACTCCAGTTCCAGGGGATCTGATGCCCTCTTCTGACTTCCCTGGGCACCAGACATGCACTTGGTACAAATCACCCATACATATAAAATAAAACAAAACTCTCTCTCTCTCTCTCTCTCTCTGTCTCTCTCTCTCTCTCTCTCTCTCTCTCACACACACACACACACACACACACACACACACACACACGAAAAGATGCACTTGCAATTAGTCATGTTTCCCCAGCCTGGCTAGACCAGCTGACCCACCTGGTTGAGGACCTTCTGCAGGTAGGGTGTGCCCATGCGGTCAGCCAAGTGGCGGTAGGATGGGTGAGAGAGGAAGAACTTGCGTTCGGCAGCCAAGGCGGCCGTGATGTCCTTCTTGCCGTCTATGTCCTTCTGACTGCGGTTCACCACGCCAATGTAGCCTGTGGAGCAGGGCCAAGGTCAGGGGCAGGCAGCTCCCGGGACGGTGGACGAGGGAAGGTGGAGCAGTGGTTACCTACCTCTGCGCAGAGGGAGCAGCTTATTTTCCAGCACATCCCGAGCGTCTGTGCCCTCATCCATCAGGTCCAACTTGGTGATGACCCCAATGGTGCGCTGACCTGCAAAGTGACCACAGTAGATTGACAGCCTGCCCCAGCCCTCACTTGGGAGACTTCACACTTTCTCAAACCTCCCACACTATTCTTCTCGTCCTCGGCCCGCTCCTCGGCCCGCTCAGACGCTCCTCTTTCATGATTCAAAGTGGCCAAAATGATTTTTTTGTTGATGCTATTTTTCTCTCTTTTTAATTATTTTTATTTTTATTGTATGTGTACACGAGTTTTGCCTACATATATGTCTGTGTACCACATGTGTGCCTGGTGTGTGGTGCCTGCAGAGGCCAGAAAAGTGTGTCCCATCCTTGGGAACTGGAATTACAGATGGTTGTGAACAACCGTGGGGGTGCTAGGAATTGAACCTGGGTCCCCTGGAAGAGCTGAGCCATCTCTCCAGCCTGTGTTGATGACATTTCTTTGAGAGAGGATCTGGGTATGGGACTCAAGCTGGCTTCAAACTTGCTATATATAGGGACTGGACAGATGGCTCAGTGGTTAAGAGCACTGGCTGCTCTTCCAGAGGACTCAGGTTCAATTCTCAGCACCCACATGGCAGTTCACAACCGACTGTAACAGTTTCAGGGGAACTGATGCCATCTTCTGGCCTCAGTGGGCACTGCATGCAGGTGATGCACAGACATCATGCCAGCAAAGTATCCATACTAATAAAATAATTTTTAAATTATTTTTTAATTCAACGTAGCCAGTGGTGGTGGGGGCAGCACACGCCTTTAATCCTAGCACTCGGGTGTTAAACGCAGGAAGATCTCTGTGAGTTCGAGGCCAGCCTGGTCTACAGGATAGTCAAGGCTACACAAAGAAACCCTGTCTCAAAAACAAACAAACAAAAAACAAAAAAAAGGTTTTTTTGATCTATATATAGTCTAGCCTGGCCTTGAACTCATGATCTTTGTGCCTCCACCTTTGGAGAGGTGGGATCCTGATTGTACACTGCCACACTGAATGCCAAAATCATGTTTTATTTTTTATTTGTTATTATTATTTTAGTTTTTTCCAGACAGGGTTTCTCTGTGTATCCCTGGCTGTCCTGGAACTCACTTGGTAGCCCTGGCTGGCCTCAAACTCGCAGAGATCTGCCTGGTCTGCCTCCCGAGCGCTGGGATTAAAGGCATGTACCACCACCTCCCTGCACAAATGTTTCTTTGGGGTGGGGCCTTTAAAAGTCACTTTTAGCTATTTACTTACTTATGCACAAAGGTTTGGAGGTAGGAAGACAGCTTGCAGGGGTCAGCTCTCCCCTTCCTCCACATGGATTCCGGGATTGAACTCAGGTCATCACTGACAGCAAGCACCTTTTCCCACTGAGCCACTTTAAAGACCCCTCCCCTTCTGAAAGCTTCTTGAGACTGCATCTCCTGTAACCCAGGCTGTCCTCAAACTGGTCATGTAACTAGTGTTGGTCTCAATTCCTGGGCCTTCTGTGTGCTGGGACTGAGGGACTACATCCAGCTGAAGTGAGTCTCAAGGCTGAATCTGATCCTGACACTATTCTACTTAGAGTAGTACTACCTTCAGAGATACTCCTAAACGAGACTACTGCTGAGCCATCAGATCGCATTATGCATCAGCTGCCACGTAGGAACCTACCCTGGGGGTCCACCTCCTTGGCAATCTTGAGGGCATCAGAGTTGGCCAGGTCCGAGTTGGCAGGAGACACAGCCAGGATAAGGCAGTTCTCCTTAGTGACGAACTGCATAAGCATGTCCCGGATCTGGAACTCGATGTCGGGAGGCTGGTCGCCGACTGGGACCTTGGTCATGCCAGGCAGGTCCACTAGGGTAAGGTTCAGCACTGGAGAGAGACAAAAAGGGCAGGCCCATGGTCGGGGAGTGGTCAGGTGGATGGAGCTAAACACCAGGGTCCCGGTTTGAAGAGCATCTACTGGTGAGTGTGGCCAGAAGAGGGAGGGGTTAGGCAGGTGAGACTTGAGGTAAGTGGACTTGGAAGACCCAGGCAACAAGTGTGAGAATCGGCCCAGGGCTAGGCAAAGAAGCCGGAAGGAGGGGGCGGGGCCAGGTCTCCTCACCATGGGGAGAGTAGACCCGCAGGTTGATGGGCACTGGAGAAATGCCCTTATTGGTGCCGGTGACTCGGTCGGTCTCAGCCTCAATCTCCAGGCGCACCTCCTCGAAGTCGGTGAATTTCTTCCCCTTGCAGTGCAGGAACTCGGCATATTCTGCTCCAGAAACCGACAGGGGTGAGGAGGAGGCATCAGACCTGGGAAGCCCACCTGGCTGGCATCGTTCTCCCTTAATCTACCTTTTACTTCCAAACAGCGATCCTTGTCTCCATTTTACAGTGTGCTTTATAAAAAATTTTATTTAATCTTATCTCATGTGCATTGGTGTTTTGTCTGCAATCACGTCTGCATGAGCGTGTTGGATCCCCTGGAACTGTAGTTACAGACAGCTGTGAGCTGCCATGTGGTTGCTGGGGATTGAACCTGGGTCCTCTGGAAGAACAGCCAATGCTCTAAACTGCTGGGCCATCTCTCTAGCCCTCCACTTTATAGGTTTATACCCACTGTCTAGATTGGGATGGAGGCCCAAGGAGGGGAAGATGACCTTGCCTAAAGTCACTCCACAAACAGCTCCAGCAGCTAGGCTGGACTTTACCTTAGGGAGGGGCCATGCCTGGCTGCTGATAGAGGACACCCACCTGTGGTAGAATTAACCAGCTGCAGAACCAGGGGACGTCGGGTGACGATGCCAGATCCTCGGGGCAAGAAGTCCCTGCAGTGAGTTGGGGTTAGAAGAGGGTCAAGATCGGAGGGTATATGAGGGTATCCCTGCCCCCAGGGAGTATCTGTCCTGATACTCAATCCCCTCAAAGAGCAGGCCCCACAGCATCTTACTGACAGCATTAAGTCACTAAGGGGAGTGGGCTCCCCTAAGTCACTGCTTCGAGTTGCCAAGAGGCCAGGCCAGCAACTCCCCAGATGTCCCTCAAATATGTAACATGTTGGATCTGAGCCAATAGGAAGTCCCTGCCCCCATCCCAGCCACTGCTATTCTGCTCAGGAAAAAAAAAAAAAAAAAAAAAAAAAAATGAAGCACAGGGTAGCCCGAGAGCGGTGAATAGTGGATCTCAGCAAAATCAGAGCAGAAGCACCCTCCTCCCTGCCTGGCTAGGACAGACAGTGGCTCAGTTCCTCTTCCTGGGGCCCCGTCTGGCTAGAGTTGAAGACAAGGCAGATGCAGCCTGGAGGAGGCAAGGAACAGAACTCAGGCTTCGTTGGTGCTCATTACATGGCAGCTGCTCTGTGGGCAGAGCCCAGGAGCTCCAGAAAGTAGCCAGGAGGATGCAGTAACTGTCCCCACTTTATAGGTGGAGAAATGGCCTCAGAGGTGTTCTGTAGCATGATATAGCAGAGGAGACCCCGGGCTCAACTCTGTGAATGTTCTTGATCTCCAGGCCCCATGGACTCAACCCCCTTTGAAGGACTACACATAGGAGCCCCAAAACGTCATCCATGTCCCAAGACCTGACAGTCTGTAACCAACATCTGCTCCTGTTGATGTCAGCTCAGCTGTCCTTTTGGCTGACTCCGTCAACTACCCTTGATTCCTCCGCTCATGACTGCCAGGGGCTGGCTGGAGGGTGGAGTTCTCTCCAGGAACCAAGCTGTCGGAACTAGCAGTCATGGGTCCTCCAGAACTCAGGAAATGGGAAGCATATCGGAGCCTGGGGGACCGTACTCATACAGCCAGTCACCCCCTAGAAGAGACCCAGGGAGACCAAGAGAGGACCAGATGCTCAGCCTCCACCCAGAGCCGACCCAGGCTCACGCTTCCCGCACCCCAGGCTTGGGGGCAGAGGGTCAGGGAAAATAGACAGGCCCAGGGGCCTGAGGTTCAAGTCCCCTCTTGGGAGCCTCTCTTGCACCACCTCTAGGAAAGAAGGGGCTGCTGGGGTCAGTGGCCTGGGGGAGGGGAAACCTGGCATGCATTAATCCTTTCTGGGTACCAGGCAAATGTGTTCCCTTCTTGCCGTGCTGATCTGCAAGACAGGGCTGGGACTTTCTGTCTGCCACTGTATACTGCGCCCAGCCCAGGGCTCAGTACTCATGAGGTGCCCAATGCCTTCTGAGAATCCCCAAGTCATCAAACAAGACCCTCACAGAGACTAATTTTATAGGTGAAGTGACTGAGGCTCAGAGAGAGAAAGTGACTCACTCAAGGTCACACAGAACTGTTTTTCACCTGAGTTTTGTTTTATTTGTTCGAGTTTTCTTGTGGTTTCTTTGTTTTTCAGTGCTGACCTTCAAACCTAGATCCTCATACATGCTAGGCGAGTTCTCTATGATTGAGGTGTACACTCCAAACCCAGGCTCGCATTCAAACCCAAGTGTCTGTTGGACCCCAGAGGCTGGAAACGTCCCCACCCCACTATGCTACCCTCTAAGCCCAAGGAGCCAGACTTAGCTTTTTATATAATTGAATTGACTCTGATTCGTACCAGGCCCTGTGCCGGCTGTGGGGTGAGAGATGAGTCACCCAGCTCCCCACCCGAAGCACTCACAGTGCGGTGAGAAAGACAAGTAAACAGGTCATGCATGGAGCCTGTGGCCTGGAGCTGGCCAGGCAGGCCAGGGAGAGAGGGAGTCCCAGCCTGGGGGACTTCCTGCCTCATCGCCCCAGCCTTCACTCAGCGACTCCTTGGGAGAGGACACCCCTCTGTTTGGGGGACCCTAGGACTGTGGAGGCAGCACATTTGTTTCTGCAGTGGCTTTGGTGGGTGTAGAGGCCTCTAGTCCACCCTCTTCCTCACCAGCTGCTTGCCAAGCAAAACCATAGCAACAGCGGTTGCTGTGGAAACTGCAGGAGGGTCTGGAAAGGATAGGACTCCCCACAGAGAGCCCTCCCCCGTGCAAGAGATGTGGACCTTCCCTGGAGTCTTTCCTTGAGGGGCCTCCCTATGAGCACACACGCCCACTCAGCCCTGTACGCCTGATGGTGGAGGGCTCTGGAGCCTCAAAGAGTGTGGCCCACCTGAGGAGGTTGATGGCTGCTTAGGGTCTGACCCAAGTCGCTGCCAGCTCAGAGCTGAAGCCTATAAACAACAGAGGTCAAGACCGAAGCTCTCAGAGCACCAGGCTCTCTACGTGAGGCCCAATCAGCCTGTGTCAGAATCCACGTGGCCACTTGTTAAAAGTGTTGATTCCAGGCGGTGGTGGTGCATGTCTTTAAGCCCAGTACGTGGGAGGCAGAGGCAGGTGGGTCTCTGATTCTGTGGCCAGTCTGCTGATCTACACAGAGAAACCCTGACTCGAAAATTTATATACATACATACATACATATATATATACACACACACATATACATATATACATATATACATATACATATATAATGCTGGTTCCTCGATGTGATGTAGTCAAGCCACTATTCAACAAGACCCTAAGTGACTGTCATGTTTTTTTCCACTATAGTCCACTGTCCTAGTGGTTAAGAGACAGTGCCAGGCAGAGGCCCTGGGTTCAAATCCCACCCTGCCTTTCCCTTGCCTGGAGTCCTTGGACTCTTCCCTTGGCTCTGAGTCTGTAGGTGCTCATCTGTGGCGGGATGTCATACATACGCTGTTGTTAAAGGGTTTGTGCGGCCACTCGGCAGAAGGACTGAGCTCATGAGACCACAGGGGGCTACCAAGGAGAGTTCCTCATTTTTAGCCTCCTCTAGGAGGACCCCCAAATTCCAGCAAGAATTCTGAAGCCCCATAGAATCTGCCTCACTGCCTCTGGCTACTGAGTCTTGACCATGACACCCCACAAGGCAAGATGAAAACGGGAAGAGAGAACACTACAGCCACCCATCACTGTCCTGAAGGTGGGACCAAAGCCCAGAGAGGGCAAGGATGTGTGAGGATGCACAGCAATGGAGGGGGGCTGAGTGAGAGCAGGGCCCAGGATGCCTCACACCTTGGACAGACCACAGACAGGACCAGTAGTCACCCCACACAGACACAGAACCTGTACACAGTAGGCACTCCAGGACACTAGAAGGAATGCCTCTTTCCTGCTACTGGACACATTGTCCCACTCCAGCTCCTTGGACCCAGCTTCCCAGCAGAGACCTTGCACCTTCGGTTGAGGCCTGGGGACAGCAGAGCAGGTGTCTAAGGAAAGAGTGCGGGCTCCTTAGCACCAGAGGCCAGTGCTGAGCCAGCATGGGAGGGCATCTGGTGGCCTGCCAGCTCTCCCACTCACTTTGAGCAGATGGTGATTTCGCAGGGAGGCCTTGCCATCTGCAGAGACACCTTCAAACCTGACGCACAGAGGGGACAAAACAGACGCCTCTCCAGACCTCCAGCACCACCTACTTCCTAACTAAATTGGCACTGTCATCCCCTCCCCAGAGAGTCTGGAAACACCACGCCAAAGTGACTCCCCAACTCCTACTCCAGAACCCGAGGCTTGGGGCTGGAGCACCCTGACTTCCAGCCCCTGCTTGGGTGAAGATGATGACAAGGTATGTGTCTGGTTTGGCAGGTGACTGTGCTGTCTTCCGCTTCTTGGGCTCTGACAGCAGACACACATGGCACCGTCAGAGTTCCCACTTGGGGCTGTGGACAAGGGGCCATCCGTCCCTCTCTGTGCTCGTCTCCTGACGGTGTAATGGATGGGCTCTGGGGTTTGTTGCAGTTAAGGGACGAACAGGCCCAGCTCTCATGGTGAATGAGTGACAGCAGGGAGAGGTGGAAGGTGGCTTTCCAGCCTGGCCAGACTGGAAGAGGGCTTGGGAGGACAAGGGAACTTCAAGGACAAACGCCGCCCCTAAAAGTGGCAGGCAGGGCTGGTCATCGGAGGCATCGACTGGGAGTACTGGACAGAGATTTTTGTCAGCCAAGAAACACATAGGGCGTAGGTGAAGCTGCCACAGGCAACAAGTCCTCCACTGTTCCCGGGGCCCCAGGAGGCCCAGGAGGCCTGAGGCAGCCCACATGCTGCAGTGTGTAAATATAAGCTGATGTTTGAACATTTCAGGCCAGTCTAGCTGTGGACTCCCTTCATGTGCTAATGGCCCCCAAGCAGGGACTGGGTGGGACCTGCCTCCATACCCCAGGCTGGAGTGAGCAAGGTGCTGGCACTCAGACACCCTATTGAGGAAACTGAGGTTGGACAGGGAGCTCTCCCAGTCCCCACTTACAGCTCACTGGACAGTAGGGGTCATGGAATCGCAAAAAGAAGGTTGTTGTCCAAGTTCATAGTGCAAGTTGGTGATGGGTGGGACCACACAAGGCAGTGTCCACCCTTCCTAGTCTCTTTGTCTTTCCATCCATGCTTCCTCTCTCCCTCACTTTCTCTTCCCTCCCTCCTCAATCCTTTCTTCTGACCTTCCATTCCTTCCCTCTTGTATATATATATATATATATATATAGTTTGGGTTTTTTTGTTTGTTTGTTTGTTTTTTGAGACAGGGTTTCTCTGTGTAGCTTTGCGCCTTTCCTGGATCTCACTCTGTAGCCCAGGCTGGCCTCAAACTCACAGATATCCGCCTGCCTCTGCCTCCTG
The DNA here is from genome assembly GCF_903995425.1 of Onychomys torridus. Lineage (NCBI taxonomy): Eukaryota > Metazoa > Chordata > Mammalia > Rodentia > Cricetidae > Onychomys > Onychomys torridus. The sequence goes on along the minus strand of NC_050446.1, from coordinate 6,588,430 downwards.
AGTGCAAGGATTAAAGGTGTGCGCCACCACCATCCACTGGAAGTTATATTTTCAAAGTGGAAATAGTTTCTTTTTTTTTCATCTAATGAAAAAGTTAAGATTTTGAGCTGGAGAGATTACTCAGTGGATAAGAGAACTGGCTGCTCTTCCAGAGGACCTGAGTTCAGTTCTCAGTAACCACATGGTGGCTCACAAACTGTCTGTAATTCCAGTTCAGGGGACCTGACACCATCATGCAGGCAAAACACCAATGTACATGAATAAAAAAAATTAAGATTTTAGTCAGGCATGGTGACACACACCTTTAATCCCAGCACTATGGGAGGAAGAGGGAAGAGGATCTCTATGAATTTGAGGGCAGCCTGGGCTACATGAGTTCCAGGACAGCCAGGGCTATGCCATGAGTCCCTGTCTCAAAAAAAAAAAAAAAAGGATTTTTCTCCATTTGAAAAAATTCAAGAGATGCATAAACTATTTTACACAGTAAAATGCGACCGTTGTCCCAGCCCCTGAGACGGCCACCACAGCATTGCTAGTTCCAGTGGCTTGACTGTTGGTCAGACTCTGCTGAAGCCTTGAAACTGCAGCATTCTGAGATTTCTTTTTGAGGTGATGGGAATGTTCTAAAATTAGTTTATGATGAAGGCTGCAGAACTCTGTAAATACACTAGAAATCATTGAATTGTGCACTTTAAACGGGTGGGTTTTATGATTCACAAATCACACAGCAGTGAAGCTCTGTCATCTGGACCGGCTGCTCTTACGACTGGCTGAGGTTGCTGTGATCAGTTTCCCCATTTCACAGGAAAATTGAGGCTCAGAGGACACAAGTCCCATGACCCTCAGCGGGACTCCCACTCAGGCTCCTGCAAGCAAGCTATCAGGAACATCTCCCAAGACACCTGGGACAGATGCCTCTGGGTTGGTACTTCCTGTCACAATAGCATGAGGAGAAATCTCCAGCTTCATCCCCAGAAATGTGTCCCTGCTCAGAGCCTCAGTTTCCCTGTCAGTGAAATGGGACTCAGTAAACAGCTTTGTTCCAGGGCTCTTGAGAGGATGCCCTGAGAAGCAGGCTGTGGAAGACCTAACTGAGGGTGCCCACTGGGAGCGCTCAAAAGCTGTGTGCTCTGCAGAGGAGCTGGGGACTCAGGCAGGTGAGAAGCACTTCTCTGGTTGTTGGCCTCCTTGCTCGGCTGAGAGCGCGTGCCTGGGAGCCCAACGAGGCTGTCTGCCAGGTGCTTCCTCCTCCTTTCTTCTATGCGTTGGGGGAGGGGACACAGAGTCCCACCCCACACATGGAACTGGGCCAGCACAAGGAGCTAGGGTATCAGGGAAGGCATCCAGAGGAGGGCCTGGCTGATGAGACTTGGAGGTCCGAGCCAGTGAGGGAGATGGGCAGGAAAGCAGAGAAGACAATGTCAGAGGGACCTCAACCCATTTCCTCCATGAACTGCCAGCTAGTCAGGGGACCAGCGTGATCAGGCCAACAGGGCTCAACTGGGAATCTGGGACTCAGTTTTGAGGGGACAAAGAAGGCTTCAGCTAGAGGAGATTAGGAGGAGGGAGCACTATGGAGTTCCCTGCTGGTAGACCAAGAACACTCAGGGTAGTGAGAGGCCACTGCTCTGGTGGCTGGCTTTGTGGGGCTTGGGGACCGAACCCTGGGTGTGTTGGCTGGAGAGTTTGGTCCGGGGCTCTGTCCAGGGTACTTAGAGATCTGCCCTGGCACCTTCAAGCTTGACTGGCCATCTCCTCGTTGCCTGTAGGAATGTAAGTCTCTAGTGAACTCTTCTATAACGCTTCCTGGGTCCTCAGACTTCTGCCTCAGAAGGGGTAAGAATCAGAGACACCCAAAGGGTGAAGGGCACAGATGGGTTTGTACAAATGGGCAGGGTGTGGAGTGTGGACAGGCACATGGGAATGTCTGGCCTAGAAGCAGGAGACCTCTTGGTTCCTCTCCTGTCTTTGATTCAATTGCTGTGTGACGTCAAGCAAGACCCCCACCTGCTCTGAGCCATTCTAAGAGCCTGAGATGGTAGTCCACAACTTCACAAAGACAATAAGCAGCGTGGTCCTTAGGTGTAGGAAACAGGGGCCTTGGCCCTGGGCATCATCGTGCCCATGGATAAAGGTCTCCAGGGTCCTGGGGAAATGGCCCTCATTTCAGGGGTTGCTGAGAGAGGTCCTTTCTGGGGGCATAGATAATACGACAGTGGGGGCTTTGTGCTGCAAGGTGGGATGAGAAGGGACAGGGCAGCCTGAGAGGGGGCACCGGTCTCCATGCAGGGTGGGTTTGCCAAGGGCAGAATGTACTGCCTTCAGCAGCCTCGCCCTGATTTATAATAGCAACCTAGACACATGGCATGTGGGCCTATGGTTCTGCTCTTGCCCACGCCTGACAACACTGTGCCCACACCTGGCTTCCCGCACCAATGTCCTACCTGGATACTCACTACCAGACGAGCCAGGGTTCCCACCCTCTGACCCCAACCAAGCCTGGGAAACTCTACTCTTCCGGCGTCGGGATCAAATGCTGTCTGCCAGGGTCACCTTTCATCAGTTCCTCTGGGCCACTGGGATGGCAGGGATGGGGGAAGGTGTCCCTTGGCTGAGACCAGCCCCAGCTGTGAGCTCTGCATGGGGCTCAGAGGCGGTGAGCACGCTGCGCGTGTTAGGGGTGTGCTCTGAGGATACCATGGGGGTGGGGTGGGGGCTTGGTGACTGTCCTCTTCAGGAAGGTCCTCCCCACACCTAGAATGGCTCATTCTTCCTCCGGCTTCTCAGTCTATTTATTATTACTCAGGTCAGTCTTAACGCTACTTCCTCAGAACAAGCCTAGCACATGTCTGTTCTTCCTGCCTACTCCAGGCTAGGGCCCCCTTGTCTCGGATGGCTGTTATACCCCCTCACTTTCTTCAACTTCAGTTCCAGTTCTGAGAAACAGGATCACAAGGAAAGTGATCAGGGAAAGAATACGAACTGAACACTGAGGGGTAGGCTGTCTCCCGTGGGAAACTGACGCCCAGTGCAGGGAAGGACCAAGAGACCAAGGCTGTGGAGTGGGGAGCAGCCACCTCCGTCTGCTCCCTGGCTGGCTGTTGGGCTCTGGACAGGAGCTTATTTTCCACCCTGGCCCACTTGGATGGGGAAGACATATCCCTGCTACACCTGTATTCTCTCAACCCTCCATGAAGTCTCACAGAGGTCATGCTTGTTACGCTACAGCCCCCATTTTACAGATGTGAAAATAGTGGATAGCCAGGGATAGAGAGACTCCTGGGGCTGCTGTGATTGCTCATTCCCACCCCTGGCTGGGGGCAAAGGTAAATGCTTACCTGCTATGCTAACCTGGAGGAATGCTGGGAGACAGGGCATGGAGGCGGCCCCGCAGTGGAGCATCTGTTCAGGAAATACTAGCTAGTCCTGGGGGCCAGACACTCCTCCAGCTGCCCCTGTATAATCTCATCTCTCACGGATTTAAATCCCATGTCTACACCGACAGCTTCCACATTCAGCTTTCCCCTGTGCCCTCTCCCCAGCTCCTAACACCTCCAGGAAATGTCTAGGGCATCTCTGACTGAATCCCCGCTCGACTGAATCCCCGCTGCCTTGAACCTGTCCACCGCCACCCACTGTCCCCTGAGGTTGGTTCTCCGGACTCTCCTGACAGCACTGGTCTCATCAACCCTGACCCCGAGTCACCCTTGATTTCCTCTCAGCCCCTCCCACTCCTGTCCATCACTCTGTGGGACCTGGCCCCAGACAGATCTGAGCCCACATCCTTCGACATCCCTGTGGGAGCTCCACAGTCCTCCCTCTTGCCTCCTCCCTAGCACACATTTGTCAGAGTCATTCTGCCACTTACGAGCCTCCAAGGATAACGAAAATAAAGCCAGTCTCCTGGCAATCGCCTAAGGCGTAACAGACACAGGCCCTGCCTCTCGCATCCTTCCTGCCTGGGCAAATGCCAGCCGTAATGGTGCCTCTTTGTGTTTCAAACTGGTTCTTTCCTGCCCCAGGCCCTTTGCATCTGCTGTCCCCTGGCTGGGGATCTCCCCCAGCTTTTCACACAGCTTGGCCCGCTTAGTTCTCCTAGGTGCGATCTTCCTCTAAGACCTTCTGAGCCGCTCTGCTTCCTCTGGGACCCTGGCCACATCCTGCAGGTGCCTCAGTTTCCCTCTCTGGACCCTCCAAGAATAACTGCTAAATTACTGAATGAACTGGCCTCAGTTTCCCCCATCTGGAAAAGGGAAGCAAAAGAAATAGTATAGACTCAAACAAGCCCTAGAAGGGTCCTGGACAGCCGCTGGGCCACCTCCATTACAGAGCTGACACTGGGTCTTCCTGGGTGCCTGGGAACCTGGCTGGCCTGGATTAGCCTGTTTCCTCCAGAGAATCTTCCATTTCCTCTCCATGGGGGTTGGTGCTCTGGAAGCCCCAGGAGAAAGAGCTGTTGTTTCCATGCTCACGGGTCTGGGGACCCAGAGCTAGGTAGAGAGGTCGAGAACCCAAGAGGGCACAGGTGGGGCTGGCTGGAACCTCAATTTTGCCACCCATGTCCCAGCCCCGGCCTCTTCTCCAGCTTAAGGGGTGACCACTGCCTCTCACTTGTTCCCCCAATCTGGGAGCAGTTCTCCTCTGCCCCACACCTGCATCTGGACACTCCACATCCATGCCAGAGCCATGGCCAAGCCAAGAGCACTGGGGTCTCACAAAGGGCAGAGTCCAGGCCTTTCCTGCCACTCGACAGGTAAACAGCTGCGGCTGTGTGTCTGCTGTGGTCTGGGCTGTCTTTCCACTCCCGGAGGACAGGAGCACCATGGATAGGTCCCCAGGCTACTAGACTCTGGGAGTATCTCAAGGACTCTCTTCCACAGGTTTAGTGAATGGCTTTTGTGCCCTTTTAGGAGGTCAAGCTAAGTTCCCAGGGCCCCCATCCTACAGACAAGAAAACCAGATGTCTACACTCCAATGAGTCCCTAATGACCAACATAGGGTCAAGATGGAGTCTGACAGGTCCCTTCCCAAATATGTGCCCTTGAGTAAAGCATCTCAGTTCAGTTGGCCCATCTATAAGGTGGACATCTATGGTGTGATTGCTTCATTGGGGGGTATAGCAAGGCATGGGAGGGGCTCTGTGGAACTCCCCGGTCTTCACCCCTGACAGAGCACAGTCTAGCTCACAGCACTCCAGCAAATGCCCAGTGGGTGAGAGATGGGACTACAGTTTATGTAAAGTGCTGGACATCCTTGCATTCTGCTGCCTCCAAGAGCTCCATAGTCCTCCACCCTTAACAGTCCTGACTGTTGGACCCCTGGGAAGGGGCTCATCTATATGGTTTCTTGCATGTGTTTGCAGCTCTGGGGTCACATGATCCAGACACAGCTGCTTCTCTCTGCTGACAAGACAGACACAGCCACTTCCACTGTGCCATGCCCACATCCCATGAAAACATGGCTCTACTCAGGTCCTCTTCTTACCTCCAGGATGGGTTTGCAGTGGGCATCTGGGGACATGTGAGGGGTGGCATCAACCATCCAGTCTGCCCATATTGCACAGATGTTTGTAAAGGCAAGTGACTTGCCCAAGGGTTTCCAGCAGAACCTGGCTTAGACCCAGATGTCACCCCACAGAGCTCCTGTTCCTCTGGAAGGAGGGGCCCTGCTTCCCTCTCATGCCAGTCATCTCCTTAGTCATGAAGGTCATTGCAAGAAAGCAAGATTTTCTAGAAAGATTCGAGAGGGAGCGGTGCAGGTGAGGGATGAAGTTCAACGCTCCTGTCTCTCCCTCTGTCCGGTAGCCCCCTCCCCATCCTGCTCCTGAACTCAAGAGAACGATCTACTCTTTCTAAGAACCGGAAATGCCATCTCTGTTTTCCCTTGCTCAAAGGGAGCCTGGGGGGGTCACGACCCTGCCTGTCCCCCTAAGTTCAAGACCCTTTGTCTCTAAGGCTGCACCCCCACTCTGCCACCTGGCCTTCCCAGCGCCTTGTGGGATCAGAGGCCGGAGGAGGATTAGGTTCTGCAACGGCTCACCACCCTCCACCTCCCCGCCATCCTGCCTCCCGGACTTAGTCATCTCTGCCCTCTGCCGCCTTCTCTCTCCATCACAACCCTCTGCCAGGCCAGGGAAGGAGGGCACTGACAGGCGGCCCCCACCCAGGGGGCGGCGAAGCCAGGGGCCGGCTGCTCCGCAAAGGCTCACAAGCCGCTTCTCCTCCCTCCCCCTTCCCTTCCTCGCCCCGCAGCCCGCGCCTCCCCCTCCGCCGCTCTGCGCACGGATGGCGGCGGGAGCCGCAGAGGTGCGTGTGTGTGTGTGCGTGTGTGTGTGTGTGTGTGTGTGTGTGTGTGTGTGTGTGCGTGTGCGCGCGCGCGTGTGCGCGTGCGAAGGGGGAGGCTGTGCCTGGTCCCTGATGCCCACGGGGCTGTGTCCTTTTCTAGGGACCGAAGGAGGGGGCTGTCCCCTGTCACGACCAGGAATTCCCACGGGGGCAGAGCCGGCTCCATGGAGCCTAGGGTGGGAAGGGGACACTGCCCCCCGGGTGCTGTCCGCTCCCAGCGAGGCGCTGAGTAATGCGGGCCCCCACGGTGCGGGTATTGGCGATCAAGGACAGCCCTTTGCCGGGGTAGCCCTGCGGAGGATGGGGTGAAGGAGGGGGAGTGAGTGGGGGGACTCCACCGATGTCCGTGGTCTGACGGGGTCGCTGCGGACCCTAGGGCTCGGGTGGGGGGCGGGGGCGCTCGGTCCTCAGCAGCAGCGACCAGACCGTCGGAGCCCGGGGCGGGGACCCGGGGCACCGGAGCGCAGGAGTCCGCGCCGCTCCTACCTGCCCACGAAATTTTCCAGCACTGAGCTCTTGCCGGCGCTCTGGCCGCCCACCACGGCGATCTGCGGCAGGTCGAGGTCCGCGTTCTGGCCGATGGCGGAGAAGGCGTCCTGTAGCCGGTTGACTAGAGGGATGAGGTCTTCCATGCCGCGGTTGCCCATGGCTGCGGCGGGCCCGGCGGGCTGCGATCCCCGCCGCCGCTCCTGCTCCGGCTCCTGGCCCCCGGCTTCGCGGCTGCAGCCGAATATCCCGACTGCGTGCGCCGCGGGTCCCCCGCCCCACGGGGATCCGAGCGGAGCGCTTCTCCAGACCGCCGCTAGATGGCGGGGACGGCGTCTCGCGGGCTCGTCACCTTGCGCAGACGCCGCGCGAGGCGCTCTGGGTGTTGTAGTTTTCTCCTTCTGCGGCTTTCAGGACGGTTTACCTGTGTCTCTGGGGTACGGATGCTGCACCGAAGATATTATTTCTGGGGACGAGATGGGTGCTACCTATAGAAATGGGTTATTATATGTTGGTCATGATTACTTCACTCCACTATTCATCTCCAGTAGAGAAACTGAGGCCTTGGAAGATCTGGAACCTTCAAGGTTGTAGTCAGCTGACCAAAATCAGCTCTAGTCCACTTAACCTTGAATGCTTTCTAGCCTGGGTTCTGACACTAATTAATAATCTCCAGCATATTCCTTTCTATCTTTGGGCTTCAGTGTTTCTGTTTCTAGAAGAAAGGACCATTAATTCCACGAATTACCAGGAACCAATGATAAGCTAGGCCCTATCTATGCTCATAGATATAATACTGAGCAGAACAGCTAAGGTCTCCACACTCAGATCTTACAGGTGGTGGGACAGACAGAACACTCATAGGCAGAGGCTAGAATGGGGAAAGCAGAAATCATCTGTACTAGAAGAAAGGGAGTAGAAAGCCAGGTTAGCTAGGAGTCAAAGGTCTCCTGAAAAAGCGACCTTTGAAAAGGGACCTAGATGATAAGCAGGGGCCAGCCATGGGCAGATAAGGGGAAAGCACCCTGGTAGAAGGAAGTCCCTAGGGAGAGAAGAAAGTTCTTGTCTTAAACTCCAGGGCTCCAAAAGGGTGGTAGTGAGATTCCTCCAAATGTGCTGGCCTGTCCCTTTCACACAGAGAGGCCATGACGCACCATCCCAGCTACCCACTTTTGCAACAAGAGGGACCTAATTAGGACTTCTCACAAGGAAACCATGAAAGAGAGGATCAGCAGGTCACTTCCATGTGCTGGGACTAGGGAAGTGTCCTGGGAATTGGAGACTATTAGTTTTTCACCACTGAATCATGTCAAGCACCATGCTAGACCCCAGAGACAAAGCAGTGAGAGGAATGGTCCTTACCTACACATGGCTTATAGTCAAGTGGAAGAAGAGGGGCTATATGCAACTAAGCCAATAACCATGACCGTCTGATAGTGATGAGCAGGGAGCAGGGAGCAGGGCTGGGGAGGGATTGTGTTGTTAATGTATACAGGATGGTCAGAGACTATAACGCCAGGTAGCATTGGAACAGAGACCCAAAGTAGGTGGACAATGAGCCAAGTGAGAAGGGATTTTCATGTAGGTGGAGAACCCCCTGGGTCTTACCTACTTATATGATCTGGATCCTTCCACATTCTGGGTCTTGGTTATCTAATCTGAAAAGTGGGCACAATGACAGGACAGAATGCCTGTGTAGGACCCAGCCAGGTGCTCACTGCCATGCCTCTCCAGCCATACCATCCACATCAAAAGTCCAGGTAGCTGAAGTGCCAGTCCCAGCATCCTCCACCCAGAGCAGCTGTCCTTAGCCAACTTGTTATGCTCTGAGGATCAGAGAGGGCAGGGATATGAGCCAAGATGATCAGCACCATCCGTTTAGGCTGGGAATACAGTCTGAAAATGCCTGTCTGGACCTTTGCAACTGGGATTTTGTTTGTTTGTTTGCTTGCTTTTCTTAGTCTGTCTGTCTGTCTGTCTGTCTGTCTCTCTCCTTTTCAGGGAAAAGTGTGAGTGTAATCCTCTACTACCACAAATTATAAAGTTAATGTTTCCCATATTGGGAAAATCATGGGGGTCAGCACGCAATGGCTGAACCTTACCCTGCAAAAACCACTCTCTTGATCATAGCATCTCTCCTGACAGCTAAGTATTATGATTTTTTTCTTAAACACAATAGTGAAACTTACTATTAAAAAACAGACATTCCAGAAGTATTTGAAAGCCTTGGGCTATCTTTCCACCTATGGGTCAACACTACAACTGAGAATTTATTCTGCAGCTTATTTTTTTGTTTTGTTTTGTTTTTCAAGACAGGGTTTCTCTGTGTGTCCTGGCTATCCTGGAACTCACTTCATACACCAGGCTGGCATCGAACTCACAGAGATCCACCTGCCTCTGCCTCCCAAGTGCTGGGATTAAAGGTATGTGCCACCACTGCCCAGCTGTGGCATGCCGTTTACCTTTACAAACAGAACCATACTAACTGCCCTGCCATCCTTGATCCCTGAGCCACCGGGACCTGGTGGGTAGCTGGTTAGAAATGCAGAATGCAAGGCCTCACTCAGGGCTTTCTGTGTCACAACTTGAACGTAACAAGGGCCGAGTCCTCCAGAAAATTACTGTGCAAACTGAAGCCGGAGTGTGGAAGAGGGCGATGCTGTGGATAAAGGAAGCCGCACACACACAGGTGTGAACGCAGGGAGCAAACACTCCTTGACACACACTCTGCCCTTGTGTTCTCTGTATGGCTTTGCAGAGGCCGAAAGAGGGCTGCTGAGGGACAATACATCCATCAGATCAGAGTCCTCCAAAACACCTAATGATTTGGCCCTCTGCTTTGCACACTAGGAAGGAAGATGCTATGCTGAGCTCCCAAAGTTTGGCCACTATGGAGGCCAGTTAGTAACAGAAACATTCTGTGATTCCTCCTGGCCAGTGACTATGCTTGGTGACCACTGCTTGGTCTCAGAACTTTCAGTAGCTTGCTGTGATAGATGTGGGAAATGAGGTGCAGAGATGCTACTGAGGAATGTGTCCAAGGTCACAAGGCCAAGCAAAGACAGAATCAAGCTGTCAATAGTCATGGGTGTGACTCTCAGTATCGTCTGCTCTGGAAGTCTATAGTGTGTGTGTGTGTGTGTGTGTGTGTGTGCGCGCAGACCCTGAAGGAGAAACTCAAATGGTGTTCTCATCTGCCATCCATCTTGTTTTTTTGAGACAGGATCCCTCATTGGCCTGGGACTCATCAAGTTGTTGGTAAGTGACTGACCTTCTCTTTCTTCCTCTGCACCAGACTTACAAGCACGCGCCTCCATTACTGGCTTTTTTACGTGTTGTGGGGTTTCAATTCTGGTCTTTATGCTTACAAGGCAAGTACTTTACCAGCTGAGCTATCTCGCTAGCTAAATTATGTATTTTGAGTGTACAAAAACCATACACTAGCTTCTTGTGATGTGTGCTCAGCAGGTGCTAAAAAAATCACTTAAGGGCCAGTGAGATGGCTCAGCCTATGAAGGCACTTCCCACCTAGGCTGCCTATCTGAGTTTGGTCCCCGGGATCCACACGGTAGAGAAGGAGAGCGGGCTCCTCCGGTTGTCCTCTCTCTCTCTCTCTCTCTCTCTCTCTCTCTCTCTCTCTCTCTCTCTCACACACACACACACACACACACACACACACACACACACACACACAGAGAGAGAGAGAGACCACACCAGTTGATTGGAACAGTGGTCTTCAGATAAAGACCCTAGAGCAAGCCCTTGTTTTAACCGTTCAGCTTTCTCTGGGCCTGGCCTTGCATCTTCCATCCATTGTGTCTTCTTCAAGGGATCAGTGTCTACTTGGTGGCAGAACTCATGCAAGACACAGGTTCATGAAGTAGTTAATAAGATGCAAGGCTCATCCTATTGCAGCGGGGACTTAAAGGGGAGAACCAGACATGCCCAGCAGATCGGGCACATGGAGCAAGGGCACTGTGGTAGTTTGAATATGCATGGCCCCCAGAGGCTCATATATTTAGATGCTTGGTACTGATCAACAGGGATTAGGAGGTGTGGCCTTGTTGGAGGGAATGTGTCACTATGGGCAGGCTTTGGGGTTTCAAATGCTCAAGCCAGGTCCAGTATCTCACTCTTCCTGCTGTCTGCGGATCCAGATATAGAACTCTTGGCTCCTTCTCCAGCACCATGTCTACTTGTACACTGCTATGCTTCCTGCCAGTGATGATAATGGATTAAATCTTGAATCTGTAAGCCAACCCCAGTTAAAGATTTTCTTTTATAAGAGTTGCTGTGGTCAGGCGGGTGGTGGTGGCACATGCCTTTAAATCCAGCACTTGGGAGGCAGAGCCAGGCAGATCTTTGTGAATTCAAGGTCAGCCTGGTCTACAGAGCGAGATCCAGGACAGGCACTAAAAATATACAGAGAAACCCTGTCTTGAAAAACCAAAAAAAAAAAAAAAAAAAAGTTGCTGTGGTCATAGTGTCTCTTCACAGCAATAGAAACCCCAAGACAGGCACCCAGGGCAGGGGTACAGCAGGGGAAGCCCCTGAACCAGGCTGGGGCTTGCACAGCACCCTCTTCTTCAAGGCTGGGATGCTGGGCATAAAGGCATTCTCAGAGTTTGGGAGAATTGCTGGTCTAGGTTGCTGCATTTACCTGTTCTGTCCCATGGAGCGGTATTCCCTGGGAGAGGGCCTGATAGCTTTGCTGGTTCTGCCCTGGTGAGGGATAAAGCCAACAGTCTGGTGTTCATGTCCTTTTCTACATACTATTTTGTGGCCTGATGACTTGGAGCATGTTGTAGACTATTATTTTAAGGTGTGTTACTTTTGTTGATGTTGCATTTGTTTAACTCTGTGAAGCTGTGTTACTGTGCCTGTCTAAACACCTGATGGGCTAATGAAGAGCTGACCAATGGCACGGCAGGAGAAGGTAGGCGGGGCTGGCAGGCAGAGAGGACAAATAGAAGGAGAACTCTGGGAGGAGGGATTGGAGAGTTAGGAGCCGAGAAGGAGGAGGACTCCAGGGGCCAGCCACCCAGGTACACAGTGGGCCACAGGGTAAGAGTAAGATTACAGAGTTAGAAAATGGGGGCTGTGGGGACAGAGGCAAAAGGAAGACGGGATAATTAAGGAAAGCTGGCTAGAAACTAAGCCTAGCTACGGCCAGGCAGTCCTAAGTAAGAATAAGCCTTCGTGTGTGATTTATTTGGGAGCTGGGTAGCAGCCCCCCCCAAAATAGTAAAACCAACAATAGGAGCAAGCCACTTACCTCTGGGGGTGTCAGCTTCTCTGACTGTAAAGGGATAGGTAATAAAACCCCTGAGTTGCAGGATCTGGAATTGAAGCGAATTTGGGTAGAGAACCAATAGAGATCAGCATAGCTGTAAGCCATACCCCCTCCACATACACTGCACCCTCTAGAGGGACCCTTGACTCTTAGGAAGGTAGAAGAGGGTGTGGCTGGATGTAATGACAAGGTCTGTGGGAAGGGGGAGGATATCACCCACAAGTCAGTTCTGTCCATCAGAAATGACCAAAGTAAGGCCCTGAATCAGAAGGATGCTTGCTCCAGAAGGTAGGGATGGACACAAGGCTGTGCACATCCAGCTCACCCCCACCTCTGTCCTCGTCTCTCTCACCATGTTTATTTATAGGAAGGGACACAGGTGGGCAGCAGCCACTGGGAAGGCCACGTGAGACACACAGGGTCTCACATGCGCTCTGCCTCCTGCCCAATGTGGAGCTTCTGCTGAGCACAGGGCCGGCTCCCAGGAATTCTGAGCTGGGCTGGCAGGTGGCAGGCCTGCCTTGCCGTCTGTGTTGGTGTGCTGCTCTGGATGCCTGGCTGGAATCTCCTCCACAGGAGGATGGGTGTGGATGTCAAGCAAGGACCATCAACCCGGGGACAGAGGCTGGCACTTGAATTCAGAGCTGGAGTCATTCATTCATTCACCCATTCATTTCATTGACTGTCACCAGCCAGTGTGATGAGCAGGAGTGGGCTGAATCTCAAGGACACGGGGACAATTCAGCAGCTTCTTTTGCCGTCTAGAGGCACATGACATCCCTGGGGATAGAAATTATGTGAGCTGAGGAGGTAGCAGGTTACAAAATGAAGATGCCATGTGGGGTCAATAACCATGGAGAAACGAGTGCCAGGAGGCACTGTAAACTCGCAGGCATGCTGGTGTGGGGAACCTGCAGAACCAAGACAATGCAAGGCTTCAATGGCCAGACAGCCATTGTTACTGCTAGCATCTCCATCATCATCGCTATTTTGAGACAAGGTTTCCTGTAGCCCAGGCTAGCCTTGAACTCTGAGGATAACCTTGCATTTCTGATCCTTTTGCCCTCACTTCCCAGGTGCCGGGATTACAAGCATTTGCCACAATACCTGGTTTTATGAAGTGCTGGAATCGAACCCAGGGCTTTGGGCATGCTAGGCAAGCACTGTACTAGTTGAACTACATCCTCAGTCCATGCTCATTATTACCGATAACAACAACAATAAACAAGGTCTTCTTTATGGGCCTGCCTGACCTAGAACTCCCTGCATCAGTGGTCCTCAACCATGGGTTGAGGTCTCTTTTTGGGTCGAACGACCCTTTCACAGAGGTCTCCTATCTGACATCCTGCACATCAGATAGTTACATTATGACTCACAACAGTAGCAAAATTACAGTTATGAAGTAGCAGTGAAGATAATTGTGTGGCTGGGGTCATCACAACGTGAGGCCTGTATTGAAGGGTCCCAGCCTCAGGCAGGTTGAGAACCACTGGCCTGTACAGACCAGTTTGGCTTTGAATTGACAGCAATGCTTGGGCCTCTGCCTCCCAAGTGCTAGGATTACAGGCGTGAGACTCTGTGCCTGGTTTGACCTCATTATTAACCTGAAAACCTCAGGAGAAGCCTGGAGAGATGGCTCAGCAGTTAAAAGCACTTGTTCTTGCTAGAAGAACCAGGTTCGATCCCCAGCACCCACACAGCAGATCACAACTGCCCACAACTCCAGTTCCAGGGGATACAACACCTTCTTATGACTTCTGTGGGCACCAGGCACACATGTGGTGCACAGACATGCACATGAGCAAAACATATAAAATATATCAAAAAATTTTTAAACTTAGAAATAACAGTTTCTCTCCAACTAAAACACATTTAATACAGTATCAGCCAAACTTCTGGTTGGGTTTTAGAAGCAGGGAGTGGTTTACCAAAATTCTTTATTCAATTTGAAAAAAAAATACAGGATCCAGAATTGGTGAGTTTTACTTACTTTCTGATTTTGTACTATGTTGGACGTCCCAGAAGGGGCAGGGTGTTGACATAGATCCCCTGAGTACAGGAATCCTGTGATAAAAAGGCTTTCCAAGACGGGTGAGAGGGCCTGGGGTGCCGAATTGGGCGAAACACTTGCTGCAACACCCTGTGACCTGTGTTGGAGCCACAGAACCCTTGTAAAGATGGAGAGAGAACTGACCCCACAGAGAAGATCTCTGACCTTCACACCCACACTATGGCACACATACTCCCCCATAATACACAAAACCAGAACACACTAGTAATAAAAATAAAAATTAACAGGCAAGAAAGAGATTTTGACAGGTTTTTTTTTCCAGCCTCCATGGGGAAGATTTTACATATACATGGGGGAATTCTGCCTGCCAGAGATTGAGCAAAGGTAATTAGCCCCCAAAAGTAAACCCAGAGATTGAGTAAAAGGTAATTAGCCTCCAACCATGGCCTTAGCTGATCTTCAAGGCTGAAATCACACACATTTAAAAAATAAAATAAAATAAAAAAGGAAAGGAAAAGAAAGCCTTCCCCCCCATGATCATGTCATCCAAAACAATCATTGCAAATTAGGGAGAAAAAAAAAGGAGAGTGAAAATCCCCTCGAACCCACTACACACTGTTATCCTCTACCCCACAAAGCCCAGCACATAATGTATATGGAGTCTGAGAACCTGCTGAGCTCACACCAGGTCGTCTTGTGAACGTTTCATAGCCTTTGAAAATCTAATTTCTGACGGCTGTGTGCTTCCTGTTGAGGCAGACACTACGGTTTATTTAGCTTTTCCCTCCGAAGCTGACCGTTTTCCAGGCTGCTATGATAAATAACGTTTCCAGGGACAAACCTGCTGGCTTTTAAAGTCTCTTTTCTGATCGTTTTCCTGGGCTACGTTCCTACCAGGGTCAAAGGGCAAAGGGTGTTCTAGAGCCTGGATAAACATTTGGCAGATGCGTGCATGAAAGATGCGCGTGCGCAGTCAGCTCGCACTGGCTTCCTGTCCTCGCCAGCACCAGCATTATTTTTAGTGTTTTCACTTTAGCAACTAGCTAAGCTCGCCGTGTGCCGGCGTCAGTGCTAAGCACTACGTAATGTCATCTTCACACACACCTACAGGAGGGGCATTTATTTTGCATATCAAGAAGCCGTTGAGGACTCCTCCAGTCCCTCAGGATGGAGGAGCCAGAAGGCAAAGGAGACCCTGACTCCTGTACCTGCGCCTGGGTTCCCACCGAGCTGTAGCATTTGCATTTCTTTATTTATTTGTTTATTTGCCACTGGGTCTCACTAGTGCAGGCTGGCTTTGAATTCGCGATCTTACAGACTCTGTTCCTCAAGCAAGAACATTATAGGCTGGGGCCACTATGCCCGGCCAGGTCAGAGTGTGTTTTCTCCTACTTTAAAATAATATTTTGACCCAAGATCTTGCTGTGTAGTCCCGACTAGCCTGGAACTAGCGATCCTCCAGCTTCTGCCTCCCATGTGCTGGGTTTAGGAGCATGTTCCGACCCGCTCCCTTCCCAAATATCCCTGTCCTTCAAGGATAAGACCATCCGCTCAGCTCTCGGCGTTTTAAGCCCCACCATCCAAGCTTCCTAAACACGCATCCCCCAGCCGCGGCCATCCTAGCGCGGAGGCAGAGCCACTTTAGCGCAATTAACCCCAACGACCGCTCAGCAGGTCCCAGTGGAGTGAGAGCACCTGGCACCTGCGCCAGTGGCGAGCCTAGCGGACAGCGCAGTCACCTGACTGCGGCGCTCGTGATTTGGTGTCCCGGGACCTAGCGCCACCGCGCGGCCAGTTCTCAAAGCTTGCGCGGTGTGCAAAGATGACCTGGGCACTTACCAGACAAAGTAAACGCGATTGCCAAGACTAGTTCGATATCGGAACCCTTTTAGGGGCAGGAAGAGAGCCGTTAAACAAAATTATAGCTGGGCCAGAACTGAGAGCAGGGGCAGGCGGACCTCTGTGAGTTCGAGACCAGTCTGATCTACAACGTGAGTTCCAGGCCAGCCACCACTACAACATGAAACGGAAATGAAAATCAGGGGCTGGAGAGTTCGCTCTTCCCGAGGACCCAGGTTCGGTTCCCAGCACCCATTGGTAGCTTAAACCATCCATAAACTCCACTTCCTAGGGGATGAGATATCCTTTTTAGACTTCCGCGGGCACTAGGCACACAGCATACACACATACTTACAGGTAAAACATTAGTATACAGGACACATGAAATAAAAATAAACCTAAAAAGTGGGGAAGGAGCGGCAAAATATTCATATACAGGACTGTATGAAATAATAAACCTTAAAAAATGGAGGGGGGGGGCAGAGAGATGTTTAAGAGCAATTGTTTTTGCAGAGGACCTGGGTTCCTAGTACAAGACGGTTCACAAATGTTCGTGCCTCTAGATTCAGGATGCACATGATGTACATGATATAAAGATACACATATGAACAAAACACACATATAAAACAAGTCTTTAAAAAACAAGACTATAAAAGAAAGACTGAATTACACACACACACACACACACACACACACACACACCCCTCCCGCTCCCTGCACGCCACGCGGGCTCTGGATGGCCGGACAGTGGTGGCCTCGGGGGTCGGTTGGGAGTTGACCCCCTTTGAAGGCCTCCGCCCTGCCTCTGCCGGAACGGGCGGCCCTGGGAGCTCAGAATCGCCCTTCCGGGTGCCGGGGCCTGGGGACGCGGAGTCTGCGCTGCCCTGCGCCTCTAGCACCTGGAGGCACCGCGGCTCCAGCGACTGAGGAGCGGCCGCAGTCCCCGCGCGGCGTGACCCGCGCGCGAAGCGGGTCTCGGCGGCTGCGGCGGCCGCGGTGGGGCCTCCGGTCCTCCAGAGGGCGCTCTGCGGGGGACCGGCCAGCCGCCGGGCCTTCCGAGTGTCCAAGCCACAGCCGGGTCCCGAGGAGCCCGCGAGCCCGCGCCGCCGAGTCCGCGCGTGGCTTTCGCGCCTTCCGCCTTCGTGGATTGCGGAGAGGTGAGGGGAGCCTGCGTGGTGTGGGGCTCGCCTTGGAAACCTCTGTGGAGCGCTGGGCACCCGGGGAGGCTGGCCTGTACTTGCATGGAGGCTTCAGGCTTTGTGGACAGGAGAGGCCACGGGATCAAATGCCTGGGCTTGGCTATGTCTGCGAGGGGAGTGGTGGAGGAATGAGGGCAGTGGAGGGACGTAGGGGTGTATTGTATTGGAGGGAAGCTTTTCCTGCCCAGGGCTCACGGATTTAAGTGCAGACGGCGTGGGTGCTGATGTTATTGACATAGGGAGAGGGGAGTGGAATCCCAAACCGGGAAGCGTTGAGTGGGGAGGTGCTGGCGCCAGCAGCGATAGGGAGAGAGAGGCGGTATGGGGGAGGGGTCGGGGGAGGGGAGGTGTACTTGGTTTGCAGTTTCGAACTGCCAGAGTTGAAGAACTGGGAGTGAAGATAGAGGTCTGGAGGCAAGTGTGTGCATTCTCTTCTTGGCAGCTGACCAGAACTGGAAGCACCCGGTTCCAAAGTGGCTTGCGTTTGGCAGGGCTGCGAGTGTGTAGCCCTGCAGCCTAGCCTACAGTATGCGTCTGTGGGCTAGGGTGAGTGGTTTGGGAGCGGAGGGGAGCTGGATTGACCCAGAGTGGTGACCTGACCTTACCCACCCCTTCCTGCAGCTACCATGTTCAACCAGCAACTCCAGCAGCAGCAACAGTTGCAGCAGCTGCAGCAGCAGCAGCTCCAGCAGCAGCAGCAGTTACTGCAGCTCCACCAGCTGCTGCAGCAGTCCCCACCACAGGCTTCCTTGCCCATGCCTGTCAGCCGGTGAGTTTCCCACTTGGGAGAATGGAGGTGGTGGCCTGAGGACACTCAGACCCGTGTTTTGCAGCCTGGCTCCCAGGACATCCTTGTTTGAGTGTTAAATGTCATCAGTTTCCATCTTGGAGGGGACCCTCTATCTGCCGTAGAGAGGGAGAGGATGGAGGTGAGGGGTCTCCAGGTGGAGGGCTTTCCCAGCAACCCTCTGACCGGCCCCCTCCCATCACACAGGGGCCTCCCCCAGCAGCCATCCCAGCAACAGCTTCTGAATCTCCAGGGCACCCACTCGGCCTCCCTGCTCAATGGCTCCGTGCTGCAAAGAGCTTTGCTCCTGCAGCAGTTACAAGGTACGGCAGTTAGCAGCACTCCCCAGTCTCCTCTGTGTCCCACTCAATCTTCCCAGCGCACACAGTGACCCTGAGCATCCTTGTGGGTAGATACTAGGGCTCCACGAAGTGAACGTCCTCAAGCTACTTTGCTACCAGCCGAGTTACCAAGCTAGGGCACTGGCTTTTTTGGCAGTGCTCAGCACCGCTTGCTGTCATGAAGATTGCACGTGTTTGTCCCGAGGCACTCAGCATCCTGCCAGACCTGAGCCTGGGCCTCCATGAATCCCTGTCGCTGGCCTCGAGTGTGAAGCCGTGCGTCCTTGCCTCAGTTTCTCCGTGTGGGGAGGAATCTCAGCCCTTCCTTCTAAGTCGTTCCTGACTCTATTGATAACCCTAAGGGGAGGTACACCCATAACCTCCTCTACAAACGAGAACGATGCAACCTGAGGCCAGGAAGAGGGATCCTGTGCCCATAGTACAACCCAGGCAGAAGCTGGTTAGATGGCTGTCACATGGCAGCCCTACCAGGACCAGTATGGATGACGAACGGGATAATTGGAGAGAGAGAGAAATCCCATAGCAGGTCACAGTGTGTACATATATATGCCACCTTTTTTTTTTTCTCTCCATTTTAAAAGTCATGCTTGTCATAGTGAAAATAATGTGTTAAAACAGGAAAATATCAGCAACCAAAACCAAAGGGGATGGAGAGATGACTCTGTGGTTGGGAGTGCTTGCTGCTTAGGATCCAGTACTCACAACACAACCAACTCCAGCTCCGGGGGGTCTGTCACTTTTATCTTGCCTTGGGGGCCATCCTCCCATATACAATATAACGGTACCTATGCATGCACATATACACATAGTTAAAATTTAAAATAAAGCCATTGTAAACAAACAAAAAACCCAGTGGTAGGAAGACATTCACTCACTTCCAGGAGAGTCGTATTTTGGTATAGTTCTTTCCATTTTTTTCTCTAGGAAGGAGCTTGGAAAGTTTGGTATGATTATTATGATTAATACAAGAAAGGGTCTATGTTGTGTTTTATTTTTTTATTTTTAATTTTAATTTTACAATGCTAGAATGGACTTTTTGTTTGAGACAGGGTCTGTAGCCCTGACTGGCCTAGAACTCACTCTGTAGACCAGGCTGGCCTCAGACTCCTAGAGCTCCATCTGCCTCTCCCTCCTGAGTGCTGGCATTAAAGTTGTGAGCCACTCCACTTGGCCTTGCTTTGAGACAAGGCCTCACGCTACTGCCCAGGCTATTGTGGAATTTATTGTGTAAGCCAGGGTAGTCTTGAACTCACAATAGTCTTCCACCTCATCCTCCAAGGGCTGGGATTATAGGCGTGAGCTGCCACACCCAGCCCCTATTCTGGTTCACTCAGGATATTTGTGATAGATTTAACTTTTCACTAGAGGTATGTGCCCTATGGAAACCTCATTTATCTGTTTCTTTTCCCCCTTTCTCTTTTCTGTCCTAATACCATTGGGATGAACATGACATTGAGACTCTTCTCACATCAGATTCCCAACACAGAGTGACTGAGTCGGGGGATGGATTTTGATGGCTTTTGATAAGTATTGCCAAATTACTTTCCTAAGGACTGGACCAGTTTGCAATGCCACCAGCCACGTATGACAGTGCCGGCCTCACCATGCCCACGGCAGCATTGGGTATTCTATGCTTTTTTATATATACCTATATAAATGTATATGTACATATAATTTACTCAGTTGGTTTGCAAAGGCTAAAGCTGTGTCTTGTTTGTCTTAATTCCCACTTCTACATGCTAGTACAGCTAAAATACTTTTACACTTTTCAAACATTTGCATTTCCTTTTGTGACTTGTCCATGTCCTTTGTCCATCTCGGTTTGAGAGCTTCCTGTCTTTCATCTTGCTGTTCATGAGAGCTGGGTGGCTCTCTGTGATGGTGTCTATGTCTTTGTTTTGCTTGTCTGTCAGATACACTAGTTCATAACTTTGCATCCTTATTTGACATGAGAGGCGGGGAAACTGGTTTGCTCAAGGTTCCAGAGGTAGTGTTGTAGAGTCTGGACCTGTTCTCGGCTCCCGGCACAACTGACCTGAGCCATTAAGACTATGCTGCCCTCTCCTGTACTGCCCCTGAATCTTAGCCTGGAGCCAAATCTCTTTCGCCTTCCCCGAATAAAGAGAGCTGAGTCAGAGGAGATGTATGTAGCAGGAAATAAGATGGCTGGTTCTAGGATAGGGGTCTCTAGGGACACAGACACCACGGGAGACCTCCTGAAGGGGCGGTCTGAAGGATGGTGGAGCAGCTTCCACAGCGGGGACAGTGTGTCCAAAGGCCCAGAGGCAGGTGCTTGAGGGCTGCACCAGGCCCTGTGCCTAGAGCTCAATGTGAGACACTGAGGAAGTGGCAGGGCTAGACTTCCTTGCTCTAGAAGGAACAGGCTTCCTTACTGAACAGGGACCTGCTCTGGGCAGGGAATGGGGTCAGAGTGTGGCTCCAGAGAGAGCCTGTTTGCTGCAGTTCCGGGGAGGGGGAAAGTGTCTTCAGGAGAGGGACAGCCCGGTTGGAGAGGCACGTGGCTGATAGTGCTGGGCCTGGTGATGTCATGGATGGGGAGGATGGGGTACGGAGGAGTGGCAGACCTAGTAGCTGTCCCTCAGAGGCCTCGGGCAAGCTACGGCTGTTTTGTTATCTGTAGAAATAGCCACATCTGCCCTGTACCTGGCAGGCAAGAAGGCTAATGTGGGACTGCAGTGCCTCATGCATAGCTAGGGGCTTCCCACTCAGTGATAAAGAGAAGCTGGTGGGGGACCGTGCTAAGCAACAGCTTGCTGGTTCTCCTATGGTCCTACGCTGGGTCCCTCGAAGGGACACACAGCTGGAGCAGAAAACCCACCCTTACTCCTTTCTCCTGCCCATAGCAGCCCTCAACTTGGCTTTACCTTCCCTCCGCTGCCCTTGGAAATTATCTCTGATATTCCCACAATGCTTTGAGGGACCATGGCATGACCTCTCTTCTCACCTTCTCTTCCCCACAGGCAACCTCCGTGCTTACAACATGACAGCCCCGAGCCTAGCAGCACCCAGCCTTACACCCCCCCAGATGGTCACCCCAAATCTACAACAGTTCTTTCCCCAGGCCACGCGCCAGTCCCTGCTGGGTCCTCCTCCTGTTGGAGTCCCAATGAACCCTTCTCAGTTCAATCACTCAGGAAGGAACTCCCAGAAACAGGCAAGAACCTCTTCTTCCAGCACCCCCAATTGCAAGGTGAGTAGTGCTTTGGGCGGAGCCTCAGGGGTAGGAGTCGGTGAAGAGGTACCCCAGTGTCAGCCAGCTTCTGTGCTTGGGTTCACCTGGCCTTTGGGCAGGTCATGTTCCCTCATTGTGCCTCAGTGTCCTTGTCTGTAAAATGAAGGTGGAGGTGTCTAGACCTCCCAGACTTCAAATACCTCTGTGTCCTTGATGGGACTTTAGCCATACCCAAATACTACTCTATTATTATTTGTGTACTATTCTCTCTTAAACAAGTTTTGTTGTTGTTGTTTTGTTTTTGTTTGTTTATTTTTTTGAAAGAGGGTTTCTTTGTATAGCTGTCCTGGAACTAGCTCTGTAGACCAGATCAGAGGTCCACTTGCCTCTGCCTCCCAAGGGCTGAGATCAAAGGCATGCACCATCACCACCCAGCTAAACAATTTTTTTATTACTTCATCATTATCATTTATTTTTGACATGTGCCAATGTGGGCATGTGAAGGCCAAAGAACAGCTTGTGTGGGCCTGCTCTCTCCTTCCACCATATGGTGGGCCTGCTTCTTTCTCCTCCTTCCACCGTATGGTGGGCCTGCTTCTTTCTCCTCCTTCCACCGTATGATGGGCCTGCTTCTTTCTCCTTCCACCGTATGATGGGCCTGCTTCTTTCTCCTTCCACCGTATGATGGGCCTGCTTCTTTCTCCTTTCACCGTATGGTGGGCCTGCTTCTTTCTCCTCCTTTCACCGTATGGTGGGCCTGCTTCTTTCTCCTCCTTCCACCGTATGGTCCTGGGAACAGAACTTGGGTTACTAGTTTTGATGCCGAATGTCTTTACCTGCTGAAACATCTCACCGGCCCTTATTGATATTTCTCTTTATATCAGCAATGTCTAGTAGAAATAAAATGAGTCATGTATATGATTTAAAATTTTTGATAACCACATTAAAAAGATTAAAAGGTCAAGGTATGATGACTGACACCCATCACCCCATTGCTGTACATTCCAGACCATCCTGAGTTATGTAGAAAGACCTTAAAACTTTAAAAATAAATTAAAAGGAACAGATAAAGTTGATTATACTGCCAGGTGTAGTGATGTACACCTATAATCCCAGCACTCTGGAGATGGCACAAAAGATTTGGAAGTCTTCTTCAGCTACATAGTGAGTTCTAGGCCAGCTGTCCCAAAACAATCAAACAAAAATGAATAAAAGAAGGTAAAATTTACTAACATATTTTAGTTAGTCTAATATTGTAAAAAATTACCACTTTAACCTGTTTTAAAAATAAGTAAATAAATAAATGCGCTAGGCAGCAGTGCCGCACACCTTTAATCCCAGCACCCAGGAGGCAGAGGCAGGAGGAGCTCTGAGTTCGAGGCCAGCCTGGGCTACAGACTGAGCTCCAGGACAGCCAGGGCTACACAGAGAAACCTTGTCTCAAAAAAACTCCAAAAATAAATAAATAAAAAATAAATAAGATCTCTTGCTGATTGATTATTTGTTTGTTTGTTTTTAAGAGACAGGTCTTACCTCAAACTTCCAATACCTCTGTGTCCCTGTGTTGCCCAGCCTGATCTCAAAAGTCTTGGCTCAAGTGATTCTCCTGTCTTAGCCTCCCAAGTTCCTAAGACTACCAGTATATCTCCCATGCCCCATTTTGTCCTTAAAAATCCAAAAACCACTAAATATCCCATATCTATTGTGTCATTAAGCTTCCCACCTTAATTAAACACTCCATGTTTCAAGTGTTTACCTGAGGCTCATGGTCATGGTATGGGACAGGCAGCTTTGAATGTTACTTTTAAGGTGTGAGGGTGTGGCTCAGTGGTAGAACACAGGCTCGGGATGCTGGAGGCTCTGGTTCTGCAAAAAATAAGAATTGTATCACTGCCTAAAAGTTTCAAAAATGTGTAATCCTCATACATAGAATAAAAGTAGAGTACCTGGAGGGCGTGGTCTTCACCCAGCTGCATTGTAGAGTACCTGGAGGGCATGGTCTTCACCCAGCTGCATTGTAGAGTACCTGGAGGGCATGGTTTTCACCCAGCTGCATTGTAGAGTACCGGGAGGGCATGGTCTTCACCCAGCTGCATTGTAGAGTACCTGGAGGGCATGGTCTTCACCCAGCTGCATTGTAGAGTACCTGGAGGGCATGGTCTTCACCCAGCTGCATTGTAGAGTACCGGGAGGGCGTGGTCTTCACCCAGCTGCATTGTAGAGTACCTGGAGGGCATGGTCTTCACCCAGCTGCATTGTAGAGTACCTGGAGGGCATGGTCTTCACCCAGCTGCATTGTAGAGTACCTGGAGGGCATGGTCTTCACCCAGCTGCATTGTAGAGTACCTGGAGGGCGTGGTCTTCACCCAGCTGCATTGTAGAGTACCGGGAGGGCATGGTCTTCACCCAGCTGCATTGTAGAGTACCTGGAGGGCATGGTTTTCACCCAGCTGCATTGTAGAGTACCTGGAGGGCGTGGTCTTCACCCAGCTGCATTGTAGAGTACCTGGAGGGCATGGTCTTCACCCAGCTGCATTGTAGAGTACCTGGAGGGCATGGTCTTCACCCAGCTGCATTGTAGAGTACCGGGAGGGCGTGGTCTTCACCCAGCTGCATTGTAGAGTACCGGGAGGGCGTGGTCTTCACCCAGCTGCATTGTAGAGTACCTGGAGGGCGTGGTCTTCACCCAGCTGCATTGTAGAGTACCGGGAGGGCGTGGTCTTCACCCAGCTGCATTGTAGAGTACCGGGAGGGCGTGGTCTTCACCCAGCTGCATTGTAGAGTACCGGGAGGGCATGGTCTTCACCCAGCTGCATTGTAGAGTACCGGGAGGGCATGGTCTTCACCCAGCTGCATTGTAGAGTACCTGGAGGGCATGGTCTTCACCCAGCTGCATTGTAGAGTACCAGGAGGGCGTGGTCTTCACCCAGCTGCATCTAAAGCCCCCAGCGGCCACCTGGTGGGTTTAGTGTGTTCATGGGTTCGTCTTACCACATGCAGAAGACTCGAGATTCACAAAGGAGAACACACACACACTGTTCTGGCCCTGAAGTCCTTACAGCTCTTTGCACAAGGTCTGCTCTCTGATGTCTTCTAGGGCACAAACACGCTCCTATGTAATGACTTTCGTCCTCCCTCATCTGTAGGAAGGCCTTCCCTCCAGTGAAGGCTCAACCTCTACATGGGGGTTAGGCCTGGCCCAGGTCATGGCCTACCTGTGCACCTGTTTTACATGTAGGGAAACTACAACTGACAGACTGGGTGGTTGAGGCAGGCACAGAACCCAGGCTCCCTGACCCCTGGGTCTTCCAGGGCAAGAGCTAGGTGGGCTCCAAAGAACCCAGCATCCTGCTGTGGGGTACATATGTGTCTTCACCAGCCGAGAGGCCTTAGCAGGAGGAAGGGAAGCTGTGAGTGGCACCTGGGGGCTTCCCAAGGTGCCCAGGAAGTGGTCGGTCAGCAGTGCAGATGTGGCATCTGGCCTGGCCCTTCTGTGGGTCTTGGGTGTGTGTGTAAGAGATGTTAATGCAATTACACAAAAGCAATTAAGACTGGAAATAAGTGAGACCCTGTCTCAAATAAATGACAGTAACAAAAACTGGGAAACTGCACTAAAAGGGTCTGGACCTGCCTATGGTAGGAGCTCCCCGCTAGAAGCTCTCAGGCTCCATTGGGGGGGGGGGGGCTAGACCAGAGAAAGGCCAGCAAGGATGCATGGAGAGGTGGGAGGAGTGCTGGTGGGGGTCCAGAAGGCAGAAAGAGAGGCAGAGGTCCAGGGTGTGAAAGTGGAGAGGGGTGCTTGGGATTAGGAGAATCCCAGAACTAGGAGGCCCTGGGAGGGTTTAGGCCAAAGGCTCTCTCTGGCTCCTGGGGGAACAGGGAGATGACCAGTGTGTCCCCAGCCCAGATTGAAAAAGCAGTGAGGCTAAAGATAGATGGGCAGGCACCTCAGACAGTGACTCTTGAGGTGTTTCAGGTCATCTGCCCTCAGCCCCGTCAGTCCCTTGAGCAGGAGGGGGTTTGCAAGCGAGGTTAAAAAATGGGTTCTAAAAAGAAGCAGGATTCCTTTTCCCAGACAGTGCCTCTGGGAGACAGGGAGGACCCCACAGAGGGGTCTGAAGAAGCCTCGGAGCTCCAGATGGACACACCTGAAGGTGAGGCTGACATCAGGGCAGGGAAGATCTCGGTGGCAGGTGAGCCAGGACCATCTCCTGGAGCTGGCTTCCCTTACCTGCCTTCACTGCAGATCAAGATTTGCTCGTCTGTCCAGATGGCATGGTGAGTGAGATCCCAGTGCCTGAGCCCTTTGAGGCATCAGAACCAGCAGCCAAGAGGTCGAAAAGGTAAGTGATGCTGGCCACATGCTGGGGCTCAGAAGCCTGGAAGTTAGGTCTTGGCCTCTGGCTGTGGGGAGGGTCAGGTTCATCTCTGTTCATACCTGGGTGAGAGCCACCCAGTGCCCAGGCTGGGCAGCTGGGAGGAAGTGGGTCTTTGCAGAGTGCATAGATGGTGCCAGTTTATAGGGTTAATTCAAAACATGTTGCAAGGTGGAGAGCCAATGTTTATTTAGGTAAAACAGGCCTGGACAGCTTTCAAGCTTCCCCGATCCCCCATTGTAAGTAGAGCTGGGGTTAGCAACTGGGTCAGAAGCCTCTAGAAAGAAATAGTTTTGATCTTTGATTTTCCTGTTTGGTTTTTTGTTTGTTGTTTGTTGTTGTTGTTGTTTTGTTTTGTTTTGTTTTTTGAGACAACTTTGGCTGACCTGGAACTCATTATGTAGACCAGACTGCCCTCCCAACTCTTAAGAGATCCCCCTGTCTCTGCCTCCCTAGAACTAGTATCAAAGGCGTAGACCACCACCGCCTGGCTTTTTGATTATCTTTGAATCTTTCCTAGCTCAGAGGAGTCCACAGAGAAAGGGCCTGCAGGGCAGCCACAAGCAAAGGTCCAGCCTCAGACCCAGATGAGAGCGCTGAAGGAGACACAGACCCCAGATCGGCTGCCCGAACCACCAGGAGTCCAAGTCCTGCCGCATTGCCAGCCACAGGTTCTGCAGATCCAGGCCCAGGTGCAGCCAAGGCTGCAGAAACAGACACAGACCTCTCCAGAGCACTTAGCACCACGGCAGAATCAGGTACAACCACAGGTACATTCCCAGCCCCCATGGCAGGTGCAGCCACAGGAGACAGACCCACAGAAGCAAGCTCAGACCCAGACCCAGACCCAGACACATCCACAGGTATCCGCCCAAGCACAGCCACAGGAACAGCTTCCAGGACAGAGGCAGGAGCAGACATTTGAGAAGACCCAGGACCAGCCTCAGACTTGGCCACAGGGATCAGCACCCCAACCAGAGCAAGCGTCAGTCCTGGCCTGTGCCACAGAACCGCGGCCATCATCAGATGCTGCAGAAGCTGGGGGAGGTGAGCGAGTGTGGATTCCTGGGCAGACCCAGCCCTGTCCCCCTTCTTTCTCCACCTGGCACTGTTTAGCCTTGACTGGGGACTGAGGGCTGGGCCCAGAGTCCAGGTCTGGGACCATCCCCATCTTGAGCTTCAGGATCATGGCTGTGGACAGAGAAGCCAGCCCTCTTGGATGTAGATCTTGGGCCCCAGATGGTAGACACACTCTGGGAAAGGAACATATCTGTCGTTTCAGGCCCAGAGGAGGCCTTGCCAGAACCAGTAGGTGCCCAGAGCAGTGAAGACACGAGTCAGGAGGCATCAGCTGTTGGCCTGGATGTGGGAGAATGTGAAAGAAGAGCAGGGGAGCTGCTTGGGGTGCGTCAGAGCCTGACAGAAGCTACACGGGGCTTCCTCTGCTCTTAGGTTTTTCTTCTGAAGATTTAGATGTGATCTTGGTGACAAGAGTCTCTTCTGGTCTGGCCACTCCACACTAGAGTCCCTCATCCCTCATGTGGTGATAGCATTTTAGTCCAAAGACTACCTTAACAAAAACTTCCTTGTGGGACTTGGGTCCGAGATCTAGGTTCAAATCCTGGCTATCATATTGTCTGTGTATGTTTGGGCAGTCACGTAAGAACCTAACCTCAGCTTCCCTATCAGGAAACTTTGAGGAAACAATGTTCACAGGTGTTTCTTGTTGGGGCTGGATCACTATCAACACCCAGATAGTAGAAACCCTGTCTCTGAATCTACTGTAGATGTGGGGGGCTGGGGGCTCCCTGAAGGTCACCATCCTGCAGAGCAGCGACAGCCGGGCTTTCAACACCACACCCCTCACATCTGGACCTCGTCCTGGGGACTCCACTGCCGCCCCTGCCCTTGCCAGCACATCCTCCAAGCAGACCCTCCAGTTCTTCTGCTATATCTGTAAGACCAACTGCAGCAGCCAGCAGGTATGGTGGGGGAGGAGGGCTGGGGACTGCCGGGCCTGCAGGCTTGCCTTCTCTGCACTGTCCAGATTGCTGTCTGTCAGCTGGTAGAGCAGGTTTTTAGGATCAAGAAAAACCTGGTTCAAATCTGACTGACCATCAGGGTCTCCAGAAGTAAACTCCATCTTGGGTTTTTCCCTCTTGTTTTCAGTGAGTGTAGCCAATAACTTACCTCACTGTGTGTCTTAGGGCTCAGCACTCGATATTGAAGTTCTGAGCCCATGTCTGGCCCGGGCAAGTGGAGCATTAACAATAATAGTAGTCTTAGCAGGGCTGATTCTAGTTACTTGAGAAGCCAAAGCAGGGGGATCATGAGTTTAAGGGTAACCTGGTCAACTTAGTGAGAGAGAGCTTGTCTCAAAATTAAAAATTAAAAAAAAAGAAAAGAAAGAAATTACAGTTGAGATATAGTTCATCCCTTGCTTAACATGTGAGGAACAAAATAAATGAATGGATAGTAGTCTTGGCTGGGACTGTCTGGGCTTCCTGCAGCTGCTCCTAGCCACCTGGGGGTTTGAAACAGGACTCGTGAGTACCTGAGTTTCAGATCGACCTGGGCAATATAGCCAGAACTTAATTTCTTTAAATTAAAAAGACAAACACTTTTTTAAAAAGACTTATTTTCATTTTATGTGTATGAGTATTTTGCCCATATGTCTATCATGGGTCCAGTGCCCATAGAAGCCAGAAGAAGGCATTGGATCCCTTGTAACTTGAGTTACAGATGGTTGTGAGCCACCTTGTGGGAGCTGGGAATTGAACTCAGGACTTCAGGAAGAGCAGCCAGTGCTCTTGGCCGCTGAGTCATCTCTCCAGCCCAGCCCTCCAGTTTTGTTAATGCTCTTCCTTATTTCCAGTAGCAGTTCCCTGCGACTGTGGTCCCTGACTGAGCAGGACCATTTAGAGCCATGTTCCTTATCACAGAAGCACTCCTGGATACGGGTGTGGATCCCTTCTGTGCCTCAGTTTACCATCCCTGCCCTGACTACATTGAGCTGTGTAAAATATGCCAGTTGTGGGCCGGGCAGTGGTGGTGCATGCCTTTAATCCCAGCACTCGGGAGGCAGAGGCAGGAGGATCTCTGTGAGTTTGAGGCCAGCCTGGTCTACAGAGCGAGATCCAGATCAGGCACCAAAACTACACAGAGAAACCCTGTCTAGAAAAACCAAAAAAAAAAAAAAAAAAAGCCAGTTGTGGTGGCACATGCTGGTAGGCCATGCGGGAGAAATGAGTCAGAGGATCAGAGATGCAGGATGGCCAGGACGCTTGGAGTTGTCCCCATGGCTGCGGCTCACAGCCACCTCTGGTTCCTTCATGCCGCAGGAGTTCCAGGACCATATGTCAGAGGCTCAGCACCAACAGCGGCTTGGAGAAATGCAGCACTCGAGGCAGACCTGCCTGCTGTCCCTGCTGCCCATGCCTCGGGACATTCTGGAGAGAGAGGCAGAGTGAGTAAAGGCAGAGTGAGCAGAGGCTCATGTGGGGCAGGACACCTCACAGACCAGGCCTGGAATAGACACCCTTTGAAGTCGGCCTGGGGATTAGTCATTGCTCTGCATGCCAGTAACTATAACCTTGGGCCTCAGTTTCCCGTCTATAAAATAGTCTGACGAGGGTTGTAGTGACAGTGTCCTAAGAGGCCTTCCAGGTGAGGACAGTGTGACACCCCCGTGGTCGGGAGGAGGCTTAGGGTACAGAGCCCTGCTCCTCTGGTCTGTGCTGGCCCCAACCATAGAAGCATGATGGCAAGAATCAGGTCATCTTGTGGCCTGGGGTTAGACCTTCTGAGACCTCTTTTTGTCACAGGGGATGTGGTTGATCAGAAATGTCCACCCGGAGTCTGGAACGAACACGTGGAGTGGTAAAGCTGGGTGGGAAGTTGTGGCAGCTGCCAGCCCCCATGGGGTGTTACAAGCCCGCAGGGCTAGGAAGTGTCATTTGAGAAAGTTGTCTCCTGGGACAGCTACCTCGGTGGTTGCCAGAGTGCCCAGTATTTAAGGAGAATCCAGGAACTTGGGTAATTTAGGAAGCCTCACAATTTCAGAGTGTCAAGAACAAAGCCAGCTATGGTGACACACACCTGTGATCCCAGCACTTGGGAGGCCGAGCAGAAGGATCAAGAGATTTTTGTTGGTGTTTTTGGTTTTTGAGACCGGGTTTCTCTGTGTATTCCTGGCTGTCCTGGAACTCGTTCTGTAGACCAGGCTGGCCTCGAACTCACAGAGATCCGCCTGCCTCTGCCTCCTGAGTGCTGGGATTAAAGGCGTGCACCACCATGCCCAGCTAAAATTGAGAGTTTAAAGCCAGCTGCATGGTGAGATCTAAGCTGACTTGTTCAGAATCACACTAAGCCCTGTTGAAGATAAATGGAAACCTTCCCCGGGCTGGACAGACAAGTGTCTGAGTCAGTGGCTGGGCTCTACCAAGGACGAGACAGCAGGAACTCATGGCTGCTCTGCTTTTGGCCTAGTGGACAGAGAGCGCATGTCTGTTAGCTCTCATTCAGAGGAGTCAGGAATCTCTGCTCTTTCCTGTCTTTCGGATATTTCAACTAGAACCCTGGCCCCTCAAGAAGGCACTATAGGCTGACCTAAACCCTCGCTTCCAAACTGCATTGCATTTCCGGAGCACTCTAGAATATAGCGTCACGAACTGCTTGTTTTTATTGTCATCATTCAGAGAGCCTCCGCCAAAACGCTGGTGCAGCACCTGCCAGGTATACTACGTGGGAGACCTGATCCAACACCGCAGGACACAGGAACACAAGGTGCCAGAGCCACTCAAATGCTGCAAAGGCACCTGTGTGTGCCACCGCCAAGCCGGGGGGAGGGGGGAGCGGGGTGGGAGTGGGAGGTAAAGTCTGTTCTTGTCTTCATGTGACCGTCAGTCACGGTGGCTTCTGGTGAGTCAGCCATGTTCCTCTTGGGGCTTTCCTGTGCCCATCTGTTCAGTGGAGGTACCAGCTCACCCTGCTGCTCGGCCTCTAGCCTTCTGGGGGTCTTTGGTGGTCATCCTCCCTCCGATCCTGTCTCTGTTGGCACTCTACCATCCCACATAGTGAGGAGAAGTGATTTGCATGTCCCATTGTAGGGCAGAGCTGAGTTGGGCCACTGGTAGTGTGGCTTCTACCTAGGGATGCTGCGGGGCACCACATGGCCTGCCTTCCTTCCCCAGATCGCCAAACAGTCCCTGAGGCCCTTCTGCACCATATGCAACCGTTACTTCAAGACCCCTCGGAAGTTTGTGGAGCATGTAAAGTCCCAGGGACACAAAGACAAGGCCAAGGAGGTAACCCACTGCCTGAACATAACATGAAGCCTTCTCCCAAGATCATAGAGCAGGGCCTAGAACCCTCAGCTGCCCAAAGCTGACCTAAGCCCCTCGTCCATGCCGTGGGCAGCTGAAGACCCTTGAAAAGGAGATAGCCAGCCCAGAGGAGGACCACTTCATCACAGTGGATGCCGTTGGTTGCTTTGAGAGTGATCAAGATGAGGACGAGGATGACGAGGAGGAGGAAGAGATTGAGGCTGAGGAGGAATTCTGCCAGCAGGTATGTGGGGTGGGCCATTTGAGGCTAATAGAGCTCGGAGGGCCTCTCCTGCTCCTTGAGGGACCCAGACACTGCATTGGCATTTGTAGGTATTAATGCATGACGCAGTTATGGGCTGTGTCACATGTGGCCATGAAAGTAGGCCCAGGGATGATTATCCAGTGACAGGTGAAGTATACAAGGGCGTTAAAGGCTGGCTGAGATACTGACGGGGGAGAGAGGGCAGAGGGAACGGTGTTTAGCCAGGCACAGAAGGCACGCCACAGCAGACTGTCCAAGTCCTGTGAGCTTTCTGTTCATGCTATTTCTGGACAAAGTAAAAGAAATGCAGGTGGATTGGGGGTGGGGAGGGGAAGGCGGAGGACTGGGTGACAGCCCAGTGGTGGAGTGCTTGCCTAGCACGTGCAAAGCCCGAGACCCACTCCCCGGTACCGGGGGAAGTGGTCAGAGGCTTCAGCACAAAGGAGGCTTGAGAGCTCCATCACATGCTACATCCCAAGACCCTGTCTCAAAAAGAAGAAAAAGAAAGGATGAGGGATGACTAGGTGGTGAGAAGCTGTGCTGCCCTTCCAGAGGACCTGGGTTCAATTCCCCACACCCATGTCAGGTCGCTCATAATTGCCTATGCCTCCTGGAGATTTAACATGCACTAGCCTCAGGTACCCACACCCACACACACTCAAATGTATTGAAATAGCCCCCTAAGAAAGGAAGGGTTTATTTTGGCTTGGAGGAAGGAGCTAACTGAAACCCACAGCGCAGTCATCAGAAGGACTCTTGGGAGGCAGGATCGTCGCGTGCCATGGCTCAAAGAAGGCCACCTTCAACCAGTTGTGAGCCGAGGGAATGGTTGGTGTGCTGGAGGCCATGGGTGCACTGCAGGCCCCTGACCTGTGTCCGGGTGGAGCCTGAGGCATCCCATCTGAGCCCCACTCCCTCTCCAGGTGAGGTCAAGAGATCCATCTTTAGAGGAACAGAAGGGTTCAGAGACTTACAACCCCAACACAGCATATGGTAAGACCCCAAGCTAAGCCCTCAGCACTGCAGCAGGCAGCCCACCCTCTGGGCGGTGGGACACCCAGCTGGTGAGGGGGACCTGAGTATGCAGCCCCCGCTGTCTGTCCCCAGGTGTGGACTTCTTGGTGCCTGTGAGGGGCTACGTCTGCCGCATCTGCCATAAGTTCTACGACAGTGACTCAGGATTGCAGCTCTCCCACTGCAGGTCCCGGGCCCACTTTGAGAACCTGCAGGTGAGTGGCCATCTGACTGCCTTGCCGGGGCACAGCCTCTGTTCAAGCTGGTAGGTATGGCCACCAGCTGTTTCCCACAGCAGGAAAGGACCCAGGCTTGGCTCTTTGGGTTATATCCTGTGTGTGTGTGTGTGTGTGTGTGTGTGTGTGTGTGTGTGTGTGTGTGTGGTGTATGTGTGGTGTGTGTGTGGTGTGTGTGTGTGTGTGTGTGTGTGTGGTGTATGTGTGGTGTGTGTGTGGTGTGTGTGTGTGTGTGTGTGTGTTTTGGGAGTGGGGTGACTCCAGAGCCTAGAGACTTAGTAAGAGCTTCAGACAGGGTCACACAACAAATCATTACTGTTTTGGCCCAAGTAGGGGAAGCAGCTACCAGCCAGGAGTGCCATAGGCTGTGCCTAACTCTAAACATTCGTTTGTTCGTATCTAGAAATACAAAGCAGCCAAGAAGCCCAGCCCAGCCAGCCGACCCGTGAGCCGCAAGTGTGCGATCAATGCCCGAAATGCCCTGACCGCACTGTTCACCTCTAACAGTGGCAGTGGCCGCCCGCTCAGCCAGCCAAGCCCCCAGGACATGGCGAGACTACCCAGCAAGGTGAAGCCGGGATCCCCCAACCCCCCTCCTCCCCTTCGGCGTTCAACTCGCCTCAAAACCTGATAGAGGGAGCTCCGGCCACCCAACATGACTGGGGCCCTGATCTGCTAATGCCTTCTAGGTATCTGCGTGGAAATGTTCATGTGTTAGTGTTTTTACTCAAAATCCAATAAAGAGTTGTTTGGCTTTGCAGTCCTCACCAGCACTGTGTCGGGTGGATACAGGAAGGGAACTTAGTATCTCTGGACACAGTGTGGTAGAGGACCAGGGAAGCCAAAATCAGGCTCCCTGAGATGCAGGGTCTCTGGAATAGGACTACAAGGCACTTCTCTGAGCCTCAGTTTACCTCTTCGTGTATCAGGGCTAGGAAGGCAACTTGAGAGAATCCTTATGGCTGGTAACCTAGCAGTTGGTCTTGCTTCTGCCCCTAAGTTGCAGATAGACAAACTGAGGCCTTAGCAGGGTCATGTGACTTGCAAACAGCCGGGACTTAACCCTAGGTGTACATTCTTGGCTCTTGTATTGGCCTCTATCCAGCTGCAGCTCACGGAAGCCAGAGTCAGACATGAAGTTAGGATTGGGGGTGGAGGTCCTTGCTGCTAAGGTTTAGCTATTGGTTCGCCAAGAGGGCACAGCCCTCCTAACCAGAGACAGGTGAGCAGGGCAGGGCCCCAGCCTCAGCTCTGTTGTTTTCTCACTTAGAGGTAAGACAGCCTAGCTGTCAGTACCAGCTGGGAAGACCAGGGCTAAAGTGGAGGCAGTCATCGTGGTGAAAGGCCCTAGCGCCCAGAGAGGCTGACTATATCTCACAGTCACACAGCATGTCTGACTCAGCCAGGCTGGAAAGCAGCGGCTGGCCAGCAGCGCACCTGGTAGGGAGGAAGCCCTGACCTTGCCTTGACCCCGATCAGAAATAAAAGAACCCCAGCTCCATCACATGCCCACAAGCCACAGTTTGCTCCATTTGCCTCCAGTAGCTACTGGGGTCCTTAACCCTGGCACAAAGAGATAAGAAGGGCTGGGCAGTGGTGGTGGCGCACGCCTTTAATCCCAGCACTCGGGAGGCAGAGGCAGGCGGATCTCTGTGAGTTGGAGGCCAGCCTGGTCTACAGAGTGAGATCCAGGACAGGCTCCAAAGCTACACAGAGAAACCCTCTCTCGAAAAACCAAAAAAAAAAAAAAAGAGAGAGAGAGAGAGAGAGAGAGAGAGACAAGAGGTGTGGGAGGAGATCTCTTTAATATGGACACTCAGTCCTGGGGGGAGGGGAGAGAGACCAGAACTGGGCAGGCAGACAAATAAATTGTAGGATCACACCTGGCTCCAGAAGGGATAATGGGCACTGGGCCTGGTCCAGACTGGTAGACCCACTGGGGGATCTGAAGGCCAGTACCTGAGATGGTGTCAAAGCCAGGTAGTATCTACCCAGGCCAGAACATGGCCTGGAGAGGCGAGGGTGGGGCCTGCTTGGGGGCTCCTGGCAGCTAGGGGCTGGCATCACTGGGGTCCTCCCCGAGCTGTTGCTGGAATTCCAGTCGTGTTTGCCGGTTGGACTCCAGCAGCTCCTTGAGGCGGGCATGGAGGTGGTCATTCTTCTCCTCCAGGTGGTCCAGACAAGAGTTGATCTGATCCAACATGGAGTTGATGGCAGCATACTCTGGGAGGAAGGGAAAAGACAGGGAAGGTCCTGTGCCTCCTCAGGGCTGATAGACACAGTACATGGTGTCCCCAGCTCTCCCTCAAGAGGGCTTTGAGTAATCTCTCCGATTCTCAGCGTCACTATGGGGAAATGAGCAGACAGCACAAGAGGAAAAGTGCCATCCTCAGCACACCTTTGTTGTAGGGTTAGAGTGGTCCTGGGGCAGTTTGCCGGTGTCCCGGCTGGTGGTCCTATCATGTGACAAGTTCCGTCTACATTCCCTTCCATGGCTACCTAGAAGTCACAGCCATGTCCAGAGCTGGGCAATCAAGTCTCTGCTAGGCATGTGACCTCCAGCCCTCTGCCTTCAGAGCAGAGTCCAGCAGCTTCTGGGCCCTGGAACAGACGCAGCCCCCTACTTCCCTCTCTATGCCCACACCCCACCCTTTCCTCTCCTCTCGCCTGCTTTGCCTGCCTCAGGCCCTCTGAATGTACTGCGGGCTGTGCCTGAATGCATTGGGTGGCCTTCTTGTCTTTCCTTCTGGGATGAATACCACTTATTTCAAGTCTCAGTGTGGCTATCACCAAGGGGAGCCCTCCCAGGGAGCTGCCCCTTCCACAGATTTCCCTTGAGGAATCACTGGTGTGACTGGCTGGATGCTAGTCTGTACTCCACCTCACACTCACTGTAGAGATCTGGGAGAGGTGACAGGTCTTGTGTTCTCTGCTGTCTCCCCAGTGCCCTCGACGACACAAATAAGCACTTACTGAATGAATGCGTGAATGGATGAATGAATGAAGCTCTGGCTTTCCAGTCCCTGCCTTTGCTCAACTGTCTACCACCTAGAATTCATCAACCACAACAACCCTTCAAGGACCATCTCAAAATACCTCCTCCTCGGAGCCTTCCCTATTTTCCACTACAGCGGCTTCTGACCCACCTCTTGGCAATGCTGTGTCCCTTAGGACCCAAGGTCTGGGTCTGTGCCCACTGCGGGACCAAGTTCTGAGCCAGCCTGTGACTCAGAAACACTCAACTGCCAGCTCGGGACCAGAGGGGAAGTAGCTGGTGGATTTAAGAAAAAGGCTCAGGGAGGGTGTTGGGATATGAGTGCAGATGTGCCTGCCTTTGGGGACGGCTCCCAGAGAGGACATCCCAGACAGAGAATAGTCTGTGAAGGCTGCTGGATCTTAAAGTCCATCCCTCATGGCACAGATAGGGAAACTGAGGCCTAAGAAGGAAGGAACCAGAACAGCTTCTCATAGCTACTTGGTGACAGGACCCTTTCGGTTTGAGTCCCAGCTGCTGTACCTCCGCAACTCCTTATTGGAGCGGGGGACACTGAGGGTTCCAGTACACCAGAGCTCAATTGGTGTGGCCACATCAAGAACCAAACGGACAGCTGTTGTGACCCATCTTCCCATTTCATGGCAGGCTAGCAGAGGGGCTTCATTGGGGTACCTCCTAGCCACTGCTCCTGTCCTGGAACAGAGAGCCTCCTCCTCACCATCCCAGTGTCCACTCCGTGTTACACCGCCCCCTCCCCAGTTCCCTCATGTTCCCACCATGGCTGCCAGCAGTCACTGCACGGTCCCCAACACTGCCCACTGTAAGCCTGATGACCTCCAGTTGGAGGGCAACCTTTATTTATGAGAAAAATATTCTAAAACTGCTGTGACAGTGGATATGCTGTGAATATTTGAAAGCCTGCAGAACTGTACGGTTTAGATGGTAAAATCTATGGTGTCACTTACAGCTCAATAAAGCTTTTATAACTAAACAAAGCATATCCCATCCTTACTGCACAAGTCTTGCCCTCTAGGCAAGGCACCAGGCTTGACCATGCGTGTGTGTGTGTGTGTGTGTGTGTGTGTGTGTGTGTGTGTGTGTGCACTATCCACTTTCAGAAGGAACTTGTACACTGAAATCTTAAAGTCTATCCATTTTCCCTTTAATCCCGACACATCTCAAAACAGGAGACACCAATGTGCCCAATACTGCAGGTGGGAAAACTGAGGTTCCCAAACGTGCAAAGGAAGTCTGTGGGCTGACGCTTCCCCCGAGGTCCTTCTGCAATGCTGTGCACCCCAACACAGGTGGCTGGGGTGCTGACTCAGCACAGTGGGGCGCCCACCGGGCCAACACCTCCTGGAGAGCCAAGCAGGACCCGCCCCCTTCAGCCAAGAAAATGGCTAAAGCAAATCCCAAACCGACAAGCATCTCTGGAGCTGTCTCAATTTCCCCATATGTAACCAGGGCTGGTTAGCGACAGTTCCCCGGTATTGCAGCGTCCAGGGATCGGTTCACTAGTGCTCGCCATTGCCTCCGAGGTGGCTGTGGGGACAGCTCCAGAGCCACCCAGGGGCGGGATGGGATGGCTCTTCAGTCCCTCACACACCCTCCACCCCGGCCCCATTCCAGATCCCAGGATGGTACCCCTGGCAAAGCAAAGGTCGCCTCAGCAGCACCCCCACCCCCGCCCGGGTCACCTGCTTCCCCGAAGCTGTCATTCTCGTCTTCCATTTCCACATCCATCGGCATGCCTAGGTCCCCGTTAGGGCCCGACATTGCGGGCTCGGGCGCCGCAGAGGCCACGCGAAAATAGAACTTGGCGACCGTCGCGCGGAAAGCCGGCGCTGGGCGGAAGGTGCAAGCAGCTGATGGAACGCGGGGCCGGAAGGGTGGAACGCGGCGGCGCACCGGGCCCGCCCCGAGCCCCGCCCCGAGGCTTCACAAGCCACGCCCTCAAGCAGGGCTCCGCCCCCGTCCGCTCTCAGGCTCCTCCTCTCGCTTCCGAGCTGAGTCCCCTTCCCGGCCGCTGGGCCCCGCGGTGTACAGAAGGAGCACGCACCGAAGGCCAAGCAGTAGAGACCCTGGCCCGCTAGAGCTTGAGGCTTCTATTAGGCTCCATCCTACTGCTTCCGCCCCTCTGCATGGTCAGAATCAGACAGGCGTTTACAAGGCTTTCTATAGCTTCGAGAACTCTGTTCCCATCACCGCTCCTCCCCCAGATGACGCACAACGGCGTCTTATCTTGGCCTCATCGCTTCTCTTAGGGCTCTCAAAGGCTACACTTATGGCTGGAAATCAGACTAGACTCTAGCCTGAATAGTAGTAGATGGAGAGCCAGTCCGTTTGACCCATGCCAATAAATAGGGCATTGATTGGGAGGAGTGTGAGGCCCTTCTCCAGGACTGCGTGTCAGATTTCCCGTACAGAAAGGGCTTGCTATACCCTGCTGTAGGTGGCCCCTGGAGCCGCAGAAGGTCTGTGCTAAGTGGCCCTGCTTGAGGGTGTCCATCATAGGAGGCTTCGTGATAAAGCCCGACATCAGTCATCTCCCACTCCATGAACTGGTGGGAAAAGGAGGCCTGTACAAAGTCACCATCCAGAATCGCTCGTGGATTGGATTTAGAAGTGTAATCCCAGTCCGGCCCAGTGTCAGGGTGGTGTCCCAGGAAAGCTCACTTACTAGAACTCCTATATCTGTAATGGCCAGGAGACCCCATGGTGCCAGCAGGTTGTTCCTGGTGTCACAGTGGCTAATCCAGGTTACAGGGTGTTCTCAGCATAGGGACTTCAGTAAAGCTGGGAAAGGCTTCCCCAGAACCCCAGCGGGAGCACGACCCTGTGGACACCATGTAACTAATGCAAACCTAGACATCCGGAACTGGAAGAGAATACTTGTGCATGCTGCTGTAACTGGCTCAGCAGTTAAGAGCACATAGTGCACTTGCAGAGGACCTGAGTTCAATTCTCAGCACGCACTTTAGGCAGTTGACACCCACCTGTAATGCCAGCTCCAGGGAAATCCAATGCCTCTGACCTCCTCAAACACAGACAGACAGATACAAACACACACACACACACACACACACACACACACACACACACACACACACACACACACACATCATTAAAAGTAAAAAATAAAAATAAGAACTGGAGAGTTGGTTCAGCGTTTAAGAACAGTCTGTTTTGAAGGACCTGGGTTCATTTGCCAGCAAGCACTCACATGGTGGTTCATGACTCTCTGTAACTTCAGCTCCAGGTGATCAAGCTCCTCCTTCTGGCCTCTACGGGAACTGCATGTATGTGGTTCATATACATATAGGCAAGCAAAACATCCACATAAATAAGCTGGGCATGGTGGCACACTTTGTTGTTGTTGTTTTGTTTTTTAAGACAGGGTTTCTCTGTGTAGCTTTGAGCCTTTCCTGGAACTCGCTCTGTAGACCAGGCTGGCCTTGAACTCACAGAGATCCTCCTGGCTCTGCCTCCCAAGGGCTGGGATTAAAGGCGTGTGCCACCACCGCCCCGGCGATGGTGCACACCTTTAATCCCAGCACTTTGGAAGCAGAAACAGGCAGAGCTCTGTGAGTTCAAGGCCAGTCTGCTCTACATAGAGTTCCAGACCAGCCAGGGATATATAGTAAGATTCTGACCCAAAAGAAAGAAATTAGATCTGCAGTCAGATTGGAGCCCAGGAGTGAAGTATGTGTGGTGTAGCTTCCTCATGTGGCCAGCCACTGAGGCTTAAACCAGTAGGCCTTAGATGTACCCCTCATCCTGGAACCTTTCTGGGTGTGAACACAGCCTCTATCCCTCACTAGCTGCTCAGCCTGTGCCATCTCTTCCTGAAATCCAGCCCAGATGTCAACAACATCTGATGAGCAGGGTCTCAAGTCTGTGCTGCCCCTACAGGACTGACAGTGGGGTGGTCACCACCTAAGCACGGCCTGGCCCGGTCTCCTCAGCCAAGGTGAAAGGGGCAGCATATGTGTGTGAGATGGGAAAGAGGGTCCATTTGCATCTCATGCATTCTGGCAAGGGGAAGAGAAACGGCCTCAGGCCCCTAGCAATCACAGGATTCAGATGAGTGTGGGATGACTGTATTTCATATCCTCTCCATGCTCTCCCAGCTTCCCAGTTCCAGAGGGGCAACCCCTTTGGGACCTGTGGCAGGTAACCAAGTACAAGATACTCCTTGGAGGCAAGGCATGGAGGAGCTCATACTGCCCTGGAGGTGAGCCCAGGGCTTAACTAGGGTTACCAAAACCAAAACAGCAACAAGTGTGGTATGTTCCCTACAGGAGGGACTGGGGCAGTTAGTGCATGATGGTGGAAGCCATGGAGGCTGGAGTTCTGGAGCCTTCCTTTCCCTAAGTCTTCTCTCTGCAGCCTTGCCATCATGCTGGAATAATACTGGTGTGAGCCTGCCCTTTGCCTTTTTTCCCTCTTTTTTTTTTTTGGAGCTGAGGATTGAACCCAGGGCCTTGCGCTTGCTAGGCAAGTGCTTTATCACTGAGCTAAATCCCCAACCCCACCTTTTCCCCTCATTATTATGGGGTTATGCAACACAGACTCAGAGAACTGGGGTCATGCATTTATTTAGCAGACAAGAGGGTGTCATTGGGACAGGTGGCTGGGCAGTGCTGCCCAGTAAGACGAGTCATCTGGTGCTCACTGGCATCGTGGCTGGTGGGGTAAGCAGGTGGGCTCTCTGGAAACAGGAAAGATGGGGCTGGGGACAGACAGGAGGCACCTGAGAGACTATGGCAGAATCAGGACACTCACAGTTCAGAGGAGGAACAGAGACAAGCTGGAGATCCCAGTCCCCTGTGCCCTGGCCTCCCACCCGGCCCCTGCCCATCCCAGTCAGCCACACTCACCGCCTGTTCAGTTGTCAATGCATTGGTCTGTAGGCAAGAAAGTTAATCAGAACAGAGCAGAGGGGGGAGCATTTGTGATCTCTGGCTGCCAGGAGCCTGTGCTTCGCCAGGTCCAGACTAGCCCAACTACAAAATATCTGGGGCTTTTTTCAGGGTCGGAGAGCAAAGGGACCCATGTGGAACAGACAGTGTGTGAGAATGGCCTAAGGGACCGCTGTGGAGAAGGAGCAGGAGGCCATGGCGGCTCATGGACCCAGGCTTTCTGCCTGTTTGCCCGCTGGGCCTTGGTAGCCTCTCAGCTGGTGGCTCTGTGGGGTCTGGCTGGAGCCCCCTGGCCAGGCTACTTGAAAACAAGATGTCTCCCAAGTTATGGGATGGGGTGAGGCCCAGGACAGCAAGGTTCAGGGTTGGGAGAGGAAATAGCCTTCAACTGTAGGCGGGAGTGGCGTGGGGCAGCAAGACTGAGGATGTTTGGACATGGATCTGGAATCCTCGTCTGGGAATGTCCTGGGTCAGCTGCCAGAAGGGAAACTTGGGGCCAGGATCCCTGAGGGTTTCATAGACCCCAGGGTGTCACCAAGTCTTCCAGACCTCAGAGTGGATCCCAGTGGCTAGAGCAGGGGACTGTGTCTTCCCTTTCTCTGGTGGGGTAGGCATCATCAGCCTGGACAGTCCCCGCATCCCCACATCCCCACATCCCTTGCCCCTCACCCCCACTGGCCATTACCGGTGGGGACAGAG
Organism: Onychomys torridus; assembly: GCF_903995425.1. Taxonomy (NCBI): domain Eukaryota; kingdom Metazoa; phylum Chordata; class Mammalia; order Rodentia; family Cricetidae; genus Onychomys; species Onychomys torridus. The sequence continues at coordinate 6,547,082 of NC_050446.1, read as the reverse complement.
AAGATGATTTGGTCATCAGTAAGGCCCAGAGACTTGGCAAAGCGTACAAAGCGCTCCTTTAGTTCAGCGGGCAGTTCCTTGGTTCTCCCTGCAACCAAGATTGGCAGAGGGTGGCTTCAGAGCACTCCATCAGTATCCCCTCAACTAGTAAATCAGACTTGTTTTCTGTGGAGGTCTGCAGAAAGACTGCTCCCTGGGCTGAGACCTTGGGATTCCAGCCTTGAGTTGAGTCCCTAAGAGTCAGCTGAGAACTCACCATACAGGGTGATTTTGAAATATTGCTTTTTTCCAGAAGTCTTCTTGAAAAATACCATGGCAAACTGGTCGTAGTCAGTAGCGGCCACTTGTACATTGTAGCTCCGTACCTGAGGATAACCTGCAGAAGTGAAGGACAAGGATAGGTTCTGCCCTGGTGAAGAGGAAAGGGGCACTATGCACTTTCTCCCCAACTTTCAGAATGTTCTCCCCATAAGAAGGTCTGGGTGGAGGGACAAGGGCCCCACTCCATTCGGGACTCACTACGAATGTTTCCCAGGGTGAACCGGCCAGCCCTGGAACTTGGAACAAAAGTTCTGATCCAGTAGTCACAGCGCTGGTCCCTGTGGGAAGAAATGAGAGTGAGCAATGATGTCACACAGGCTGGAATGCTCCTTGGATTGGGACAGGTGGGGTCCCCACCCCTGTGTCCACCCAAGCGATACTAGCCTGTCCCCAAACCTGGCAGGAGGCCCCACCCACCCATCTTAGATGCACCTGGGCCTTCCCCCTCTGAGTGAGTCCTGCCTGACCCTGCTGAGACCCTTCCCCAGCACCCACACTCCCTCCTCCCGGTGCCTTTCCTGGGCAGCCTCCCACACATACACATCCGGGCCCCAGGCAGGGATCTCCACGCTTTTCCCTGCCTCCTCTCGGCCACCTCCCTTGGCAGTTAAGGCAGCCTTTTCTGAGCTGAGCACTACACTCCTAGCCCTTAGGACAAATATAGCTTTTCCTCAAGTCCCACTCAATCCCCCGTCCTCCAGAGCTGACCTCCCCAAATCTTCATCTGCCCTTTTCTCTCGGATACTTTACCACAGCTCCAGCTCCAGCCTTCCCAGCTGCCAGAGTCAGAATCCCAGTGCATGTGATGAGCCTCGGCTGCCCTCTCCAAGCCCGGGCTGGCCGCACCGTCATCTCCTCCTCCCCGACAACGGACCACCCCGCCTCCGCCTTCCCTGTTCTTCCCACTCTGACAGAGGGGCTCACCAGCTCCTTCTGAGGCCTAGTGGCTCCTCTAAGGGCACCTTCCTGGAGGCCCTGGATAGAGGCCACAGGTAGGCTACTCAATGTTCCGCCTCTCTCCCATTCTTTCTTTTTGATGTGTGTCTGTGTGAGCGTTCACATGTCTGTGTGTGCATATGGAGGCCTGAGGGCAATATCTGATATCTCCCTCCATCACTCTCCACCTTCATTTTTTTTTTTTAAAGATTTATTTATTTATTATGTATACAGTGTTCTGTCAGCACATATCCCTGCAGGCCAGAAGAGGGCACCAGATTTCATTACAGATGGTTGTGAGCCACCATGTGAGTACTGGGAATTGAACTCAGGACCTTTGGAAGAGCAAGCAGTGCTCTTAACCTCTAAGCCATCTCTCCAGCCCCCACCTTCATTTTTTAATTAAAAAATTATTGTTGGGCCGGGCGGTGGTGACCCATGCCTTTAATCCCAGCACTCAGGAGGCAGAGCCAGGCAGGTCTCTGTGAGTTCGAGGCCTTGCTCTGGTCTACAGAGCAAGATCTAGGACAGGCACCAAAACTACTCGGAGAAACCCTGTTTTGAAAAACAATAAAAAAAATTATTGTTGGGATTAGGGATTTAGCTGAGTGGTAGAGTGCTTGCCTAGCAAGTGCAGGGCCTGGGTTTGGTCCAGTTATGTGCATGGATATTATGGGTGTTTCATCAAAATGTATGTCTGTGCAACGTTCGTATACGGGTGCCTGGGGTGGGCAGAAGAGGATGTAGGCCAAGCAGTGGTGGTGCACACCTTTAATCCCAGCAGTCGGGAGGCAAAAGCAGGTGGATCTCTGTGAGTTCAAGTCAGCCTGGTCCACAGAGTGAGTTCCAGGAAGGACAGCCAGGGTTACGCAGAGAAACCCTGTCTCGAAAAAATCCAAAACAAAACAAAACAAAAAAGAGGCTTCCCGGGGTTGGGGATTTAGCTCAGTGGTAGAGTGCTTGCCTAGCAAGTGCAAGGCCCTGGGTTCGATCCTCAGCTCAAAAAAAAAAAAAAAACAAAACACAAAAGAGGATTCCCTTAGAACTGGAGTCACAGTCAGTTGTGAGCTGACACGTGGGTGCTGGGAATCAAACTCTGGTCTTCTGGAAGAGCAGCCAGTGCTCTTAACCATTGCACCATCTCCCCAGGCCCACCCTTTCCCCACTTTATTTTTGAGACAGGTCTCTCACTGAACCTGCAGCTGGATGACTGGATTAGAATGGCTGCCAGGGAGTCCTAGGGATCCTAGTTCCGCCCTCCCCCCCCCCCCACGCTGGGATACCACACCCCCACACCCCCTAGGGCTGGGATGCCACACCTTGCCCCCCCATGCCACACCCAGCTTCTTTATGCTGGTTCAGGGGGCTGGAACTCAGAATCTCGTGCTGACGTGGCTCTGTGGACTGAGCCGTCTCCCCAGCCCTTCTCCCTCTTGTTTTCCACGGATTGTGTGTCCATCCTCACTTGGCAGAAGACAGGAATGGAGGGGAGGAAGGAGCAAGAAATGGATCAAGTCCTTGGCTGTGACCCAGGGTGCCAGGGCTCACCTGAGCAGGATGGAGGTGACATTGTAACTGTTGTCCTCTTGCAGCTCATAGGTGGTGCTGTACATTGTAAAGCGGCCTTCTTCTTCCTTCTGGACTGCATTGCCTGCCAGGCCCACAACATACCACCTCCCCTGAAACTGCAAGGGGCTAATGGCAGATGGAGCCAGCGATGGCCTCACAGGCTGCTCCTCCTGCGCTGGCCTTGTTGGTACCTCCAGGCACCCCAGCTGGAGGGCAGCAGGGCTTCGGGCTTGGCCTGTCTACAGATCCTGGCTAGATAAGAGCCTAGCTGGAGTTAGCCCTGCGCAGGAGGAGAGGTGGTGCTGGGCAGGGGCCTGTTGGCCTCCAGTTTCCTCCTCAATGCAGAGTGCCGGAAGAGACTCCTTCCTACCTTATGTGGACAGTGGAGATTATGGGAGAGGGGCTACAGTCCTGTGAAGCTCTGTCAGAGCAGAGTGAGGTACAGCTTCCACTGGGGTGCAGGGTGAGTGAAACCTGAACCCTGGTCTCCTAGAATTCCATCCACCCTACCCAGTGCTGCCCATGAAGCCTTTGGCTTCTGCTCCCATGGGCTCCCCATTTCCCCACTCCCCCGCCGCTGCCCTTCCAGGTTCCTACCTGGTCCTTCTGGAAGCCTGGCTGCAGGGGAACCTTGAGCAGAGACGGGGCAGGGCTCAAGTTCTGAGTTGAGTCCTGGGCCTGGCTCTGCAGGACCCCAAGCAGGGTAAGGGCTAGACACAGGACACCCTGAGCCATGGTTTCTGCAGTGACTGGACTGCGTCCAGTAGGGAGGAGGAGGAGGAGGAAGAGAATGAGGAGGACTCCCCAGGGAGACTCTTTATGGGCCACCTGGCTGCCAGCCCGTGTTGTGGGGGGTCCATCCTTTACCAAGTCCAGGAAGTGTGAGGCAATGGCCAGCACGTCCTGCTGAAATACTTGGCAAGATTTCTGTCCCTTTCTCCCCCGGGTCAGGGTTGCACAAGGTTGAGGAAGGGCTACAGGGGAGGGGACAGGAGGGTGTTGGCAGAGCTCTGGAGTCTGGCAGGCATGAGGGCACTGTCTGTACCCCTTCATCTAGGTCAGCAACTCAGATCTGGACCATCTCCTGCCCCCAACACCTCCAGGAGCCCTAGCTCATCAGAAACTCAAAATGGTGAGTGTGGTGAAGGCCCCGCCTACCCACACCTGCTGAACACCAGGAAGGTCCCACTCCGCCCGGCCCTGTGCAGCTTCCTCTTTGGGGAAGGGTGGGGCAGCTGAAAGTGAACGCTCGAGGAGACACAGGGGAGAATGGGACATCCTGTGCTGAGCCGCCAAGCTTGGTCTTGGCACAGACTGTGAGGTGTCCAAAAGACTGGCCTGGGAGTGTCCAATACCTTGTTCATTTTCTCATGAGCCTGCTGTCATTTACAGCAGCTGACAGGGAAGCAGCTGAACTCTCAGGGGCAGCCCCTGTCCGAGGCCACACGTCCTTAGATGTGGCTGCTTTCAACCACAGTGTCAGCTTACCTCAGAGGATAAGGGGATCACTTGAGGCAAACTTGGGAAAAGTAGGTGTGGTGGTGAGGGATGCTCCACACTGCCCTACGTGTTCCACTTACTTTGGTTGAAAGTCAGGGCTGCACTTGAAAAGTCATTGAGAAGATCCCTCTAGGTAGGGGGACTTAGTGGCCCAGGTCAGGGGTCTCAGCCCCTCCCGAGCTGATTTGAGTCCTTAAAGGAAGCCATTTCCTCCCTGGAGGACTGGCCGGCATCCTTAAAGCAGGTCTCAGGTGCTGTCCTGTGTCTCCCCTGAGACGGCTCACTTAAGGGCTGCACCTGGACATCTGACCTGAGGCTGAAGTCTCCTGGCCCTGCACTGGACTGACTGGGTTCCTGGCCTCCCACCCCCACCCCTGAGCTCTCTCTCTGGTGGTTAGCCCTGAGGGAAGGGACGGACATGGTAGGGGATCCTAAACCCGTATGTGGGATGCAGCCTCAGCCCCCGACCCATGCCAGAGAGACTACACCACTAGAATCTGTCCCCTCAGGTCCCTGGATGGTGACAGAGCAGGAAGGGAAGTTGAGCCAAGCTGTGGGGACTATGTGGCCATCAGATCCTGTTGCTCTTGAGGTACCAGTGGCCTCCCCACCCTTCCAGCCCCTTCAGCCTCAGCCCTAGGGATCCACCCTCTACCTTTGTGACCTTAAAAGGTATCTATGAGCTGGGGATGTAGCTCAATGGTGGGAGGTTTGCCTAGCACGTGGGAGGCCCCAGGTTCCATCTCCCACAGCACGAAAAACAACTTCCAATTTAATAAACATTTTAGTTTAAAAGGTATCCTTGAAAGCCAGATGTGGTGGCTTACACCTTTAATCCCAGCACTTGGGGGCAGAGGCAGGGGGATCTCTGTGAGTGCAAAGCTGAGCCAGCCTGGTCTACAAGGGAGTTTGAGGCGAGCCAAGGCTACATTTCAAGACCTTTGTCTTAAAACAAACTAATATATAAATAAAAGGTAACCCTGAGTCTTTGGTGACGAATGGGTGTCAGGAAGACTGGTGTGAACAGAACCCCCAGAATTTTCAGTCAGGAAAGACAGATCCCAGAATCTCAGAGGAGCTGGGCAGGTAGAATATTCCAGGCTCTGAAAATCGAGGGGCTGAGTGACCAGCGGGACTCTAGAGTATGACTGGGGCCAGAGTTAAAGTGAAGGGGTGGTGGCCTAGCTCAGAACCCTGGGACAGCTTCAAAGGCTGGCTGTTCCAGGTACAAGACCCACAACCAAGGCCTGTCTATTGATTCCTGCTCTGTGTACTCTTCCCCAGGACTCTGCTAGGGCTCCCTGACCCCCTTTCTCGAAACAGGATCCTGTATAGCCCAGGCTGGCCCAAATTCCCTATGTAGCCAAAGGTGACTTTCAACTTCCCATCCTCCTGCCTCTGCCTCGCATCCAGTCTGTCTTTCTTTTCTCCTTCCCCTCTATCTCTGGAGTGCTGGCATGCATCACTAAGCTCACATCTGACTCTTATTTAGTTTGGTACCAGGTCAAATGCGGGATTTAGGCTGACACTAAATTTGGCAGGTAGCCCAGACTAGCTTCAAACTCAGCAAGGGCTGAGATTACAGTCATGCACCATCGTGTGTGGTTCATACTTGGCCTTCTGTGGTCATAAGCCCAGAGAACTCTAGCTGCTCCAAAACCCCACCTAGGTCTAATCCACTTGAGATATTCCTAGATTGTTGTATCTCAGGAATCCAGTCCGACACAGTGATCTGGTGTCCAGAAGCTGATGAATTGGACATGAGGGGATGGAGCTAACACAGCCTAGTCCTCCAGCCTGCACATAGACCTGCTTGAAGAGTGCAGGACTACCAAGTTAGCTTCTCAGAGCCAGGGCTGCCTGGGAGGATCTGAGGCAAGAGAGCCTGGAGAGGGCTTAGGGACCCAGCTCAGTGGGTAGGGCACTTGCCTCGTGAGCCCAGGGTCCTGGGCTCCATCCTCAGCTCTGCTAAATAAATAATAGACAAATAAATAGGCCCCTGTGGCCCAGGCACAGCCCCTGGAAATCTTGATGTCCACAGATGGGCCCAGTGGCCTACTCCCAGTCACCCACCTGGGAAGGGGTGTACAGTGGGAGATGTTTACTTCTCCAGGGCCTTGACTTGTGTCTCTGTTTCCAGAGTGTGTCATACCAAGGTGCTCCAGGGACCCAGAGGGTCTCTTGGCCCCTGCCCCTTCTACATCACAAGATCCTGCTTTGGAAAAGCTCTGAAAGGCAGCCCCTCCCCACATTCCCTGTGCACCCACTGGCTGACCCCCGTCTGAGGAGGGGTCTGACAGATAGGGAGTAGCAGGCCTTGCTGCTTGAGGTCTGTGTCCAGGGTCACCCCTGGCTCTGAAGTGTTTCTCTTAGCATATATTTTAATTATACGCAATGATGGGTTTCATTATGGCATACATGTATATAAGGTATTTTGATCATATTCACCTAATTACCATTACCCTCTCGTGACCCCTTCCTATCCTGCTGGTCTCCTCTTTCTGACGAGTCTCCCTCCTAACATTCATGTTTGTTTGGTGGTTGTTTTTGTGTGTGTGACCTAATGAGTTTCATAGGGTTGCTTATAGGATCATGGTGAATAGGCGAAGGGTTTTTACAGGAACCTGATCTGTAGTTAGTTTTCCTGCCTGGCCCACAGTCAGGACAAATCTCTCTCACCTGCCAGGCCCATAGATGCTCAGACCCAACCAAGTAAGCACACAGAGACTTATATCACTTATAAACTGTATGGCCGTGGCAGGCTTGTTATCTACTTCTTCTATCTTAAATTAACCCATTTCTGTTAGTCTATACTTGGCTACATGGCTCGTGGCTTACCAGTACCTTATGTCTTTTCTGTCATGGCGGTGGCTGGCAGCATCTCTCCTGCCCCAGCCTTCCACTTCCCAGAATTCTCTTCTCTCTTGTCCCGCCTATACTTCCTGCCTGGCCACTGGCCAGACAGCATTTTATTTATACAGAGCGATATCCCAGCACCTGATCAATTTCCAGTGGCCACACAACTGAAGAAAACCCCCTCTTTTTTTGTTTTTTGTTTTTGTTTTTGTTTTGAGACAGGGTTTCTCTGTGTAGCCCTGGTTGTCCTGGAAATGACTCTGTAGACCAGGCTGGCCTTGAATTCATAGATCTACCTGCCTCTGCCTCTGCCTCTCAAGTGCTGGGATTAAAGGTGTGCACTACCACCACCTGGCAAGAAAATCTCTCTTAAGCTGGATGTAATAGTGCACAGGGTCTATAGAGCAAGACCTTGTCTGAAAAAAGAAAAAGAAAAAGAAAAAAGAAAGACCTCAGCAACCATCAACTGCCCACAGACCCTTAGGGAGGGGCAGGGCCTTGTAAGCCTGTCCCTCTGTCCCCATGTCCTTTGTTCCAGAGCATGGATGACTATGCAGGTGACAGGTCAACATGACCACAGGTGCAGGGGACTGGAGGCCACAGCTCTGGGTAGGGTCTGCAGCAGGACCAGGTATCCAAGAGGCAGTGGGTGGCTGCTGGGCTCAACTGAGCAGGGTGACTCTACCTGGCATGATGCTGGTACTAGACAGGGCACCTGCCCCTGGCACCCCCAAGTTGCACAAGAAAAGGGCATGTCCGGGGCAGCCACTCCTTGGCCCCTTGCTCCAGGTCCCGGCTTCCTGGGGCCTAAGCTGGACGGGACCTCGGATGGACACCATCAGAGGCGGCTTCTGTGAGAGGACAGGCTGCTTCTTTCTTGTGCCCTGAAAGGACAGGTTAGGACAGAGCACAGCCAGGAAGCAGGAGAGTGGGTCCTGAAATGGTTACACAAGGTGTCTGAAAGCATGTCTCCAACTCCAGAGCCACGACACCCTTCCTGGGAGACTCTTGGGTTCTCAGAGACAAGTAACACCATTCTGTCCCACCCCATTCATCCCAGTGGTTTCAGCAGGAGGGATGGGAGAGGCCGTGACAGAGAGCGAGGATGGAGCAGGCTCCACCGGGCCAGTGTGTCTGCCTTTACAAGGGACGGGACTGACCTGAGCCAGTGGAGATGGGTGATGGACAGGCGAGTTAGCACGAGGAACAGGGAAGAGCCATGTTGACAAGGGCCACTGAATCCTGGCCTTGGCTGGCTGCTGTTCTTGGAGACTTCTCGGGAAGCCATATCAGGAGGGTGGAGTGACCAGTCAGTTCCTGGGGACAGGGCCTAAGCCAGAGTGGCACCCTCTCCCATGGCTTTTGGAATCCTCTCAGGGTGTATGTAACTTTCTGTATTGGTGTGATGGATGGAGAGCACAGGACCCAGAGTGCCTCAGGTTTGGGGTGGGAGACAACAGCCCCAGGTGCCCTTCTGGAGGAGCTCAGCCTCAGTCAGCCAGAGGCAGCCATGGCTCCTTGGTTTCTACCTCATCCTAGGTCCCCTCCAGACATCACTGGGTCTCCCTGTTCCATGCCACCTCCCCCAGACTCTGGGTTCCGTAGACTAAGTCCACTTCCTCCTCACTTCTTATGGCCTCCCGTGCTGGCCCACCTCGTTCTTCACCCGCAGGTCTAACCCTAGCCACACTTGGCCTTCTCTCAAGAGCAAACTTTACTAACAGTGTATTTCCTGCCAATGGCCTCTGCGATTGGGAAAGACTGGGTTTCCCAAACCATCAGATTACAGCAGTTACCACATTTGTTGTCTGAGAATCACATCTTCCAAAATCCAGAAGTCCAAAATCAGAAAAGCACTGTGCACAGAGCTACGGAGACGGTTCATCGAGCAGAGCGCTGGCATGTAATTATGGAGATCCAAGTTCAGATCCCTAGAAGCCACAGCAGAGCTAGGTGTGGTATCATCTGCCTGTAGGTCCTAGTGTTCCTGTGCTGAGGTGGGCGCTGGAGAGAGGTTACGTCAGGAGCTCATGGGCCAGTGACCTGGCCTGCACAACAAAGAAGAGAACTTCTCAAACAAGCAAGTTTGGTAGGTAAGGTGTTGTCCCTGACATCCACAAGCATTCGAATGCTGACATTTTCACACATACCTCTCTCTCAAATACACACACACATTCGTACACAAACAAAAGTAAAATAAAATAATAATCCACACTGTAGCCAAGAGTTAGTGGTTCGCACTTTTAATCTCAGCATTTGGTGAATTGAGGCAGGAGGATTGTCATGAGTTGGAGGTCAACCTGGGCTGCACAGGAAATTCGAACACTGTATGGATTATAGTATGAGGCCCTACCTTTTAAAAGAGGAGAAGCCGGGCAGTGCCTGCGAACGCCTTTAATCCCAGCAGAGGCAGCAGATCTCTGAGTTCAAGGCCAGCCTGGTCTACAGAGTGAGTTCCAGGACAGCCAGAGCTACACAGAGAAACCCTGTCTTCAAAAACAAAAAACAAAAAAGAAAGAAAAAAAGAAAGAGAAGGCAGGCAAGGTGGCTCATTGCTTGCCACCAAGCCTGATATTCCGAGTTACCTTCATGGTAGAGGAGAGAAGTAACTTCCAAAAATTACACACACACACACATGCACATTAATTTACACACACACACACACACATGCACATTAATTTAAAATTTTTAAGATTTACTTACTAGGTATACAGTGTTCTGCCTGTACGCCAGAAGAGGCACCAGATCTCATTACAGATGGTTGTGAGCCACCATGTGGTTGCTGGGAATTGAACTCAGGACCTCTGGAAGAGCAGCCAGGGCTCTTAACCTCTGAGTCATCTCTCCAGCCCCCAAAGTATTTTTTTTTTCCCCAAGACAGGGTTTCTCTGTGTAGTTTTGGAGCCTGTCCTGAATCTTGCTCTGTAGACCAGGCTGGCCTCCAACTCACAGAAATCTGTCTGCCTCTGCCTCCCGAGTGCTGGGATTAAAGGTGTGTACCATCACTGCCCTGCCTACATTTCATTTCTCTCACCAAAATATCTGACAGTTTAAGGAAAAGAAGGCTCATTGTGTCCATCATGGCAGGGAGGGTGTGATTGCTGAGCTCAGAGCAGCTAGGATGAGGGTTGGAGGCTATTCACAGCAGTCGGAGGCAGAGAGCATGGTGGGAACCAGGGGCGAGGTGCAAACTCCCAAGGGTTGCTTTAGACTTTTCCTGAGTAACTGTCTGACTCTAGCCCATAGCTCCAAGGTCACAAGTCAGTCTCCTCTCAAGTGCATGTCATGTCCCACACTATACAGAGTGTAATTAGTCTGTAATTAGTTACAAGAGATCTGACGGGCTCTTTCTAGCCTCCTCAGGCACCTGCAGGTGTATGTTACACATAAACACACTCAGGCACACATATATACATATGATAAAAATAAAAATAAGGTGCCGGGCGGTGGTGGCGCATGCCTTTAATCCCAGCACTAGGGAGGCAGAGGCAGGTGGATCTCAGTGAGTTTGAGGCCAGCCTGGGCTACAGAGTGAGTTCCAGGAAAGGAGCCAAAGCTACACAGAGAAATCCTTTCTCAAAAATAAAAATAAGGGCTGGAAAGGTGGCTCAGCAGCTAAGAACACTTGCTACCACTCTTGCAGAGGACCCAGATTTGATTCCTAGCACCAGCATGGGGACTAACCACTGTTGGTAACTCAGTTTCAGGGGATCAGATTCCCCCTTCTGGCCTCTTCAGGTACTGCATGTACACGGTACACAGCCTTCATGCCAGCAAAACCACCCACAAACAAAATAAAAATATATAGATCTTTAACCAAATGGAAGCATGTAGTAAATTAGTAAATAGTCTTTATAGCCTGGCTTCTTTATTTTATTTTTCTCTCTCTTTTTTTTTTTTTTTTTTTTGAGGTAGGGGCTCACTATGTAGCCTTGGCTGCCCTAGAACTCACTACGTAGCCCAGGTTAGACCCAAATTCACAGATTCATTTGTCTCTGCCTCTTGAATGATAATATAGCTTGGCTTCTTTCAGTCAGCCTAATTTTTTAGCAAATCAGATGTTGAGTAGGTTGTGTGTGGGAGGAATTCAGTTAAGCACTATGGAATCTTAGGGTGCCAAGCTCAGGAAGCATAAAGAGCGGGGGCGGAGAGAGTAGAGTGAGTAGCAGGACTCCTGGCCTCCTACTTGGCCACCAAGGCAGAGGCAGCAGATGAGAAAGTGGCCAGGAAGAAGGGTGGCACCTTGGCATGCCTATGTTGAGGTGGGTGGTAGGCTCTGAGCAATGTTCCAAACATGGAAAAAGCAGATGCAAACCCAGGCCTGGAATCAGGATGGGGCTTCATCATTCCTGCTACCCTAAGGAGACGGCACAGACGGACGGATGGAGAGCTGGATAAATGACAAGAGATTTGTTTCTTTCAGCTCTGGAGGCTGGAAAGTTCAAGGTCAAGCTAGCCAACAGGTTTGGTGTCTGGCCAGTCCCTTACAGCTGGCACCCTCCCAGTGTCCCTGCGCATGGGAAGAAGACGGAGAAGGACAGAACAGCTCAGCTTGTTCCCTGGGCCCTTTGGTGAAAGTTCTAATCCACTCCTGCTAACTACCCCTAAACGACTTGACTGCTAGCTTGACTGCTATTATGACTACACTGGTTTTAAGCTTCAGCTTATGAACTTTGGAGGGACACAGACATCCAAACCACATCTGGGATGGATTTCACCTGACCTAGAGGGAAGAGGCCGTGCTTACTTGCTGAGTCCTCGGATGAGGCCCACGAGGGCCAAAGTCAGCGAACGACCAGAGAGAAAGGGTTGGAGAGGGCAGGGCTGGGCTCTTCTCAGAGATTGTGTGGGGTCTAGAGGAGGACAGGAAGGGGACCTCTCAGCCTAGGCCAAGGACTCCCTTTCCATACTATGCCCTGAAATGTCATCAGGCGGGCCTTCTAAGGCTCCATTTGGTTGAATGAGTGAGGTTCCTCAGCCTGAGGTCCTGAGCATAGAGCAGGGCTGTGCCCTGTGCTTGTTACAGCTGGAAGGTCTGCAGCCAGAGGTGCCATGGGTGGTGTTCCAAGACGAGAACTGGACAATATGCCACGAGAGGAAAAGAACTCTGCCAAGTGTTTCCACAGAGAGCGCCGACCCAGCACTGGGTTTCCTTGGCAAAGGCTGGCTCATGTTAGGAAAAAATTGGGGCCTCCCAGGAATCAGCCTCTCCCCATTCATCTCTCAATTTATTTATTCATGATGATGAGGAGATAGGTTCTCACTTGTAGCCTTGGCTGGCCTGAAGCTTGCTATGTAGACCAGGCAGGCTGGCCTCTTAGCTCATACCTAGCTCAGCCTCCTGAGTGCTGGGATTAAAGGCTCCCATTTAACATAAAGGCTCTCATTCCAAAACAAGTTAGAGTGTGGTGGGTGGCAGGGTTTGCAGGAGATGCCAGTCATTAACTCTTGTATCACAGGTGGGCAAACTGGGGTTCCTCTAAGTAACAAGGGAGCTATGGTTGTTGGTTCTCCACCTGCAAATTAGCGTTGCAAACATGCCACACCAGGACAGTAGCAGTAGAAGAGGCAGATGGTGGTGGTGGTGGTGGGCAGGTTTCAGCACCTACTCTTCAATTAAACACACCGAACTCCCCTCCAGCTTTCCTAAGTTGTCCTTCAGGGGCTAAAGAAGTTGCTGGAAGGCAATATGGGCGACTATCCTCGAAGATGCCTCATTCTCCCCAACTGTAAGACAAAACGGGTAACTAGTTCCCGAGTGCAGTTCCCAGGGACTTGTTCCGGGGTGCCCTTCTGTCTCGTCCCCCGGACTGCTCGGGACAACTGCCCGTGCCAGAGGCGGGTTTGAGCCGGGGTCCCGGGCCTTGGACGTCCATCATTCTCAGGAATTCACAGAAAAGCAAAGCACCTGGGGCCACTTGGCCTTTCCGTTCGCCTGGCCTGCTCAAGTCGCGGCTGGATACTGCGGACTCCGGCGCTTGCAGGACAGCGTGGAGGAAGAGGGTGGAAGCGCGGTCGGACCGGGACCCGCCTCCGGCCCCGAGAGCCCCGCCTTCTCCCGGCCTCGGGGCGGGGCCATGCCGGGGCTGCCCGCGGAGGAGCCCAGCGGGGGGGAGCTGGCGCTCGGTTGGAACCAGCGAGCTCGGCCAAGGCTGAGGCGTCCTGAGAGCCCACTCGGTCCCACTCGACCCTCGGAGGCCTTCGGGTGGGCGAGCCGGCCCCTCGGCGTGGGCCTTTCCCGAGGCACGTGGTTCCCAAGGCCCCCGCCGGGTTTGAGAAAAGTGTATGGTTCGCGTCACAGCAGCGGGTATACCGTTGCGGGAGGGCACAAAGAATCGAAGAGGCTGCGGCCACCCACTGGAGACAGCCACGTACCTCCTCCGGAGCGAGCATGGGTCGGAAGACCGGCGTTTGCCCTGAAACCCTTTCGGACAGATGCACAAAGTGGCAACAACCGACCGCAAATCACAGGTCACCACTGCACTCCCAAGACAGACGTCAAGCCGCTTCTAAAGCCCCTGGAGTGTTCACCAGCCTCTCAGACGGGCGTGCCCTCCCAGTCCCCGCTCGGCGTCATCGTCGCCCAAGGCAACACTCCCGGAGTGCGGTCCCTTTAAGGCACCCTAGCGCCTGGATCGTTTTGGTTTCGCGCGCCCGCCCGCAGCGCCGGCAGAGCGACCATGGCCCGGGCGGCGCGCGTTGCTTGGATTCTTGGCTCGAGCCGGTGTGCCCTGGCGGAGGGGCCGCGCACACGACCCTGGCCGCCAATCTCGGCGCAGAGCTGGGCCGGCTTCACTAGGGCGGCGGCGGGAAGCCCGGGCCCCGCGGTGGGCAAGGGGAGCCCGCGGTTGTTGGGGGCGGCGGCGCTGGCCCTGGGCGGCGCGCTGGGGCTGTACCACACCGTGCGGTGGCACCTGCGCGCCCAGGACCTCCGCGCCGAGCGCTCGGCTGCGCAGGTAAGGCTTGGTTGGCGCGGGCTGCAGACGGGGAGGGGGATCAGCCCCGAACTCAGGACTTTAAGAAGCCGCGGGGTCAGGAGTGGCCGCTTTCGCCCGCTCGTGACCTTGGGCGAGTGACTTGGCCGTAGGAGTCCGAGGAGGTTGGTGCTGATGCCCATGATCTGGAACTGTGTGTATCTCGTGTCGTGGTCTCTACTGTGTGAGGGCGTGCGCGGTGCCGCAGGTAGTCTTTCTGGAATGAGTGAGCCTGACTCCAGACCCAGAACTGGAGGTGTGCCTCAGCCTACTGGCTCGGCCGCCCTGTGGAGAGTTCATGAGTTGCATAGTCTCCACCCTGCCTTCCATGGCCTTTTCCTGGATGCAGGATCTGGAAAGAGAATGGAGTCCTTGTGGCTCCTGTCCATCCGATTTCCATTTGAAAATCGAGGGAGTGGGCTGCAACTGTAGCAAGCACGCCTGAAGCCACATTCAGCTTCCCTCCGCTTTTGGAGATCCGAAGTAGACCGCACTTCTGGCCAGTGCTACCTGGCTACCTACCTACCAATGCTTGGTCAGCTTTGCCTCTTACCTAGAGGGGACTGGAGGAATGGGGATGAACCTAAGGACTAATGACGCTGGAGGGAGGCACACCCTTTGGGACAGGAGGAAGATAAATGCAGGCATGCATGCACGCACAGCAGAGCCTCCACAGAGGCTAAGTCCTGGCCCTGTGGCATACCAGCTAGGCACTTGCAGCTGGGCACTCACTCCCTGAGCTCCTTGCCCGCCCTTGAGTTCTGTCCAGTCTCTCGGCTTTTCCTCATTCTTCTATTTTTAGGGTCACCTTACAAGGTGACTCTGTGGAGAAAGGTTTGCTTGGAAGGCGAGGGGATGGAGCTGTGGGACTCCAGGGGTCACCAGTCTTTTTTCTCTTTCCCAGCTGTCCCTGTCCAGCCACCTGCAGCTGACCCTGTACCAGTACAAGACATGTCCCTTCTGCAGCAAAGTCCGTGCCTTCCTCGACTTCCACTCCCTGCCCTATCAGGTAGTGGAGGTGAATCCTGTCAGAAGGGCTGAAATCAAATTCTCCTCCTACAGGAAGGTGCCCATCCTGGTGGCCCAGGAAGGAGACAGCTTGGTGAGCCCATGCCTCATTTCTGTCCCAGGCTGTCTAGGAGACCCCCTAAATCTAAAAGAACTTGTGACTCCCTGGATCTCCACTGACAATAGGGAGAAGAAATGGTCTGTAAGTGTGGGCTGGGTGGTGCAGGCTTGTAGTCAAGGCTGCTGTAATGGATTCCTGAGCCCTTGATGCCAGCTAGCGTGGGTAACATAACAGGATGTAGTCACAACAACAAGACTAACGTGGACGTGGGGCCCTTTCTTTCCTTGTTAGCCAAGTCTTGGGGGGCAGGGTGGGGATGCACTTACAGATGAGCAAACTGGGTTGCAGCTGGGGTGCTCTGGGTCTGAGGTGTGGGTTTTCTACTCACTGGCTGTCTTAGTCAGGGTTTTTATTGCTGCAGTGAAACACCATGACCAAAAAGCTAGTTGGGGAGTGTTATGCCCGGATCTCGGGGACCTACAAAGCAAAACTTTTTATTATCAAAAGCAGTGAGGGCAGGAACCTGGAGGCAGGAGCTGATGCAGAGGCCAAGGAGGGGAGCTGCTTACTAGCCTGTTCCTCATGGCTTGCTCAGCCTGCTTTCTTATAAAACCCAGGACCTACCAGGCGGCGGTGGTGGCGCACGCCTTTAATCCCAGCACTGGGGAGGCAGAGGCAGGCGGATCTCTGTGAGTTCGAGGTCATCCTGGTATACAAAGTGAGTTCCAGGGCAGACTCCAAAGCTACACAGAGAAAAACCTTGTCTCGAAAAACAAAATGAAACAAAACCAACCAACCAACCAACCAACCAAACAAACAAACAAAAACCCAGGACCACCACCCCATGGATGGCATCATCCACAATGGGCTGGGCCCTTGCCCATCAATCACTAATTAAGAAAATGCCTCACAGCTGGATCTTATGGAGCCATTTTCTCTATTGAGGTTCCCCCTTTCAGATGACTCTAGCATGTATCCAGTTGACATAAGACTAGCCAGCACACTCGCCTGTGACTTCATTACTTTCACCTCTATGGGCTGGCCTTTTTTGTTTTGGATAGCATCTTGCTATGTAGCTTGAGTTGTCCTAGAACTCAGTATCCTTCTGTCCCTTGAGTGCTAGGGTTATGGACATTCCGCCATGCCCAGATGTGGGGTTTGTTCACTTATACAGTTGGTTTCGGGGCAGGGTCTCACTGTGTAGCCCTGGCTGTCCTGGAACTAGCTGTGTAGACCACAGTGGTCCTAAATTCACAGAGATCCACCTGCCTCTGAGCCTCCCTGGCGCTGGAATGGAAGGCGTGTATCACGTGGCCAGTTTGTTTATTTGTTAGAGTTTTTACTTAAGGGCAGCTGAGATGGCTTTGGGTAAAGGTGTTTACTGCCAACCCTAACTCCTGATAGGACAGAGCAAGCTGTGTCCCTCACAAAGGAAATAAAATGGAATTTGAAAAATAAAAAAGGCAGCTGGGCGCGGTTGCACATGCCTTTCATCTCCGCACTTAGGGAGCAGAGACTGGCGGATCTCTGAGTTCAAGGCCATCCTGATCTATACAAGTTCTAGGACAACCACAACCAAGGCTGCTACACAGAGGGAAAAGAGGGGGGGGGAGGGAGGGAGGAAGGAAGGAAGGAAGGAAGGAAGGACGGACAAAAGAAAGAAATAAGACCTTATCCCCACTCCCCATTTTTTAAATTTAAATTACATTTTTTATTTACTTATTTAGCGTGTGTGCACAGGTGTGCATGTGCACCATAGTTGGAGAGAGGTATGTTTGTTTGTTTGTTTTTGGAGCTGAGGATCGAACCCAGGGCCTTGCGCTTGCTAGGCAAGCACTCTAACACTGAGCTAAATCCCCAACCCTTGTTTGTTTTCTTGAGACAAGGTATTATTCTGTAGCCCTGGCTGGCCTAGAACTAATCATCTTTCCATGTGGAGGGATTACAGACGTAAACTACCATGTGAGACTTTGGGCTGGCTTCTCAATTAGTCAGTCCACAGACCCTGGGACAGACAGGAAAGATAAAATCCTGGCTCTGGGCTTGGTATCCTGTATGAAGCCTTTGGGTCCTGCCCTGCCCTTAGTGCCAAGAGGCCAAGTGAGTCGTGGGTTAGGGTCAAATGTCAAGGCTCTCCCAGTCATACATCCCCAATAGCCATATGTGGTCACCCTTACTCAGAAAGAGAGCCCAAGGGTGGGGAGCAGTAAGCTCAGGGCATGGGTTTTGGGGTGAGCGATGATGGATCAGCAGTGCTCAGCTTTGAGGACCAGATACCTCGGGTGCTGCTCTTGTTCTGTTGTTTGGTTGGTTTTGACGCTGCTGTTGTTTAAGGAGCCTGATCCTGCCAACTGCCTGCCAGAGCCTCTGCGGCAAGGGATGTGGCTCAGTTCCACAGCGCTTGTCCCTCCAGCCTGAGGCCCTGGGCTCCATCCCCAGCAACACAAGATGGTTGTTTCTTCTCTTCCAGCAACAGCTGAATGACTCCTCAGTCATCATCAGTGCCCTCAAGACCTACCTGGTTTCAGGGTAAGTTGCTCCCAGGAGGCCCAGCAGGGCCTTATCTAAGAGTGGGGCTGCTTTACATGTTTCTAGAATAGACCAAGGGTGCCCACTCTAAGGCCTGCCTTCCTCCTTCTGTCTAGAAAGTGTTTCTCGTCTCTAACTAACCTAATCCCTTTTGCTGCAAGTGAGGCCTATCATGGCTCCAGCCTATGGCTGGGTCCCTGAGTGACTGAGTCAGGCTGGGATGGTCTGGGTTGGTAGGCCAAGGGGCAGGGGGACGGAGCCAGGCTGAAGCTCTAGCCTTCCCTTGAAGGCAGCCCCTGGAGGAGGTCATCACCTATTACCCACCCATGAAGGCCACGAATGACCAGGGCAAGGAGGTGACCGAGTTTTGCAACAAGTACTGGCTCATGCTGGATGAGAAGGAGGTCCAGCGGATGTATGGCGGAAAGGAAGCCAGGACGTGAGTGGGGCTGTGGCTGCGGGGCGGGGGTGGTGGTGGTGGTGGTGGTAATAAGGACCAGGTTAAGCTGCATTCTCTGGGGCAGTGGGTTCTCAGCCTGTGGGTAGTGAGCCCTTTGGGGGTCAAACATCCTGCATATCAGTAACAGTAGCAAAACTATAGATATGAAGTAGCAATGAATAATTTATGGTTGGGGGTCAGCACAACATGAGAACTGTATTAAAGGGCCACAGCATTAGGAAGGTTGAGAGCCACTGCTCTGGGGAAGTCTTGTGGGAGACTGAGTGCTGAGGCAGAGCCCTGGCTCAGGGGCCCTCGATGTCCTGTATCTGCAGGGAGGAGATGAAGTGGCGGCAATGGGCAGATGACTGGCTGGTGCATCTCATCTCCCCCAATGTGTACCGAACACCTGCGGAGGCCCTGGCTTCCTTCGACTACATTGTCCGCGAGGGAAAATTCGGGGTTGTGGAGGCCACCATGGCCAAGTATGTGGGTGCAGCTGCCATGTACCTCATCAGCAAGCGCCTCAAAAGCAGGTGATGACTCATGCAAGTATATGCACATGTGGGATCGGGGGTCTGCTGTCCCACAGTCTGGGCATCAAACCCTTCAGGAGGAAAGAGAGAAACAGGCATAGAGAAGGTGAGCCAGGCCTGGGGCCCAGCACTTCTGATCAGTTCCTATCTCAGGCTTTGGGGTCAGAAAGTCATGGCCCTGTCCTGTGCCCTCTACTTCTGCCTCCTTGTCAGGGTCCCTTCCTCATCCTGAGCCACACACCATCACTCACTGGGGACAGGTGTTCAGTGATGTAGGTACCATCCCCTCACCCACTGGCTACCCCAGTCACCCAGCCTTTCTGCTTTATGCAAAGGAAGCTGTGTTCCCATGGGCTGGGGAAGAAGTTCCCTGACCCACCTTCCTGACTATCCCCAGGCACCAGCTGCAGGATGATGTACGTGCAGACCTCTATGAGGCAGCCAACAAGTGGGTAACAGCCGTGGGCGCGGACCGGCCGTTCATGGGGGGTCAGAAGCCTAACCTTGCTGACCTGGTGGGTATGATGATGGTAGATAGAGTGGCCTGCCCTTGGGGAGGGACATCCCAGGCAAGGCCTACCTTCTGCAGCTCCCGGCTCCCCAGAGGGACTGTGTTCTTCCCTGTGTGTGTTGCCAAGGAGAAAAACCGAGCTTTCATGGTTCTTGTACCTGAAAGGCGCATGGAGGGCCCATTTCAGGCTGGGCAGGATCCGGGGGCCTGAGTGGCAGCGCCATGGCCTCTGTCCTCCCTCTGTTTCCTGACTCGGTTGTGGCATGCATGGGCTCCAGGCTTCTACCTGGCAATCTCACTGCCCTGGCTTTTAGCCCTGGCCTGGGATAGCCCTGTAACCAAGTAGCCTGGGTCTGACCAGGTGCTGAGATCTCAGATCTCCACAGCTGGCAGCAAACAGGTAGTTTAGATGCCCATCTGAGGCCTTGGTGCCTGATGGTCCCAGTACAGTGGCTGTTCTTGATCCTTCCCTAGGCAGTGTATGGTGTGCTACGGGTGATGGAGGGTCTGGAGGCTTTCGATGACCTGATGCGACACTCACGGATCCAGCCTTGGTACCTACGGATGGAGCGGGCCATTGAGGAAGCCCCCCCAGTGCACTGTATCCCCCACTAGCTGCAGAGGCTAGCTACTGAGGGGCTGAGACCTCCTGACCAGCCAGCCCCTGGCCATGCTGGTAGGAGTCAGAGTCATTTTGTCTTTGGTCCACCCAGCCCCCTGGCCCTCTACTGGACATTTCTAGGGACCTTGACACTGGGGACAAGGCCCAGGCTCACAGCTATTCTGAGGGTAATGGGTCAGAGATCACAGAGGACAACCCTCCAACCTCAGTTCTAGAAGCCTGCTCTCCCAGTGGGGATTCCTTTTCAACTCTCCCAGGGTTCAGTGGCTCCTTGTTGGCAAGGATCAGACTGGCTCCCACCCTGGACAAGGGGAGGGCAGTCTGCATTAGGGAAGGCCCTGTCCCCATGTCTCCTGGTTCCAGCTCCTCCCAGGTACTCCTGGGAATATTGTATTTGCAATAAAGGAGAGGTCTGCTGCTCCCCTCTGGCAGCCACTGTTCTGAGGTCTGGTCTGTGTGGGAGGGGCCGCAGGGGCTGTCAATCAAGGAAGTCAGGGAAGGCTGCATTAACCCTGGTGCCTCTGCTGTGCAGCTGGTACCCACTGAATGTCACCATAATCTTGGACATGGGGATTAGCCTAGTTATGACCCTCACTGACCATGGAGCTTCAGGCAGTGAAACTCCAAGCCTCCATCTATAAATTGATTGATAGTCCTACTTCTGAGAAAGCTATGGGGAAACTGGATATCCCAGCAAACAAAAGGTAAGGAAGGAGTTCTAAGAGTTTAGCCTAGGCTGCGTGGTGAGACCCGTCTCCAAGAAAAGAAAGAAGAGGTGTGGAGATGGAGCTCAGTGGGTACAGTGCTTACTCAACACACACAAAGCCCTGGGTCCCATCTGTGTTGTCACTCACTAAGCAGGGTGTGGTAATATACACCAGTAATCTGGCCTGAAGATCAGTGCAAAGTCACCTCCATATACAGTGAGCTTGAGACCAGCCTGGATTATATGAGACGGCCTCAAAACAAAAACCAAAACCCAACAAAGTTGCCATGGGTGGGAGATTGGTGCAGGTCAAGTGCACATCAGGACACAGCTGCTAGGACAGTCTGAAGGCTCTTGTCTGTTTTCTAATGTGTATGAATGTTTTGCTTGCCTGTTTGCACCATGTGTATGCCTAGTGCCTGCAGAGGCCAGAAGAGGGCATTGGAGCTCCTGGTACTGAAGCTACAGATGTTGTGAGCCACCTCTCATGGGTGCTGGGAACCTGGGTCCTCTGGAAAAGCAGCCACTAGAGTCATCTGTAGCCCCCCAGTCCATTTTTTTTAAGTGTTTGCAAACATCTTTATTTCCCTTCCATGCTAATCCATCCAGCTTCCTATTCTTTTTCTTCTATTATCAGCTTGATACAGTATAAATTCTATCCTAATAGTGAAACGTTTTATTGAGGCTTGCCCAGTAATTAAGTAAAATCAAAACTTATTATAAGCCACAGTCATCCTACATAGCTACATAGCCCCTGCTATGTAGCCTCCCTGGTTCTGTGGGTTGCAGTCTGATTGTTCTTTGTTTTATATCTAGAATCCACATACCATGTTTGTCCTTCTGGGTTTGGGTTACCTCACTCAGGATGATATTTTCTAGTTCTGTCCATTTGCCTGCATATTTCATGATGTCATTGTTTTTCTCTGCTGAGTAGTACTCCATTGTGTATATGTACCATATTTTCTTTATCCATTCTTCAGTTGATGGGCATCTAGGTTGTTTCCAGGTTCTGGCTATTATGAATAGTGCTGCTATGAACACAGTTGAGCCTGTATCTTTGTGGTATGATTGAGCATTCCTTGGGTATATGCCCAAGTGGTATGGCCCAATCCATGCTCTTAATATCATGTAAGTCCATGAGGTGTAGGGCACTGGCCCATACAGGCCATTCTGCCTCTGTGCCCCCCAGCCCTGGAACTCTGTCCTTGCTAATATGTGCATATTGGCTCTATGCAGGGCACCTGTTCAGATCTACCACGGCCCATTTACTAGCACTTGCCTTTATGGTATCAGATGTCAACATTTAGGGCTGTGGGAAGAAATGAGGACTTGGGCTTGAGGCAGTGTGCCTGGCACAAGACGACATGGAAGTCATCTCCGAATGTGGTGGGGGCCCGAGAGCCACAGCTGTTTCAGTTATTGGTCACACCTGAAGTCTGAGGAACCTCGATCCAGATTAGGCCTGTGGACCCCCAAGCAACCACAGCAAACATAAACTTAGGCTGTGATGCTGGGGTGACAGGATCTCTCGGTCCTGTACCGTCCCACTGCTGCATCTCTCTCCATCCCCCACCCCACCTCTGCCTTTGTCCCTCCATCCCCTTGTCCTGTATCCCTCCTACCTCTTCATGCCTTCACATCTCCATCCCTGCATCTACTTCTCTGTGCCTTCATCTATCCATCCTTGCATCCCTGCTTCCAGCCTCCATGTTCCCTTCTCAAGACTGTCCACTGTTGGTCCTTGGAACCTCCCAAAGAGGCTGACTCACATCTCTGTCCCTGTTCCCCAAAGGAAGCCGCTGATACTGATCTACCTATGTTGTGGTGAAATGTCCACCATAGCCTGGAGATGCCCTGTAGCCTGTGCCCTTGCTGGTCTTGCACTTGTGTCTAGCCTTAGCGCCCCCTTGAGGTCATCTGACTTAGGTGTGACAGACAGGTTGTGTCTCAGCTGTCAGACATACCCTCTCTCCCCTTCACAGACATGAAGTTTTCTTCTGTCTGCAGTCCACAGAAAGCAGTAGGGCTGGCAGAGGCGTCAGGGATTCAAGGGAGTGATCCCGAGGTTTTTCCTGGGGTTGCTGTAGGTAGGGAGAAGCCTGCACTGATTTGGCAGGTGATGAGAACTCCAAGGACTGTGCTAGCCAGACTGGCTTCCTGTGACTGCCCTGGAGAATGAAGTGGCCACAAACACCACCTAGGCTCAGCTTCTTTCTTCCTAGAATACTTTCAGCGTGCTTCCCACAGAGAGCCTCCAAAGCCTACAGCAATGCTTCCTTCGACACCAGGAGGCACTAGAGAGCCTCCAAAGCCCACAGCAACGCTTGCCAATGCCACCTGGTGTCAAGTCACTAGAGCGCCTCCAAAGCCTGCCACAGATGGAAACAGCATGGGGCTGCCACATTGTGGCTGATTCTGGGTGTAGCAGAGTGGTCTTCATTGTCCAAACAGCCCATCTGAGCTTTTAGCATTAAGAGTCTGGAGATGAGTGAGTAGGGGAAAAAAAAGTCACAGCGGGGGGTGGTGGCGGCGGCACACCTTTAATCCCAGCACTCGGGAGGCAGAGGCAGGAGGATCTCTGTGAGTTCGAGGCCAGCCTGGTCTACAGGGCAAGATCCAGGACAGGCACCAAACTACATGGAGAAACCCTGTCTTGAAAAACAAAACACAAATCACATTTCATGAGGGCTCAGACCTAACCCAAGAACCACTATTGACATTTGTCATGTTCAGGTCACACTAAGTCTCCTGTGGTCTGTTTTTGAGATAGGTCTCTGTAGCTCAGGCTAGGCTGGAACCTGACCTAGAACTTGTGGCCTCCTATGTGTTGGGATTACAGATGTGCACCATGTTGACCAGCTTCACCTATGGTCTTGGCAGAAGAAGAGGCTGGAGTTTGGGCCCCTGTCCACTCTTGGCTATGACCTTGGGCAAGCCTCCTCCCTCTTGTGAACTGGCATCAGTGACCATCTGTGGGGTTGGAGAGGTTGGGGTCCAGAGGTGTTTGGAAGTTAGTATAGGCTTGGGGTGATGTGCATAATGTGTGAGGTCAGCTGTCTACCTCAGGGTGACATCCCTGTGACTCCCAGTCTTGAGTCAAGGACACTAGGAAGTAGGACTGGAGAACTCTGAGACTAAGATGTCTTCTCCATGGTAACTAGGGAGGAAGCCCACAGGGAGGATCTAGGGGCTTTTGTTTGGTTTTGCTTTTGTTTGTTAAATTTCCATTAAAATGTTTTAAAAAATTATTTTAAAGTATTGTGCATGTGTGCATGTACATGTGTGTGCATGCAGCAAGAAGCAGCCGTTGCCCTGGAGCTGGAATTAGAAGCCTTTGTGAGCTGCCTGATATGGGTGCTGAGAACTGAATATGGGTCTTCTGCAAGAGCAACTTTGTCTTCATCACTGAGCCATCCCCTCCCCCCCCATTACATTTTCTTTGGGATTAGGTGAATGATGAATGCTTATTCTCCATAGAAACTATTCTAGGTTAAAGCTGTTCTTTCTCGATAGTTCCAACTACTGCCTGATTTTCCAGTGTGCCACATTCCTTGGGCATCACTTCTGCTGTATTTAACTAATAGGAAGGATTTTGACCAGTGAGGGTGTTTGATGGTACCGGAGAATGAATACCTTTTTGGTTTTTTGAGACATGGTCTATCTGTATTCCAGGCAACTCTAGAGCTCAATGTTCAGCTGGACTCAGACCCTTGCTAACCCTGCTGTCACAGCCAGGGAACTGTGTGTGGGGTGGGGGGCAGTGCGACCAGCTGACTCAAAGCTCTCCATCCCCAGAACCTGTTGCACTTGATGTGGTAAAGGGAATTTATAGGTGTGATCAAACTGCTGATTTTGAGATGGGGAGATTGTCTAGGCAGGCACTAAAAGCAATCAAGAGAGGCAAACAGAAAGCCAGGTGGGGTGTCACAAGCCTGTGATCCCAGAACACCAGGAAGTATAGGCAGAAGATCAGGAGTTCAAGGTCGTCCTCTTCCTCCTCTACAAGGTGAGTTTGAGGCCAGCCTGGGCTACATTAAAAATATACAGCAAACAGAGGGAGATATGATCAGAGTCAGAATGTGCCTCTGTGTGGAAGCATGGCAGCTGGAGGAGTCAGAAAGGGTCACAAACTAAGGACTGCAGAAGCTTCCGGAAGCTAGAAGATTGTCCTGAAGCTTGCAGGAGGAACCAGACCTGCTGACACCTTGACTCCAGTCAGTAGAACTGACTTTGGACTTCAGGCCTCCAGAAGCTGGCATGTTCTGAGTCACTGAGTGTGTGGTTTCTGGTAACAGCGACCCTGAGATGCTAACACAGATGCCACGCGTTGAAGGTAGTCAGGAAAGAGAAATTAGTCTTTTGCTTGGAACACGGGACAAGTCCAAGGTCTCCTGTGCCCACATCTGTAAAGTTAGGGAGAGCCAGGTACCCCATGGGCTGATGAGATCAGCTTCCTCCCCCATTAGCCTCAGCAAGTGCTATGAGAAATAAAGACTCTCTAGGCCCATAGGGTGGGCTCACAGTGACAGAAAAGGACAAGTTCATTCACTGGGCAGCTCTCCTGGCTGGCCAGGTGTGATGGCCCTGCAGAACCTGGAAGGTCACCAGCTGTCTCTGGTTTCAAACTTACTTCTGCTCCACTTCCTGAAGTTCTTTCCATAGAGCCCAGACCAACAGTGGCCACACTGGGCTGGCTGGCCCGTAGGTGCAAGGACCAAGGTCCACCTGGGCAGCTGGGCCCAGCATGACGGCTCCTCCTCCCTTCCACCTTTCCCCTACATTCCAATCCACTCAGACCGGTGAAATCTGGATTGGGGACAGCAGAGCACAGGCCACTATGGTGAATAAGGCCAATTTCTCCTTTGTATGAACTGGGACATGTTCCTTCAGGGCTGTAAGAAAGGTCCCATGCCCATCTAGCGGAGAAAGGGACTTGGCAATTTACCTTGTAAGCTAATTCAAAGGCCATGCAGGGGCAATATAATCCAAATCACATGGGAGTGTTAACAGTTCTAGACTCTAGGCATGCACAGCAGCAGGGAACAAAGCCCCCAGCATGGAGTGGGTGGATAAGAGCCTACGGAAAGAAAACAGTGAGTGACATGTGCCAGGCAACAGGGCAGGGAGCAGAGGCTGGCTTAGGTGGGGACCAGTCTAATTCTAAGACAGGCAGTGGATGTCTCACAAAGGTCAAACCCAAATACACAGAACAGAGGGGCAGAGCGCTGATATTCCTAGTGATATTCCTGGTGAATACTCCTTCACAGTGCCTGAAAGCCAGTTCAATTGCTGGTAAGGCTTCCCCTTCCAGCTGGTTTAGAGGACAAGGCTTGAACAGGTGGGAGAGCAGGCTGGGGAGCTAAGTCAATCAGCCAGGACCCAAAGGAAGGAAATTATTCACCTGTTACCCTAGTAACAAATTCCTGAAATAAGTAATGTATTGATGTCCTAGCCAATTCCCAGAACCTTGGATGGCAAAACCCACAGATATTCTCACACAGATGTAGATGTGGGTGGGGCCAGCTCCCTGTCTCCAATGGTGGCTGCCAGCAGGGTCCTTGGTGTTTCTTAGCTTGCAGACATAGCCCCTTAACCTCTGCCTATTTATGTAGAGTTGAGTGTTTTTGTCCTAGTGACTGCCCCCTCTTTATAGAGTATCAAGGGCATCGAGATGGCTTAGCAGGTAAAGGTGCTTGCCATTAATCCTGAGGACCTAAATTTAACCCCTAGGGCCTGCATGACGAAAGGACAGAACAGGCTCCCACAAGCTGTCCTTTGACCTCCCACATGCCCACACAGACACACATACATACATACATACACACACACACACACACACACACACACACACCCCACACAAAATAAATATGTAATGAAATTTAAATCAGGTCTATATGTATCCTAGCTTACCATGAACTTGACCTCTCAAATGCTGGGATTACACCATGCCACTTCTTATTCTTGTAAGGATAATCACTAATCACTGGATTTGGGGCCCCCTCCTAATCTAGACTAGGCTCGACACACTGGGAGCCACCAGAGGACAGAAGGCAAAGGAGCTCAGAGCTTGCTGAGGCTGAAGCAGCTTCAGCACCTAAAGTCCACCTGGTAAGATGAGGAGCTAGGGACCAGACTATTAACCCACCTGCGGCAAGCCATGATCTGCTCTTCCTTCCTCCCCAAGCAGCTGGGCCTGCTGTCGGGAAATGCTAGCTCCCTTCTTAAGAGCCCAAGTCCCATTAAACTCTTGCTTGAATTCCCCCAATACCTGATTGACTTGCTTCTATGGTCTCCAAACTGCAGTGCCAACTTCATCCTAAGATTCTGTCTGCAGAGATTCTGTTCCTAAATAAGGTGATGTTCTGAGGTTCTTGGTAGACACAAAGTTAAAGGACACTCTGTACAGGTGGTTCATCTCAGTTCCATGCCTGGGCACACCCAGGCATGTGTGTGCCAGAGCCCCTGTGCTGTTTCCCACCATAGTAACCTGGCCTGGCCATTGGGTGCCCAGGAAGACCTGGCACCAGAGACTGCAAAGGTTTTCCCTGCCACAAGGCCACAACCTCTCCTAGAGACAGAATGCAAACCATGCCCATCAGGGGACATTCAGGTGCTGGAGGCTGAGCAGAGAGCTCCAGGCCTGTGTACTGGAGCCCTGTGCAGCTAGTTGGGCTGCGGGGGACCAGGAAGGGGTCCAGCTAGGTTTTATGGGGGCTGAAACTGAGTATTTCAGAAGCTTTTGTAAAAAAACAAAAAACGGAGGCATAAGTTTATAATCCCAGCAGTTGGGAGCTGGAGGAAGAATGGACTCTTGAGTTCAAGGTCAGCTCTGTGCTATATAGCAAGACTGTCTCAAACAAAAGAAATAAAAATATAACACACACACACCAAACAAGGCACTACTTCAACACGGACCCTTGGAGTCAAGACACCTTATGTGTCTCCTTCTCAAGCACAGAGGCCCAGCACCAGCTGAGCCAGGGGACAGGCTTATTGGTACCCTGCCTGTGGGGTCAATGCTCTTAACCAAAGAGCTGTCTCGAGTCTCTTATTTTTGGTTTTTCATAACAGGGTTTCTCTGTGTAGCCCTGGCTGTCCTGGAACTCACTCTGTAGACCAGGCTGGCCTTGAACTCACAGAGATCCACCTGCCTCTGCCTCCCCAGTGCTGGGATTAAAGGTGTGCACCACCATGCCAGCATAAGCTGCACAGGTATGTTTTCACTCAGCTGGAAGCAGGTACGCACTTGGGGACAATCTGCCGATTCACAAGGGAAATACCGATTCACTTCACTCTAGTGTGGTTAACAACAGGTTTCCCAATGGTTACACTTGACCTTTCTTACCACTGGAGGCATCTGCTCCAGATTCTCAGCAAAGCTGGATGTGGTCCCTTCAAATGGTTATTTAATGCTCAAGTGCACGCTGGCACCCCAGCTTTCCTGACAACTCACAAAACAGGGCCCTTTGTCATGCTTCCACCCCTCCTGTGAAGAAAATATATTTGTGTGGGTGCATGTATGAACCACAGTATACATGTGAAGGTCACAGGATAACCTCAGCAAATCAGTTCTCTCCTGCCACGTGGGGCTCAGGTCCTCAAGCTTGGCAGCAAGTGCCTTTCTTAATGAGCCATCTCATCAGCCTGTAGGATATATATATTTGTTTGTTTGTTTGTTTGTTTGTTTATTTATTTATTCTAAGACAGGGTTTCTCTCTGGCTGGCTGTCCTGCAACCAATTTGCAGACCAGGCTGGCCTCGAACTGCCTCCTAAATGCTGGGACTAAAGCCATGTGCTACCATGTTATTTTTAAGGTTTTTTTAAAAAAGGATTTTTATTTATATAGCATGTTTGTGTGTGCATGCCACACGTGTGCAGGACCCACAGAGGAAGCCAGCCCTCTGGAAGTGGCGCTGCCCGACACAGGTGCTGGAATGTGCTCTTAGGCCCCGAGCCACCTCCCTAGGCTGTAATCACTTTTATGAATTTATTTTGTGGGTTTCTGTGTTGGTGTGAATGTGGAGGTCAGAGGAAACTTGAGGGAGTTGGTTCCCCCGACCTGTGGATGTTAGGGACCAAAATCAGGTCACCAGGCTTGATGGCTGCCCCGTTTGCCAGTCTGCCCTCTGAGCCATTTCCTTAGCCCCTAAGTGTCATTTTAAATTAGATCCTCATCTTGAGATACAGGGTGTCATACAATGGTTCCTCCCAGCCTGTGGCTTGTCGTCTTGATGGGAGGTTTTGGGTGACAGGAACCAGAGTTGAAGGTTTTAGGTCTGGGAATCACTCAACTATGTAGGTCACTTAGAAAAATGGAGGGGAGCAGGGGAGACAGACATACGGAAGAGCTTTGTAAGAATCAAGGTGAGAAGCGGTCAGGCAGCAAGGTGGCTGTGGTGAGCAGCAGGCCCCAGATGGACCTGAAGGTAGATGGCGTACTCCGATGGACTAGACTAGAATGAGAGGGTGGGAAGGAAGCAGGTTTTTACTTAAGTCCCTAGAAGAATGGAGCCACACTTTGCCAGGGTAACAAGGAGGGAGAAGCAGATCTGGAGGAAAGCCAGGCCCCGGCCTCTGACATATGACACTTCAATGCCCGTCAACTGTTCCAGTGGAGAGGGTGAGCTTGCACAAAGAGCAAGCCCTCTAACAAAGCTCTGAGGAGACAGGCCGAGTAGGTGTGACAGCGAAAGGTCTGAGCTGACCGGCCTCTAGCACCCTGGAGGCCATGTGAAGAACAAGCTCCCTGAGGAAGGGGAGGCCATTGCCAGAGATGGAGCAACCCCACAGCTAACAAACACCCACTGAAGACCACGTGCTCTCGAAGCTGAGGTGTAAGTATGTAGGTGAAGGGTAAGGAAAATGTAGGTGTCCCCCAAGCCCAGAGCAGAAAACTGCTGGCTCCACTGTCACAGTTGAAGCAACTTTATTAGAAGGCTGCTTGCCTTGGACAACTCCAGTTACGGCAACAGACTGTACAGAACGGTAATTTTTGCATTGATCTTTGCATACTATTTGGATTTTCTTCATCAGGCTGTTCTGGGACAATGGAGGCACAATTGCCAAGTGGCCAGCTGACCACTCATTGAGCAAGGGCAGCTGTGGGCCAGGAGGGAGCCCAGGTCACAGGTTGGGGGGCAGGCTATCTGGTCCTTTAGTCCTCACCCATGTACCAAATTCCCAGTGAAGCACCCACTGCCTTGTCATTGCAAAAGGGCAAAACAAAGGAATTCTCAGTCCAGGAAAGGATGGTAAACTGCCACCTTTCCCCGCTACCCTACCCGGCCTGCCAGGGGATACTCTCCACAGCAAGGGTCCTCCCCTTGTGCCTTTCCTTCTGTTTCCAGTTGGGAGGGAAATTTCTTTGGACAGACATACCGTCTGTGTAGGTAGCAGGTAAGGTCACTCTGTGGCCACTTTCCCACCTTGTCTCCCCACCCCCCACCAGGTGGTAATGGGAAGGTACACTCAACCATGAACATAAATATGAATAAAAAATGAACTTGACAATGACAGGCTATTAATTAAACAAATCTATAAAAATAGTTAGGACGTAACTCTGTTCAAATAAATACAAAATAAATAGGCTCCAAGCAGTGTGATACGCCGTGTGGAATGTGAGGCTGGTCCCACTCGGCCCACAGGACCTTGAACAGACTTTAAAGCAGCCAAACCACTTCCCTCCGCACCCTCTCCTGCTTTCTCTTAAGTACGGCACATGCGCAGTGTCCAGCTTGTCCTTCCGAACCAAATCCTTTCCCCAGTAAGACATGATTAAGGCCTTCAGCATGTTTTCCTTTTCATCAGGACAGCACACAAAGGGCTGATACCCTGCCCCACCCTCACACCACAGAATGGAACAGTAAGTGTGGTGCCAGTCCTGACAGGGATTAGGGACAGCTCAGAGGACATCAGGCCCATGCAGGCAGCACAAACCCTCTGGGATCCAGGTCCTAGACTAGCTTTCAGCAAAGCCATGCACCATGGTGCCAGGCAGCCAGTGCCTGAGTACCCAGACACATCCAGGCAGCCTTGCCGGTGAGCTCAGAAGAGGCCAGGATGTAGGGTACTTCTTCAGCTTCCCATACCACAGGTCTATAGGATGCTGCAGCCTGGGAAACAGGTTTGGAGGAGCAGCACTAAGGGAGAGGGACAAGAAGTGGGACAGGCCCACTTCCTACCACAGCACATCAATGGGAAAGACATGAGGGGCACAGGAATGCTCTTTGGACCAGAGGGAGGGTGGCTGATGGCTGGCTTCGTGGACGAGATGGAAGAGCTAAGCTGGCCTCCAAGCTCACTATCTGGCAGGCACTGCAGAAAACATCCTGTCTCTAGGTGCAGGAGCCCACATTCCTACTGACCTCTGGACTCCAAGGAATGTCCACAGGTCTTCCTTGGAAGGGACACAAGGGTCTGCCAGGTCAGCAGGACCAGCCTAGAGCTTGCCAGTCCCTGCCCCTCCCCTGTGGCATCCTGGGTTTCACAGCTTGGGTAAGTCAGCTTAGTGTTGGCACATTCACAGAATGAGATGGCTGCACATCCTGGGCTGTAGCCCAGGATCACCAAGTCCGCCACCCTCCCGTCACCGAGACTGCACGCCCAGAGTGATCTTCAGGTTCTCGTATACCACATAGCTGATGCTCACAGCCGGAATCACCTTCATGAAGTTGGGGGCCAGCCCTCGGTATAGCCCAAAGGCCCCCTCAGTTCGCAGAATCTGTTTGAAGAGGCTGCTCATGGTTACCTCAGGTGCGCCCTCAATGGAGGCTGTGAAAGAGAGGCCACTGGTCAGACACCACCTGTCAGCCATCCCAAATACTAGGGACATGGAAGTCAACACAGGACCAGCCTTACCTTGTGCCTGCATCCGGGTCCTGACCAAGGCCAGTGGGTAGCTGGCCAGCTGGCCACAGGTACTGGAAATAGTGCCACAGGCCAGGAGAACGAACACACCAGGGTCTGCACTGTTCACGGCATAGCGCTGTAGCCAGGTATTTTTCAGTGTCTAGAGGCAAACAGAGGTGAGCCTTGAAGAGCCAGTGGGAGAGACCTGCTGGGGGAAGGGCAGTTACTGAAGCACAGGAAAGCGGTTTCCTATCACATGGGATTTGAGAAGCCAATGTGAACTGAGCCACTTGGCCAGACAGAGCCTTTTGCATCCGCTGTCACTTGGGGTTCTTGGCTAGGACAGGGATCAGGACATGGGTAGAGGGAGCACTCTGTTCCCATACACAGCACCTGGCCTCTGTGGTATGGAGTCTGAGGAGATCTGTGAGCCCCCAATAGTCACTGAGTTCTGGGATCTGCCTGCTGAACCTCTGGGCCCTTAGAGGGTACAGAATCTGGGACAGAGTTCATACCCGCTGTGCCAGAGGTGTAGGGAGATGGGAGACCACGGCTGTGAACAGCTGACTGCTATCTCTCATCTAAGCGTTCCCATCAGGAGGCTGTGGGTACCGGGCAGGTGCTGAATTTCCCTCTCTGGTCCCAGGGCCTATGCCCAATAGGGCCTCACCTCATAGACAGCTAGGTCAATGCCAGCATAGGGAATGATCCCCAGCATGTTGGGGATGTAGCCTTTGTAGAAGGCAGCTACACCCTCTTTAGCCAAGATCCTCCTGGCACAGTCCAGCATGCCCGAGTACTGGCCTGTCTTCCGCAGAGCCATCCGGGTCTTCAGAACCTACAACGAGAGTGACAAAAAGCATGTGCATAGCCCATTCCTCTCTGTGTCCCAGGTGTACTGCCCACTCCAGGACCCAGGTGACCCTTACCTCCATTGGGTAGATACTACTCTGGGCAATGGCCCCAGCCAAGGAACCCGCCACAAGCCTTTCATGGATCCTCAGTGTCTCCTGATCACTACCAACAAGGCGCTTCATCTGAAACAGGGAACACACAGGGATGCACCTGGGCCCACAGCACCTCTCCTGGCCCTGCCCTTCCTCTCACAGCCAGTCAGCTAAGGATGAACCTGTGACCCTGAAGCTACTTTATGCTGTCCCCAAATGGAAGGGAGTAGTAGAGAGCTGGTGTCATCCAAGCCCCCTACCTACCTTGCTGTCCTTTGGGTACAAGTATTGGCTCTAGCTTCAGGGACCTCAGTCCAGCAGATACCACATGAGCAGCTACCACCTGGCAACCCTCTCCCAGGTCCTCACCTGCTCATATGCCATGAATTTGATGGCTGACTCAGGGGCAATTTTGAGGACGTTGATGCCATTGCCCCGCCAGAGAGACTTGGCACCCCCTTCTCGAATCATCTGTGTGAACCCGCCTATGATGCACATATTGTTGCTGCGGGAGGCATGGACCTGGGGGGAGAAGAGGTCAGAGGAACTCAGCAGGACTGAGGGCTGCCACTGTCCACCTTGGGAGAAACCTGCCGTTGTCAGGACACAGGAAGGCTCTTCCCTCTGAGCAATTAGAAGAATAAATTAGCATCCTGAGGATTCAGCAGGCATGGCTGGATGTTTTTGTTTTAGTATTATTATTATTGACAGGCTCTTATACTATATAGTGCAGGCTAACCTTGAATTTTCAATCTTCTTAAGTACTAGTATTAGAGGTATGCCCCATCATCCCAGACAAGACAACTCATAATCTCTATATAAACATCCCAGGAATTCTGTGAAAAACAACAGTGAGAGGGAACTGTTCAAGTTTCTGTTTTCTCAGAGGCTCTGGGGGGAGAAATGGCTGCTCAGGCCATAGAGCTGGGAGGAGGGGCCAGCCCAAGACATCTTCTAAGTCATTTGCCTCTGTCTGTTTCTGGAAGATAGGGGGAGATCCCACTTAACTTATGCCAAGGGGAATGGGGTAGTGCCTGCAAAGTATTAACTCCAACTCCATTAGCTGGGATGGGAAGTTTGGGCTTTTAAAGCAGGGCCCTGGCTGAGGAAGCCAGGGGAAGCTGAGTCACCAACAAATCATGGGTAAAAATCGATTTCCTGCTCATCTGCATGAGCACCTTTAGTCTGTCCAGGGGGCTTCTAGGGGATGTGCTATTCCTGGGCAGGCCTCCTGGCACAAGAAGTGCCAGAGAGAAGCAAAATGGGGTAAATGGTCACTGTGCAGACAGACACCAAAGTCCATGAGTGTCCACATGTGGGTCATTTCACAATGCTTCCCCTGACATCAGACAAGTTTATCTCTGCCCTGTGGACGTGGAGCTGAATGCCCAGGAAAGGTAGAGGCACTGCTACCTGATGGCCTCTGGGTCATGAAAGGTTCTGTTCACCCTACCTTCCATGAGGAACCCTATCCATCCTGAGATGTGCTTAAGGAATTTAGGTCCTGGCACACTCCAAGTAACAAGGCCATGTAAGGTGATGCCCAGCTTAGGTTTCTCATATAAAATTAGACCAGCTAAATGCAAAGGTCACCTAGGCCTGGATCTATGGTACCTGCAAAGCATTAACTCCATTAGTTGGGGTGGGAAGTTTGGGTTTTTAAATCAGGGTCCCAGTTGAGGGAGGGAGAGGAAGCTGAGCCACCAATGAACCATGGGTAGGAATCTGACCACTTTCCTGCTCACCTGCATAAGCACCTTCAGTCTGTCTAGCGGGGCAGTGCAGGTTCTGGAAACTGCCCCTGCCCCACCTCCGGCCACCAGGTGCCTCCACCACATCCCTGTCTGCCTCTCTTCCACTGTGAACTCATCTGGGACTGTCAGGTTCTCACCAACATCGAAGATCTATGGGGAAGACAAGCAGAGACATAGCCAACTTTACTCAGGACATCTGTGGCCAAGCTGCTAGCCCAGCGATGGTCACTGCCTTCCACCCTCTCAAAGTGGCCACACACATGGTGAGGATAAGAGGCACTGAAAACTCACTGGAACTCTTGCCCTTTGCTCTGACAGTGGCTGCAGCTCTTGACCTTGTCTAGAAAGGAGCAGGTAATGATGGGAGGGGAGAGCGTTACAAAGCTGCTGGGTTGCCCTCTTAAGGCAGCTCCTGCAGCTTCCGGCAAGGACTACAGGGATGGACCACAAGGATCAAGGATGGGTATAAACCTTGTAACCTGATGCGGAGCCAGACTTCGGGCAGGACAGGAAGTTATGCAAGGCCTCACAAGCAAACTGCTGTGCTGTTTGCGTAATGGTGTCTCCCTGGAACCAGTCCCAGCCAGCTCTGCTGACCTCTTGGCTACAGGCCAGAGACAGACCAGCTGTTCTAAGCTGTAGAGTCAGCCTCTTACTTTCACCCAGGAAGCCCTGACCGGGCACTGTGGGAGCAGGTAGATAAGGCAGGAGTAGTGTTAAGTCAGAATGACATTTCCAACTGGGGACCACATCTGCATTCCTGAATGTGGAACCCTGCTAACTGAGGGGAAAAACAAAAAACAAAAAACCAAACCAGTATGTAGGCCCCTATAGGGCATGCTTATTAAAAACCAAAACCAAAAAGCCAGAGTCTAACTCTGTAGCCCAGGCTGCCCTTTACCTCATGAGGCTCCTCTGTCTCAGCTAGGACATGCTATTTTTGCCACAGAGAGAAATGATACTAAAAAAGAAACCCAGGGAAGGCGGAGGTATCTATAGCAAGGTTTCTTTCCCCATCCCAAGGAGGACAGACTGTATGCTTCTGGGAGAAGCAGCGGCACTGGGAAAAGATATGTGGAATGGACCATGAAGGACAATGGCACATGGGAATAGAAAGGTGCTCCCCGTGAAGGGCCAAGGGAATAGCCGTGCTGTTCCGGCTGGTCAGTGTGGAAAGAAGAGGAACATATAGTCATATATGGGCAAAAGGGGACAACACCTCCTGGGCTCAGGCCTGGCTGGGGAAGGAATCACTGACACCAGTCAAAGATGGCTGTCTGAGTGGACGGTGGGGTGTGTGGCCTCACCGTTGAGTGCTTCCAGTACAGGATGATCTCCGGGATGTTCTCCACGGGGTGCAGGAGGTGGTAGTCCCTCCACTCATTCCAGTCGATGGTCATCGTGCCATTCTTATCCATGCTGTAAGGCAGAAGCATGGTTACTCTCGTGTGTCACACCCCGTCTGCCAGCTGTGTGCCCCACCACGGGATGAAGGTAGGTGCCATGGCCACTGAGGAAACCAAAGGCACCATGTGCCCATGAGAAAGGGTAAGGTGGCTCGATACCCCATTTTCTACAAAATGGAGATATGCTGGCCCACAAGAACCCCATTCTGATCAGGGAGGGAGGCAGTCACGGGGTGACACAGATACTTACTAGGTGACAGGGCCCCAGAAGTGGCCCGTTCGTATTCTGACAGACAGACAAAGGAGGATGCAGAGGAGAGAGGAGAAACAACACAGATAAATGCTTTGAGCAGGTTAGTAAAGCAAGCACACCCAAGGACACTAGGGGCCAGCACAGCATGAGGACAAAACCTTTAGTTAGTGAGGGGCAGAAGTAGGCTCTAGGGGCTGCTGTCCCTGTGGCCAGCCGGCTGTGAGTACAGCCAGGTACAAACTGTTCTATTCAAAGAGCTTTCTGGAAGCACTCTGCCCATGAGTGAGCCATCTTTCTGGCCAGCATGTGTGGCTACAGAGTGAAGAACAAGCCACTAGCAGCAATCCAACTCAAGGACAAGCAGAGAAAGTGTTCCAAGGACACTTCTCACCAACATGAAATGCCTACAACTCAGCTTGTCATTTTAAGGGTCACTGGCAAATGGGGCTAATTCCAGATTTGTAAGTCTTAGAGTAGGGCTGCAAACCTCAGGAGAAGCTTGCTTTGGGAAGGGGCCTATTCATCCTTCCAACACAGGACCAGTTTCAGGGCAGCAGGTAACATGAACAGTACGTGGATTAGACCAAAAGCTATTAAAACATCCCAGAGAACAGAGCTCACCTCTTAAGAATCTTCTCTGCCTGCTGTTCAGAGATCTTGACACCCAGGTCCCGCAGGGACTGCATGATCTCTTGAGCATCGATTCGTCCTGTAACAACAAGAGCCATGAGCAGGGTCTGGCATTTTGTAAGCCAGAGGCCTGCCCAGCAGGGGAGCTACAAGCTAAACTCACCATCATTCTTTTTGTCTAGACTCTTGAACACCAGCCTCAGCTTTTTCTCGTGATCTTGGAGGTAATGTACAAACTCTTCAAAGTCCAGTTGCCCATCAAGGTCCTTGTCACCTGCTTGCACAATTTTCTAGAAGACCAATGTAAAAACTTGAGTTTTGGCTCCCTAGCATCTTGTCGCAATGGGGAAATAACTGGTCTCCACAGGGACCCAAGACATCCTATTGCTAAGGATATACGAGCCCATGGGAACCCCATCGTGTCAATTGTACCCACACAGCAGAGCCACTGCTTAGGTTCCTATTCAGAAACCAAGCAAGGGCCCACCCTGCTTGGCTGTAGAGAAGTGCTCCCTAGAGGAAGCCCTCAGAGCCCAGCAGGGCAGCCTGGTGCTTGTTCTTACCAAGCATCCCCAAGTCCTGCTTGTTGTACAGCCAGGACCAGCGGCTTGGCTCCCCTGCAGGACTGTCCCTGGGACAGGTCCCCTTAGGAGGAGCTCTGCCTCTTGCCCTATCCCCGTGGTGGCACTAGTCCAGTAACAATTTGGTGACCAGGGTAAAGATGCAGACAATGCCTAGTGGGCAGAAACGTTGCCAGGGAATACTCTGGAGGCTGCAGAGACAGGAGGAGCCAGGGGCAACTATTCTTGGGCTCACGATGGCACTGCAAGTCCAGTCCTTAGTCTCAGAGACATCAGATATATCCAACTCCAGATTCCCAACCAAGCGCTGAAGGCCAGAACAGCTTTACCAGTTCAGTGACCTAAGGCTTTTAGTGGCCCTGATCCTTGGTAGCACCTGTCTTAGGTGAGCTTTGCTCGGCAGCTGTGACAGCAGCTGGATGCAAAGCAGCTGGGTGCTTCTCCCCGCAGGACAGGGCATGGGGTATGTGAAAGGCTTTATTGAGGCCTCTCCAGCAGCTTGCTCTAAGAGGTACAGCCTGTCCTTTCCCACATGTCACAAAGAAAAAAAAAACAGCAGTTAGAGATGGCATTCACAGGAGGCCATTGCCAGGGTTGTCATATGCATTCCATCTCAGTGGCACTTTGTTTTTTGTTTTGTTTTCTTTTTAAATTACATTTAGCCAAGAGTGGTGGTGGGCGCCTTTAATCTCAGCATTCCAGAGACAGAGGCAGGTGGACCTCTGTGAATTCAAAGCCAGGATGGTCTACATAGGGAGTTCTAGGTCAGCCAGAGCTATAGAATGAGCCCCTGTCACTGGATGGGTGTGGGTGTGGGGGGAGGCGTTTTAATTACATTATTTAATTATTTGGAGAGGGCACTTTGAATAAAAAACAAGAGAATCTCCCAAGGAAAATATTCCTCAGTACTCTTATAGACAAATCCATTCACTCGTCAAAAATCATCGTGCTAAGTCAAAGTGTTCTGAGCCAGCTAGGGTTCAAAAACGGATGGGCCACTGGCTGGCTCACACTCTCAAAGGTGGCCATCAGGGTTCCCTCTTATTTAGCACTCTAGCCATTGATTTCGGGGAGGTTCTAGATCCCTAGAACCCATGAGGGTAAGTTGGCGCATGGGACAGATGGAGCACATGTCTAATCTGAAGGCTGGGGTTATGTAAGTTCTTGCCAACATCTGTGCTCTCAGTCAAGGGCCACCACCCCAGATCTCAAATAGGAAGGAAAAAGTGTATGTCACTTAGGGAGGAGGCATACAGAACACTCTCTGGTCCCTAGACAGCCTGCCACCAAAGTAATCTGTCCTGGGGTGACGTCCTGTGACACAGACCACCCACGATTATTTTAAAACATTCTCAAAGAGCTCGCTCTGTATCTGCAGGCACGGTGGTGCACACCTACAATCCTAGCACTAGCGAGACGGGGGCAGGAGGACCGCTAAGAGTCTGAGGCCATTCTGAACTAACACCAAGACCCTGTCCAAGAAAGACCTGCCAAGTACGGTGGCAGAAGGTTTTAATTCCAGCTCTAGGGAGCCAGAGACAGAGCTCTATGAATACCAGGTCACTCAGGGCTGCATGGAGACCTTTGTCTTAAAATAAAATAAAATAAAATAAAATAAAATAAAATAAAGGGAAGGCGGGCAGACAGGCAGACTTGCCCCCCCCCCCCCTTTTACAACCACTCACACCTGCTTTGTGTCTCCATTCTATGATCCCCAAACAACACATCAGCACTGGGGGACAGCATGAAATTTAGTGACTCAAAGAAAACCCCCAAGCCATGGTTCAGTTTCCCATCACACAAGGGCCAGGATCACTGCTGCCATCCTGTTTCCTTGGGCACTTAGCATTTAAAAGTCCAGGCGGGAATGCTCCCTCCATATTGTAGCCTCTCCTCCTCCTCCAGTGTGTTTCTAGCCTCAGCCCCAAAGTCACAGAAACTGCCCAAGCAGTGAAACAGCTCTGGACCTTGCCGACACCATGTACATTTTAGAAGACTCTACCTCAGCCAAAGATTCCATCTCCCACAAGCGCCTTCTCGGTCCAGCCTTTCTTGGAAATTACATGAAGACCAGTCATTCTCATGACAATGACATAACATGCTGGCTACAGCCCCGAGGGCTGGGGAAACACCTACATTTCAGACATTCTTTCCTCTTGGCAGGGAAGTCATGCCTAGAGACCATTCATCGCTTCACTCAAAACTAGTCCTTGCCTGCCGCCCCTTGCCACACTGGCTCAGCATACAGACCTGCTTCCATTGGCGGTAGGTGGAGAACTCTTCCGAGGGGATAAAGACACTGAGTTTGAAGATGGACTTCAGCTCTGCAGGAAGCCCCTTGGATTCAAAGTACTGGAACTCCGTCTGGGCCTCCCCAATGATCGGCACATACAAGCACAGGCAGAGCATGCTGGGGAAACCGGGTGCTCAACCACCACTGGGAGCAAGCGCTGGCCAAAGTCAAGAGTGGGAAATGCCGGAGTTCACAGGAAAGTGGCACAAGATATGTCTTGCCTCAGCTGTCACTGGCTGCTTAAGTCCTGCCCTTTTACTTAATAGAAAAAACCGCCCACTCTAAGTGCAGCCAGCAGCCAATGAGCACAGGCCCCAGCAGCGACAGTATCAGGTTGCTCAAGAGCAGAGGAGCAAAGATCAGGACAAACGTCACTGCTTGCAGCAGTTAACTCTTGGAGCCCAGGCACAGGCATTGCCTAGGGATGCAGTCCCCATGTCCAAACAAACCTTCACCCCTGGCTCTCAACCCCCGAAAATAAACAAACAGCCAACATTCTGTTTTCATACAAGGTCCCCAAATGCGTCACACTATGCACCTTTCTCCTCTTAGTAAATAATTCCCAACTGGAAATTCAGTGGAACTAAAGACTGAATCAAAGCCCATTGAAAACTGACCCAGGCTACTGTGAGAGAGGAATCTGAGAGCCACATCCCCAGCTGTCCTGGAACACAGAACCCACAATCCACAAGAATGCAGTACCTGGGAACTGCTTCCATCAGTCACTGGGGTTAGCCAAGGGTGAGTCCTCAAAGCCCATGCCCACTCAGAGCCACTAGAAATCTTCGTCTGATCATAGTTCTAAGAACTCTGCTGTGCCATCCTAAAGCCTTTTGTTTTGTTTTGTTTTGTTTTTCGAGACAGGGTTTCTCTGTAGCTTTGGAGCCTGTCCTGGACTAGCTCTGTAGCCCAGGCTGTCCTTGAACTCACAGAGATCCACCCTCGTCTGCCTCTCCAGTACTGGGATTACAGGCGTGCGCCACCACTGCCTGGCCCTAAAATTAACTATGATTAAATGAGCCAGGCATAGTGGCTTGGACTACAGTCCCGGAATTTTGGGGACTGAAGGAGGATCTCCAGTTTGAAGCCCTAAGCTACATATTATCTCAAAAATGGGGTGGGATGGAGGCTCAGGAGTAGAATGCTTGTGGGCCACACTGAAGGCTCAGGGTTTATCTAGACTGGGAAGTGCTTGAGAGATTAGTAAAGCACACCTCTGGGTGTGTCTATGTAATTCCAGAGAAGACTAGTTAAGCAGAGAGGTCCTACCTGAGAGCGGGATTGGGCTGCAGCTGGAATAAAGGGTGAAAGCAGAAAGCTGGCTACTGCAAACTTGCTCTCTCCTCTCTCTGCCTCCTGGCCATCATGATGGGCTTAACACAGGAGCTAAAACAAGTCCTTCCTCCCTAAATTGTCTTCACAGTATCTTCACAAATTTGACTAGTTGCTGGGCATGGTGACTCAGGCCTGTAATCCTAGCACTCAGAAGGCTGAATGAAGCAGGAGAACTGTTAAGAGTTCAAAGTCAACCTGGGCTACAGTGTAAGACTCAAAACTAACCTCAAAAACTAATGAAATGACTAGCAAAGGCTTACTCACCAGCAAGCAGAGGGGGAGGAATTAAACTGGACCCCTCACCTACGCTTTTTTTCACTGCAAATACTTGTGGTTACGGGCATTCCCATTATCATTGTGTCCACTGGCAGCCCAGCTCTACATACAAACTTTCAGAAGACAGAAGATCTCTGGTCCTGGAAGAATCTGATCTTTTATTTTATTTTTAAATTGTATTATTTTTAACTGTGTGTGTGTGTGTGTGTGTGTGTGTGTGTGTGTGTGTGTGTGTGTTGCCATACACAAGCCATGGACATACAGGTGTCCTCAGAGGCCAGAGGCACTGGATTCCCTGGAGCTACGGGTAGATTTACAGGTGGTAGCACGAAGCCTGGTGTTGGTGATGGGCGCTCAGGTCCCCTGCAAAAGCAGCACATGCTCTTAGCTGCTGAGCCATCTCTCCAGCCCCCAGATACATCATCATTCTTTACATGCCAACCTGCACTCTCTTTCCATCCCTTCCTCCCCTCCAGATGAGAGTCTCTGAGGGCGAGATCACGTCACTGTGACAGGACAGGATCAGTCCCACCCTCATTCCTTCTATGGTGTATCCCTATTCCTCCATCCCTTCCTAATAGAGACTAAGCCTTGTCACTCCTGGGATGGACTGAAATGGGTAGTTACCATTTGGGGATCAGCAAAAGGGAAAGGATTTCAACTCCAAAGTGTCTTAAGAATCTGTGAAGATACACACCTTTAATCCCAGCACTCAGGAGATAGGCAGGTGGGTCTCTGAGTTCAAAGGCAGCCAGGTCTACACAGAATAAAACTGCTAAGAGGATTCTAGAATAAGACACTATTGTATAATCGTGTATAACACTGAAACAGAATCTAACAAAGGAGAAGGCATTTGGGTTCCAGAGACTTGAGTTTGTAAACCCAGGCCTTGGCGTATACTTGATCTGACGAGGAGATGTTATTCTAAGAGGATTTCTGCTCAGATTCAGCCGTCTCTGAAATTGCCCAATCCAAAACATTCTGCTTTTGAGCTATTTTAACAGACATCTTAAGTCCACTGCTGGGGTCCTAAAGACAGAAGGCTATAGCTTCAGACTTTGC
The DNA here is from genome assembly GCF_903995425.1 of Onychomys torridus. Taxonomy (NCBI): domain Eukaryota; kingdom Metazoa; phylum Chordata; class Mammalia; order Rodentia; family Cricetidae; genus Onychomys; species Onychomys torridus. Next base: position 6,505,128 of record NC_050446.1, on the reverse strand, counting down.
ATACCCTGTCTTCACCTCTTGCTTGACTCACAAAAGGGCTTTTGGGTGAAGGCTGATGAAATGGCTCAGCAGGCAAAGCTGCCTGCCACTCCAACCTTCACTCACACACATGCACAAATGCCAAAAAAAAAAAGGGCAGGCGGTGGTGGTACACAACATGACTTTAATCCCAGCACTTGGGAGACAGAGAAACCAGGTCTCAAAACAAACAAGCAAAAAACAAAAAAACAGGGAGGGGGCTAGAGAGATGGCTCAGCGGTTAGAGCACTTGCTGTTCTTCGAGAGGACCCAGGTTCAATTCCCAGCACTCACATTGTGGTTCATACAGCCATCTGTAACTGTAGTTCTGGGGATCTAACATCCTCTTGTAGCCTCCAAGGGCACTAGGCATGCACATGGGTACATGGACATGCATACAGTCAAAACACACACACACACACACACATATATAATTAAAAAGGCATTTCCTTGACTATAACAAAGGTCATTATCCTACACAGACCAATAGTTTTGGAGAGGCAAGGAATGTTCTCTGAAATGTTCTGCAAGTGACTGTCAACATACTATTTTACAGTGTTATATCAATTCTATTCCAACATTAGTTTAATTTCATTTTCTGTGGTGATGGTGACTGAACCCAGGGAGGGCCCTGAATGCTGGGCAAGTGCTCTACAATTGAGACACACCCACAGGTCCAACCTAAGTTGTTTTTGGTTTTGAGACAGTTTCTTTATGTAACCCAGGCTAGCTTTGGAACTTTTTCCTTTTGAACACAGATTCAGTAGAGGCCAGGCATGGTGGCGCTTATCTAAATCTATATCCCCAGGAGACTGAGTAGGAGACCAGCCTGGGCTACACAAGCAGACTTTGTTATTCCCCAAAGAAAGCAAAGCAAAGCAGAGGTGCTTAGCTAAACATTCATCTTCTAATCCAGAACTCCATTTTCTTTCTTCTCCCCCCCCCTCCAGACAAGGTTTCTCTGTGTAGCTTTGTGCCTTTCCTGGAACTCAATCTGTAGCCCAGGCTGGCCTCAGAGAGATCCGCCTAGCTCTGCCCCCCAGTGCTGGGACTAAAGGCATGTGCCACCACTGCCCAGCTCAGAACTCCATTTTCAACACAGACACAGACTCTTCCAGAAAGAGTCCATCTCTAGGTGCCTGGTGTCTGAGGCAACTTCTGTGTCCTGGGACTTCAGACTGTAGGCCACTAGAGGCTTCTGCAGCCACCTCAGTCCTCTCTGCCTGGCTTGCCCAAGTCCCCAAGCCTACGGATGACAAGACTCAGGCTCACAACAAGGCCGGGTTTCTGTTACAACAGCCACTTAGAATAGTGCCTAAAGCCGATTCCACAGGTGAGGGATTTCAAGCCCATTTCTAGGAAACATCTGAAAGCCCAAGCTTAGACCCCTGTGATCAACAGGAGCCACACGTGAGGCATAGCAATGGCAGACTCAGGTCCCATTCCGGGCATCCCAAGGCAGCTCATGGCCCTGGGGACCTGACCACAGCTCTCTTTCCTTACTCTATCTAGTTTGGTGACCTAGATCTGTCTCACATTCCTATGACTGACGTACGAGAACAATAGCAGCAGCACTAGAACTCTGCTCATGGCATCAGATTTCACGGACTAGGTAAAGGAGCGGATCCTTTCAAGAGCATCTTTCCACTTTGATCTACCCGGACCACCGTCGCTTTCCTCATCCTGCCCCTCTATCACGTGCCCAACCCCACAACAGGAACTTCCGGTAAGGGTTGGACACACAAAGAGGGCAGGTACAGTGGGAGGTAGCACTGAGTCGGAAAGTAACTCCCAGCTCTGCAATGACTCAGACCGAGCCAGAAGCGTTAAGTGAAGGAGCCTGGCAAGCCCCACCCTCAAGGTTCTCAAATCTCATTGGCTGCTCTGTCATTTTATGATCAGGTTGCCATGACAGCCCAGTGTAGCAGGTTTCCAATGAAACCTGCCTACACTTGGTAATTACACACACAATGAGAACAATCCTGACCGCCCCTCAGGATCTAAGCTCCACTGTGCAAGGGCACCTCCCACTCCAGACAAATGGTTCTCTTTCCCAACTTTCGGATTAACTGTGAGACAAAGATGAAGAGGAAACTGGAGCAGTTCCTATAACAAGAGCCTGCAGGAACCCGACTCACAGACACAGATTTACGTGGGGAGGGGTGGGGTAGAATGAAACGGTAGTGCAGTGGACAATGAGAAGCCTGAGAACTGAAGGTTCTCCAGACTGTTCCCAAAGCTTGCTGAGAAAGGCAGAGGCTGATCCATCTCATGTACTTTGTGCAGTGTAAATGCTCACTGTTTCCATTCCGACTTTCAAAGAGTCTACACTGCTCAGAGGTGCTCCCTCTTGCCTTCCCCATGAAGCCCACCAACCCAATTCCCCTCCCCCAAACAGAGCCAGAAAATGGTGTGGGTCTCTGCAGGCCAGGCTTGAAAGTCCCAAGGCAAGCCCTTAGAGGCAAACTTGGCAAGGGGTACCAGCAGGAAACTAGGAAGTAGAGCAGTTATTATTAAAGTTTTAAAAAAAGTCATCTTTTTAAAAGGCAGCCAGCTAATTCAGGACAGAGGATGTCACAAAATGAGCATACCAGCACTCCTGGTCTGAGGTAGAGAGCAGCACTCTCTTGCCGTACAGTAAGCTCAAATGCCTCAGGCAGGACAGTCTCTGTGAGACCCTGACTATGGGAGTTCATCAGTCTATAGACTCCCCTTGATGTCGCTGCTCAGCTACTGCAAAACATGTCACAGTAAAGTCCCTGTCTACTGGTGACAGCTAGACAGACACTTCCAGGGAGACTCGATGTGACATTCTGGGCACATCTATTATATGCCAAACACTGGGTAGACTCTCCTTGCCCTCTAACTGAGAAGAAGATTCAGGAATGAAACTCAGTGGATGAATAAGGCTGCACCCGCGGCAGACAGTCCGGTCTGTTCTCAGTGAGAGCTCGACCAGCCCCGTTAAACAGCTCTCTGAAGGGATGTAAACAAGGTTCCAGAAAGAGTGGGGTTAAGTCTCAGCAATTCCTCTCTATAAGTGATTTGGCAAATTACTGAACTCTTCTGCACTTTACTTCTCCAACCTCCAACTGGGGAGTGCTGTCACTTACCTTGGCTCCTGTGAGCACTGGATGCAAAGAAGAAAGGCCCTGACACTTGGCTGACCCTGGGGGCTGTGGTCAACTCAAGAGTCACCAGCCTCTACTCTGCATGACTCCAGGCTCTCCTATGACCCAGTCCATCCCTGAACTTCCTCTAGGACCTCAGGTAAACCCAGCAAGGAGCAAGTGACCATAAAGCTGACAAGATCTGCCTCCCCTAGCCTGGCACAGTGGCTCACACCTTTAGTCCCAGCACTTAGGAAGCAGAGACAGGCAGATCTTTATGAGCTGAAGCCAGCCTGGTCTACAGAGTGAGTCCCAGGCAGCCAGAGCTACATAATGAGGTCTTGTCTTGGGAAAACAAAAACAAAAACCCTGTTCCCTTTCAAGGAACCTTCTCTTTCAACTGTCCTCTCACACTCTTGATAAATGAAGACAATAAACTTTAGCTCATCCCTTCCTTTCAAATGGCTTGTTCAGTAAAACAGACAAACCTGGGGTTAATCTACTGAAGTAACCTTTCCTCAACAACCAGGCAGGGGCAGTCACAATGGATAAGGAAGTTTACAGTGGTGATAGACATTTTAGACCAAATCTTGTGGCCTTCTTCATCACCCAACATTTCTCCAATACCAAACTTTTTTTTTTTTAACTTCCCCCTCCCGTGCTCATTTTTTCCCTTTTCAGGAAAATGACCCCAGCCCAGCCCTAAACTAGAAAGTCCTCTTGAAGGTGCTGTTACCTTAGGAAACTGTTCTGCAGGTCCGACCACCAGCAAGATGGTGGGTCTCTTTTCCGTGGCCTCAGCCCTTCCGTTTTGTTTCCCCAAAAAGGTGGACATCTGGTCTCCCCGAGCAGGGGCCTGGGTGCCTTTGACTCCATGATCGATGCCCTCTCTGGAGTCTTGGCACCCAGCTCTAGGGAAAAAGCTAGATAGAAAATGCCACAGCATCTGTAGCATCCCGGCTTCCTCCAAATGCCACTGCTGAAGACTGTTCACTTCTTAGGGATGTGACCACAATACCAAAGGTCTCTAGCTACACAGCTGTCTGGAATACTAGCCTGGGGAGTTCCCAGGCTGAAGCTACTGCAGGGGCTGTTTCCTGCTTTTTCAAATTCGCTCGTGCCTAGCCTGAGAAGTAGCTCACTTAGGGAGCCTCCCCGGCTGCTAGCAATATGGAGAGCAGCTGGGCTACTTCAATCAAAACTCACTTCAGTCAGATGGTGGACGATCAAAGTCTTGGCTCTTTTTTTTTTTCTAATGCAAAAAAATAATATCCAGACAGACCTCTCTTGGAGATGGAAACAACTCGGGGCTCCCAGTCATTCAGCCGTCCTCGCTCATTCCGCAAACTCAGGACAGAGAGAGCATCTAGTCTGCATTCTCACTGCAGCAGGGCCTGGCCAATCACCTCTGCCGACACTACCGGGTTCATTATCCGGACCACCAACCCTCCAATCACAGGCGGAGTATTTCCTGCTTGCAGCCCAGCTAGTCCGCAGGGAGGTACAGACCAGGTTCATTTTGCAGAATCTGAACAGGCTCATTTTTGTAGATAACTTCCCACTCTCCCCAGGGAAGCTTCCCCAATGCCACTCACCACATTCAACGTGATCCAGGGTCCTTGGCAACACCTCATAAGTCACCTAGCATCACTCTCTTCTCCCATTATTCAATTTTCTCCAACCTAAGCCTAGCAGAAAGCAAGCCTACATGGTAGTTGTTTCCTGAGATCACATCAGAACGCGAATCCTTCTACCTACCTCACCCCCATCCCTCGAACCAGGCCTTGGACTTACATCTGTCCACTTCGGTGAGCAAATGACCATGATTAATCTTCAGTTGTTTTTAGTTTAATAGCAGACAAATAGTGACCAACTATCATCCCTCACAAAGGTGACTCAAAATGTTCATAATCATTCTGTTTTAAAGATACAAGCCCAAGGCTGGGGAGATGGCTCAGCTGGTTAAGGGCATTTGCCAAGGCCTGCTGATCTGAGTATGATCTTGGATCCACAGTGGGAGCTGAGAATCTACTCCCTCAAGTTGTCCTCTGACCTCCACATGTGTGCCCACAAATATATACATGCACATATATCCATACATAAAAATCACATTAAAGGATGCAAGCCCCCCCCAAAGGTTCTCTAAATTCTCAGGAGAGGATGGGGGAACTTACAGCTCCGCCCACTGCTACAAGCCCCAGGAAAGAAGAACCCTAGTTAGAGACCAGCTTTTCAAAAGCTCCAGCCCTCTGCACTGCAGTTCCACTTTCAGCTTACTCTGTAAACCTGCGTGAAGTACTCATACACATAAAGCCATAAACATTCACATACATATACTATCTTTGTTTTATATATAAATGATTTTTAAACTTTGCTTGTAAATTTTCCTTTATTTTGTATAATTCCATAAATGTATCCAAAGAAATATCTACTCATCTCCCCAACTTCCCTCATGCCCCCAACACACCTTATCCTTTTTTTCTTTTAAATAACCCACTAACTCCAGTTAGTCCTGCCACAGATGCACAGGTCATCCAGCTGGAGCATGGGAAACCTATAAAAAGAGATTGTCTCTTTCCAGCAATCATCCACTGCCAGTAGTGCCTCAGTGTGGGGTGTGGCCTCGAGACTATACCAGGATTTTGGTTGGCTTGATCTTTTTTGGTCTTGGGCAGACAACCTTGGCTGCTGTAAGGTTTTGATCCTCACAGGCAGGTATGTGCAGAAGTCCCATGTCACAACACTCCACCCTATGCTCCAGCTCTTACGTTTTCTGTCTCTGGGTGTGATGGCACAGGCCATGAGTCCCAGCACTGGGGTGGCAGAGGCAGGCAGATCTCTGTGAGTTCGAGGCCAGCCTGGTCTACAGAGCAAGTTCCAGCACAGCCAGTGCTATATGGTGAGACCTTGTCTATAACAAAAAAGTTCCCTTGAACTGTGCACTTATAATTGGTGAATTTTCGTTTGTTTGTTTGTTTCTTGAGACAGGGTTTCTCTGTGTAGCTTTGTGCTTTTCCTGGAACTCACTCTGTGGCCGAGGCTGACCTCGAATCCACCTGACACTGCCTCCCGAGTGTTGGGACTAAAGGCATGGGCCATCACCGCCCAGCAGGACTTTTTTTAAGCATACTGGGGACTGAATCCAAGGCCTTAGAAATACTAGGCAAATGCCTACCAATGAGCTACAGACATCCCCAATTCCTTTTCAACTCTGAGACAGAGTGTGTTAGTCAGGGTTTCTATTGTTGTGATAAAACACCATGACCACAGCAACCTGGGAAAGGAAAGTCTTTATTTCAGCTTATTTGTCTCAATCACAGTCCATCTAAGGAAATCAGGACAGGAACCTGGAGGCAAGAGCTGGTACAAAGGCCATGGAGTTCTACTTACTGGCTTACTCCTTATTGTTTGCTCAGCCGGCTTTCTCATAGTACCCAGGACCACCAGCCCACAAGTGACAATGAGCAGGCCCCATCAATCATCAATCAAGAAAATGTACCACAGGCCCACAGGCCAATTTGGTGGGGGTATTTTCTCAACTGGGTCCATCTGTGATTCAATATTCTTTTTTTTTTTTTTTAAACACAATCCTTTTTCCGAGCGCATCCAAATTCTTTATCTATCTATCTATCTATCTATCTATCTATCTATCTATCTATCTATTACGCCTGCATGCCAGAAGAGGGCACCAGATCTCATTATAGATGGCTGTGAGCCACCATGTGGTTGCTGGGAATTGAACTCAGGACCTCTGGAAGAGTAGTCAGTGCTCAAAACCTCTGAGCCATCTCTCCAGCCGATTCAATATTCTTATGTGCAAAATGGAGACAGTTAATAGAACTGTTTTTGTTATTTTGGACCAGTCTAGAGCCAAGACCCCAAAATAAACACAAAAATCTCTCTCTCTCTCTCTCTCTCTCTCTCTCTCTCTCTCTCTCTCTCTCTCTCTCACACACACACACACACACACACACACACACACACATACACACACACACACATACACACACACACACACACACACACAGACACACACACACACACACACACACACACACACACACGAGATACTGGGGATTGAATTTAGGTCCTTGTCCATTTGTCCATGCAAGGCAAGTACTCTACCTACCCAGGCACATCCCTAACCTAACAAGTTAATCCTTTCATAAACCTGAACCCTGTTTAGGAACAGAAGGCAGAAGAAATAAAGGAGATAGTGATGTTTGGGGTTCCAACCTACAAAATTCCTTTATGTAGTAGGTACTGGCTTTTAATAGAATGGATTTCTCCATATCATGGAGCTGAGTTATACCAGGGCTTCCAGCCAGGAAGGAGGATCAGGAACTGATTCACACCTTCCTGCCTATAACAAGACTAAGAATATATGAAGCAATGGTTTCAAGCCATTGAACAGGCACAAAGGACAATGTTTCCTGAGAAATGTGGAGAGGTGAGGCCATTGCTGCACTGTCACAGTTCCCTGCCTGGAGTTTCCGGACTCTCATGCAGAGGAAGACCTTGAATGGAGCTGGGCAATCTCCCAACATTAAAGGGATGAGGCTGCTATGAGAGCAGTCTGAGTATTCAGGGTACTGGAGAAAAGACAGCTGTAGAGCTACAAGGGTCCCCTTGGAGTCACAATACACCATTAGACTCACAGAAATGATGCCTGATCTACCAGCCAGGGAAAACCTCAAAGTCCAGGTTTATGGAAAAACACTCAAGAGGGTGTGGCTTCCAACTCGGGCAAAGCCATTAGCTGGCATCTATCAAAGCAAGCCCTCCGATTTTCAATCTGCTTCAAATAACCACACCCAGGTCAAAGCTGGTGGGTATTTTACCACACACTTTCCCTTCACCTGCACAGACCAGGACCAGCTGTGGTTTACCGTGTGCTTCACCAGTTTTTTATTAAAACACTTAGATCTTTGTTGTCTATCTCCTTTCCCAGTGGTTAATACAGTCCATTTCTTGCACAGCTGCATCTAAATCAGAGCTCCGAGGAGATGATTGGTTTCTTCTGGGTATCTGTCAATCATCACGACTCTAATTCTACTTCGCTCAGCTTCCTGAGTTTGAGACCTACCCAACTCCAAAGCAGGGCTGGCACAGGCAGCTTCCTCCACCTGCAGCCTACACACATCAGCAGCTCAGTAAGGTGAGGGTGGTCATCTGCAGGAGTAACTCACACTTCAAGGACCTAGAAAACAGACTGAATGGACAAAAGCCTGTCTGAGGAATAGATTCCAAGGGAATGGACCTGGTGGCACAGTCAGATGGCTCATTTCAAATCGCCCGAGGAATTGTCCATAGTAGAATGCCCTCACACAGTACACAGAGGGACAACTGCAGAGGGCTGTGGAAGTTTCCTAACAACTGAAAGGAGAGCTTGCATACATGCTGGCAATGCCCACCTCAGTCTCCAAGCCTTGTCTACCCTACTGCTCATCTTTGCATAATATTCAGGACAGGTGTTTTCAGAGGGAACACCTGTTTTTTAATGAAAAAATGAAGCCAGACTTCATTTGACAGAAAGTCAGGTTGATGTGGCTGACTGATTTCATAATGAGGCCTGATTATGCCAATGAGGCCACAGGGAGGTCCCTGTCCACCAGCTACACGGGTCAGGTCTGAAGTTCTAAGGCAGTGGTTCAGCCTTCCTAATGCTACAAGCCTTTAATGCAGTTCCTTATGTCGTGGTGACCCCAACCATACATTTATTTTCGTTGTGCCTGGCAGTGGTGGTGCGCGTCTTTAATCCCAGCACTCGGAAGGCAGAGGCAGGCGGATCTCTGTGAGTTCAAGGCCAGCCTGGTCTACAGAGTGAGATCCGGGACAGAGAAACCCTATCGCGAAAAACAAAAAAATTATTTTCGTTGCTACTTTATAACTGTAACTCGGCCTGGCGATAATGGTGCACGCCTTTAATCCCAGCACTCGGGAGGCAGAGCCAGGAGGTTCTCTGTGAGTTCAAGGCCAGCCTGATCTACAGAGCAAGATCCAGGAAAGGCGCAAAGCTACACAGAGAAACCCTGTCTCGAAAAATAAATAAATGAATGAATGAATAAATGAATAACTAACTAAATGAATGAATGAATGAATAAAACTGTAACTCTGCTACTGTTATGAATCATAATGTAAACATCTGATAAGCAGGATATCTGATACATGACCCCTGTGAAAAGGTTGTCAGACACTCCCCCTCAAGGGGTCGAGACCCACAGGGAGAGAATCACTGTTCTAATGTTTTTTTTACCAAAACCAGAACTGAAACCAAAAAAACAAGATACAAAATGTGTAAGGAGAGAGACAAGAGTTCAAAGCCACGTGTTCACAACTTACTATTTCAGAGGCAGAACTGTAGCAGGTGGGACTGTCTAAGCTAACATGAATCAACCAGCTAATTCAGTTGAGTAAGCTACCCTAGGGGAGCCAGAGGCTCAGGATGTAAGGCTGCGTGAACAGACTAGACCCTCCTGCCGGTGACTCAGCCCTCAATTAGAGAGTGAAGAAGAGCCAGCCCTGGTCCCCCTGGCACTGCTCAGTTGGTAAAGGTGGTAGTGATGCAAAGCATGGAATCCCCTAATCTGCATTTTAGAAGTCAATGTAGAAATCTGACTGTGGCAGAGAACAAGAGGTCTACACATCAGTCTCCTGAATGACTTGTTCCTGCTGGTGAAAAGCCAGTCCCCATCGTTCAAGGTGAATGCCTTTTTAACAAAGATGTCTTTTTCTCATCTCTAAAAGAAAAAGTGCACAAAATTAAGCAATGTTAAGCACAGGCCTCTTGAGCCTTAGGACAAGAATGAAGCCAGTCCTCATTGAAACACACTATGTTTTTCCAAGACCATGGTTCTCATTCCAGTAAGATTATCTATCAAGTTTCTGAAGAGAATGTAGCTACTAGCTGAAGCCAACATGTAAAATCCCACATGCCTAAAAGGATCAAAACCTTCCCATGCACACCCTTCCTCTCTTTCTCTATGTTGATAGGCAAACCTGCAGACTCAGTGGTAGGCAGTGCTTCTCCAGTTTGCCCAGGCCCTGAGATTTGATCCCCAGAGCTGCCAGAAACAGTGTTTTTGGTTTCTCAGAAACTGACTTAAGAGCAAAGCCTGGGATCAGGCTAGATCAGGTAGTGCCACCTGCAGCACACGGAAACCAGTGGTAGGATTATGGAGCCCAGGAATTTACAGCCAACCGGGACAACCCAGCAGAGTCAAAATAGACCAGTGGTGCAGGACCACCTTAACTCCCAAAGATCACTTGCTGGACACTGTTCCAGACTGCAGGCTCAAGAGTGCAAGAGAGCCCAGCATGTTGACACAGCGCTGGGGGACAAAGCAGACAGAGATGTGTGTGCTCAAGGCCAGGCAGGGTAAATTGTGAGAACCTGTCTCAAGACTAAATAAACAAATAGCAGGAAGAGGAATCTATTCAGAGACTGCCTTTTACAGGCAGCAGAGCTGTTAAAGGTAGTTGGGAGAAGCCTAACAGAAAATGACTGGTTTGAACCAGACCAGCTCTTAGAAACAATTCAAAAGTAGATTTAATTATGGAACTATTACTTCTCTGGCCCTATTTTCCCTTTCCTATAGGTTAGAGACGAAGAAACTCTAGCAAACAAAATATACCTACAATGTGAATGAAAAATGGAAAAAAGTGAGCTGTGCCCCAGTGTGTTCTATGAGGTGCTATAGGAATGTCTCTCTCCAACGCCTCTGTAGAACCCTGGACAAGCCATTTAACCTCCTTGGTTAGTGTGGAGGCTGAACTGCACACCTGAATGTGATCTCTATGGGTTCAAAGTCCACCTGAGGATAACATTACAGGCCAGCACAGATGGCTGTGAACAACATAATCCCCATGCTTAGTGGAGGTGGAGATAGGAGGATCCTGAGTTCCAGCCAGCCTGGGTCACATGGTAAGACCATCTCAATTTAAAATAAAATGAAATAAAATAATCTAAATACTCTAAATAGCTAACTACAAATAAATATACATGACACTAATCAAAAGCAAGAACAGTGTTTCAGCATGTGGAGATGGGCAAAGGGCTGGTAGAGCTGGCTAAGGTGGCCACTGTCACTAGCTTTATCAAGCATGATGATCTGACTATGTCACACAATTGAAGGAGAAGGGCTAGCACACAGTTTCCTCAATTCTTGGTGACCTAAACTACTATCTAGGAGTATGGGTCAGTGTAAGAACACTTGCCTGGTATATACAAGACCTGGGGCATATATAAGACTCAGGGTTTGAGCCCCAACAAGACACAAAACCCAAAGTTAGCCTCCTCTACCGTTTTCCACCACTGGCCATTTCAGTGATTTTAGTAAGAATTCTAACTCTGGGGCTGGAGAGATGGCTCAGTGGTTAAGAGCACTGGCAGCTTTTCCAGAGGACCCAGTTCAATCCCAGCACTCACATGGCAGCTCATAACTGTCTGTAACTCTAGTTCCAGGGAATCTGGCACCTTCGCACAGATATGCGTGCAGACAAAACACCCATGCACATAAAATAATAAATCTTTTTTTTTGTTTCTTTTTTTGGTTTTTCGAGACAGGATTTCTCTGTGTAGCTTTGGAGCCTGTCCTGGAACTCACTTTGCAGACCAGGCTGGCCTCAAAATCAGAGATCCGCCTGCCTCTGCCTCCTGAGTGCTGGGATTAAAGATGTGCACCACCACCGCTTTTTGTTTTGTTTGTTTGTAAGGATTTATTTATTTATTATGTACATAATGTTCTGTCTGCATGTATGCCTGCAGGCCAGAAGAGAGCACCAGATCTTATTACAGATGGTTTTTTTGCAACCATGTGGTTGTTGGGAATTGAATTCAGGTTCTGTGGAAGAACAGCCAGTGCTCTTAACCCCTGAGCCATCTCTCCAGCCCTAAAATAAATAAATGTTAAAAAAATAAAATATAAAAAAAAGAATTCTAACTCGGGGTGGAGGGAGGCTGGAAGAAGTTAAGCCCAGGAGTGGATGGAATAATGAGGAAAACTCAGGGACCAGCAGGAACAGGGACAGCAGCCACCTCCTCCACTGCTCCAGCAGAGAATGAGCCATGACTCACCTCCCGCTTCCTGGAAACCCAGACAAAAGGTAGAAGGCATCAGGCAGCTCCTGCTGGCCCGCCTGCCTTATTCATGTATTTATTTGCTTTAAAGGAAAAGGCATCTTTAGAAGGATGCCTTTTGTTTTGTTTTGTTTTTCTTCAGTGTCTTTTCTGTTCAGGTCTTTTCTCTTCCACACACTGGAGCAGTACTTAGCTTTTGAGGTGCTTCCTCAACATGACCAAGGGCCTTACCATGCTGAACTGGATTATGCACAGATGTGTCAATGTCATAAACTGAAAGGACAGTGTAAGTTTTTCATACATAACGGCCTTGGACGTGCAACTCTGCCTCTTCCTGAGTGCAGGGGTCACTGGAATGTACACCTAGTGCAAGACTGTAAAATCTTTGAGGGGAAGCTCCTATTCCATAGGAGGAAGGAGACTATGTGCCGAACTAAGTTGGGCAGGATCAAAAACTCCATTGAAGCTTGTCTTCTCAACCTCAAAGACATCTCTGAAACTGAGGCAAGACTACCCAAGGCTGATCCAAGAGGCAAAGGCTTGTAGGGCCGGTGCTGTGAGCATCTGTGTCCCGAGAGACATCCGGACTGAACACTACACTAATAAACAGTAACTAGTCCTTCAGAAGTTCTGCATTTAATCCCAGCACTCGGGAGACAGAGGCAGGTGGATCTCTGTGAGTTCAAAACCAGCCTGGTTTACAGAGCGAGATCCAGGCCAGGCTCCAAAACATCACGGAGAAACCCTGTCTCGAAAACAAACAACAAAAAACAAAACCAAACAAATCAAAAATTTCATTTTAATCTTCCCAAAGTTCACAAGCCCAGGCTGCTTTAGCTTGTGCATGAGCCTGCTCTCCACTGCCACACTCCCTTCCTACTCATATCAGCCTGCACTTTTCACTCTTCACCTAAGCAAACTGCAGGCAGAAGCACATTTAACCCATCTGGGCATTATGTTTTCAACAATCAACAGGAGGAAAGCCACCTGGTATGGATCAGACCCAGTATGGTGGCTCACATCTACAGTCCCTGCTACTTGGAAGGCAGAGGACAATTGCCTAGACTACAGAGTAAACTCAATGCCAATCTGATACCTTTTTCTGGCCTTCACCGGCACCAGACAGGCATACAGTGCATGCACATGCATATACACATACATGCAAACACTCATACACATAAAATAAAAATAAATCTGAAAAAGATTATAATTCTTAACATAAAAATTGGAGGCAAGCGAGGTGGTGGTGGCACATGCCTTTAATCCTAATACTCCAGAGGCAGAGGCAGAGGCAGCAGATCTCCGAATTTGAGGTCAGCCCGGTCTACAGAGCATGTTCCAGAGTGGTCAGGGCTACACAGAGAAACCCTGTATCAAAAAAAATTGGAGGCTAAGAGAATTTCCCAAACTCATGGTAGTCAAGATTTAATACCTCTTCCCAGCATGCCATGTGGCACCAACACTGTTCCATGAAGTAGAACGCTTGGGGTCAGACAGGAACAAAGGTGCTGTTCAAGAACTCGAAACCTGCTGGTATAAGGAGGGGCATTTTTTTATCTCCTGGACTTCTTATCATGGAAGACAACGGGGTCACAGCATGACTCGTTTACAAGCATCCTGGTGGCAAGAATGAAATGGAACCATGGCAGATCTAGGTGAAGAAAGAAAACCTGACTGCTGTTTGGAATATTGGAACTTTTGACACAAACCAGAGTCACCTGGGAAGAGGGGACCTCAACTGAGGAACTGCCTCCGTCTGATTGGCCCATCATGGGCTTTTTCTTAATTGCTAATTTATATAGGGAAGGACAGCCCACCAGAGGCAGTGCCATCCCTAGGCAGGTGGGCCTGGGCTGTATATTAAATAGCTGAGCAAGCCAGGGGAAGAAAGCCAATAAGCCTCTGTGGTCTCTGCTTTAGTTCTTGCCTCTTGGGTCCTGACTTGACTTCCCTGAATGATGGACTGTACCATAGAAGCATAAACCAAGTATATCCTTTTTTCCCCTGACTTGGTTTTAGTCAGTGTTTTCATAGCAAGAGAAAGTAATTAGAACAGAAATCTAAAAGAAAAATTTCTACATTATTAAAAGTGGACAAAATCTGGAAAAAATACGTGTGTGTGTGTGTGTGTGTGTGTGTGTGTGTGTGTGTGTGTGTGTGTGTATACAGATAGAGAGTGCGAGCCAGCCATACAACCAGCATCTGAAATGGAAGATTCAAACTGCCGTGCTGATAAAGTGATTATTCTGGGGAAAAAGGAACCTCCTGGCCATGGTCCTGCAGCTAAAAAAGAAGCTATAGAAACATCTGAGTCCAGATCATAACCACACAGATCAACTACTTAAAGTGCACAACTGGGAGCTAGAGATTTGGCTCAGCTGTTAAGATTGTTTACCAATGATGCACAAAGCCCTGGGTTTAATTCCCAGCACTGAATAAACTGGGTATGGTGGCCTACTTCTGCCCTCCTAGCCCAGTGGAGGCAGAAGTTCAGGAGCTTAAGGTCATCATCACCAGCTATAGACTAAATTCAAGGCCAGCCTGGGATATACAAGAGAACCCTTTGAGATAAAGTAGTTTTCAGTATCTCTGTAGGTGTGTTCACAGTCATTTTTTTACCTAAAGACATTTTATCATTCAAGAAGAAACCCTACCATCCTTCCTATACATTCTATTTCTCCTGGATTAGGACACCAGAACTCTACTTTCTGTCTCTATGGATAACCCTATTCCGGATTTTATATAGACAGGCCATAAAATGCACGCTCTTCTCTTGACTGACTTCTTTGTCTTGGCTGAGTCTTGGCAAATACTATACTATAACTCCCAGGAAGCCATAAAATGTATGCCAGGTGTATTATGTGAGATGTACACGATAACACCTACAGCTTTGGTAGGATCAGCAGATATCATGGGAAGATAACACAAGTCTCCCAATTTTTGTATGTGTGTTGGGAGCAGAGGTCAACAAGGTCTCACACTATGTATCCTAAGCTGGTTTCAATATTCCTGCCTCAGGCTCCTAAACTCTGGGATTATAGGTGTACAACACCATGACTGGTGGTTTTCAAAATTTTATTAAATAGTTTTTTTCTTTTTAAATATTTTTTTCAGGGTACAAAATAATGAGTTTCATTTTGACATTTTCATATAAGGACATTAATTTCTGTATTCCTCAAGGGCTCCTGCATGACTGTTCTGTTCTTGAAGGCGCTTTTTAGCATGTGAATAACTGATATAAGACCATAGGTCTCACAACAAAGAGCATGATCCAGATCACAGATTAGATGACCATCCTTGAAAGATGCCACAAAGACGATCCTCCTTCAAGTGGAAAGCTGAAGAGTAACTGCATGCATGACTTTGGTGGTCAGTGATTCTTTCAAATCCCTAAATTCTAAGCCAGGTACAGTGGCACATGCCTTTAATCCCAGCACTTGGGAGGCAGAGGCAGGTAGAGCTCTGTGAGTTCAAGGCCAACCTGGTCTACATATGAGTTCCAGTATAGCCAGGGCTACAGAGTAACTATGTCTTGAAAGAAAAAAAAAAAAAAAAACGGAAAAAGAAAAGGAAACCCAATTCTAAAAGGAAATTGATAAATTCTGTGCACTCAGTATAATGAGATCAGCTTTATACCAATATAGTCCACTGGTTTTACCCCACAGCTGTATTTAGCTGGACTATAAATGAAGTCCAGAAGAGGCTCTGTTTGCTCCATTCCCATCTGATTTCTGGGAGAGTTCAGCAATTAGTGACTCTGAACAAAGGAATGCATCTGTGAAGCTCCACTTTTCAGACAGACTAGGGAGTATTCCTCCGCATTACTTTGGTCCATGTTTCTGAGTATCAGCTTTTAGGGGTATTACTTTGGAGGCAAGGATTCACTATATACCTCAGGCTAGCCTTGAACTCTCAACCCTTTTCCATTAGCCTCCTGAGTGCCACTATGCCCACTTTTCAAATTGGCCCCATCATCATGAATTTGAGCCAATAACCAATTTGGCAACAATACAGCACAATCAATTTAATAATTTCCAAATAGGCCATTACATTATTCCCAAGGATGCCTGTCCCCTTCCCAAGACAAAGGCTCTTCCTTAGCTGGGCATAAAGCTCACACCTATAACCCTAGCACTCTGAGGTTGAGTCAGGAGAATAGAAACAAGTTCCAAACCAGTAAGGGCTACAAAAAACCCTGTCTCCACCCAAAGCAGGTGGGAGGAGACTGGGAGTATCTCAATTGGCAGAATGCTTGCCTAACATGTACAAAGCCCTGTACCAGGCATAGTGGCACATACCTGTGATCCCAGCACTCAAGGAATAGAAGTTCTAAAGTTAGTCTCAGAAACATAGCAAGTTCAAGCCTAGCCTGGAGTAAGTGAGATCCTGTCTCAAAAAATAAGCCCTTTCTTCTATAGGCAAGACTATCTTATCTAAATCTGTCTAGTTAAGACCAACCTGAAGAAGGTAGGAAGTTTAGAGATGCTGTCTGGTTAAACAATATCAGCAACAGTAACAATCTTTCATTTGATGATTTCAAGTCACCAGAGACTGCCTCCTGTGCATACCACTCAGGTCAGGGAAAGAGACAGGGCAGGGTGGGCTCTTGCTCTTTGACAGGGGATGCTTGGGATAACCTTGAAAGCTGTACTTTGGAAGCACCATGGTTGGTTCTGAATGGGTATCTTGGCCTGGGGATGTGGCTCAGTGGTACATCACTTGTTTAGGTTACACAAGACTGTGGGTTTGACCTCCCCTTTCTCATGTTCTCCCTAAAGGCCAGGTTTGGATCTCACTTCATTAAAGATGAGAAGAGCATGCCTTGCAATATGTGGCAAGCTGGCATTAAACTCTTAAACTCAAGTGATCTTCCTGCCCAGCCACTCTAACTTGAAACAACGCTACCACTAAAGGCATCATCATTTTGGATGGCTTTTTCTTCCCTTGTAAAATGATGTAAAATCATGTTACTATCATGTTTGTTTTTGTAGGACTCAAGTTGTACATACAGGTCTTTAGATCAGCAAACAACATGGCATCTAGAATGTTCTCCTGAATGAAACCCTTGCCCATGAGAGCCCACAAGTGTTGTCTAGAGAGAAGCACAACTGTTTACAGGTAAAACAAACTGCTTTCTTCCTCTACTTGGCTGCCAACTCCTAACCTATGTTTTGTTTTGTTTTTTGGTTTTGGTTTTTTTAAGACCGAGTTCCTCTGTGTAGTTTTGGTGCCTGACCTGGATCTCACTCTGTAGACCAGGCTGGCCTCAAACTCAGAGATCTGCCTGGCTCTGCCTCCTGAGTGCTGGGATTAAAGGGCGCGCCATTGCCCCACAGCCACCTAACCTGTTTTAAACTTGTTTTAAGACATAAATTTTGTTTGGTCACATGAAAATGTCTGAAATAGTCAACGCTATAATTAGCCCAGGCTGAGTGTCATCTCCCAAAGTCACTACCGGTGACATCATCTTTCATTCTCTTTAATAAACCTTCCCTTCCTTTTGTCCCAAGACAGGCTTCTTCCTCACATGCCCCTTACAAAGAAAATTTCCCTGGCTGACTGCCATGGATTTCTCTGCCCATTTCCATTTTAAGTAATTTTTCTGTCTCAGTCTCTTCTGGAACAAAGGCAGAAGGCAAAACTTGCTGGTTTATTTTTAAAAGAAAACTTCACTTCAAGCTGTTATAAGCTAGGAGGCTTTGTGGAGTCACATGACCCCAGTTCACTGCATCTGCTGATAACAGCTCACTGCTGATTCCTGTGGAAACCTCCACCTAAGACTAGTTTCCCAGGGAAGCAGCTTCCAACTGCACTGTTTGTCAAGGCTTATCCCACAGCAGATACCCATTTCTACCCAGAGGGCCCCCAAGTTCTTTGGCTCTTACCAGTTCTGTAAAAACAACAGCACTGCCTTTTTCTTTAGGCAGCTAACAGTAATGAACTCAACAGGAAGTGGTGGGGTGTGCATGAGGTGGGGTGTCTTGCTACGGCCTAGTTATTTACAGAAAGGAATATCTTTTTTTTTCTTTCTTATGCTAAAATGCTTCCCTAAAGGTAATAAACTAATAAAGTGAGTCACTTCTAATCTTTCTCAAAGCCACATAACAATGTAAGTTGTTCAAACCGGAAGAGAGGGAGGGAGAGGAATAAAAGACGGTATTAATGAAGTACATATGAAAATGCCCCAATGACACACATTACTTAAAAAAAAAATTTTTAAACTAGAAGAGCTCGGAGTTAATATTAAATCAATACCTCAAATTAATATATATATTTTTAAAAATCCTTTTAGAACCAGGTGGTAGTGTTACACACTTTTAATTCCAGCACTCAGGAGGCAGAGGCAGGTTTGAAGACAACCTGGAGTTGGGTTCCAGGACAGCCATGGCTACACAGAGAAACCCTGTCTCAAACAAATAAACAAAAAACTTTTAGGATATCCCACTCTGACTTCTCAATAATCTATGTTCAATCTGCTTGAAAAAAAGTTTTATGTCACAGAACTTAGGTCAGTCCAAGAGCCAAATATTGTGGAGTCAAAGTAACCAGAGAGTTAAGCTCTTTAGATTAACCAAAAGGTTTTTTTTACCTGAGTGGTGGCTCATTACTACAATCCAGGACAGAGGGGCGGGGCCGACAGACAAGGACAGTAGGAAGATGGCTGTGCATTTGAGGCTAGCCTGGGCTATATAGTGTGTTCTGAGCCTGAGCTGCCAGAGCAAGAAAATGTCTCAAACAAACAAGCTTTCTCTTAGCACTGGAGAATGGTCACTTTCTCCTTATTTGCCTTTACTCCAAAATCACTGCCAAAAAAATGGATTAGGATCAATATCAGATGTGCCATGAATTCCAGAACATTGTGACTCCTGTAGAATCACAAAGCTTGGTGTAAACATGGAGCACACTCCCACAGCCAGCTGTCCTCAGTGCACCTAGTACCACAGACAACTGTACAGGTTCGTAAGAGCAAGAAGGACCCCCAGGCTGCACTAACCCCTCCAGCTAAACTCAGATTCTCTCAAGACCAAAAACATGAATCAAAATCAGGAGGCTGGTTTCTAGTAGTCTCCTAAACTACCAATAAAATAGCTGAATTTAACAACATAATATTCGCAATACCAACAATTGAACAACAGACTAATTTCCCAATGGAAGTGAATAAAGGCCATGTGGGCTTCAGAGTTGAGCTATCCGATCTTCAAAAAATGACATTTAATCCTATCACTTGGGAGGCAGAGGCAGTCATATCTCTGAGTTCAAGGCCACCTTGGTCTACATAGTGAGTTCCACGACAGCCAGGGCTACATAGCAAGATCCTGACTCAAAAATCTAAAAAAAACCCAAAAAACAAAATAAGGAAGAAAAATGATTCATTAGATGTATATGGGGAAACAGCCAGCTCAGAACACTATTCTATATAAAACTAACCTTTTTAAAAATTGGTTTCCTTTTTTTTAAAGATTGATTTATTTATTATGTATACAGAAAGAGGGTGCCAGATCTCATTACAGATGGTTGTGAGCCACCATGTGGTTGCTGGGAATTGAACTCAGGACCTCTGGAAGAGCAGTCAGTGCTCTTAACCTCTGAGCCATCTCTCCAGCCCTTGGTTTCCTTTTTTTAAAGATTTACTTATGAGAGCATATGAGTGCTCTATTTGCACCACAGAGAGGACATCAGATCCAGTTATAAATTGTTGTGAGCCACCATGCGGGTGCTGGGAATTAAACTCAGGACCTCTGGAAGAGCAGTTAGTGCTCTTAACTGGCAAGACAGCTATCTCTCCAGCCCCTAAAACTAACTTTTTAAAAGAAGTTTCTTGGTTTTTAAAGCTAGGAATATTGTGAGTTCAAGGCCAACCTGGTTACATAGAGAAATCTTATCTTTAAATCTCTTGGGCTTAACCCAAGGATTCTACATTACACAGTGCCGTCCTTGGGCTTCCTACGCTGATCCTAAGTAGGTTAAATATCTTGGATAGTGATCCAAGATTACCTTGGATATGACACCTTATGTGTGGCCACCCAACCAACAAGCTGTCATGATTCACTGCCAGGTTTTCATACTTAGCTATGAAATTCTTAATGACTGTACATATAAAGGAACCAAACAGGATCTTTGGAAGAAACAGGTTACTAGGCAAACTGCTCAGTAGAACCACACAGATTGTATGCCAGACTAGGCCACAATAATGATGGTTAAGGGCACTCACAGCTAAAGTCAAACTGAAAAACCAGTCACGAAACAGAAGGGAAGAAAAAGCCACTGCTCAAGGGTGTCTTGTGCAGGAAGGACAGACAGCACTTCTGTTTCGTGCAGATGCAGAGATGGCCTTTCTCCACCCCTGTCTCCCCGATTAGGCCCACCCCACTTCAGCCAACTATACCCTTAGAATTACACTTTCACTTTTTGAAAAATGTTCCAGCCCAGAGGCGATGGCTCAAGGCTTTAATCCCGAGGCAGTCAAGAGGCAGAGGCAGACACATCTCCGTCAGTTCGAGGCCAGCCTGGTCTACAGAGCTACTTCCTGGACAGCCAGCGCTACACAGAGAAACCCTGTCTGGAAAACCAAAATAAACAGAATCTTCCTGCAGACTCTTTAACGTATCCACACTCCAACTCCGCAAAGGGATCATGACCCAGTGTTCTGGAACAGCAGTGGGGGGCCGGGCCTAAGCCGTAAGAAAGAACTGTTCAGTCCTCACCACCCACAGCCACGCAGATCTGCCTAGCACCCCAGTTCCCATTTTCTCTTCCCCACAGCACCCACGTTTCTGCGAGCAACCGGATGAGGGGCCCCGGTGGCATGGAAACGAGGGAGAAAAGAGGGTGGGGTGAGGATGAGAACCGATGGATAGGAACCTGGGTGTGGGGGCAGGGCTGGCACCAACTGGCATTCCTGAGATCTGTCCTTCTGCCCTCAGGAAAGCAGGCGCAAGAGGGGGCGTTCTGCTCACCCAAGACAGCCAAGGGTGTCACTTGTGTCCACGGCCAGCTTGAGGGCCCCGCGCGCCGCACGGTGTGAGTGTCCCCCATCTGTCAGTCAAGGGGCACTCCCTCCCAGCACCGGGGTCCCGCAGAGCTCCAGCGGCGTCCACCCAGCCCGACCAGCTCCAGACGGCCTGGGGGGCGCCGGGTGCTGGCCGGTCCCCGCGGCGCGGGCCGCCCTCCAGGCCCTCCGGACCCCCCAGCCCGCGGACGGCGCTCGCAATCGTACCCGGAGCTCGCCCTCCGTGCGGTGCAGTCCCAGGCGCCGCAGCCCCACCGCCAGGTCGTTGACACAGAGGCCGCCGTCGCGGTTGACGTCGAGGGTCTGGAAGAGGCTCCACAGGCGCAGCCGGTGGTCCGGGCCGCCACAGACGGCGCCGCCGCACGGATCCCCTACAGAAGCCGGCGACGAGGTGGCGGCGGCGGCGTCCGGCGGCGAGGAGGCCACGCAGCGGCACAACACACTGCTCACCATCGGGCGCGAGGCGGGGGCGCCGGACGCGGGGCTGAGGGCGGCAGGCAGAAGCCGGACCGCGGAAGCACGCCGGCTTTCCTCAGACGGCGAGCGCGGGCTCCGAGAAGCCGGCAGGCTGGAGGGAGGGGCCGCTTCCGGGAACCCCGCCCCGCCGCGCGCGGCGGCTCGGACCGCGCCCCCTGGCACACGGCCGGCCAATCACAGGCCGGGATGGCGGCTCCGGGATCAATGAGGGGGCGTGGCCACCACGCTGGCTCAGAGTCGATTCAAACGGAGAGAGGCGGGGATTAGCCGAAGCGGGGTCCTACGCAAGCAGAAGGCCCCGTGTCCAATTCCCATTCAGAAGCCCTGTTTAGACTGCGGAATGATGAGGCTGGGAGGAGCGGTGGTGTGTGGAGGGAGATCGTAGATATCCGTGGAAATGAGATTTGCATGAGGGCAACTGTGGACTGAAGTTAGAAGACACACTTAGCACCACTGAATAAAATAAAAATTTAATGGGTTGACGACTCAAGGCCGAAAAGACGAATCAAAATCAGGAGGCTGGTTTCTAGTAGTCTAAACTACCAATACAATAGATGAATTTAACAGCGTAATAGTCGCAAGACCAACAGCTGAACGACAGACTAATTTCCCAATGGAAATGAATAAAGGCCATGTGGGCGGACGCTCTGAAGCGACAGACATGCCTTTAGACCAATGACCAGGCCAGTTCTAGCAAATAGGTGTGTCCTTGATGAAATAGCAGGCCTGGAGAGCCAATGATCGGTGAGGCATTTGAGCCACGCCGACCTGGGGGGCGGGGCTTCCCAGGATGGTCGAGGGGCGGGAAGAAGGGAAGTGGGCGGATCTCCGCACACCCCAGCGGAAGAGGCAGATTCAGGAAGCCATTACGCAGCTGGCTGGCGGCGGTCAGGCCGGTCAGGGCCGGGCCCTACGCACTTTGCGTAGCGAGGGGGATTATTAAGGCCTGGTGCTTGGCCCAGAGCAAGCCTTGCCTGTCCCCCTTTTTGGGGAGGTGGGAAGGTGGGCGAGAGGCGAGCCTGAAAAAGAAGAGGAGGGTAATTGGGGTTGTTAAGGGCATTATAATTTTTTTAAAAAGAGGGAAAAGGGGAGGCCATGGCTGTCCCAGCCAAGAAGAGGAAGATGAACTTTTCAGAGCGCGAGGTGGAGATCATCGTTGAGGAACTAGAGCTGAAGAAGCACCTGCTGGTGAACCACTTCAATGCTGGAGTCCCTCTGGCTGCCAAGAGTGCAGCCTGGCATGGTATCCTGAGAAGAGTCAACGCTGTGGCCACCTGCCGTAGGGAGCTGCCCGAAGTCAAGAAGAAGTGGTCTGACCTCAAGACCGAGGTCCGTCGCAAGGTTGCCCAAGTCCGAGCTGCTGTCGAAGGTGGCGAGACCCCAGGGCCCAAGGAAGAAGACGGAGCTGGTGGACCTGGGACAGGCGGTGGCAGTGGCACGGCCATAGCTCCTGTACTGCTGACCCCTATGCAACAGCGCATCTGTAACTTGCTGGGTGAGGCCACCATCATCAGCTTGCCCACTACCACTGAGATCCATCCCGTGGCCCTCGGACCCACGGCCACGGCAGCTGCTGCCACGGTCACCCTGACCCAGAGTGAGTGACCTCTCCTGCTCAGTTCAGCTGCAATAATGGGAAGGGCCAGCTAGTGCTGGGGCAGCCTGGGGCAAATTGGCTGCCAAGGGTTAAAAGTCAGATGGCAATCTTGAAAAGACCATGAGGCCTTCCAAGAACTCTCCAGACAGAGATCTTGTTCTTTTGGGGATTTCCTCAGCATGTGGATAGCTGGATATCCATGACTTCCGCTTGCTGACCTGACCTATGTAGTCTTGAAGACAGAGACTGTCTGTTGTAGCCCCACAGGAGCTGCTGTATCAGTAGGCAGCCAGGATATACTTGTTGATAACTAACTAGGAGTAATACTGCCCAAGTGAAACATCCATTCTGCACAAAGATATTCTGTATTTTCAATTCACAAACATTCACCAGGCACTTCTCAGGATCTTCATGATTCTTATCTATTCGTCCATTCATCAAGAAATTTACGCTGGGCACCAGAAATACCAAAGTATTTAACATTCCCTGAAGACTGGGGAGATACCTCAGTGGTAGAGTGCTTGCTTAGCACTGCAAAAATTAAATATATGAGCCACTTATATTCTACAAGGACAGATGTGTGTGTGTGTGTGTGTGTGTGTGTGTGTGGTGTATGAATAGCTTTACCATGGGATGAGAAAACCCAAGGACTCACAAAAGGCAAGAGATTCCGTGGTGTTAGGGGATCATACACTTGATGGCATTCCAAGGTAAGGGAAATAGGAGATGGAGATACACACTCATAATCCTAGCATTCAAGAGATGGATCCCTAGGGCTCAATAGCCAACCAGCCTATTTGGAGAGGTCCAAGCCAGTGAAGGGACTCCGTCTCAGAAAAGAAAAAACATGTGGGCAGCACCTGAGGTTCTCGTCTGATCACTCTCCATATGTACACAAACACACATGTGCACACACGTGTACCTACATATTATGAACATATAGACACAGTCTTTAAAAGGAGATACAAGATTGACATCTCCCACATACATGAAGGCCCAAACACCTAATGTCCCTTCTAAGGTTCTAGTCAATGAGTGATAACAGAGCTAACTTTGGTTAGCTTTTGTGTTTGAGATAAGTATGTGTGCACACAACAGTAAACTCGGCTCAGTTATGATAGCTTTGAACTATATCCACCAGACTCAGTGGTGTGTGGGCGTGTGCTCACCCCTGAGTCTTTCTCCAGTCCCTACGAGGTGGGAAGAGGAGAAAAACGCTGGTCCAAGTCAGGTACTGTTCTGGAGCAGCATCTTCTAGGATGTTTAGGGTTTTTTGGTTTTGGGGTTTTTTGGGGGGGGTTGTTTTGTTTTGTTTTTTGACTCAGGGTTTCTCTGTGTAGCCCTGACTGTCCTGGAACGTGCTCTGTAGACCAGGCTGACTGCTAAGAGATTGACCTGCCTCTGCCTTCTGAGTGCTTAGATTAAAGGCGTGTGCCACCACCACCTGGTTAGATGTTTAGGTACCTTAAGAACCAAAGTGATCAGGGCGGTGGTGGCGGCAGCAGCGCACACCTTTAATCCCAGCACTTGGGAGGCAGAGGCAGGCGGATATCTGTGAGTTCCAGGCCAGCCTGGACTACAGAGTGAGTTCCAAGAAAGGCACAAAGCTACACAGAGAAACCCTGTCTCAAAAAACCAAACCAAACCAAAACAAAACAAAACAAAAGTGATGAAAGAGACAGGGAGGCATTTTCTGGACGTGTGAGCTGCAGTGGACCTTCCTTCTTTAACTGGCCACACAGAAGGGATAGACGTAACTCAAAGCAGCCCAGGGAAGTGGTTCTATGTCGTCATTTCTGAAGCTTAAGACGGCAGTGTCCATCTCTTGTCATTTGGAGGATTTCTTGAGCTAACGAGTACAGAGTGGTCCATGAGTGTTCTAAGATTTTGCTGGCATTATTGTTGGCATCTCTGCATTTGTCAGATCTGGGGGCTTCTCATTGGCTACCAATAGAGTACAATCCTGAAACCTGGTTGGAGAAGTATCTCGATGATAGAGCACAGGCTTAGCATGTACAATGTCTTGGGTTCCATCCCAGCCTTGAGGAACAAAGAGAGCTGAACCTCTCAGAGACTGTGTTTTTATGTCACTGCAGCCAGGGGAGGCCTGGATTCCCCTTTGCCTCCCTGCTGCACAGGGTTTAATAGCCCTACCAGTGTTGCAGAGCCAGCACGTTCCTTCCAAAAGATGACCTTCTGCCTTTGTTCTTTCTTCTCGGCAGTCCCCACCGAGACCACCTATCACACCCTGGAGGAGGGCGTGGTGGAGTACTGCACAGCCGAGGCTCCTCAGCCCCTGCCGACCGAGGCGCCTGTGGAGATGCTAGCCCAGCATGCAGACACCTCTGTCAAACCACAGGCACTTAAGAGCCGCATTGCCCTCAATTCAGCCAAGCTGATCCAGGAGCAGAGGGTCACCAACCTCCACATAAAGGAAATCGCCCAGCACCTGGAGCAGCAGAATGACCTGCTACAGATGATCCGGCGTTCCCAGGAGGTGCAGGCCTGTGCCCAGGAGCGGCAGGCCCAGGCCATGGAGGGCACCCAGGCAGCCCTGAGTGTCCTCATCCAGGTCCTCCGGCCCATGATTAAAGATTTCCGACGCTACCTGCAGAGTAACACACCCACCCCAGCCCCAGCCCCTGACCCTGGACAGGTAGCCCAGAATGGGCAGCCGGACAGCATCATCCAGTGAGGGCAGGGGTCAGTGCTCTGCCGTGATTGAAGGAAACTTCTGTGGAATTGTAAGTGGTTTCTGTGAGTGGCTTTAAGTGGGCCATGTGGATAGCTCCCTCCTGGACAGATATTTGGGGCTTATTAGTCTGAGGGTAATGAAGGAGACTGGGAAAAGGAAATCGCTAGGCTCCTGGGACCCAGTCTCTGTAGTTCGGCCTCCGGAACTGCCTTGTTGAAATCTGGGAGATTTAGCTGGGAGTGTGTATCTGGTGATGGGACATACGTTGTCATGATCTAAAGCTTGAGACATCACCCGGACTCAGTCTAGGACAGCTTAAAAGGCAGACTGGTTCTCACTGGATCTTCCATGGGCTGCCCCACCTCAGGTGCACCACCTTTTTGGTGCCATCCGCCAGTGCTGGCCAGAAACGCAATAACACCCACGTAAGAATGTCTCCCGGAGCCACTGGGGAAGCCTCCCCTTTCTTCCTCTCACTGTGCCTCCGTTCCCAGGGGACTCTCCTTACTGCTGTGTGCCACAACCATCCAGGCACAGCCCAGCTCTTGGAAATGCCCCGAGATGCATGCAGCCAGCTTGGCTCAGGAATGCTGTGTGGTGGGAATGGGCTGGCCATTTCTAGTCTTCCATGACACCCCTGGGCAGCTGTTGCGAAGTTTGCCCCACCCCCGGACTGTGACACAGTGGGCTTCAGAAGGTGCTGTCAGTGTTAGAAGGCAAACCCCTGTGGAGTCCTGTTTCCTGCTGCAGGGCACTTGAGGTGAACCTCTAATTCTTACTCTGTTTTCTAGCCAGTCATATTTATTCCATAGCTGAACCCTTTCTGGGAGGGCTGCAGGCTCTGGCCACCCTTCTTTCCTCTCTGCTGGACCACACATCTGAAATACAGTGCCCACTAGAGCCCTGCTCAGCGTCCCACCCAGTACTCCCCTCCAGTGCTCCTTACTCAGTGCCTGGTGTGCTGTAGGCGCCCCACCCCCGCGGGCTAAGTGAATCCAAAGTAGGAGGGATGTCCTTGAATGTAAGAGGCGGGAGGAGAGGAACAGAGAGGGGTGCCCCTTTCACACTGTGCTCCAGTGGGACACCGCCTTGGAGGGCTGAAGGGCTTGTCTGCCTTTCCACTGTCTCTGAGGCGTTTACGAAAACCTCCGCCAGACGGGGTTGTCTGTACCACTTTCAGACTTGCCTCAGTCTTTCACTTCACCATCGCGTTTGCCATTTTGCACCATAACTGGGCCCTTCATGACCAGTGGCTACAGCAAAGTTCCAGATCTTAGCCAAGCTGCCCTTCCAGGCATGCACACACAGAGATGCTTAGCGCGCTGCTCTGTGGTCCAAGAAGCCCTCTGGAGACAGGAGGTGGCTTCCCGCTGTTCTGTTCTCCAAGGAGGCACGGGTAGTGCCAGCTACAGAGAGGAGAGTGAGGTGGGGCCCCTTCCCCCAAGTGGAGCCTGTTGGCTCCAGCAGGGTTGCTGCGGGAGCTTCCAAAAGATGAGTGACCCAGTTTGGTTCTACTCTGGGGTTGGAAATCTGAGCCAATGTTGTATCTGTTTCCGTTTGTGTACAAAAAGGAAGCCTAGGTTACTGAAGCGAACTTGTTCTTTCCAGGTCACAACTTTAAATTAAAGAAATATCACCTTTTTATACACACTTCTCTGTGTCTTTATTGATCCCACATAGAAATAAACTATGGCCTCCAGGCTAAATCTGGTCCACCACCTATTTTTTGTTTGTTTTGTTTTGTTTTTGTGTTTTTGAGACAGGGTCTCACTATGTCTCCCTGGCTGGCCTTGAGATGGCTAAAGTTATGTTTTAAGTTTAAATTACGGTGCTTAAGAGAACTATAAAACAAAAATGTCTAACCTGTGAGCTCCACTTGTTTAAGGAATGCTGGGGACTGTTGTTCATGTAGGATAACAAACCACATGTTTCTGCTTCTATAAACAAGTTTGGTTACCCCAACAGTACAGAATGTGTTTGCTCACACATAGGTGGAAGAGATATGTAGGCAGGAAGTGCATTAGGATGTATGCTTGCCCCTGTTGGATAAAGGTGCGATATATGTAGGCTTGTGAGTTGTGTGCAGGGCGTTCACCCATCAACCCCACAGCTCCCCAGAGTTTTCTGAGTGTGGACAGCAGGAAATATTAGATAGAAGGATTTAGATTGTGGAGATGAACAGATAGAAAATAAAGGACAGCCTCAAGAGGGCCTGGAACCTATTCCAACAGGCCCTGACTGTCTCTGCCCCAGGGTATTTATACAGACGCCAAGGGGTGGAGCAAAAGACCTCCCCCAAGCACAGCCAAGTGCAGACCATCTCAGACACCTGCACTCAGGCCTGTGGTCCTAATCATCCTCTCTATGTGGACCTGCTGGGTAAAGCCACGAAGAACCTGAGAATAGGCTCCCACAGGTCCCCCTTTTTTAATATATATATAAAAAAATAACTCATTATTAATGGTTTACAGCAATCTCCATAGCTGTTACACCTCCCAGTATGGGAGTAGAGAATGATATAGATGGAATTCCCTTTTTGAATTAGGTCCAAGGTGACTACAGCAGTCTTTAGCTGCATCCAGCCCTCTTTAAACCAAAAACTCTTAAGGCAACTACAAACTTAAAGAATCCCTTAACTTCATCATTACATTAACAGGTTAACATAAGTATTGCTATACATAGTCACAATTCTCTCAATCTTACATCTCAAAGCAAACTCTTAATAAAATCATTTGAATTTTCTTGCTAACAGAACATAGGAAAACCTTCTGATGTATTCACACACATAAATATTTCCTTAACTCCACAAAACCAGGGTGCATTAATATCAATAGGTGAAACAATTTCTCAAAGGCAAGTCTGAAAGTGGTACAGACAACCCCGTCTGGCGGAGGTTTTTGTAAACGCCTCAGAGACAGTGGAAAGGCAGACAAGCCCTTCAGCCCTCCGAGGCTGTGTCCCACTGGAGCACAGTGTGAAAGGGGCACCCCTCTCTGTTCCTCTCCTCCCGCCTCTTACATTCAAGGACATCCCTCCTACTTTGGATTCACTTAGCCCGCGGGGGTGGGGCGCCTACAGCACACCAGGCACTGAGTAAGGAGCACTGGAGGGGAGTACTGGGTGGGACGCTGAGCAGGGCTCTAGTGGGCACTGTATTTCAGATGTGTGGTCCAGCAGAGAGGAAAGAAGGGTGGCCAGAGCCTGCAGCCCTCCCAGAAAGGGTTCAGCTATGGAATAAATATGACTGGCTAGAAAACAGAGTAAGAATTAGAGGTTCACCTCAAGTGCCCTGCAGCAGGAAACAGGACTCCACAGGGGTTTGCCTTCTAACACTGACAGCACCTTCTGAAGCCCACTGTGTCACAGTCCGGGGGTGGGGCAAACTTCGCAACAGCTGCCCAGGGGTGTCATGGAAGACTAGAAATGGCCAGCCCATTCCCACCACACAGCATTCCTGAGCCAAGCTGGCT
This sequence comes from Onychomys torridus, assembly GCF_903995425.1. Taxonomy (NCBI): domain Eukaryota; kingdom Metazoa; phylum Chordata; class Mammalia; order Rodentia; family Cricetidae; genus Onychomys; species Onychomys torridus. The sequence goes on along the minus strand of NC_050446.1, from coordinate 6,475,672 downwards.
GCATGCATCTCGGGGCATTTCCAAGAGCTGGGCTGTGCCTGGATGGTTGTGGCACACAGCAGTAAGGAGAGTCCCCTGGGAACGGAGGCACAGTGAGAGGAAGAAAGGGGAGGCTTCCCCAGTGGCTCCGGGAGACATTCTTACGTGGGTGTTATTGCGTTTCTGGCCAGCACTGGCGGATGGCACCAAAAAGGTGGTGCACCTGAGGTGGGGCAGCCCATGGAAGATCCAGTGAGAACCAGTCTGCCTTTTAAGCTGTCCTAGACTGAGTCCGGGTGATGTCTCAAGCTTTAGATCATGACAACGTATGTCCCATCACCAGATACACACTCCCAGCTAAATCTCCCAGATTTCAACAAGGCAGTTCCGGAGGCCGAACTACAGAGACTGGGTCCCAGGAGCCTAGCGATTTCCTTTTCCCAGTCTCCTTCATTACCCTCAGACTAATAAGCCCCAAATATCTGTCCAGGAGGGAGCTATCCACATGGCCCACTTAAAGCCACTCACAGAAACCACTTACAATTCCACAGAAGTTTCCTTCAATCACGGCAGAGCACTGACCCCTGCCCTCACTGGATGATGCTGTCCGGCTGCCCATTCTGGGCTACCTGTCCAGGGTCAGGGGCTGGGGCTGGGGTGGGTGTGTTACTCTGCAGGTAGCGTCGGAAATCTTTAATCATGGGCCGGAGGACCTGGATGAGGACACTCAGGGCTGCCTGGGTGCCCTCCATGGCCTGGGCCTGCCGCTCCTGGGCACAGGCCTGCACCTCCTGGGAACGCCGGATCATCTGTAGCAGGTCATTCTGCTGCTCCAGGTGCTGGGCGATTTCCTTTATGTGGAGGTTGGTGACCCTCTGCTCCTGGATCAGCTTGGCTGAATTGAGGGCAATGCGGCTCTTAAGTGCCTGTGGTTTGACAGAGGTGTCTGCATGCTGGGCTAGCATCTCCACAGGCGCCTCGGTCGGCAGGGGCTGAGGAGCCTCGGCTGTGCAGTACTCCACCACGCCCTCCTCCAGGGTGTGATAGGTGGTCTCGGTGGGGACTGCCGAGAAGAAAGAACAAAGGCAGAAGGTCATCTTTTGGAAGGAACGTGCTGGCTCTGCAACACTGGTAGGGCTATTAAACCCTGTGCAGCAGGGAGGCAAAGGGGAATCCAGGCCTCCCCTGGCTGCAGTGACATAAAAACACAGTCTCTGAGAGGTTCAGCTCTCTTTGTTCCTCAAGGCTGGGATGGAACCCAAGACATTGTACATGCTAAGCCTGTGCTCTATCATCGAGATACTTCTCCAACCAGGTTTCAGGATTGTACTCTATTGGTAGCCTGTCTCGAAAAACCAAAAACAAACTAACAGAAAAAAACAAACAAAAAAAGCTACAAACTTAATAGTAAACTGTTAAAGATTATTAAGATATGCAAATCCATTGTCAGTTACCTTATAAATGATCAAATTCTTTAATGTGTTCAAAACTATGCTGTGGGATGATCCTCCTGTACGCTGTGAATATGTATTACTCCCACTAGTTAATACTAAAGCTGTCTGGCCTGCGGCAAAGCAGGATAAGGTTAGACAGAACAATCAAACTGAGGACTTGGATGAAGAGAGGCGGAGTTAAGAGAGACTTGAGCCAGCTGCCCAAGGAGCAAGATGCCAGAGGACCAGTAAAGTTTCCCTATCTGCCTATTCCTGAGGGTGGGATCTCTCTCTCTCTCTCCCCTCTGGTCTTAGGACCCCTCCCCTCCCCCAACTACCAGAACCATGGGCCTGGAAATTCCAAATGTAAGATTTCTTTAAGTTCCTAAACTTTAACTTTTGTCCTAGATGTATGTATATGTATGTCCTAGCAGATTTCCACTAGGCTGACAGACACCATCAAGGAATCAGCTGCTGACTACTGACTACAAACTGTTCCAAACAGCTGTGAGCCCTGGACTTGATGAAAGCTGATGTAAACCAATCCAGCTGATATGATTGTTCCCTGTCTCTTCAGCTGGGTCAGTGAACTAGATGTTTCTGATGAATGCCCCATTGCCTGAATCCCCTCCTGGCCTTTGGCTAACATTCCAGCCTTCCTGGGCCCTGACAACAGCATCCTAATTTCAGCAGGAAGTAGTTACAGAGGAGAATATGTCACCCCTTCCTTATTCTCAACTAAGGGCTAGAAGGGTAGGTCAAAAGGAAACTCCCGGGCATAGTGCCTGTTGGCATACCAGGAAAGGTATCTGTTAAAACCAAATAGACCAAGATTCATCAATAGGCAGATTCTTTAGCTGAAGTAGTTCTACAATATGATAGCGCACTCAACCTGCTCTATGTAGAACAAGGAGGTTATTGTGTGGCTTTAAGAGAAAATGTTGTTTCTATACAAACCATTTGGGAATGAGTCATTAGAGATAATCTAGCTATACTCAAAGAAAAAATATTGCAAGAAAAGGGGACCTGAGATGAAATAAATGACTGGTCCCCATTCTCATTTTTGGACTCCTAGACAGTGACTCTGATGTCAGCCATTGCTGTTTCTTTGACCTTTCTGTTTCTGCTAATTACTATTGGCCCTTGATTCATTGATAGCTTAACTAGATACATAAATTACCATCTGGGGGCCATTAATCTGATGGCTATTAGATTCCAGGCAGTGGATCTCTGTGAGTTCAAGCCCAGCCTGGTCTACAGAGCTAGTTCTAGGACAGCCAAGGATACATAAAGAAACCCAGTCTCACCACCTTATACCTGTCAGAATGGCTATGATCAAAAACATTAATGACAGTCTATGTTAGAGAGGATGTGGAGCAAAGGGAATACTCCTCCACTGTTGGTGAGAATGCAAACTTGTACAACCACTGTGGAAGTCAGTATGGCGGTTTCTCAGAAAATTAGGAATCAATCTACCTCAAGACCCAGCCATACCACTCTTGGGTATATACCCAAGGAATGCTCAATCATACCACAAAGATACATGTTCAACTATGTTCATAGCAGCACTATTCATAATAGCCAGAACCTGGAAACAACCTAGATGCCCATCAACTGAAGAATGGATTAAGAAAATGTGGTACGTATACACAATGGAGTACTACTCAGCAGAGAAAAACAATGACAGCATGAAATTTGCAGGCAAATGGATGGAACTAGAAAATATCATCCTGAGTGAGGTAACCCAAACCCAGAAGGACAAACATGGTATGTGGATTCTAGATATAAAACAAAGAACAATCAGACTGCAACCCACAGAACCAGGGAGGTTACATAGCAAGGGGGACCCTAGGATGACTGTGGCTTATAATAAGTTTTGGTTTTACTCAATTACTGGGCAAGTCTCAAAGAAACATTTCACTATTAGGATAAGAATTTATACTGTATCAAGCTGTTAATAGAAAAATAAATAAATAAAAAGAAAAAAAAAAAGGAAACCCAATCTCAAAAAAACAAGAGAGAAGGGCTGGAGAAGTAGCTCAGTGGTTGAGAGCACTGGCTGTTCTTCCAGAGGACCTGGGTTCAATTCCCAGCACCCACATGCAGCTAACAACTGTCTATTACTCCAAGATCTGACACCCTCACACATACATGCAGGCAAAACACCAATGCACCCAAAATAAATAATTTAAAAAGCCGAGAGACACAGAGGGAGGAAGAGAGAGATATCTATTTAAACAAACAAAACACAACACAACACAACACTTGCCCAAGGACACAAAACTTCCCGGAATGCTGGGGATTGTTGTTCATGTAAGATAATAAGCTACACGTTTTTGCTTCTGTAAACAAGCTTGGGTGCCCCAGCTGCACAGGATCACATAAAGGTGGGAAGTACATAAGCAGGAAATAAATCAGGATGTATGCTTGCCCCTGATTGGACGAAGGTGGGAAGTACATAGTCTTGTGGGTTGTACCTTTATAATTTCCTGTCTAATGTAATTTGACGCCATACTCTGGGAATCCCGGGTATGGACCTGGCCAGTGTCCGTTGTCCTGACCAGTATTCAATCAAGCTGGCTTCACATTTAGCTTAAAGATTGTGGTAGTGGTTTTATTCACACCCCGTGGGATTAACAGCCTGGAACTCACTATGTAGACCAAGCTGCCTTTGAACTCACAGAGATCCATCCTACCGCTCCCTCTTGAGTGCTGCCATTAAAAGTGTGTACCACCATGCCTGGCCTGCCACCTATTTTTGTAAATAAAATTTTATTGGAACATAGGCATTAAATATGTTCATTTAAGGAACTAGCTGAATTATATTGTGATATCAGAGTTGAATAGCTGTAACCAGAAACAGCTGGACCACAAAGCCTGAAGTACATACCTGGATTAGTGTATGGCTTCTGATGTGGAAAGAATTTTCCAGGTCTTACCCAGAACCTAGAATAGACTCCAGGAGAGAAAGTGCTCAGGCTGTGTGGTGTGGTAGAAACACACCTGCTTTTAGAGTGATCCTCGCCATTTCCTGATAGCTGAGACTTTGTCTCCCAGAGTGGGCTGACTCTTGGGAGTCTCTTCTCAACAGGTGAGGTGTTTGGCTGAGCAGATGCTCTTGGAGTGAGGCTGGTCTTTAAGAGGATCTGGGCTTGCCAGGGCAGGCTCCTGTTCTTCTTGTCGTCACTGTTTAAGGACAGATGCAGCTAACAGTTGACAGTCTCACTTTATAAGCCGTGGTCACTCAGTCCCTACAGCAGTGGCAGGAAGCAGGTGCTGCTAGGGTTCTCACTGTGCAGTTGAGGATGCTGAAAGGTCAGAGGTTAAACAGTTTATGTAAAGCCACAGAGCAACCTTGCTCCCCAGGGCAGCTTGTGCCTTTAGCCACATTTTTTTCTTGGCAAGTGCTTTTACCATTAATCTGTATCCTTAGTCCTTTTTGTTGTTTATTCTTATTCTGATTGAGCTAAGTCATCCTGGTTAGCCTTGAACTCACTCTGGCATCAAGGAAAACTTTGAACTTAACATCTTGCTGTTTTAGCCTTCCAAGTAACTGGGTTTACAGGCCTGCACTATCAAGCCAGGTTTAGTTACTGTTTTTAGCTCCTAACTTACCTTGACTTCTTCAGCCTGTGAGACTTGAAGTCACGTGGGAATGAGTTAAACCTGCCCTTGGGGAACTTCTAGGTCAAAGAGGCTCCCTGCTCAGGACTGCATTATGCTTCTATTAAGAGAAGAGAGAATGGTTTGGTTGGCAGTGATGGCATACACCTTCAATCCCAGCACTCAGGAGGCAGAGGCAGGAGGATCTCTGAGTTTGAGGCCAGCCTGGTCTACAGAGCGAGTTCCAGGACAGCCAGTATAAGAATGATAAGTGGTGCTGGTTACTGTATGGAAAGGTCACAGCCACGACAGAACCCAGTGTCAGTATCAGAGCTTTATTAGGAGGAAGCGGGGTGGTGGGAAACAAGAGAACCAGGCCTGGGGAGGGAGCACGAGCAGAGAGAGAGAGAGAGAGAGAGAGAGAGAGAGAGAGAGAAGGATGGTGGGGGGAAGAGAGAACAGAACAGAGAGAGGGTGGGGTTTGAGTCATGGCTCTTTAAGGCAAAGGTGGTCTTACAGAGCTATTCCACACATGCGTATAGATTACGTGATCACGCTGTGTGCAATTTACAGATTACATGGGATGTAAGGTCCTAAAAGAACTAAGCATCTTGCCTGGCTACTGGACAGCTCATGTGCGGTCATGTAGCTGGGGGAGTGGCCAGGAATTCTATCAAGGGTTTCTCTGTGTAGCTTTGGAGCCTGTTCTGGAACTCGCTCTATAGACCAGGCTGGCCTCAAACTCTCAGAGATCCACCTGCCTCTGCCTCCCGAGTGCTGGGATTAAAGGCGTGCTCCACCACCGCCTGGCTTGTTTGATTTCTTGAGACAGGGTATTATGTAGCTCTGGCTGGTTTGGAACTTGCTATGTAGACCAGGCTGCCCTCTGATTCACAGAAATCCACCTACCTCTGTTTCCAGAGTGCTGGGATCAAAGGCATGACTTATTTGTTTTTGAGACAGGGTCTCAGTCTGTAACCCTGACTTGCCTGGAACTTGTCATATAGATCAGGCTGGTCTTAAATTTATGGTGGTCCTCCTGCCTCTGAATTACAGGTGTATATCACCTCACCTGGCTAGAATGTTATATAACAGGATTTTCCAAGTCACTGACAGGTGAAGTAACACACCCTTGCGATCTCAGCCCTTGGGATCCTGAGATAGGAGGATGGCACATTCAAGGCATCAGGTCTTCATAGTCAGACTCCCTCAAAAAGCTCAAAACACGTCCTCTGAGTCGGTTGTAGTGGTCCTCACCAGGACATGAGAGGCTGAGGTAGGACAATCTTGGGTTTAAGGCTAGCATAGGTTACATAGCAAGACTCTGCCTAAAATAAAATAAAATAAAAATACTCAAGTCAATGGCTAGAGAGATGGCTCAGTGGTTAAGATTGCATACTGTGCCTGGCGCTGGTGACGCACATCTTTAATCCCAGCACTCAGGAGGCAGAGGCAGGCAGATCTCTGTGAGTTCAAGGCCAGCCTGGTTTACAGAGCGAGATCCAGGACAGGCACTAAAACTACACAGAGAAATCCTGTCTCAAAAAACCAAACCAAACAAAACAAAACAAAAAGAGAAATCTCAAAGAAAAAGCCCTGTATGTAGAAAGGACGTAGGCCGACAGGACTGGGCTTTAGGTATGGCTGCAGCACTTGCTGTGTCTCACACTTGGGACATGCTGAGGATGGAAATGACAGCCACCCTGTGTTGAGCACTTACTGTGTGAAGTCTCCCCTGAGCACACCTGTGAACTCCCTTCTCGAGATCATATGTGTAAAACACTTAGCATGACCTCAGACACAGCCTATGCTCAATATAAATCTTCTTCTAACTTCACCATGACAACCTCCTAGGCCACCATTTGGTGGCATAACCAAAGTGGGAAGTGGTGAGTGTGGTCTTGGTATCACAACGAGAATTTATGTGATTCGAGTCGGGGAGAGGAGCTATGGCCTGGAACTCAAAATTAGTTTGGTCCTAGGCTGCAGAGCGAACAAAGGACTTGAAGCAGGCTGGGACAGAGGGACTGAGGCCAGCCTAGGAAGTACCTCTGCACCCAGAGGCTCTGCTCCCTGGGGCCTTGGAAGGGAAGGGTGGCCAGGTGCTTAGTGCTTTCCATATTGGCGCCTGCTGAGCAGCCAAGGATCCAAGCAGTCCCTTAGGCCCACGAACCAAACAGAACGTGTAAGGAGAGGTAGCAAATGCCAGTTCCCTGCCTAAAGCTTTTCCAAGCATCTCTGGAGCCTGTTTTCCTGGCACTCAGCTGGCAGAGACAGGAAGTTCACAAGTTCTAGACCAGCCTGGGCTATATAGCAAGGCCCAACCTCAAACAAACAGAACAATTCTTTGGCCTCTCCTGGGTCCAGAGTCTTTAAGTGTCCCCCCCCCACCCCAGATCTGGCTGAGAGGTCCTGGCAGACATGTGGGAAGGCTCTGGCTTTGGTTGAAAAGCTAAGAATGTAATTCAGCAGTAGAGTGCTTGCTTAGAAAGCCTGAAGCCCTGAACTTGATTCCCAGCAGCCAGCAGCACAGAAACTGGACATGGTAACTGATACATGCTTGTAAACGAGGCACTTGGGAGGTGAATAATAGCAGGCCAGAAGCTCAACACTGTCCTTGGACAGATAATGAGTTGGAGGTCATCTCGGGATACATGAAACCCTATCTTTAAAAGAAAAGAAAAGACTGGCTGAGTGGTGGTGAGCATGCCTATGGGCCCAGCACTTGGGAGTTAGAAACAGGTGGATCTCTGAGTTCGAGGCCAGCCTGGTCTATAGAGCGAGTTCTAGGACAGCCAGGGCTACACAGAGAAACCCTTTCTCTCTCTCTTTCTTTTCTTTCTTTCTTTTTTTTTTTTTTTTTGTTGTTGTTGTTTTGGTTTTTTTTTGTTTTTTTGAGACAGGGTTTCTCTGTGTAGCTTTGTGCCTTTCCTGGAACTCACTCTGTAGACCAGGCTGGCCTCAAACTCACAGAGATCCACCTGCCTCTGCCTCCCGAGTGCTTGGATTAAAGGCATGCGCCACAACCGCCCCACCCATGGGAGAAACACTTTCTCAAACAATAACAACAAAAAAGGTTTGGATTGATTAATTGAGCATGCCTGCTAAATTGCCTAGCAAAGATTTCTCTGCCTCCACTTCTCATTGAAATACCTTCTCTAAACAAGGCTGATGTGGAAGTTAACAAGTACTGGCAGACTGCTTCACAGGGGTCCTGGAAGCTGATGCTTTAGTGGGATTTGTTGTATAGCAAACTATCTTAAGACAGGGCTTTAAAACCAGCACCTAAATTATTCACTCCGAGCTTAATTTTTTTGTAGATTTACTTGTTTTATATGTGTAAGTGTTTTGGCTGCATGTATGTATTGCACAATGCATGTGCTTAGTACTCTTAGAGAAGAGAGCATCACCTGGAACTGGAGTTGGAAGCCACCATGTGGGTGCAGGAAGCCAACCAACCCTGTCCTCTGCAAGAACAATAAGTGTTCTTATCCACTGAGCCATCTCTCCATCCCCATAAAGTATTTTATTACATATTTATTTATTTTTAGCCAGGGCCTCACTTTGCAGCCTTGGCTGGCCTCAAACTCACAGAAATGTACCTCCCAAGTGCTGGAGTTAAAGACATGGATCACCACACCTAGATTTCTTTCTTTCTTTTTTAAGATGGTCTCAGCTCTGGCTGACTGGAACTCACTATGTAGATCACACTGCCCCCAAACTCACAGAGATCCCCTGCCTCTGCCTCCTGAAAGCTGAGCTCAAATGCCAGCACCACAATACCTGGCCCTTGCTCGGGATTTCGCAATTTGAATGCCCTACTACTAGTGCTGGAAAATACACTTTGAAGATGACTAGCTCGTCTTCCTTGGAAATCTCCCTGGAAAGATTCCCTGACCCTGGGGACTCCTAGACATTGCTTTGGGCTTTCAGAGGGTGGTCAGAGTCCACCCATTGAAGATCAGACTAGATCAAACCAGATGAAATCTACCTGGCATGGATGTTTGTCAAGGGGCATGTGGCTCTCAGACTGGCCTGTCCCAGGATGGAGGCTCAGAGGCTGACAGGATTTTGCTGTCTCTTTACAGACACAAGGCTTCTTCTGCTCCATTTCATTCTCTGGCTCTGCTTGGCTTTACTTTGTTTGCTTGTTTGTTTTTTGTTTTTCAAGACCCTGCTCTCTGTGTAGCCCTGGCTGTCCTAGTACTCACTCTGTAGCCCAGGCTGGCCTTGAACCCACAGAGACCCTCCTGCCTCTGCTTCCCAAGTGCTGGGATTAAAGGCATGCGCCACTATGTCCAGCTGGCTTTTACTCTTTTAAGAGGACTTTCCAAGCCCTAAGCAGCATAGGCCACTGTCCCCTGCTGCCCTTCCCATTGCCCCAAGTATCTCCGTCAACCTTTGTGGAGTTCCCTGCTTCCTATTTGGCTCCTTTTTCCAGAGGTCCGTGGCTCCAGGTCACCTTCTTCCCCATAGCCTAACTCTGGGAGGGGCTCCACCAGTCCCAGCTGTCAGAGATGACCCCCAGGGTGACAGCCCTCATCATTCACAGCTGTGACCTCAAAAACCCACTGTTGGCAAGGGTCTGGCAAGATGGCTCAGCAGCTTAAGGCACATGCGGCCACGCCTGACGACCTGAGTTTGATGCCTGGGACCCACGTGGTAGAAGGAGAGAACCCCCAAAGTCATACTGTACTCCGCCTTAGTTGTCCCTCACCTCCACACGAAATATATTTAACTAAGAAATGTCAAAATATACTGTTGCTAAGACCTCATGGCCTCCTTGACACCATACAGGTCCTCACTCTACATACAGGGTCTCAGCAGCCTCCCCATGGCCTCTCTGCTTCCAGGCCCTTCTAAGGAGTATCTTCAGAAAATGCTCCCACCAGGCCCTTCCCTTCAGTCCCTCTCATCCTGGACTCTCTGGATGAAATCTAGGCTCTCCTGTGATGTTGGAAGACCTTTCAGCTCGGCTGCCTTTCCACTTTGCGCTTCTAGATTCAGGCAGTATGGAAGTTTAGTACCTAAAGACCGCAGGCTCAGCCTTGGCAGTTTCTCTGGCTCAGGATCCTTCCCTTCCCCTCACTTTCCTAACTCCCAGCTGTCCTTCATGTCCAGCTTGGATGTACTTCCTCCGAGGAGCCTTTCTAAATCACACCTCATGTTTCCTCTGTCACATGTTTATCACATTGTATTCACATGTACACGCATGCGATCCCTTTAAATGTCTGTGTTCTGCTGTAAGAACTCAGCATGGTTACCTTTGCGAGCTAGATAACTCTGTGGTGAGGGTTTTTCTGCATGTTTTTTTTTTTTACATTTATTTATTTTGTGTGTATGTGTACATGGCATGCTGTGGAGGCAGAGGACAGACAGCATAGGGGAATCGGTTCTCTCCTTCTAGTATGTGACCAAACTTGGGTTGTCAAGCTTGGTGTTCAGCACATTCAGTTGACTCGGGTGCATGGCCTGTATGTTCAGGATATTTTAGAATGTTTCATTGCATCCCTGGTATCTAACCAGTATATGACTGGAACACCCTCCCACTTTGTGACTGTCAGAAATTTTTCCAGACCTTTTCAAATGTTGGGGCTGGGGAAAGCACAGAAATCTCCTCCTATGACAACGTAAATCTTAGTCATAGTTAATGTTCAAGTGGATGCCACAGACCTGGACCATTTTGATACGCCTTTTACTGTAGTGTTGACTAAATCGAAGGCTGACAATGTCATGATAAGATGCTTTGGAGGCCTCACGACTGGAGAGGCAGACACCAAAGCCCAAGAGTCACTCACCAGTGGCACATAGTTGTAAGTGGCAGAGCCAGGAGTCCTCCCCAGGTGTGCCTGCTGCAGCCTCCCCGGGTGAGTCAACCTCCCGTGAGAGTAGACAGCCCGGGTATGAATCACCCTTCTGTACCTGCAGCCTGGACCCTGGACCTGTGACAGAGTATCAAGAACCTCACCCTGGGGATCCCAGACACACCTGAGTGTGGGGACCTTGGGCACCCGCTGGGTCACAGGTGCTTTCAGGCAAACCTGCCCAGGCACCAAGACAGCTTCACTGAGACCAATGGCCCAGAGCCTGGCTGTGAGGGTAGTAGATGTGAAGAGATAGATGGAAAAGAGCAAAGAGGCCCATCTGGGAAGTCATAGCATAGTTTTCCAGGGTGTGCTAGCCCCAGAGTTTCATCTGCAGTCCAAGACTACTCAGATAACAGCACCAGAGGTGCTGATAAAGACTTCCTTCTGTGCCCCTGCAGGTGGAGGCTTGGACCTACTTCTCAAGGTCAGAAATGAGCTCTTGCCTGCCTGTCCCTTTCAATAGAACCCTGAATCCCAAGCTTAAGTGTGAACTCTTCCATTTTAATCTTATTGATTGCTAAACATTTCCAAAACTCCTACAAACCAAACAAGCACCACTAGGCTGGATTCAACCACTAGGGGCCGTCTTCAAGTTCCAAACTCAATACTTCTGTGGCCAGTGTCTAATGCCCTTGTATTTGGAGGTAAAGGATGACCTTCAGGAGGCCCAAGTGCCAGACCCCCTTTCCTCTTGAGATCTTACTCCCCATTCTCAATGGAGTGGCTGTCCTGACTGGGCTGCCTCTGGCAAGGACACCCCCTCCTTTGCCTTGGCCAGCCTGACTCATCTGGGGAACCTAGCCTGGATTATGCTTTGTCCTCGTTGAGTCAGGGTGACACGCAGCAGTGATGCTAACATGTCACCCACTTGTCAGCAATCAAGTGCAAAGGGAGACTGGATGTCACAGGAGACCCACCTAGGCCGAGGTCACGGACCCCAGCAAGGTAGCAAGGTCCTGGGTTAAAATGTATCATTAATATCATCCGGGTGTGTGTGTGTGTGTGTGTGTGTGTGTGTATGTGTGTGTGTGTGTGTGTGTGTGTGTGTGTGTGTGTGTGTGTAGGTGCATGAAGGCCAAAGGAGGACTTTGTACCCTCCTCTATTACTTTCCAACCATTTCTTCCTGTCTCTGTCCCAGCCCGACTCCGACTCCTTATTCAGCACTGGGTTCACTGGTATATGCAGCCATGCCCAGGTTTTTTATTTCTATTTGATTTTATTCATTATTGTTGTGAGTGTTTGTGTGTGTGTTGTTATTTGTTTTGTTTTGTTTGTTGGTTAGATAGGGTCTCACTGTGTAGCCCTGGCTGGCCCGGAACTCACAGAGAACCATGTGCCTCTCCAGCGCTGAGATTAAAGGTATGCACCATTGTGCCTGGTCTTGTTTATTTTTCCTTAAGTGACATGTATTTATTTACTCACCGTGTGTGTCCACGTCACAGTGCCTGTAGTCAGAAGATAACTCGTGGTTGTCTGTCCTCTCCTGCCATGTGGATCTCAGGAATAAAACTCAGGCCACCAGGTTGGTGGGAAGTGCCCTTTTCTGCTGAACGGTCTCACACTCACCTCTTTTTTTAAATTACATTTATTTATTTATTTATTTATTTATTTATTTATTTATCTATCTATCTATCTATCTAAATCTATTTATTTATTTATGTGTGTGTGTGTGTGTGTGTGTTTCTTTCTTTTTAAAGATTTTTTTTGTTGTTTCTAGTTTTGAAATTTTTTATTACATTCAGCTGGTACATGGCTTTGATGCCAGCGCTTGGGAGGCAGAGGCAGGCAGGTCTGTTTTATCCTTCCTTTAAGGGTACTTGTGGAGATCAGAACACGACCTGCGGCATCAGTTCTCTCTCCCCGTCCTTGGAGCAAAGTATCTCTGCGTAGCCCAGGTTGGCTCTGAACTCACGATCTTCCCACCTTTGCCTCCTCTTTCTGTACAGCCCGCAGGACTCTCCTGGACACAGAATTCTGGTCTTGTCTCAGAGGGCCAATTCTCCCACGTTCTTAGTCCATGCAGTTGGAAGAGGTTGCCAAGTCGCCCTTCAGTGGGGAGGATGTGACTCAGGACTGACCCATGAGGACACATCTGAGGCCGGGGCAAGCCTGCACAGACCACCTCCTTCCACTCTGGCTTTGATCACTGAGGCCTCCGTACCTAAGCAGCACTCCCATTAGCTCTGCTCTCCATAGCACCCCAGGACTGGTCTGTCACCATGGTAACAGTTGTGGAAGTGGTTCTTCCAGAACTTAAAAGCTTGCTTGTTTGTCCACCTCAAATTAGCTGTTAGGGCTGCACAGTTATTTGATAGGTGACCTTTGAACTTCAAAAGACACAGAACTTGACTCTCAGATCACACAGATGCTACCATTTTGGGACTGTGTAGCTTAGGAGCCATGAACTTTGACCATGTATGTGGAGACCACAGATGCTTTTCATCACCTCCAAAGACCTTTCCCCATGCCTTAGACTACACAGAGACTTCTCAACCCTGTCCTCGAGAAAAAAAAACAGCAAAAGCCCCAAGCCTTCTCTGCACCTACACATAGGGAGGTAGATTTGTGTTCAGAACACTCCCCTTCCTCACATTTAGACAACTGGTGAATAACGCCATTCATCTTTTCCAAAATCTTGTTCCAGGACTGACATACTGGACAAAGGGCAAAATGAGCCTGATTTAGGCTGAGGGTATAGCTCAGTGGGTACAATGTTTGCCCAGCATGCATGAAGCCCCAATACCACATAAACTATATGTGGTGGCACATACCTCTATCCCAGCACTCAGGAGGTAGAGGCAGGAGGATCAGAGGTTCAAGGCCATCTTCAGCTCTATGGGAGAATTTGTGGCCAGTCTGGGATACACAAGACTGTGTTTTCTTAAATAAAGGGGTGGTGGGATAGCTGGAGAAATGGTTTAGTGCTTAAGAGCACTGGATGCTCTCCCAGAGGAGCCAGGTTCAACCCCAGCACCCACATAACACCTCATAACCAGCTATAACTCCAGGTCCAGGGAGCTTATGTCCTCTTCTGGCCTCTGTGGGCACTACATACAGGTGGTGAACAGACATACATGCTGACAAAAAACACATACACATAAGGTAACGTTTAACCAGGTATGGCGGCACATTTCTTTAATCCCAGCACTCAGGAGGCAGAGGCAGAGGCAGGTGGTTCTCTATGAATTAGACGCCACCCTGGTCTACAGAGTTAGTTCCAGGACAGCCAGGGCTACAGGAAGAAATCCGGGGGGGGGGGGGGGGGGCGTGGCGATTGAAAAACAGTTAAGTAGGTCTGTGGCCGACAAGATGACTTGGCTGATTAAGGTGATGGGCCTGAAAGTCCAGTAGCTGGAGCTGGATCCTTAGAACCCACATAAAGGTAGAATAAAATATTACTTCACGAATATGTCCTTTGATTTCTGCACCAACCCATGGCATGGTGCCCCACTCCCCACAATAAGAAAGAGAATGAAAGGAAGAGAGGGAGGGAAGGAGGGGGCGGGCAAGAACAGGGGTGCCTGTGAAGCCACTGGAGGCCAGCCTGGGTAACATAGAAAGTCTGAGTTTCCTGAATAGTTGGTACATTCCTCAGTTAGCAGCAGCTGGAAGAGTTCTAATGCCCCCCAAACCCACCCCAACACACACCTAAGGGGCAGTTATTCAGGATTCCAAACAAAACCCCACTGGGTGTTCACTGGCGCTAGCTGATTTGCAGTTCAGATCCTAGGAGCTGATTTTGCCCACTGCTAATGCACTTCTCTGGTTCCTGCCTCAGAACCAGGTATGGGTGGGTGTTGATGATTATCCACGCTACAGCCAGGCAAGCTCCTTCCCTTCCTTCCACCCTCCTCTCCATGTGTACACTTCACAGTGCTTCCCCCTGTGGTCACAGTTGATTGGATTCAAAGTCCAAGCTCAGTTGGAAATATGGAGCTGGATTTAGAGGCCTACCTAGTCTTTGCAGCTGTCTGAACCTTCTGGTGTGTCACAGGCCAACGGGGAGAAGAGGCAAACAGCAGAGTAAAAGGGGAAGCCAGGCTGGGGCACTCCCACAGGCAGCCTTGGCTTCCTGAACACCTCAGGCCTGACCTTGGGCCCTTGACACTCCTTTGGGGGATTTTCATGTTTTTTTGAAAACCCCTTTTGGTTTGTGGTAACTAACTGGATCAGCCCTGTTCCTTGGAACTAGAGTGACTTATCTTGTCATTGTGACCGCAACACACCTGACAGGGCTTACAGGAGGAAGAGCTTGTTTTGGCTCACACTTTGAGAGTGCAGGCCATCATGGAGGGCAAGGCAGGGCAGGTGTGAGAGGGAGCTCTCTGCATCTGCCAGCCACTTCTGTCTCCACAGACGAGCAGGAAGCAGAGGGCAGGGAATGCTGGTCTGGGCTGGTTTTCTCCTTTTTCTTGTTATTCAGTCCAGACTCTAGCCCATAGGAGGACAACACCTACTCCAGCTTCTCGGCTAAACCTCCCTGGAGATATTCTAACAAATGCACTTCTAGGTAATTCTAGAGCAAGTGGTATTTACAATAAACACTAACCACTGCAAGCTCCTCCCCTAAGATGTAGTTTACCCCAAGACCTGTTTCCTCACTGTGAAACGATACCTCTCCCTGTAGGGAACAGGCCAGTCCCTGCTTAAGCCTCTTCTTCTATAACAAAGTCTTTTTTTTTTTTTTGAGACAGGGTTTCTCTGTGTAGCTTTGCGCCTTTCCTGGAACTCACTCTGTAGACCAGGCTGGCCTCGAACTCACAGAGATCCGCCTGCCTCTGACTCCTGGAGTGCGCCAACATGTGCCACTCCTGAAGAGGTCTTAATGACATAGATACAGCGACTACTGGGTTTTACTACAATGATGCTTCCCTGATTTGGGGATGCATCGGAATGTCTAGGAATCTTAATTTATTATTTCACAGAGACTTTTAAGAACCAGCCTTAAAAGTCTTATTTTAGGGTTCAAATGAGATGCTACAGTAAGAGAGGAAAAACTAATATCTGAAGGCAAAAGAATGAATCTGTTCATACCATATTTATTTATTTATTTATTTATTTATTTATTTATTTATTTATTTATTTAGTGGAGCTGAGGATTGAACCCAGGGCCTTGTACTTGCTAGGCAAGCGCTCTACCACTGAGCTAAATCCCTAACCCTTATACCACATTTCATTGCATATCTTTTTATTCTTCTCTCTGCCTTTCTCTTTCCTGTTCTCTTTCTTCTAGTCTTTTTGCTTCTCCTCTAGCCTAATAATATTTTCTTTCACAGGAGGCTTGAAGCAATAGAAAAAGTTACAAGAGTTACCTCTCATTGTTCAAAAGCATATTCCCAGGATAATTGAGAAGTATCATGGCAACATACATTTTCAAGGTTTCAGGACTAAGAGGCAAGGCCATATTCTGATGGATTGACCTTGTAAATGACGGCCAAATTCTCATTGCATAATCCTCGGGCCAGCAATGTCACGTGATAATGGCTCCTGACGATTGTTGTTGTTATCATTTAATTTAAACAGTTTTATTTATGTGTGTGTGTGTCTGCTACCTGTGCACTGTGGAAGCCAGGAGAGGTCTTAGGGTCCCCTGGAGCTGGAGCTACGGGTTGTAGTGAATTGCCTGATATAGGTGGGTGCTGGGAACCAAACTTCAGTCCTCTGGAAGAGCAGCAAATAGCCTTAATCTCTGATCGTCTCTCCATCCCTAGCTATCTTTTTTAAAACACTCAGTCACAGCTAACAGGCTGAGAAGTGATGCCTTGGAATTTTTGGATTGCCTAGGACCTTATGTAAAATCTGGGGTCATTACACAGGTCTGATGGGGCCTGGTTCCTGGTTATCTGTTTTTTTGTTTGTTTGTTTTTTAAGATTTATTTATTTATTATGTATACAATGTTCTGTTTTCATGTATCCTCCCAGGCCAAGAGAGGGAGCCAGATCTCATTATAGATGGTAGTGAGCCACCATGTGGGTGCTGGGAATTGAACTCAGGACCTCTGGAAGAACAGCCAGTGTTCTTAACCTCTGAGCCATCTCTCCAGCCCCCCCCCTTTTTTTTTTTTTTTTTTTTTGGTTTTTTGAGAGAGGGTTTCTCTGTGTAGCTTTGCACCTTTTCCTGGAACTCACTTGGTAGCCCAGGCTGGCCTCAAACTCACAGAGATCCGCCTGCCTCTGCCTTCTGAGTGCTGGGATTAAAGGCGTGTGCCACCACTGCCCGCATGTATTTTTTTTTTTTTTTTTTACAATTTTGCTGAAATATAACTGACACACAATAAAATCCATACATGTAGCAATTCGCTGAATCTGAATCTACATCTGGGAAACCATGGCTCTGATGGAGGGAATGAGCTGCCATGCAAACCTCCCTAACCCCAGGTTCTCAGTGACCAGCCCTTCCCAAGCCCCATTGTCCCCCATCCTTATCCCCAAGGAACCTCTGATCATGTACAAGTGTGAGAGCCTGGGTTCTAATCCATGGAACATGTGTAAAGCCAGACAGGGTTGTTCACGGCACACGTAATCCCAGCATTCCAAAGGTGCGAAGGGAGGCAGAGGCCAGAGAATCCCAGGAAGCCCTGGAACCACCTCACCTGTCACATGCAGCAGTGGAAGGTAACGAAAGACAGCAGAGGCTGTGCTCTGACCTCCACATGCAAATCATGGTCACACTTCCGAACATGTACACAAACACAAAGTTTTGTTTTGTTTTTACAAAATTGGCCAGGTGTGGTAGTGCATCCTTGTCACTCCTAAGACAGGGATAGGCAGGTCACAGAAAGTTCAAGGCTAGCCTGGTCTACAAAGTGAGCTCTGAGAGCTACCACCAGCCAGACACACACAGGGAGACCTCTCAAGTAAGTAAGCTGGCCGTGGTGGTACACACCTTTACTCTCAGAAGCCCAGGGGCAGATGCAGGAAGAGCTCTGTGAGTTCAAAGCCAGCCTAGTCTACATGGTAAAAGCTCATCTATAACTGAATGAAAGAATGAATGAATTGTATGAATGAATGCAAGTTCTTTTGACTCAACAGCTTCATTCTAGAGATTTTTTTCCCCTGGGGGAGAAACAAAGGCAAACCAGAGTAGTGGAACTGTCTGTTCCAAGATCTTTGGTCCTGGGGTTGTGCCAAGGGGAGGAGGCTGCAGGCCTGCTTGGCTGGCTGGCCATGGATCCCAGAACCATCCCTGGACCCTGTGGCCCAGAGCCCTTTGGTCTCCAAGCGCAAGCACTGGTGGAGGACTCAACAGGACCAAAGAGTTACAGAGGCCAGATTTCAACTTGTGCCCAGCAGGGTGGGCAGAGAATAGACTAGAATAGGTGTCACCTGCTACCTCAGGAGTCCAGGTCCACTTGGAGCCTGCCTGGCTTAGGAGAGCTCCAGGTGGCCGAAACCAGCCACCACCAGCACAGACTGAGAACCTGGCCCCAGCTGACCCGGCTTCCTGGAACACACAGCCCTTTGCACTCCAAGGACTGGTGGTTTCTCTGGGCTCAGACCGAGACCTGGCCTGGCCTGCTGGAGCTGAGTGTGGGTGGGGAACCTGGGGGGTCTAGGAGCCTAGAAATCTCACATCTAGATCAGAGCCTGACCTGCTGTGCCATATAGGGCAACCCCTACCCCACCCCCCAACTCCCATCTTTGGGCTCCATTTCCTGAGGTGTTTAGAGCTGAGAGTCCATCATCAGTCCTCTCTGCTTCTCACTCAGAGAGGACTGAGCCGGGCGGTGGTGGCCCACGCCTTTAATTCCAGCACTCAGGAGGCAGAACCAGACGGATCTTCACGAGCTCAGAGGCCAGCCTTGTCTACAGAGCGAGTTCCCGGACAGCCAGGGCTACACAGAGAAACTCTGTCTTGAAACCAAAACCCAGAACAAAACCAACAACAGAGGGAACCGATAGCTCAGATGTTGGAGTGAACCAGGCCCGAGTCTCATTTCTAGCCTCACTCCTTTCTGTGACTTGATATATTTTTTATTTATTACAACAAGGCCTCACCATGCAGCCCAGGCTGGCTTGGAACTCCTGACCCTCCTTTCTTGGTCTTTGAGGGTTAGGATCGGAAGAATGTGAGCTAATTTTTATATCTTAATGTTTTTCTCCATTGAAGCTTGGCAATGCCCCTCCCTCACTGTGTTTTGGAGAAGGCTGGGTCGACCCCTTCCCACCTCTCTAGCTCCTGTCCCCTCAACCATCACATGCCAACCACACTGGCTGCTTGTCACTGAGTAAGCCCCTAAGTCTCCTCCTCCAGCCACAGGCCCCTTACTGATTTCTTGGCCTCTCCTCTCATCCTCTCTCTCTCTCCTCCCCACCAGCTGGCTCCTGGAAGCTCAAGCGTTACTTTCTCAGAGTACTTGCTGTGCTCAGAATGTGTCTCCCCAAAGTCCTGCATTGGACCTACCTGTAGGAGAAGATGCAGGCATGACCCGGCACACCACACTTCTAAATGAGAAGCATGGCGCACCATGTCCCTGAGTATTCCTAGAAGTCAAGACTGCTGATGAGTCTGACTCTCCATTTCTCCTTTTATGTGCTTCTCCACCATGGAGATCCTGGTGGTCTGAGTGCTCACCGTCCAATCTGAGGTAATGTGCTGACCAATCATGGTTGATAGGCGTCTGCTATGTAAGTGGTTGTTCACATGCAATAAAGCAGACACTGTTCCCTAAAATCATCTCTGGGTCCTTTACCCACCCACGAACGAGCATTGCAGTCCTGTCTGGGGACCCTGGTGACAACAGCACTTACCCCCTGAACCACGTGTTGATAGGGTTGAGGTGGGACTTCCGTGAGGTGACTAGGGTCAGGTGAGATAAGTGCTCTCTCTGCAGCACCGCTGGCTTTAGAGGGAGAGTGTGGGGGGCTGGAGATAAGGTCCCCCTGCTAATGTGCTTACTGTGCAAGCATGAGGACCCGAGTCCTAGCCCCGGCACCCATGTAAATGCTGGGCACGGTTGTTCATGTGCCTGTAATCCTATCATGGCATAGGATTCCTGTGCTTACTGGCCTGCCAGTCTAGCTGAACTGACAAGCTCCAGGTTCAAAGGAAAACCCTCTCTCAAAAACTAGGTGGGCAGTGGTTGAGGAAGCCACCTGACACTAATGTTTGGCCTCCACATGCACCTGTACACACACACATGTATATATGCACCTATACACATATGCATACACCTGCACACATATACAAGCACCTGTACACATAAACATGATCATGTACACATATATGTTGTAGAATAATCTTTTTGTGCACTGTAAAGATGTGTCACTCTGATTGGTTAAATAAAAAGCTGGGGGCTGGAGATTTAGCTCAGTGGTAGAGCGCTTGCCTAGCAAGCACAAGGCCCTCAGTTCGATCCTCAGCTCAAAAAAATAAAATAAAATAAAAAGCTGAAGCCAGATGGTGATGGCGCACACCTTTAATCCCAGCAATTGGGAGGCAGAGGCAGGTGGATCTCTGTGAGTTCCAGGACAGCCAGGACTGTTACACAGCGAAATCCTGTCTGGAAAAACAAAAACAAAAACAAAAACACAAAAACAAACAAACAAAAAAAACACCAAAGCTGAATGGCCAATAGCTAGGCAGGTTTTCCAGGCACAGAGGACACTGGGAAGAAGAAGGCAGAGACTCCGGGAGATGCAGAGCAAGCAGGATGGGCTATACAGAGATGAGGTAACAAGCCATGAGCCACAAGGCAGAAAGTAATTGAATAGAAATGGGTTAATTTAATTTATAAGAACTAGTAAGAAACAAGCCTAAGCTATCAGCCTAGCTTTCATAATTAATAAGTCTCCAAATCAATTTTGTGAGCTGGCAGCCCAAAGAAAAATCCAACTACACATATACATGCACCTGTACACATATGCATGTCTGTGTATACATATACATGTTCATGTACGCATATATAGGCTCATCTGTCTGGACAGAGGGATGTATATTCAGGCTAGAGAGATGGCTCAGTGCTGAAGAACACTGACTGTCTTTGCAGAGGACTGGAGTTCGGTTCCCAGCACTTATGTGGTGGTTCACAACCACCTGTAACTCCAGTTCCCGATCATTCTCTGTCCTTTTCTGGCTTCTGAGGGTACTGCCTATAGGTGGTGCACAGACATACATGCAGGCAAAACACCCATACACAGGAAATTAAAAAATAATAAATCTTACGTGGTCTCTCTGTCTCTGTCTCTCTGTCTCTCTGTCTCTGTCTCTCTCTCTCTCAATAAAGCTCTAAAAAGGTAAAAAAAAAAAAAAAGTATATAGGTCTAGAGAGATGGCTCAGTGCTTAAGAGCTCTGCCTGCTCTTGCAGAGGACTCTGGTTCAATTTCCAGCACCACATGGTGGCTTGCAACCATCCTTAACCCCATTCTAGGAAAAACCCAGTGTTCTTTTCTGACCTCTGCTAGCACCAGGCACACATGCAGTGCACTTACATATAAGCAGGCAAAACCACTCATACCCATAAGATAAAGGTAAGTAAGCTAGGAGCGGTAGCTTGGGAGGCAGAAGCAAGCAGATCCGAGTTCAAGGCCATCCTTGTCTACATAGGACTATGTAGAGAGACCTTGTCTCAAAAAAAGAAAGAAAGAAAGGAAGGAAGGAAGGAAGGAAGGAAGGAAGGAAGGAAGGAAGGAAGAAAGAGAGAGAGAAAGAGAGAAAGAAAGGCCCCCTGCTTGCCATGCTCCCATGCCATGAGATGGCAAGAAGTTCCCCATGTGCCAGCACCACGGGCTTCTTATCCTGCAGAAACATGAACTCTATTCTGTAAACTACCCAGCCAATCACATTCAGTTAAAGCAACAGAAAACACCTTAAGACAGTGGCCTACAGCGACCCCAGACCAGTCACCCCCACCAATGATGCCACTCACCGAGAAGCCGACCAGTGAGCCAGCTGGCTCCCAGCCCGTCTCTTTTTTCCATGTTTGTGTTGGGCCTCCCATGCTAGTTAACCTATAGACAGCCTAGCTGGGTAGGAAAAGACTCAGAGACTAGCACCTGACAGACCTCCTACTCAGGAGTCTTTATTCAGTTCCTTTTTTAAAATAACAGCAACATGGCAGGTGGTGGCAGCGCACAACTTTAATCCCAGCACTC
This sequence comes from Onychomys torridus, assembly GCF_903995425.1. NCBI lineage: Eukaryota > Metazoa > Chordata > Mammalia > Rodentia > Cricetidae > Onychomys > Onychomys torridus. Next base: position 6,453,694 of record NC_050446.1, on the reverse strand, counting down.
AGGAGGCAGAGGCAAGAAGATCTCTGCGAGTTGAGGCCAACCTGGGACAGGCGCAAAGCTACACAGAGAAACTCTGTCTTCAAAAAACAAAAAACAAAAAAGAAAAACAACAAACAAACAAACAAAAGTTAAACAGAAAACAAACAAAATACACCACTGTCTCCTGTAGCCCAGGCTGGCCTTGAGCTTCCTTTGTAGCTGAGGATGGACTTGAACTAATCCTTCTACCTCCACCTGCCAAGTGATGGGGGTACAGGGTTGCACCACCATGGGCGGCTTTTCTCCGGGTTTAGGGACCAGGGACTCCTGGAACCTTGGAGCCCTAAGGACAGCATTAAAACAACGTGAGGAGAGTTGATTCTGGCCAGACTGAATGAGCATTCCTGTGCTCACCCACTACGGCCAAGTCAGAGGCTCTGTTCTGTCCACACAAGCTTTGCGTCTGCGGCCCTTGACAAGGTGGAATTTGAATGATGGCTGTCTGCTTCACCTGCCACAGGACGCCAGTACTCTTCTGTCACTGTCTTGAGTTAGTGGGTTCATCAGGTAGCAGCAGAGCCAGGACCTTTCACTGTTACAATAGAGCAACCGAGGCCATTAAGCAGCTGGTATGATGCCGGGAGCAGTCAGTCTGGTTTGGGGTGTCTCCTATCCCATACATGGGCCTAGTGTGGAACAAGTTCCAGTACTGTTGTTAACACGTGGTATGACTGACACCATGCTTCATCTGTTCCATGTGGTGACCCCCATGCACACAATCTAACACCTCTTAAGGTCATAGCAATCAGGTAACAACTGTGACACACTCGTGCAAGAACTTCTCACACACATACAGGGAGAACATTGAAGAAAGGACAATAGTGGAGAACTCCAAAGAAAGGCCGTGTCATCCATACTGTGCATTGCATGGAGGTCAGGGCCCAGGAGCACACCGCTCAGAGGTAGAGAGCTCACAGCATCTAAGGGCCCTGGGTTGAAGACCTAATGTTCTTCCCAGAAAGTCGTCTCAGGAGGTCCAACACTGCACATACAGATGTACTTAATAGGAACACGTCATTATATTTTTTATCATAATTTCCTTTTTATGTACTCACAATCCTGAACCTTACATTCATATGACAGTTTATGACTCTTGGTAGGGCCAGTTCCAAAAGGATCTGGAGCCCTCTTGTGGCTTTCTTAAGTACTGCATGAACAAGGCGCACTTTGCACACAGGCAAAACACCAAAACACATAAAATACAAATAGACAATGCTGGTGTGGTGGCTCACACCTTTAATCCCAGCACTCAGGAGGCAGAAGCAGGCAGATCTCTGTGAGCTGGAGGCCAGCCTGGTCTACAGAGTGGTTTTCAGGGCAGCGATAACTGCATAGTGAGACCCTGTCTTGTAAAAACAAACAAACAACAACAACAACAACAATAAACAAGTCTTTAAAAATAAAAAAAAATGAGGGTTGGGGATTTAGCTCAGTGGCAGAGGGCTTGCCTAGCAAGCACAAGGCCCTGGGTTCGATCCTCAGCTCAAAAAGATAAAATAAAAAAATGAAAATATTTTAGCTGTACTATTATTGTGTATGTGTGCATGATGGGACAGGGCATGTGTGCCACTGCATGTGTGTGGGGTCAGATGACAACTTTGTGGACTTCTCTTCTTCCACCTTCATGTGATCTCCTGGGACCAAACTCAATTTTCCAGGCTTGCATGGTAAGTGCCTTTACCTCTGAGCCATCTGGGAACTGAACCCAGGTCCTCCACAAGAGCAGCAAGGGCCATCTCCCAGCCCCCGACCTCAACGGTGTCTAATGTAGCCTGATCTGGCTTCAGAGTTGCTGTATGGTGAAAGCACTCCTGATCATTCTGCTTGTGTCTCCCAAGTGCTGGATACAGGTGTGTAACCCCATGCCTAGCTCAAAATGAAAAAAAATGTCCAACTGAAAAGGGTGCTGTTATATTTTAACAGGCAGTATTTTTTTCTTTTTTAGGCAATAAAATTAATGATACATTTTTCAAGTGACCCATATAGGGCTCAGGACTCTCTCTAGCCTGGGTCTACAGGAGTGTGTGTATATGGTTAAGTGGGACTGGCAGAAGAGAAGAGACCCCAAAAGATTAAATGACCTTCCAAAGCGAAACATCTGTGAGTAGTCAGAGCAAGAAAAAAGACGGGGGCTGGAGAGAGGGCTCAGAGGTTAAGAGCACTGACTGCTCTTCCAGAGGTCCTGAGTTCAAGTCCCAGCACCCACATGGTGGCTCACAACCATCTGTAATGAGATCTGGCGCCCTCTTCTGTATACAAAATAAATAAATAAATCTTTTAAAAAAAGAAAGAAAAGAAAAAAGACGGAGCTCAGCGCACCTCTCACCTGTACGACAGAAGGTCTACAGCACAGGCACAGGCACAGGCACAGGAGGTGTCCATCTTCGTCCTGTAGATGGCGGTAAATAACTGCACTAAGCCTCAGGTTCCAGCTGGAATGAGAGCACTGGAGAAGTTGGAGGAGGGCCACCGAGTGTCCAGCTCCGGCTAGTCACCCTTCATGTTCTCCTTACCTTCAAGATGGGGAAACTGAGACCCCAAAAGATTAAATGACCTTCCAAAGTGAAACATCTGTGAGCAGTCAGAGCAAGAAGGATGACAGAGCACAGAAGGTCCACAGCACAGGCAGACTTCTCCCCTGAAGAAATGGGCTCTGAGTGCTTGCTGAGGCTTGGAGATGGCCCAGGGGAGGGGCGATTGCCACCAAGTCTGACACCTGAGTTTGATCCCCATGGACCCACATGGTGGAAAGAGATGGCAAACCAACTTCTGAAAGCCATTCTCTAATTCCACACACGCATGCTGTGGCATGCTTGTGTACACATGCACACACAAAATAAACATAAGGAAAATTAAAGGTTGGGCGGCAGTGGGCACACGCCTTTAATCCCAGCACTCAGGAGGCAGAGGCAGGTGGATCTCTGAGAGTGGTCTACAGAGTGAGATCCAGGACAGCCAGCACTGTTTCACAGAGAAACCCTGTCTCAAAAAAAAAAAGAAAGAAAGAAAGAAAGAGAGAGAGAGAGAAAGAAAGAAAAAATAAAGTCATTGATTTATTAGAGAAGAAACAGAAAAGAAAAATCAATAAAAGGAGGAAAAAACAGATTAAAAACCATTATTAAGGAACAGAATAGTTCTTTAAATCACACAGCAGCAGAAAAATATCTGCAAAATCTATCTCTGCAAAAGATTCATAGCCTGCCGGGCAGTGATGGCACACTCCTTTAATCCCAGCACTTGGGAGGCAGAGGCAGGCGGACCTCTGTGAGTTCGAGGCCAGCCTGGTCTACAAATCGAGTTCTGGGAAAGGCACAAAGCTACAGAAAAACCCTGTCTCGAAAAACCAAAAAAAAAAAAAAAAAAAAAAAAAAAAAAAACCAAAAAAAAAAAAAAAAAGATTCACAGCCTGAACATATAACTACTGCTTACTGCTGCAGCTCAGCAAAGCAAACAGCCGGGGCACTCGGGAGACGACAGAGACAGGAGACAAGGCCCTTCTGAAGCAGCCAGAACAACAAGGCCCTCTCTAAATCTATATATCATATAGATAAACAAATAACAAGTGAAGATCTCCTTCCTGTGCCAGTTATTATCCTGTGGCTGTGATAAAGTACCCTGGCAAAGCTACCAAAGGAAGAGATCTGAGGTCAAGGCCAGCCTGGTCTACAGGCAACTGGGGCTACACAGAGAAACCCTGTTTCAGAGAACAAAACCAACCAAAGCGTGTGGGTTGACTGGAACGCTGTTTCTCTTGTTTCGGGAAAGGTCTTGGACAGACTACCTTGACTACCTGACAAGACAGTTTTGCACTTAACTACAGTTATAAAATCCACACTTAGGTCTGGCTGTGTGGTGGCTTTTTTTTTTTTTTTTTTTTCCAGAGCTGAGGACCAAACCCAGGGCCTTACACTTGCTAGGCAAGCGCTCTACCACTGAGCTAAATTCCCAACCCCCCTGTGATGGCTTTTAATCCCAGCGCCCCGGAAGCAAAGACAGGTGGGTCTCTGTGAGTTCAAGGCCAGCCTGGTCTACAGAACAAGTTCTAGGACAACTAGCTAGGGCTACATGGTGAGTCCCTATCTTAAGCAAGCAAATGAACATATCTATCTGGAAAAAAACAAAACAAAACAAAACAAAACAGCAATTTAAGCCCAAGTTGCATTTACTTCCAGTGTGGATGAGGAAGGGGAGATGGGCTAGGAATGGGAAGCATGAGTCTTCCTTTAGCGTGTTAGGCAGTCATAGCCATGGTAGACAGAGAGGTGGGTAAAGAGGTAGGGTTGGAGTTGGAGTGTCCTAGAGATAGATGTAGCAAGAGATAGTGGTGTGGGCTCACTTCTTAGAAATAAGAATGTGCTAGAGAAAAACAATCAGCTCTCTGCAGAGAGAGGATGCTTCTGGGGGCAGGTAGGAGCTGAGAGGTGACAGGAAACTACCCAGTGGGTAACAGCCATTGTTCTCTTCCTGAACAGACCACAGCTCACGGATTCCAGATTCTGAGAGGCCCACTTCCTCAACATTAGCATCTTCTGCGGCAGTGGGCAGGGTGTCCCTCAACAGCTGGTGGTGTACTTGACAGTTACAGTGTGTGTGTGTGTGTGTGTGTGTGTGTGTGTGTGTCTGTGTCTGTGTGTGTGTGTCTGTGTCTGTGTGTCTGTGAGTGTGAACACAGGAGGACAGCCTTGGGTGCAGTTCCTCAGGGTCTCTCATTGAGACCTGGCTTGGCATAGTAATTAGGTCTTTGGCTCTTGACCTAATAGGCCCTGGGAGTCTCAAGGACCCTCCTCGCTGTTTCCCAGCTCTGGGATCACAAGCCCATTACATTTGGCTTGGCTTTTTTTTTTTTTTTTTTTTTTTTTTTTTTTTTTTTTTAAGATTTATTTATTTATTTAGTGTTCTGTTTGCGTGTATCCCTGCAGGCCAGAAGAGGGCACCAGATCTCATTACAGATGGCTGTGAGCCACCATGTGGGTGCTGGGAATTGAACTCAGGACCTCTGGAAGAACAGCCAGTGTTCTTAACCTCTGAGCCATCTCTCCAGACCCCACCTGGATTTTTATGTGGATTCTGGGATCAACCCCAGGTGCGTCTGTTTGTGTGAGAAACACCTTACAGACTGCAAGCCACCTCCCCAGCCTGCCCAGCCTCCCCAGCCTGCCCAGCCTGCCAATGCTCTCTCTTGTTGGCACATAAAGAGAGGTGTACCCCATAGTTGGTGAAGGCTGAGGGTCACTGAAGTGTGGCATTCTTCTGATAAGATTGAAATTCAAAAGCCAGGCATGGTGGACCATATCTGTAATCCAAGACTCAGGAATTCAAGGACAACCAGTTATTACATACCCAGTTCCAAGCCAGCCTGGGTTACTTGAGACTCTGTCTAAAAGAAAAAAGGGGGGAGCAGGCAGTGGTGCACGCCTTTAATCCCAGCACTCAGGAGGCAGAGGCAGGTGGATCTGTGAGTTCAAGGCCAGCCTGGTCTACAGAGCAAGATCCAGGACAGCCAGGGCTGCACAGAGAAACCCTGTCTTGAAAAAATAAAAAAGTGAGCACTGGAGCAACTGCTGTGAATGAAGCTATTCCTCGGCTATCATCTAGTTTTCTTTCTCCTCCTCCTCCTCCTCCTCCTCCTCCTCCTCCTCCTCCTCCTCCTCCTTCTTCTTCTCTCTCTCTCTCTCTCTCTCTCTCTCTCTCTCTCTCTCCCCTCTTTCTCCTCCTCCTCTTTCTTCTTCTTTTTTGGTTTTTCAGATAGGTTTTCTCTGTGTAGCCCTCTCTGACTTAGAACTTACTCTGTAGCCCAGGCTGGCCTCGAACTCACAGAGATCCATCTGCCTCTGCCTCCCGAGTGCTGGGATTAAAGGTACCATTTAGTTTTCTAAGCAGTCCTTATTATTAGTTGAGCTTTGGGTTTGAGGAAATGGGCTCAGAGATGTTAAGTAACTTCCTGCACATCACCCACCCAGCGAGTGTTAGACAGCAGTCAACCCCCCAGGCTGTCTGACTCCTGAGCAGTTTCTTCCGTTCTGACTGATTTAAAAGAAGCCCACTTCCTACCTCTTGGGTATGAGGCTCAGACCCTCTAGTATGCTGTCCAGTAACCTTCTGTGGATGTCACCCCAAGAGCTTGGGTTGTGGCCCCATGTGCAGGTGACACCCACGGGGCCCTGGGAGGTGACTCTGGAGTGGGGACAGGGTAGGGCCATTGCCTCTCCACCCAGGCAAAGCAGCTGACACCTGGCAGGGACCCAACCAACCTGTGTCACAAGATGCTTCTGGGCCAGGAGTTGGGCCACCAGTATGGAGGGATGTGTTGGGGAGATGAGGGCCTGTCTAGAAGCTGTGTAGATCACAGGCTTGCTCTTTGTTCTAATAGTGTGTGTATTTTGGACTGCTGGGTTGAGGGCCGGGATAGACATTAGACGACACAAAATGTAGTCACCGTGAGGGAAGCCCCATCTCACTGGCCCCAGCAGCCTTTAAGGTAGGCTCTATTGAGAGGCCGGGAGAAGTCAAACCACACATCTCCAGTCACACACCTACGGGCCCAACTATACTAACCAGTTAGCCCCACCGCCTCTCCCATGATGCTCACATGTGGGACGGCATTTATCAATTTGGGGCACCAACTTCTCAAAGGAAACCCGCATCCTGTTTCCACTGCTGCCTTGGAGATATGAATTTGTGATAACCAGGCACCAGGAACTGATTTCTTACATGAAGCCCCACCCCCCTTTCCTTCCTCCCCTCTCTGTCCTTGTCACACACCCCAGCAAGTCCCAGACTGCCCATGGCCCAAGCACTCAATGGCCCGTGACAGTGGTGGGCACTGCACACCTCCTGCCTGGCTGCCTTGGTTTCTATGACACCAGAGGAAGAAAGCTTACCTCCGGATTCTCGTGGGACCCAGGGAGCTGACACATGTTCCTTGTCTGACATTTAGCCTAGTGGAGCCTGGAAGGAGGGTGGGGTCGGGGACGTGGCTGTGACTCTTGGTTTCTGTCACCCATCAGCTGTGCAGCCTGAGGCGAGTCTGCCTCTCCAAGCCTCCATTATCTCACCCAGGGCAGGGGTGGGGAACCCCACTTCATGCACCTAAGGCAGATGGGTTATGAGGCATCCCTGCAGTTGGCAGACATTCCCCATCCTCAGCTTTGTGGGGCTCTTCTCCCCCTGAGAAAACTGGCTTAGATAATTCATACTTGGTCTATATCCCACAGGCATGGCAGTGCAAACTTTAATCCCAGCACTCAGGGGCAGAGAGAGGGGATCCCTCTGCATTCCAGGCCAGTCAGAGCTGCAGAGTGTGATCCTGCTTCAAACACAACCAACCAACCAACCAAGCGGTCCACCAAGATGCTCAGAACCCCAGAGCAGTTCCTGTGGCCCTCCTACACCAAGCTCTCTACCCACCACCCGCCAAATGGGCACAACGACCCTGTGGGTTTTGCCGGAGCAGTGAGAAAGCAGGGCATGGACGGCATCTCCACTCTGCCAGGGGCAGTTGATCCAACGGAGGTGTGCAGGGGAGGCATTAGGGACAGTCACATGGCTGGCCTAGGGATGCTTCCCCAGCTGTGTCAACCTTCACCTTAGGGAGCCCGCCTCCCAGTCTCAGCTGACTTCCAGCGCTGTGACCTAGCAAACAGAGCTGGGTAGAGGCCCAGGCACAGTGAAGGGGTCAGTCACTTCTGAGTCAGTGACTAGAGAAGCAGCTTTCTTCCTGTGCTCCCTCAGGACTCCCTCAGCTTTCTTCCTGTGCTCCCTCAGGACTCACTCTGAAGAAGCAGCTCACTCAGATTCACTCAGGGACAGCAAGGGAGTGAGGACCTGGGGTCTGGAAGAACAGGATTGAGCCTTTGAGGCTTGCCAGTCAGGTGTTTTGTAGACTGTCCCTCCCATATCTGTCTGTCTGTCTGTTTATCGGTGTTATATATATATTTCTCCTGATTACGATGGATGCCTGCTTATTCCATTTGATCAAGCACACACTCACCATCTGACACACAGAATTAACTGTCACCTGATTAAGGCGTGGTGCCGGCTTTCAACTCTTCTTCCTGTATCTTCTCTTGTCCATTCTCTCCTCTCTCCCTCCTTTCTACTCATCCCCCTTCCCTCCCTCCTTCTCTCCTTCACTCTCTCCTCTCTTTGTGTCTCTGCCTCTTTTTGTTTTATGTGGGTTTTGGGGGGGAGGGGCAGGGTCTGACTGTGTAGCCCAGGCTGGCCTTCCTCTGGCTTCAGACTTCCCAGTGCTGGGTTCTTTGAACCACCAGGCCAAGCTCAGAATTATTTTTTTTTTTTTTTTTTTTTTCAGCAAACTCAAGACCTCCCTCATGCTCTCTGCCTCTGAACTTCAGGGACAGAGACAGCAAGGGAGTGAGGACCTGGGGTCTAGAAGGACAGGATAGAGCCTGCTAGTAGATCCCAGCCCTTGGGAGGACTCAGCACAGCCACCGCCTCATGAAACACCCCAACCAGACCACTCACAAGGCTCTCCTGACATTCCTGCCCCCTAGAAACAGAAATAACAAATACTTGCAGCTCTAAGCTGCTGTTTGATTTATTTATTTGTTTATTTTTTTAAAGTATGTATTTATTTATTATGCATACAGTATTCTGCCTGAAGAGGGCGCCAGACTTCATTACAGATGGTTGTGAGCCACTATGTGGTTGCTGGGAATTGAACTCAGGACCTTTGGAAGAACAGCCGGTGCTCTTAACCTCTGAGCCATCTCTCCACTGTTTTTCGAGACAGGGTTTCTCTGTGTAGGCCTGGCTGTCCTGGAACTCACTCTGTAGCCCAGGCTGGCCTCGAACTCACAGAAATCCGCCTGCCTCTGCTTCCCAAGTGCTGGGATTAAAGGCGTGTACTGCCACCACCGCCCAGCCTGTTTTATTTTTTATTTTATGGCTGTATGGTGGTGTACATGTGTTAATGTGCATGTTGCGTTCATGTAGGCATGTGTGTAGGGGTATGTATGCACATATGTGCCCATGTATGTGGAGGCTTGAGGCTGATGTCAGCTCTTCCACAACATTCACTGAGATAGGGTCTCCCCATTGAACCCAGAGCGGCTAATAGGCAGCCTTGTTAGCCAGTTTGCCCTGAAGACCCTCCTCCCCACCTCACTTACCACGCCCCCCGGCCTGCTAAGGCTAGAATCACAGGCGTGCTGCTCCTCCAGCATTTACAAAGGTTCTGGGGATTTGAACTCTGGTCCTCAGGCTAGCATGGCAAGTACTTTAAACAATAAGCCATCTCCTCAGTCCCTCGGCTGCTATGCTTTGAGATGTGTTGTGCAGCAGTAAAAATTGTCAACCTCTCAGGAGGCCAAGGCAGGAGGATGGCTTCAGCCCTGGAGTTTAGAGTCAACTTAGGCAGTGTAGCAAGACCTCCTCATCTTAAAAAAAAAAAAAAAGTGTACAGTATAACTCTGAGGAAGGACCAGGTGAAGTGCACACACCTTTAGCCCCAGCACTTGGGAAGCAGAGGCAGGTGGATGTAAGATCTACTGTAAGACTCCTTAAGTATATTTTAATGCAGGTGTATTATGAAACAACACATTAAAGTTAAAAAGGATGCCACAGATTCCTCTGTCCAAAGCTGGCAAAATTCCCCAGATGTGCAGAGAAAAGTCTTGCTGTACCTGGCAACACATACTGGTAATCCTAGCACTCAGGAGGAGTGAGGCAAGCCTGGCCACAGAATATAGGAAAAACTGCCCCTCACAAAACAAACAAACAAAAACAAAATAAGGCAGCCTGGCATGGAGGCACAGGCCTACAATCACAGCACTTGGGAGGTAGATGCAGCAGGATCTGAACAGCTCATCACCTTTGGCTATAGACAGAGTTTGAGGCCAGGCTGGGCTACATCAGACCCTGTTTCAAAAAGACAAAACAAAATAATGTTATGTAAAATAAAGTCACAGGCTGGGAGAAAATATTTGAAAAAGATGAGTCAAATGACGTATTGATAAGTTCAATGTAAACAACTCTTTAAATTAAATAAGAGGCTGGAGTGATGGCTCAGAGGTTAAGAGCACTGGCTGCTCTCCCACAGGTCCTGAGTTCAATTCCCAGCAACCTCACGGCGGCTCACAACCATCTGTAATGAGATCTGGTGCCCTCTTCTGGGGTACAGGCATACATGCAAGCAGAACACTGTATATATAATAAATAAATAAATCTTTTAAAAAATTCAATAAGAAAAAAAACCAATAAAAATGGGCAATAGGCTTGGATAGATGCTTGTAAGAAATTATTACTATATGCACAGAAAATAGTGCTTCTTTTTTTTCTTTTTTTTTTCTTTTTCTTTTTTTTTTTTGGTTTTTTCGAGACAGGGTTTCTCTGTGTAGCTTTGCGCCTTTCCTGGAACTCACTCTGTAGCCCAGGCTGGCCTCGAACTCACAGAGATCCACCTGCCGCTGCCTCCCAAGTGCTGGGATTAAAGGCATGCGCCACCACCACCCGGCTGTGCGTCTTTAATGATCATAGAAATGCACATCAAGATCTTGTGCAAGGAGTGTGTGTTAATGTGGTGTATAAGACAGTGTATACATATTTACTTGTGTGTTGGCATATGCCTACACTCTCAGAGACCAAAGGAACAAACGAGCCATGTGTCCTGCTCCATCACTCTACTTCATTCTCCTGAGGCAGGGTCTCTCCCTGAACCTGGAGCCAGGCTGGCAGCCAGCAAGCCCTACCCATCCTCCTTTCTCTGCCCTCACAGCACCGTGGTTGCAAGTTTGCACAGCCACACCCGGCTTTTTATGTGGATGCTGGAATCTGAACTCAGGGTCCTTTGCTTACATCCACTGAGCCATCAAACGGAAATTCTGATGAGGAATTCCACACAACCACCCAGTGTGTTAAAAGTAGCCAGGCTGACAGCCTCCCAAATGGGTGAGGATGTGGAGGAGACAGACCCCTGGTACCTCATGAGTCAGCAACTCTTCTCCTGGTATCTTACCTAAGAACCGAGTGTATGTCCACAGAAAGACTTAGACAAGAGTGTTTAGAGCTGCTTTATAATACTCCCAAACTGGAAATGACCCAGAGAGCCATCAACAGGAAATGGAAAAGCCAACTGTGCTGCAGTCATAGAACATTGCTCAGCAATAAACAGGAGCCAGTCACTGACGCAGGCAACATTGAGATGCAGAGAGGCTTCCAGACATCTGCCAAGTGAAGGACAAGCTGCTGGGCTCCCTGTACCAGAAATCACAGCAGAGGAAAGGCTAGGTCTGGGAAATGGGGCAGTCTTCTAGGCGGCAGGAATGTTCTAGACATTGTCAGAAGTTTGTGTTTGCCCCTAAACCCAATAAAATGCATACTTATATTTTAATAACAAGATGTGGACATGGTGGTTCACAACTCTAATCTTGGCACTGAGGAGACTGAGACAAGAGGCTTGTCACAAGTTTGAGGCTGATCTGGGCTACACACACTATATATATCACACCACACACACATATACACACTACATACATCTCACACGCACACCACACATACCATAAACACTGCACACACACACACACACACACCATACACACACACACACCACGTACTACATACACACACATACACACACACCATACACACACACACCATACACACACACACCATACACACACACACCATACACACACACACCATACACACACACACACCATACACACACACACATACACACACACACACCATGTACCACACACACACACACACACACACACACACACACACACACACACACTCACGCACATAATGTTGAGTATGTTTGGGGTTGGAGAGACACTCAACAGCTAAGAGCACTTGTTGCTTTTACAGAGGACCTGGGTTTGATTCCCAGCACACATGGTGGCTTACAACCATCTGGAACTCCAGCTCCAGGAATCTGAGTCCTGGGTGTCAGGCGTGTACTGATGCAAATGCATACATGAAGGCAAACACTTACATATAAGATATAAACAAAATTTAAAAACTCTCTAAAGAAACTGCCTCAAGTATAATGTAACAAAGTGAGTAATCCTAATTCTAAGGAATGTGGTTTGTAAATTTGCTAACTACAGAATGTAAAGAGACCCTGCATAAAATGTTCAATACACCACACATGCATATACTTACAGAATCTGTCATCAGCAAGACAATTCTGTGGTGGGGAACCTGAGTTAGCAGCAGCATGCTGTTCATTCTTTTCTACACTAACTGGTGAGTAGTGACTCCTGCATCCCAGGACTTAGGGTTTGTAGGAGCAGCCGGGCACTGGTGGCGCACACCTTTAATCCCAGCACTCAGGAGGCAGAGGCAGGGGGATCTCTGTGAGTTCAAGGCCAACCTGGGCTAGAGAGTAAGATCTAGGACAGGCACCAAAACTACACAGAGAAACCCTGTCTCAAAAAGCCAAAAAAAAAAAAAAAAAGAAAAAAAAAAAGAGGGGCTCCCAAAGGGGTTGTGATCTTAGGCACTCTGGGTGTTTTGTTTTGTTTTGTTTTGTTTCCTTTGAGGCAGGGTCTCATAGTGTGGCACAGGCTGGCCTGGGCACTCACAGCGCACCTCACAGGACACTTCGCTGTGTTAGACCACAGGTGTGAGCCACCTGCCAGCTCGATGCTCTTCATAGAACACACTGAGCGTGGACAGCAAAAGCCAGGGGGTGTTTCCCAGCCCTCATCCCAGGAGTCAGGAAAGGCTGCAGGCCCCTTTCTTCTCTTTTGTAATAGAGGTGTCTTTCCCCCTGTTGTTTGTCTTGTCTTTTTTGAGGCAATGCCTACTATGTGACCTAGGCTGGTTTCAAATCTATTTGGGGGGATAGGGTCTCACTATGTAGTTGTGACTGTCCTAGAACTCACTATGCAGACCAGGCTGGCCTGGAACTCACAGACCCTCTTGCCTCTGCCTCCCAGGTGTTAGGATTCTAAGAGTGCACCCCAACACCTGACTGATACTGCACTTTCTATAATACATGTATCTTTTTGATAAACTTGTGGGGAGTATGATCATTTACTTTTATTCCCCCCCCAAGGAGAGGGGGAGGGGGGAGATGAAGATAGGGGGAGAGGGAGAAAGAGGGAAAGACTGATCATTGACTTTTAAACATTGTTTATTTGTTTATTCTAAGGGATGCACACATGCCATAGCTGATGTGTGAATCTGTTTCTCTTCCTCCACCAGGTGGGTACTGGGGGGTCGAGCTCATGTAGTGAGACTTGGCAGCAAGCGCCTTTACCCACTGAGCCCTCTCGACAGCCCTAGAAGATAATAACTTATAAAGGTTTGTCCGAGTCAGGCATGGCGGCGCACGCCTTTAATCCCAGCACTTGGGCAGCAGAGGCAGGTGGATCTCTATGATTTTAAGGGCAGCCTGGTCTACAGAGTGAGTTCCAGGACAGCCAGGGCTGTTACATAGAGAAACTCTATTTTAAACTCCCCCAACCCCGAAAAAAAAAAAAAGATTTGTCCAAAGAGCATACCAAGTTGGTTGTCAGCATCCATGGGCTTAGCACCCTTTCCTGTGGAGTCTGGCGGGTAGCAGGAAGAGGTCAGGGCTCTTCGTTCCATGAAGCCATCCCATCTGGTGTACATGTGACATGGCCGCAGATGACCAGCGGGTCGATGTGAGTGAGAGGGTAAAGGAAGAGCTGGAGATTTGCCATGTCCATTGTCCATTTTGTCAGAACCCAGTCACATTCTAGCATGGTTCCGGCTCCATGACCAGGACCTCCTGTCCCTCAGCTGCCCTCATCGACACATTGTGTCCACTTTTCCTGCTGATCTCAGACACTGGCCATAGCCATCTTAGGGCACAGGCCCTGCTGATGCCCCAGAACACATTCCTGGGCCACCCAGAAGAAGGAAGTGCTGAGGCCGAACATTCTAGAAGCCTATTAACTCTCCTCAGAGGGAGGCCTAGCCTGTCTGGTGCAGCCAGGAACACAGCCTTCTGACCCTTCCTGCATCCCCACCCAGGGTCAGGGCCAAGGCCTGGGGTGTGGCTGCTTAAGGAAGGGCCCTGGGTCTTGAAACCTCCCCTCGGCTTTAGGAACCACCCCAGGCACCTGCCTCTAACTCCAAGCAGGAACCACATGACCATGACATAGAGCTGAGTGACTGTCTCCTGTGGACACACTAGGGGCTGTGCTGAGAGCCTTCGAGTCTCAGGAAGAGCGAGACTGTAAGGTTTACCCGAGATCACAGGGCTGCCGAGAGGAAAGGCTGGGAAGAGTGTGTAGTGTGGACTCCAAAGCCTGTGCTCATTCCTCACTCATTCGTTTGTTTATTCATTTACAACTTGCGGCCGATGGCTTCATCAGAAACAGCAAGACGTCAGCCAGTCTGTCTTGTTTTGTGATGTGGTTCAGGCTGGCCTCAAACTCACTGCAAAGCAGAGGACGACCTTGAGCTCCTGAGCTCCTGCCTCCACTTCCCAAGTGCTGGGATCGAAGGTGTGAGCCAATGCAGTGATTTGCTCCCAGTTCATGACCTACACTCTCGGTGCGACTCTAATCCCAAAGTCACACCAGCCGTTGCTTTTATTTGTCATATTTTGCTTTGCCCAGGCTGGTTTCCATCCAAGCAATCCCCTTGCCTCCTTGTCTGGCTCCCTCCCTCTCTCTCTTCCTTCTCTGTTTTTCAGTCAGGATCTCACTCTGTAGCCCTGGCTGGCCTAGAACTCACAGAGATCCACTGTCTCTGCCTCTTCAGTACTGGGATTTAGGGTCTGTCACCGCACCTGGCTTTTTTTCTTACTTAGGTATTTGGGGGTGTGCTGGCCATAGAACCAGAGCCTCACACATGTCAAGCACAGGCTTTTCCACGGGGCCACTCCCTTGGCCACAGCTCTGAACAAACTTATTTGTTTGGGATAATGTTAGGTTCACAGAAACCTTGGCCAATGTTTGCAGAGTTAAATACCTTTCAGCCTATCCCCACATCGTCACCATATCAACCTTGGACCGTTCGTCCACAAACACTGGTTTTGGTCCTGAGTGCTAGCCAAACCCAGCCTGAAGTCCAGTTTCACTCACTGGTCCACACTGGTCCTGTCCCAGGATCCAAATTCATGACCATGTGGCCATGTCTCCTTGACCCTTCCCAGGGACAGATTTCCAGTCTTGAGCTTCAAGTCTTGTAGACTGTCCCTCCCATATCTGTCTGTCTGTCTGTTTATCGGTGTTATATATATATTTCTCCTGATTACCACGGATGCCTGCTCATTCCATTTGATCAAGCACACACTCACCACCTGACACACAGAATTAACTGTCACCTGATTAAGGCGTGGTGCCGGCTTTCAACTCTTCTTCCTGTATCTTCTCTTGTCCATTCTCTCCTCTCTCCCTCCTTTCTACTCATCCCCCTTCCCTCCCTCCTTCTCTCCTTCACTCTCTCCTCTCTTTGTGTCTCTGCCTCTTTTTGTTTTATGTGGGTTTTGGGGGGGAGGGACAGGGTCTGACTGTGTAGCCCAGGCTGGCCTTCCTCTGGCTTCAGACTTCCCAGTGCTGGGTTCTTTGAAC
This sequence comes from Onychomys torridus, assembly GCF_903995425.1. Classification (NCBI taxonomy): domain Eukaryota; kingdom Metazoa; phylum Chordata; class Mammalia; order Rodentia; family Cricetidae; genus Onychomys; species Onychomys torridus. Next base: position 6,438,137 of record NC_050446.1, on the reverse strand, counting down.
CACCAGGCCAAGCTCAGAATTTTTTTTTTTTTTTTTTTTAGCAAATTCAGGACCTCCCTAATGCTCTCTGCATCTGAACTTCAGCCCAGTCATTTATACTTTAGAAGTGAGTCACTAAGTCAAAAGCTCACTCAAGGGGCAGGGACTTGAACTGCTTCCTAGAGAAAGAACCATAAATTATTTGAACTCTCCTGTGAAGACAGAAAGTCCTTTCTTCCCATCCATTTGTTTTCTCGGTCACTGACTTCTGCAGTGTGGACATGGCATGCATGTATACTTCTTTCAGACTTTGTTTCCCAGTGCTAGGGGCTGGAAAGCAGGCCTCTGTACCTCTGAGCTTTCCCCAGCTCCTCAGTTTATCCTGCAAACTGCAATCCACAGCTGTATTATCTACTGTTGCTCACATTGCTTTGCCTTTGGATTTGAGATGCCTTTGGGTTGGCTCCAGGCTCCTTGGACATGGGACTGTCTTTTTGTTTGTTTGATTAAGTGTGTGTGTGTGTGTGTGTGTGTGTGTGTGTGTGTGTAAGTGCCAGCACATACCTGCCCTGGCTCATGGGGAGGTCAGAGGGGAGGTCAGAGGACAATGATAGGTGATGGTCTTTGCTTTCCTGGTGAGAATTAGGGTCTCCTGCCATTCACCACTGCACACATAGACTAGCTGTCCCACATGCCTCTGGTGATTCTCTGAGAGCAGCCAGCCTTATATACAGTTACAGTTTCCTTCTTTCTTTTTAAAATATTTTTGTTTTGTTTTGTTTTATGAGACAGGGTTTCTCTGTGTAGCCCTGGCTGTCCTAGAACTTCCTCTGTAAACCAGGCTGGCCTCAAACTCAAGAGATACACCTGCCTCTGCCTCCCAACCAAGTGCTGGGATTAAAGGTATGTGCCACCACTGCCTGGCTTAATAAAAAATGTACTTTGTATTTAGTTTTTGTAATAAAAATATTTATGTATGAGTATTTGGCTTGCTGCCTACAGGTCTGTGCACCACATACCTATAATGCCCTCATAAGCCAGAAGAGGTCGTCCAATCCCCTGGGACTGATGTTAAGTAAGTTGTGAGCTGCCATATGGGTGCTAGGAATATAAAATGGGTCCCTAAAGAGCAGGCGGTGCTCTTAACCACTGAGCCATCTCTCCAGCCCACCATGCACTGTTTCTTAACACACTACAACCTTACCACACACATTGTGCCTCACTGCTGCTGCCATGGCCCTCTGATCTTGCCTCCAGCATCCACATTCTGCAAAAGATGCTCTTTGGATAAATTAGGAGCCTCATCAAATAACCAGCCTTAATGAATGAGACCTTGGTAGTAGACATGACATAACAGAGCTCTCTATATAATATATATGTATAATATATATACATATATATATATATATATATACACACACACACACACACACACACACACACACACATACATACACACTGTGGGATGTTCTATATGTTAAATGTGTTGCTCTGATTGGTTAATAAATAAAACACTGATTGGCCAGTAGCCAGGCAGGAAGTATAGGCGGGACAAGCAGAGAGGAGAATTCTGGGAAGTGGAAGGCTGAGGCAGAGAGATGCTGCCAGTCGCCGCCATGACAAGTGAGATGTAAGGTACCGGTAAGCCACGAGCCACGTGGCAACTTATAGACTAATAGATATGGGTTAATTTAAGATATAAGAACAGTTAGCAAGAAGCCTGCTGTGGCCATACAGTTTATAAGTAATGTAAGTCTCTGCATGTTTACTCAGTTGGGCCTGAGTGGCTGCGGGACTGGCAGGTGAGAGAGATTTGTCCTGACTGTGGGCCAGGCAGGACCAGAAAAAAACAAAACAAAAAACATATATATATATATGTGTGTGTGTGTGTGTGTGTGTGTGTGTATGTGTATGTGTATGTATATGTATATGTATATGTATATATATATATATATATATATATATAGAGAGAGAGAGAGAGAGATATTTTTATTTTTAGAGAAGAACTTGCTATCCCTAATTGTCCTGGAAATCAATATGTAGACCAGGTTGGCTCAAACTCACAGAAATCTGCCTGCCTGTGTCTCTCTAGGGCTGGGATTAAAGACATGCCCCGTGGTGGAAGGGGAAGGCCCATAATCAGAGGTTGCCTTTTGACCTCCAGATACACACATGCACACATTATGCACATTCACAAAGATACATATTAAAAATAAGTATATATATATATACATACATACATACATACATACATATAAATGCATTTGTATATTTTTTGAAATGCACACCGGAGCTGGGCGGCTGGCTCAGTCAGGAAAGTGCCTGCTGCATAAGTGTGAGGCCCAGACCTCAGATCCCCAGAACCTAGTGGAAAGTTGGGCATGGTCGGAAGAGGAGGCAACCGGTGGATCTTAAAGCTTGTTGACCAGCCAGCCAAGCAGAATCCATGCGCTTCAGGCTCAGTGAGAGACTCTATCTCAGAAATAATGAAGAGTGGTACTGGAAGGTGACCTCTGACCTCCACATGTCCACAAATGTGCAATGTATACATACATGAACTTAAAGACCGCCGGGCAGTAACTGGTGACACCTTAACATATTTTTTTTAATCACCTCCAGTTGGTTATTTTTTAAATGACAAGGTGGTACACAGCGGGCACAGCACTCATCAGGTGAGGACCCAGGAAAAGCCATCACCATCACCTACAGAGCCTCAATGTCTGTAGAATTTCTGCATACGCTTTGCCAAATTCCTTCTACTTCTGAAAGCCAGACCTAAACATCCAGGAGTTGGTGGTGCTGGACTAGCATGCCAGAAGCCTGGGTGTGGTAGCCCAAGACAAACAGCACAACACTGTGTGTGAAGGCAGGAGGATCGAGGTCATAGGTCCTGTTATAGGAGACTCAGGGAAGGAAGGAGGGAGGAGAGAAAACGGAGGGCAGGAAGAAGGCCCAGGAGTTGCTTCAGTTTTGTCTGTTTGGCCTAAACCACCTGTCCAAACAAAAGGCTCACATGATGTTGTGGAATATTATCTTAAGGTGTGTTACATATTTTTCCTACTGCTTTTGTTAACTATGCAAAGACGCGTTACATTTGTTTGATTAAATAAAATTAACCTGTGGTCAAAAAAAAAAAAAAAAGGATAACCTGGAGGTGGTGGTGCATGCCTTTGATCCCAGCACTCACTCGGGAGGCAGAGCCAAGCGGATCTCTGTGAGCTCGAGTCCAGCCTGGTCTACAGAGCAAGTTCCAGGACAGGCACCAAAACTACACGGAGAAACTCTGTCTCAGAAAAAAACAAAAACAAAACAAAAAACAAAAACTTAAAGATAAAGATAACTGTGGAAAACTCCCCCTATGTTGGTTCATACTGTTCTTTACTCTTCTGGTCTGCCAGAGATGTAACCCAGGGCCACACACATGCAGGAAGTGCTTTACCCAATCGGCTCAGGCTCTGCGAGTGAGCACCAGGGTTCTCCGATTTCCTGCTGATGGACAGTAGGTGTGTCCTGGTGTGCTGCCCTGGTGAACATTCATTCTCTCTGTGAATGTAAGTGTTTCTTTAGGGTAAATGGCTAGCACATTCCTGGGTCACAGTGCCATACTTGGGAAGTTTTGACACACATCTACAAGTTACCTTCCCAAATAGTGCTAACTGGTTCCCACTTCTGCCCACAGTGGGCAAGCAGGCTTGATCCTCAACCTTTGCCTACTCCCAAGGTTGCCCAACTGGAAAGGCCATTTATGTAGCAACATTGGCCACAGTGAGCATGTGAATTACAAGATGGTTGGGGTAGGATAGGTGGAGGCCAGATGTGGGAACGTCTGTGGGGCCCTAGGGCACAGGGTCTGTATGCTCTCCACCCCAGCATGGGTTCCTTCCTCTTCTGGGCAGCTGTGTTCTGCACATCTCTTGCAGGCACTTCCCCAGGAGACCTGTCTCTTAGATTAGCCTAAGTGCCGATGGCCTTGACCCCCGACTCACAGTGAATGTCTGCTCCAATCCTGAGCCTTAGTCTTTAAGATGGAGGCCTTCCTCAAGTCACCTGGTGTCTCATCATCTCTAAGCCCGTTTCTGCTTCTGAAAAACTGTGGATGAAGGGACGGGTAGGCACAACGCTGAAGGGCGAGTCATACTCATTTCTGGGGTTGACAGAAGCTGAATGCAGAGCGTGAGAGAGAGCGAGAGTCAAGAGACATCAGCGGGGCCACAACATGCAGGGTTTGGCCCACAATCAAGGAGACAGTGAACTCTAAAACAAGAGCACTAAGGAAATGAAATGAGATGTGTCACACAGGCTTTCTGTGATAATAGGGAGATGAAGTCAAGGCCTCTGCACATGTTAAACAAGCACTCTAACCACTGAGTCACACTCCCAGCCTATATCATGAAACATTCTTACACTCAACAAATGGTGTGGGATAGGCCTATTGTCCAGCTGGTAGAGTGCTTGCTTAGTATGCATGATGCCCTAGGTTTGAATGTCAGGACTGCACAAATGAGGCACAATAGTGTGCACCACTAGTCCCAGTACTCAGGAGGTGGAGGCAGGAGGATCAGGAGTTCAAGGTCATCCTTGGCTACACTGAGTTAGAGGCCAGCCTGGAATACATGAGACCCTGCCAATAAATAAATACATAAATAAATAGGTGTTGCTATTTATTTACTTACTTATTGTGTGTGTTGGTGGTATGTGTGGAGGCCAGAGGTTACTCTCTTGTGTCACTCCTCAGTTCTCCATTCTGTTTTTGAGTCAAAGTCCAGTTTTTGGAAAAGAACGAAGTTGCAACCTTTTGTGAAGTGTTTGAGTTTTGAATGGTCATTCCCACACTTTGGGGCTGGTACTACCAGCTCTCCTCCACATCTGGGAAAAACCACAGTCAGGAAGATCAAATGCCTGAGCCAAGGTCACAGAGCCAGGACTGCCTGCATTAGGCCTCACCTCCGGTCTGACCCCATTCCTCCTTCATCCCAACTGTCCTCCCCCAAGCCCCACCGAAGCACTTTCCAAGGCTGCCTCAAGTGAGTCCTGTGGCTAATTTACCCTCTTTTCTGGCTTCCTGCCAGAGGTCAGAAGGTCACACTTGAAAGACTTCCTCCAGCCCCGCAAGTCATCACTCTGGAGGGTTCTGCCTGAATTAGAAGCAGGAACCATTTCCTATATGCTGCCAAAGGGCGTGGGATGAACTGGGGCAGGGTTCCAGAGCCTTACCGTGTGTGTTCCTTCCACCCACCCATGCCACGGGAAGGAAGGAAACCGGCAAGCGTGCAGTGTGCGGAAATGCATAGACAGCTTTACTACACAGAAACATACCAAATAAAACGATGTTCTCACTGTTGCAGTACCGTGTGGTCATTAGCGATCATAACTGAGTGGGCCCGTGAGAGGGCTCAGTGGGCAGAGGCACTTGCTGCAAGTCTGACTGTTGCCGTCTAGGGTCTTATATTTCTGGTTGTGAGCCTAGCCTATAAGGGCTGAGCCATCTCTCCAGCCCATCTAGGGGTCTTAATTGGGCTAAAGAATTAAAAGGCAGGAAAAATCAGGTAGCATCGGAGAAATCTTGAACACAGACAGAAGCAGACAGATTTGGCATCGAAAGGCTTTCTTTAGGGGTGAGGAGACACATACTCTCACAGTAGGCTCACAGAAAGCAGGCTCAGGAAGCCACAGCAGCTTCTTGAGAGCTGGGAATTTCAAGATCTTTGAAGGCCTTTCCTTCCTATTTTAGGTTGATCAGTTTGAAGAAAGACAGGAAGGCTGATTGGCCCACAGCTCTTGTGTAAACATGTCCTGGTCAGTCTTCTAAACTAGCAAGGCCTTGCTTCTGGTTTTTGTTGTTGTTGTTTTGTTTTTGGTTTGTTTTTTTGTTTGTTTCTTGTTTTTTTGAGATAAGGTTTCTCTGTGTAGCCCTGGCTGTCCTGGAACTCTCTCTGTAGACCAGGCTGGCCTCGAACTTAGAGATCTGCCAGCCTTTGCCTCCCAAGTGCTGGGATTAAAGTCATGAACCACCACTGTCCAGCTAAGGCTTTTGTTTTAAATTGCCAGGTTTGTCTCAGGTCAGCTGGGTGAGGAAGAAGGCAGCCATCTTTGGATTTCATGGCCACTCTCAATATCCATCTGCCTATTAGAGAATCTGACCCCTAGTTCCTTGAGACCATCTGAGCTCAATCCTGGGACACACACGTTGGAAGGAACAGACTCCTGGAAGTTGTCCTCTGACCTCCACACATGCTCTGTGGCACACTCATGCCTATGTACACACAAAAGCTAACATTTTTTAAATGGGAAACAATTTTTTTGTTTTGTTTTGTTTTGTTTTTCGAGACAGGGTTTCTCTTTGTAGCTTTGATGCCAGTCCTGGATCTCACTCTGTAGACCAGGCTGGCCTCGAACTCACAGAGATCTGCCTGCCTCTGCCTCCCGAGTTCTGGAATTAAAGGAGTGCTCCACCACCACCACCCCGCTGGGAAACAATTTTAAAATATGTAACAGGGACTGGAGACGTGGTTCTTCAGGTGATGTGGTTGTTGCACAAATGTTAGACCAGAATTCAATCCTCAGAACACATAAAGAGCCAGGTGTCGGTGTTGTGTAATCCTGGTGTGCTGGGGAGGCAGAGAGAGGCAGATCTTGGAGATCTCTGATCAGCTAGCCTTGCCTAATTGGGGTACCCTAGATAACAGGAACCCTATCCCAAGAAACATAGTGGGTGACTCCTGAGGAATGACACCTGAGGTTGACCTCTGACCTTTACACATAAACACTCATGGACTCATATACATACACACAGTGTACATATAAACACATGTACATACACACATACAACAAAGTGTTAACATAGGTTAGGGGTATAGCTTGGTAGAGTGCTTGTCTAGCATCCCTAGTCCCCAACAATAAAAGATAATGGAAGTTTTACTTTGTAGTCTAAACTGCCCTCAAACCCTGGACCTGCCTGCTCAGCCTACTGCAGGCTGAGATTATGGGCACAGACCAGTGGTCCACTTTACAGCATCATTGATGGATACAGTAAGATGTACCAGGATAGCCTCAAGTAAGCACGAGAAAAGACATTCCAATCCATGAGTCCTAAGGTGTGATAGCGAATGTTGACTGTAAACTTAATAGGATTTACTTATTTTTTAGATTTATTTATTTTCTTATGTGTCTGAGTGTTCTGCCTACGTGTGGTATCTGCATCACATGCATGTCTGGTTTTCACAGAAGTCAGAAGAGGTTGTCATATCCCCTGGAACTGGAGTTGTGAATGGATGTGAGCATCACAGAGTGCTGGGAATTGAACCCAGGTCCCTTGAAAGAACAATAAGTGTTCTTAACCTCTGAGCCATCTCTCCAGCTCCACCTGGATTCCAGCTGTAGATCACCATGGAAACAAGCGTCTGGCTTGTCTGTGAAGGAAGGTTCATTGAAGGAGAAGGCTAGCCCTAACTGTCCGCAGCATCGCTAGGCTCTGAGCTGATTAGAAGCTGAAAGAAAACTGAGCACTAGCAAGTTCTCTCAGTTCTCTGCCTTCTCACTGAGGACAGAGCCTGACCAGCGCCGCAGCCGAGTGCTCCCCATCCCTGTGAGCCTGACCAGCGCCGCTGCCGAGTGCTCCCCATCCCTGTGAGCCTGACCAGCTCCAATGCCGAGTGCTCCCCATCCCTGTGAGTCTGACCAGTTCTGCCGAGTGCTCCCCATCCCTGTGAGCCTGACCAGCGCCGCAGCCGAGTGCTCCCCATCCCTGTGAGCCTGACCAGCTCTGCTGCTGAGTGCTCCCCATCCCTGTGAGCCTGACCAGTTCTGCCGAGTGCTCCCCATCCCTGTGAGCCTGACCAGTTCTGCTGCTGAGTGCTCCCCATCCCTGTGAGCCTGACCAGTTCTGCCGAGTGCTCCCCATCCCTGTGAGCCTGACCAGCTCTGCTGCTGAGTGCTCCCCATCCCTGTGAGCCTGACCAGCTCCAATGCCGAGTGCTCCCCATCCCTGTGAGCCTGACCAGTTCTGCCGAGTGCTCCCCATCCCTGTGAGCCTGACCAGCGCCGCAGCCGAGTGCTCCCCATCCCTGTGAGCCTGACCAGCGCTGCTGCCGAGTGCTCCCCATCCCTGTGAGCCTGACCAGTTCTGCCGAGTGCTCACCATCCCTGTGAGCCTGACCAGCTCTGCTGCTGAGTGCTCCCCATCCCTGTGAGCCTGACCAGTTCTGCCGAGTGCTCCCCATCCCTGTGAGCCTGACCAGTTCTGCTGCTGAGTGCTCCCCATCCCTGTGAGCCTGACCAGTTCTGCCGAGTGCTCCCCATCCCTGTGAGCCTGACCAGCTCTGCTGCTGAGTGCTCCCCATCCCTGTGAGCCTGACCAGCTCCAATGCCGAGTGCTCCCCATCCCTGTGAGCCTGACCAGTTCTGCCGAGTGCTCCCCATCCCTGTGAGCCTGACCAGCTCTGCTGCTGAGTGCTCCCCATCCCTGTGAGCCTGACCAGCTCTGCTGCTGAGTGCTCCCCATTGCGGGGCTCACAAACTGCGAGCCCAAATAAGCCCTTCCTTCCTCACGTAGTCAGGCATTTCCTTGCAGCATTGAGACGTGACTGAGACCCTAGGGACGTGGGGATTGAAGCGGCAGTGAGACTCCAGGCCTAGGGGAGTAAAAGTAGAACATGATTGATAACATCAAGTACTAGGAAGGATGTAGAGCCTGGAATTTGCATTGCTCTTGGTGGGGGTCATAAAATGGCAATAATCATGTTAGAAAGTAACTGGGGGCTGGCCAGATGGCTCAGAGATAAAGGTGTTTGCTTGAAGCCTGCTGACCTGAGTTGGATCCCAAGGACCCACACACTGAAGAGAGAGAATTCCCAAAAGTTGTCCCTCTGGTCTCCACACATCCATCTGAGCACCAACAAGTGTTCCTGAGAGCGTGTGCACGCATACACACACACACACACACACACACACACACACACACACACACACACACGAGTAAATGCCAATTTATTTATTTTGTTTTTTCAAGACAAGGTTTCTCTGTGTAGCTTTGACTATCTTGGTGAACTCACTCTGTAGACCAGGCTGGGCTTGAACTCAGAGATTCACCTGCCTCTGCCTGCCTAGTGATGGGATTAAAGATGCGAGCCATCACTACTGCCCTACCTGGCTTTACTTACTTATTTTTGAGACTAGGTCTGTCTGTATAAGCCCGGCTGGTCTAGATTCTCAGAGATCCTCCTGCCTCTGCCTTCCTAGTGTGGTGGTGTACTCCTTTAATCCCAACTCAGGAGGCAGAGGTAGGCAGATCTCTGTGAGTTCCAGGCCAGCCTGGTCTACATTCAGAGTCAAGACCAGTCAGGACTAAGTAGTGAGACTCTGTCTTTTTGTTTGTGTGTTTTCTTTTTCAGGACAGGATTTCTTTGTGTAGCCCTGCTGCTGAGACCCAGTCTTGAAGCGGGGCGGGGCGGGGCCGGGGTGGGGGGGGGGAAGCCGGTTGAGGTGATGCACATCTTTGATCCCAGCACTCAGGAGGCAGAGGCAGGTGGATCTCTCAGTTCAAGGCCAGCCAGGGCTACACAGAGAAACTCTGTCTTGAAAAATAGCAACAGTAATAATGATAATAAATTAGATGCCAAGTTGGGAAGCTGAGGCAGGAGAATTATTGTTAATTTGAAGTCAGCTCGTGCTACATCATGAGTTCGGGGCCAGTCTGGGTTACAACGTGAGACCGATCTCTTCAAACAAAACAAACAACACCGTGAGTCTCAATATGTGCAGTTCAATTTCTGGGGGTGGGGTGCGTGTATGTGTGTTTTCTGGGAAATGGGATCAAAGTAAAGAAGGCTTTTTTTCTTTCAACTTTGCTGCTTCTGTGTGATTTTTTTTCTTTTTAGAAAAAAAAAAACCCAGACATCTGCATTTATATGTATAATAAATAAAGCAATTTCCATTTTTGCAAGAGGAAAAGAACCAAGCGCTCTGAGCAGATCCTGGCCCCGCTGACCTCATAGAGGATCCTCTCGGGTGGCTGCTCCCTTCCAACCGGAGACTGGGAGATGACCCAGACTCAAGGGCTTCCTGTGCTGTCCCGCGAGTCCCAGGCGCTCCGAGATAGTGACGGGAGTGGCCACAGATGCTTCCCGGAAGGCTCAGGGTCAGGATTGAAGCATCACTAAGTCACTGGTGCCGGCCCTGGCTGTGCTGGCGGCCACAGGTCCAGGGGTTTCCTCTGCAGAGGCAGGCCAGGGCAGTGGGAAATGCACAGGATTGCCTGAGAGCGGAAGCCGGGGTTCGGGCAGGGCGTGGGGGCCGGGGGAGGGCATCGGGAGGGGGTGTGGGGAGGGCGGCCCTCTCACGCTTAGCTTCACCCTCTGGGGCTAGTGAGATAGCTCAGTCAGTGAAGTGCACGCCTTGTGAGAGTGAAGGCCTGGGTTCAGACCCCAGAACTCGGGTAAAAATGGAAGGGCGCGGAGGCGTTGTCCTGCAAACCCCAGCGAGGGAGATGGGAAGTGGAGATGGGTGGATCCCTGGAAGCTCCTGGGACAGTGGCCTGGCCCATGTGGCAAAGTTCCCACCAATGAGAGACCCAGTCTCAAGCAAAAGATAAAGGTTGCCCGAGGGTTTGATAGCTCAGATTGTCCTCTGCCCTCCACTCGGGAACAGCCCTTCCCCACACAGAAGCCAGAGGGGACTACACCAAGGAAGGGGTAGTTGGAGGAAAATGGGGCTAGCCACGCCCCTAGACATGGGTAAAAAGACCCAGGAAACCAGTCTTGGTACCTGCTTTCTCCTCTGCTTTTCTGGGCATATGTCTACTACTGGTTGCATGTGCTGAGAGAGACTTCCTCAGAAGTCAGGTGTGGTGGCCCATGCTTGTAATCCAAGCACTGGGTATGCTGAGGCAGAAAGATTGGCATGAGTTCCAGGCCAGCCTGGGCTACATTGTAAGACTCTGTCTAAAGGGGCTGAAGGATGGTTCAGGAGTTAAGAGGACTGGCTGCTCTTACTGAGGATCTGGGTTTGGTTTCCAGCACCCACGTGGAGGCTCACAACCATCTGTAACTCCCCCAAGTACCTACATACATCTACTCATGTAGCCCCTCCTAGTCCCTTTTTTTTTTTAAGGCACGTGCTTTTTTAAAATGATTTATTTTTATTTTAAATTTTATTTATTTTATGTGCATTGGTGTTTGGGGGTTACAGACATTGTGATCTTCCATGTGGGTGCTGGGAATTGAACCCTGGTCCTCTGGGAGAACAGCCATTGCTCTTAACTGCTGAGCCATCTCTCCAGTCCCAATTTATTTTTATTTTATGTGCATTAGTGTTTTGCCTGCATGGGTATCTGTATGAAGGTGCCAGATTCCTTGGAACTATAGTTACAGACATTTGTGAGCTGCCATGTGGGTGCTGGGACTTGAACCAAGGTCCTCTGGAAGGCAGCCAGTGCTCTTAACTGCTGAGCCATCTCTCCAGCCCCTCTACTATCCTAATAATCAAGACGTATTTTTTTCCATCTGAGGGATTTATTGGTCCCTCTAGACCCTAAAGGAAAGCCAAAAATATTCATAGCCGAAGAGTGACAGCTACGTCCTCCCGGTCGCCCTGTCTTGTCGTGTCTCCTATGATGCGGTCCTTCATGTTTGCCCGGAACATCCACTGTCCAGCGCTTGCTCCCCAGGCACAGGAGAAAACAGACCCTTTGGGGGTCTGTGAGGATGACTCTACCCCAACAAGCAATGCAGACACTGACGGCCCAGGGTGATTCCCATCTTCACACTTCCACGCTGGCTCCACAGAGTGTGGGTGTGGCCAGCACACCTTAGGGTTATCAGGTTTTAACCACCAGGTTCCTGAGACCGGGCGACCACAGGTAGGGCGGCCAGGAGGCTGCCCGGCGGGGGAGGGGGGGGGCTCAGCGGGCCAGACCACTCCCATCCCATGTCTGGAAGGCACACAGCCATCCATCAGAGCCTTTACTTTGAACTCTCAGGTAGTTTCCTTTTTTTTGTAGCATAAATATTTATTTGTAACAAAGGAGTTTGTGTACAGTGTTAAAAATCTACAACGTCTTGTTAAATTCACATTTGCACTTCACCTTTTTAAACCAACACTTATAATCATTATTTTATACAGATATAGATATGTAAATACAACATCAAGTTCAGTGATCCTTCAGCCTTTTCCACTTACATGTTTTTTTGTTTTTTGTTTTTTTTTGGGGGGGGTTTGGGGATTTAGTTCAGTGGTAGAGCGCTTGCCTAGCCTGGATTTGGTCCTCAGCTCTGAAAAAAAATGTTTGTTTGTTTTTTAACATAAAAACAGATAATTCCAAAGTCCAGAGTTATTTGAAACTGGAAAATATTTTCTCTGTAGAAAATAGTAAAATGATAACATTTCCCAATAAGCCCTTTTAAGACAAATAGTAGTTGAATTATGCATATAAATATTGATTAGATTCTGGGATACAGAAGAAACCTATCTTCTGTTCAGAGAGCTATGTTTGATTTACAGCAGACATTTTTCTAATAGGCTAATCCATAATCTAAAAAGATTTTAGCCTTCCTTCCTGAAAGTATAGCCATGTTGCGGTAACGCCTGCGCTACCACCACCCGTTTACCATGTCCGAGTGAGGGGCTGTGGATCGAAAAACAGAGACAAAAGACAGCGGGTCATTCGTGCCAGGGGATGCCCAATGCTGTTTATTGAAGAAGGGAGAGAACCTTAAATACAGGCTTACAGGACAATGGAGGAACCCCGGAGGGCAGAAGTTCACTACTGAATGTTCTACATTCTTGCATCTAAGCTGTTTACTCCAAATGCAGGATACACAAACAAAAAATTTCCCTTAAGCATTCATGAGGGTGGAGACTGACAGGGAATCAGCATAGGGAGGACATCAAGGTCAAGGTCAGGCAAGCAGGGCCACAGTTACCCAACTTGGGAGTTCTAGGGCCCTACACAGCCAGCATATTCTTTCATCAGCTTGATATGGTACAAATCCTTATCCTAATAGTGAAATGTTTCACTAAAGCATGCCCAGTGATTGGGCAAAACCAAAATTTATTATAACCCACAGTCAATCTAGGGTCCCCCTGCTATGTAGCCTCCCTGGTTCTGTGGGTTACAGTCTGATTGTTCTTTGATTTATATCTAGTATCTACTTATGAGTGAGTACATACCATATTTGTCCTTCTGGATTTGGGTTACCTCCCTCAGGATGATATTTTCTAGTTCCATCCATTTGCCTGCAAAACTCATGATGTCATTGTTTTTCTCTGCTGAGTAGTACTCCACTGTGTATACGTACCACATATTCTTAATCCATTCTTCAGTTGACAGGCATCTAGGTTGTTTCCAGGTTCTGGCTATTACGAATAGTGCTGCTATGAACATAGTTGAGCATGTATCTTTGTGGTATGAGTGAGCATTCCTTGGGTAAATGCCCAAGAGTAGTATGGCTGGGTCTTGAGGCAGATTGATTCCCAGTTTTCTGAGAAATCAGGTAGTATTCTTAGCCTCATTTTACTTATTCATTTTGGAACAGGATCTCATTGTGCAGCCCTGGCTGTCTTGGAGCTCACTATGTGGACCAGGCTGTCCTTGAAATCACAGAGATCTCCCTGCCTCTGCCACTTTAGGGCTGGGATTAAAGGTGTGAGCCACCACAACAGGCTTCTAGTCCCATTTTACTGACAGGAAAACTAAGGTGCAGACATTCAGTAAGTTGTTTAGTGGATGGAGGCAGGGTTCAGACCTGTTCCATCCTGTTACTATCTGATGGGCTACTTGTGCCTGATGCAATTCCAGATACTGGCATACAGATATGGGTCTTGAGCTGGGGGATATGGCTTGGTTAGTATTCTTAGAGTCCTCGGCTTGAATCTCAGCACCAGAATCCACTGGGTGCAGTGGTACATACTGTTAATGCTGGCACTCGGGAGGGAGAGACAGGAAGACTGAGATCTAAAGGTCACCCTGAACTACATAGGGAGTTTGAGGCCAGCTTGGCTGCATGAGACCCTGCTTCACCAGAGAGACATAGGTCTGGCTGTGTGGCCCTCACTGAGGACCTGAGGAGACAAAAACATCAACAGTAATGGTCCTGAGGATATTCCTGTTTTGGGTCCTGCAAGCTTCTCTAAAAGTCTCTAGAAAGGGACCAGCCACCCCTCTCTGAAGGGCCAGGAAGGTACTGATGCTGAGTCTAAGAACGGCAAAAGGAACCTGGCAAAGCATGGAGACACCAGGTAACAGAACGGCATATACAGTGTGTTCTGGATGACATAAGCATTTTGCCAAAGGTCACCAGGGTACTGGTGACAGCGCAAGATAAGAGCCCAACCCTGGACTCTGTGACCCTGTTCCACCTTCTCCATTACCAACCACAGGCAAATGTCTACAGCCTTCTTGGAGGAAGCAAGACAACCACTCTGGGGATGGCCTCAGAAAGACATTGGATCCCAAGTGTCCAGAAGGACACAGCCTCTAGGTGTTATCTGCAGGAGTCCTGAGTCAGGGAAGGACGCCAGTCTGATGGGGAACGGCATGCAGATGCTATCAGAGGCTGGCTTCCCTCCAAAGGCTTGTGTGGGACATTCCCAGCTTCTCTAACAGCAGCAACGCTGGGATTCTGACATGCTTTCGGCTTAACCACTTGGAGAGATTCTTGACAAGCACCACCAGTTTCTGGACTTGAATGGCAGCAGCCAGATCTGTCACCAGGAGAGACTGGACTGGACCCTCACCAAACAGGACTGCCAAGAGGCTGCTCAGCTAACCTGTCCAGCAAACGTAACTGCAAGTGGGGTGGGGAGGGGACACCTGTGTCCTCTGCCTTCTGGGCTGAGCTGGTTCTGCCTCCTAGAGGGAACCTCAGGTGTTCCAGCCCTTTGGCCGAGAGCTTCTGCTTCTAGAAATTACCCCAGATGATTACACCAACGTGTAAGGGCACGAGAAGCTCACCACGTATGACCTGAGAGAGCAAAAGCCTGTAAGCACCTACTACCCCACGGAACCATCGGGTCCCAGTGTGAGTGCCCACATGCGGGAAGGCTATGGAGCCCTGAACAGCTTTTCCAACAAGGAGCAGCCTCTTCCAGTCCCTGATAAAAACAAGTGTGTTTTGTGTAATCCCATTTTTGTTTTTCTGAAAATAACAGAAATCAACAATGCTTCATTGTTGTTATTTTGTTTTTGTAGCTTCTTTCTTCCGATTTTTGTTTGTTTGTTTTTTAGACAAGATCTCACTGTGTAGCTATTGCTGGCCTTGAACTCATGAGATCTTCCTGCATCTGCCTCCTGAATGCTGGGATTAAAGTTATGTATACTGTGCCCATTATTTTTCAAGTATGTGTGTCCTATGCATGTTTTTGCATATGTGTGGACACACTGTTCATGAGTGAGTGATTTTGTGTGTGTGTGTGTGTGTAAGTGTAGGTCTAAGGTTGAAGTTGAGACTCATCCTTGATCACTCTATACATTGTTCATTGAGGCAGGGTCTCTCAGTCAAACCCAGAGCTAGTAATCGGCTAGTAATGCTAGCCAGCTTGCTCTGGGTCCCCTGTCTCTGCCTTTGGGGGCTGGATTACTGACAGGATGTCACACGAACATCCATGAGTTCTTGGAGATTTGACCTAGTCTTCCCGCTCACTGGGCAAGTGCTCTACCACCAAGACCATTCTGAAGCAGGATCTGGACATATAATCCAGGGCGGCTTTGAACTCAGAATCCCACCACAAAATAACTGGATCAACTGCATTTCTCTATGCTAGCAAATGAAAAAATTGTGAAAAGGAAATTATATAAATAATGTCATTGATGTTAGCATCAAAAGACATAAACCAGACAGGAATGGTGACATACACCTTAAATCCCAGCACTTAGGAGGCAGAGGCAATGGCTCTCTGTGAGTCTGAGGCCAGCCTGGTCTACAGAGAGCATTCCAGACAAGGTTACACAGGAAGACCCTGTCTCTAAAAAAGAAAGAGCATAAAATAACATGAGAATTATCTTTACCAAGGTGATGAAAAGACTATAAGATGAAAATATAAAATACCACTGAGAAAAATAAATGGCATAAATAAATAGTAATGTTCATGGGCTAGAAAACACACTGTGAAGGATCCTAGTGCAATTTACAGATATGTGATATCCTATCAAAATCCCGATGATTTCCTGTGTGTGTGTGTGTGTACATGTGTGTGTGTGTGTGTGCAAGTCTGAAATAGAAAAAAATCCAACCTAGAATTCTCAAGGGACCCCAAGAACCAGCCCCATGGTTAATCTCGAAGAGCAAAGCTAGAGAACATGCATGTCCTGGTTTCCAAACTTTATACAGTGCTGGAGAGATGCTGTAATTCTTGCTTGATAACTGTTTTGTTATATATAATTTTACTATGTTCAAGTTAAAATCTTCCTTTTTGATTAATAGAAAAGGGGTGGTGGTGGTTGGGGATTTAGCTCAGTGGTAGAGTGCTTGCCTAGCAAGTGCAAGGCCCTGGGTTCAATCCTTAGCTCCAAAAAAAAAAAAAAAAAAAAAAAAAAAGCAAAGGGGAAGTGCTGTGAGATGGTCTTCCTGTACGCTGTAAATATATGTTGTTCCCACTGGTTAATAATAAACTGCTTTGGCTTACTGCAAGGCAGCTTAGAGGCAGGTGGGAAATCCAAGCAGAGATACAGGAAAGAGAAAGGCAGGATAAGAAAGACGCTAGCCCACTGCCCAAGGAGCAAAAAGATGCCAGCAGATTGGTAATGCCATAGCCATGTGTCAACATGTAGATTAATAGAAATGGGTTAATTTAAGATGAAAGAGCTGGGGTTGGGGATTTAGCTCAGTGGTAGAGCGCTTGCCTAGCAAGCGCAAGGCCCTGGGTTCGATCCTCAGCTAAAAAAAAAAAAAAAAGAAGCCTAAGCCATAGGCCATACAGTTTGTAAGCCTCTGTGTGTTTACTTGGGACCAAGTGGCTGTGGAACTGGGTGGGACACAGGAGAACTTCATCTTCATCTGGTGCCCAAAGATGGCCCAGTGGTTAGGAGCACTTTCTGGTCAGGAGGTCCTGAGTTTTGTTCCCAGCACCCATTTTGGGTGGCTTACAACCACCTGTAACTCCAGGTCCAGAGGATCCAAGTCCTCTTCTGGCCTCCATGGGCTCCCACACACTGCATTCATTCACACAGACATATACACATACATACTAGCTTTTTTTTTTTTTAAGGGTAGGGATATGGGGCTCAGAGGTTAAGAGCACTGACTGCTCTTCCAGAGGTCCTGAGTTCAATTCCCAGCAGCCACATGGTGGCTCCCAATCAGGTGTAACTCCAGTTCCAGGGAATCTGGTGCCCATTTCTGCCCTCTGAGGGCACCATCCACACACATGGTGTACATATACATCAAAAGAAAATGAAAATAGAAACAGAAACAATCTGACTACAAAACTCAGCAACCAAGAAAGTGACCAGGTCTAAAGGCAGAGCAATGCAAGCTTAGCAGCCAGTCCGCGCTCCTGCGGTCATGTGATTTTTAGCAAGGTTGGCAAGATCACACAGGAGGAAAAAACAGTCCTTCAACGAGTGGTACTGTAGAATAATTTATGTTTAACACCGGTTACAATCATGAACTCAAAGTGGATCAAAGACCTCAATGTAGGACCTTAAAACTATAAAACGCTCAGAAGAAAAGGGCAACAGCCTTGTGCCATTGGATTTGGCAATGCTCTCCTGGCTACGACATCAAAGGCAACAAAAGGAGACAAATTGGAACATTTCTGAAACCATGCATTAACAAAATGGTATGGGGGGAGGGTGGAGAGATGCTTCCTGGTTCAGAGCACTTGTTGCTCTTGCAGAGGACCCAGGGTTAGTTCCCAGCACATAGGTTACAGTCTCGCAGCCAGCTGTAACTCCAGCTAGCCCCTAAGACTGAGAGAGCATCTGTACACACACACACACACACACACACACACACACACACACACACACACACACAAGATAAATCTTTTTGGGAGTTCAATATCAATAGTAAAAACGCAGACCCTTAGAAAGAGTAAAAATTGCTACAGATTGTATATCCAGGGCTTGGGATGCGGCTCAGGGTAGAGCACTAGCACACACAAGTTCCTGAGTTTCATCTCCGCATTAAAACAGGAAGGAGGTCTCAGCAGTTTAGGGTGTCTGCCACTCTTGCAGAAGATCAGGGTTCGATTCCCAGGGCTCGCTTGGTGGCTCACAGCTTGTAATTCTAGTTCCAGGGGATCTGATGTTCTCTTCTCACTTTCAAGGGACCAGGTATGCAAACAGTTCACATGGATACATCCAGGGAAAACATCCAGACCCATAAATAAAGTAAGTGTATGAAAAATTCTTAAGTAAAAAAAATTTAAAAAGGGTGCACTCAAAATTTGAACATACCGGATGGTGCAGGCCTGTAATCCCAACCCTCAGGAGGCTGAGGCTGGAAGACTGAACATCCAGGCCTGGTCTCGAGAGAAAAACAGGACTGAAGACACAGCTGAGTGCCCAGTGGCAGTGGGCTTGCCCCGCATGCACAAAGCCCTGGATTCTATGCCCAGCTCCACATAAACCAACATGCGGCATAGTGGGTGCTCCTGATATCCCAGCATGCAGGAGGTAGAAGAAGGTAGATCAGGAATTCAAGGTCATGGTGATTTTGAAGCTAGACTAGACTACATAAGAACTGGTCTCAAGGTGGGGTGCAGTGGTGCACTCCTTTAATCCTAGCACTGGAGAGGCAGAGGCAGACAGATCTCTGTGAGCTTGTGGCCAGCCTGGTCTACAAAGCAAGTCCCAGGACAGCCAGGGCTGTTACACAAAGAAATCCTATCTTGAAAAACCAAAAACCAAAACTTGTCTCAAGACAAAACTAGAAAATAGAAAATACTGATGGTGAGAAATAGCACAGCTGCTGAGGGAAATACTACGGTCGTTCCTCAAAAAATGAAAAATAGAATTAACTACATGACCCAGCAACTCTACTTCTGAAGAGGTACTTGCACCTCTCCCCCCAAATCCCTAGCAACATCATTCACACTAGGTCACATGCGGAGGCAACTCCAGTGTCCATTACCAGATGAATGGGCAAGTGAGGTGTGTTATACGAAACAGAACGTTATCCAGCAGGACAGGACATCAGGACCTGTGCTAGGACATGGATGAGCTTGAAAACATGTTAAGTGAAAGAAGCTAGGAACAGAGAGCAAACAAGGTATGGGTCCTTTTGATGAACTACTCAGAGGAGATAAACCACAGAAGCGGGGTATGAAATGGTGTCATAAGGCCTGGTTGGGAGCAGAGATGGGAGCTAATGTGTAATACATGGTTTCAGATTTTTGTTTTTTTTTGGGGGGAGGGGGGAACAGGGTTTCTCTGTGTAGTTTTGGTGCCTGTCCTGGCTCTCACTCTGTAGATCAGGCTGGCCTTGAACTCACAGAGATCCACCTGGCTCTGTCTCCAGAATGCTAGGATTAAAGGTGTGCACCGCCACTGCCCGGCAGTTTCAGGATTTTTATTTTTTACATTTTATTTATTTGTGGGTGTGTATTCATTCATGTATGTGTGGAGGTCGAGGACAGCTTTTGGGAGTCAGTTCTTTCTTTCTCCTAGGTAGGTCCCGGGGATGGATCTCAGGCCAAGGGGCTCAGTGGTAAGTGCCTTTCCCCGCTGAAGTCACCTCTCCACCCACACACAGTCTGCCTTTCTGGCTTTGTTAGGGATCAAACAGGGCATGTTGGGCAAATGCTCTCTCACCATGTTAACATCCCACATGGCTCTGGTCAAGAGTTCAGGTTGGGATTGGAACTTTCTGGATTTGAAGTCAGCTCCATTAATGACTCCCCAGTCCTTCTGCCTCCGAGCCTCAGTCTCCACATCTGTGAAGGGAGAACTACCCCATGGGATGGCCGAGAGAAGTGGGAAGGCTTCCATGCAGGAATCCCAGGCTAACCTCGGGCAGCATCCTAAATGCAATGATGCTGAGCAGGGGAAGAGAAGGGGCCTGCCCATCACAAACTGGATGTTTCTGCCTAGTCCGCTGCAGCAGCCACAAACTATTTTAACACGGAAGCTTACTCTTGCCCTCTCAGGGCTGCGGGGCTCCTGATTCTTGGCTTAACAATTACCGTTAATGTCCCAGGCTCAGTTGCCCACTTCCTCATCTACGCAGTGGTCACTTTCTGGCCCCTGCTGTACAGGCTCTAGGCTGGAGGCAGGTAAAGCCTCACTGGGCCTTTATGCCTCCTGTGAAATGGGGAAGATGAGGGGAGCTTTGGAAGGATGTAGCTGGCATTACAGCAGATCTTGATTATCCCAGGACACAGTGCTCTCAGGCTGAGACCAAAACACAGAAGTTATTGCCACTGTTTCCAACAAACGCAGTGGGGAACATCAAGACCCTTAAATTAAAGCAGGGTGCCCAACACCATGCCGCCTTAGAACTGTATCACTAAGGTAGTATTTTGGGTCTCTCTTGCCATAACAAGGCCTATGGTTCACCTTTCTCTCCCAGTGTCTACAGCTGCACCCTAGCACACACAGTGAGGACTCCATTTTTTACATTTTATTTCTTATTATGTATACGGGCGTTTTGCCTGGAGGTATGTCTGTGCAGCATGTGTATACTGTGTCCGTGGAAGCCTGAGGAGGGTGTTTGATTCTCCTGCAACTGGAGCTGCAGCTAGCTGTGATCTCCCATGTAGGTGCTGGGAATTGAACTTGGTTTCCTCTGGAAGAATACTCAGTGTTCCCAACTGTTGAGACATCTCTTTAATTCACTTCTCAGAAACACCTTCAACACTAGGATGATTCATATTTTAGAGCTCCAGAATGGAAGCATAGAAAGGTTAAGCAACTTGCCCAAGCTTACTCAGTGACAGACTCAGAGACTCAGAATCTGAAGCTGAGGTGACCCTTGCTATCTGAATGAATGAAGAGAGAAGGAGGCTGGGCACAGAGTTTGGGATCTCTGAGTCTGAGGAGTAGAACCAGAGCACAAGGCCTGGAAGAAGACCAACCCTGTCCAGCTGTCCACGATTCCCCAAGTGGGGGCTGAAATGTGGGAGCTAGCAGGGCCCTAAGGTTAAGCAGATTATTAAAATTTAGGGTACCCAGATCCCAGGCTGTCAGGAAGTTGGGATTTGTGGTGGTATTGTGTTCCCCAAAATATTGTGCACCCTAATAAACTTATCTAGGGTCAGAGAACGGAACAGCCACTAGACAGACATAGAGGCCAGAAAATGGTGGCACACACACCTTTAATCCTAGCATTCCAGAGGCAGAAATCCCTCTGGATCTCTGAGTTCAAGGCCACATTAGAAACAGCCAGGTGGTGACACAAGCCTTTAATCCCAGAAAGTGAGCCTTTAATCCCAGGAAGTGATGATAGAAAGCAGAAAGATATATAAGGCATGAAGAACAGAAACAAGAAGCATTTGGCTGGTTAAGCTTTCAGGCTTTCGAGAAGCAGTTCAGCTGAGATCCATTCTGGATGAGGACACAGAGGCTTCCAGCCTGAGGAAACAGGATGAGCTGAGGAACTGGCGAGGTGAGGTGGCTGTGGCTTGTTCTGTCTCTCTGATCTTCCAGCGTTCACCCCAATACCTGACCTCAAGTTTGATTTCATTAATAGGAACTGTTAAGATTCCTGCTACAGGGATTGACAGCAGCCCCGACAGACAGTGTAAGTCCCCTCTGTCCCTGGGGAGGGCCAGAGGACTAGAAAGAGCACATTCTACAGCACTGAGGGCTGGGCTGGCTTAGCTCAGTTGGTAGAGTGCTTGCCTAGCATGCACAAAGCCTGGGGCTGCATCCTCAGCACCCTGTCAACCAGGTGCAGTGGCACACATCTGGATCAGCTCAAGGTCATCTTTGGCTGTATAACAAGTTTCAGGCCAGCCTGGCATCTATAAACTCCTGTCTCAAATAATACAACACCAGTATCAGGCTGTTAGTAGCCAACATCTGATGAGTGCTTCCTATTGCCAGGTAATTCACCAAGTCCTTTATATGTATTCTAGAAGGCAGAGGGTATATTCTACACCAGAGACTGTGTAAGTACTTTGTCAGATCCACAAGGCTAGTAGGACCAGAAAATGAAAAACTGAAGCTCAGGTTCCAGAGCTGAAAGGCACAGAGGTTGCCAGTTCGATCCTGATTCATGCCTGGGGCTCCCGTCCCATCCATCTCCTGCTGTTCCCATCTCACCGCTACATGCCACCACAAAGCTGCCAACATTTAAAAATGGTTGTAGTTTGAGGACTGTGACTAAGAATTTAGCAAATATGCAGAGCTCAGCGAAGGTTGAAGGGCCCTGTGTGTGCAAAAAGGACAGGGCAGTGACCCTGGGGTGCTTCTCCACGGTAAGCACAGCCCTGATCACTGGGTGAAAGGTCCTGCCAGGTTATGTAAGCTCCACGCCTGCAGCCCGCATCTGGCCAGTGGGTGGGAGTTTAGAAAGATCCAGAAGACCCAGTCTAAGATGAGCAGGTGTCTTTGGAGGAGGCCTAGCATTTGGCTGGGCTGACCAAGAGAGACCTCATGAGACCAGCCTATCCCCCCCCCCACCACTTCCTTGGCGTCTCTGTGTAATGCCCTTCCCCCTGATGTCTTATGTAACTGTGCAAAGAAGGTACCTTATATTCCTTTCACAGGTGAGGACCTGAAGGTGAAACAGGTTAATGATTTCCTTGAGCCATAGGACTAAGGAGTGGCAGGGCTGGTTTCTGAACCCACGTCACACCTTGGACAGAAAGGAGGCAGGTCCAGGAAACTGTGCACTTGTGAGGTGGTTTGAGACCCAGCAGCAGACAGAGAAAGATAAAGAGGATAAACTTCTAGTCCTGTGGGACGGCAAAGGCCACATGGATCCGGTTTAGGCTTACCATCCTTCATCTGATACCTTCCATGGCTCCCTATTACATAGATAAAAATGTAGCATTGTTACTGTGGTCTTGTGGGATTGGGCCTCCTTGCTGTCCTTGCCCATCCCTCTGGAAGATTCTGTGCTCTCATACTTTTTTCCCTCCTAGTATGAACATTTTCTCCTCTCCACCATGCTGCCTCCCCTGCCTGACTTCTATTACTTCCTCAGAGAAGCCTGCCTTGACTATCCACACTCCACCAAGCCTCTCTGGTTCCCATGCTCCTGGCCCTGCTGCCCAATCACAGTCACCAGACACACAATCATTCACCATGTGAGCCACATCTGCCTGAATTTCTTTGCAGCCTAGCCCAAAGCACATGGTGAAATACACCTGGGGATGGATAGGATGAGTGAACCAAAGGCTCGGCTGACCTTGGAAGCTGGGGTGGGAGTAGGGCCGAGACTGCTGGGCTGATCTGTAGGTTGTACAAAGACTAGCATCCCAGGAGAGGGGCCGGCCCTCCCTGGCCAGGAACATGGGCGAGCAGGGTCACTTTGCCCCATGGTTGTGGCTGTAAGGGATGGCCTTCTAGAGCTGAAGCCCGAAGCCCGGGTGTGGAAGGTGAAGTAGGCCAAGGCTGAAGGGAGAGACGGGCAGCTCTGTGAAAGCCACCATGGGTCTCTCTCTGTGTGCTCACACCCCAGGTTCACCCTAGGAATCTGGCCTCATCTTTGCCACGTCAGGCCAAGGCTTTTATTTATACTCATAAATCAAAACTAATGTGAATGCTTCTGAACAGATAAGGAAACCGAGGCGGAGAGAGCTGAAGTGAGCTTCCCATAGGGATTTCTGAACCCTGACCTCTGTACTCCTCTATACTGTAGCCCCCTTAGAGGCGTGGACCCACTATACCTACTCTGTTCAATACTGTGTTATCAGCCATCTGGGGCTATTTACGTTTTAAATCTGAAATAAACGAAACTGAAAACTTAGCTCCCCTTGGGAGGTAGAAGCAGCAGGATTGTGAGCTGCAGGTCAACCTGGACTACATAAGTGAGTTCTAGGTCAGCCTGGGCTATATAGTGAAACTGTCCTAAAATACAGAGAAAACTCGGTCCCCCGGCTTTGCTAGCTCCACATCGAGGGTGCTCATAGCCACATGTCTTAACGGTTACCACACTCGACAGCACAAATAGGAAGCCTTCCTGTCACCTCACAGAGTTCTGTGGAAGCAGACAGGCCTCAAAACCCCTTGAATTTCAATAATTAACAGGTGCAGCCCTGAGGATGAGGTCAGTCGGTAGAGTGCTTGCCTATCATACATGAAGCCCTGGGTTTCATCCACAGCACCATGTAAAACTGGGCTTGGTGGCACATACCTGTAATTCCAGTGTCCACATGGGTGTTAGATCTGGGTATGGCAACATATATCTACAATTTCCAGCACTCAGGAGATGGAGGCAGAAGTATCAGGAGTTCAAGGTTAGCCTCCTCCGTGTAGAAAGTTTGGGGCCAGCCTGACCTATGGGTGAGATATTGTTTAAAAAAATTTAAGCAAACAAACAAAAAATTAAAAAAAAAAGAGAACAGGAGCAAGGCATGGTGGCGGCGCACGCCTTTAATCCCAGCACTCGGGAGGCAGAGGCAGGAGGATCTCTGTGAGTTTAAAACCAGTGTGGTCTACATAATGAGTTCTAGACCAGTTAGAAATACACAATGAGACCCTACTATGAACAAAAAACAGGGGCCAGAGAGATGGCTCAATGGTTAAGAGCATTGGCTGTTCTTCCAGAGGACCCCGGTTCAGATCCCAGCACCCACATGGCAGTTCTTACCTGTCTGTAACTCCTGTCCCAGGGGATCTGACATCCTCACACAGGCATACATATAGGCAAAACACCAATGTACATAAAATACAAATAAATAAATTATTAAAAAAACAAACAAACAACAACAAAATCAGGCCCGGAGAGTTGGCTCAGCAGGGAAAGGCACTTACTGACAACCTGAGTTCAGTTCCTCACCCACATCAGAAGGAGAGAACCCACTCCTGAAAGCTGTCCTCTGACGTCCACATGCGCTCTGGGGTGTGCTCCCACTCAGACAAATACACACACATAAGTAAACAAATGCAGCTAACAACCAGGTGGGAGTGAAGACCGAGGCTCCTTGGTTGGGTGTGGTGCACAGGCCTTGGATCCCAGCATTTATAGGCAGAGGCAGGCAGATCTCTGAATTCAAGGCTAGCCTGGTCTACAGAGTGAGTTGCAGGACAGCCAGGGCTACATAGTGAGACCTTGTCTAAAATAACCAAAACAAAAACCAAGCAAAAAACCCTTAGTCTCTTACTCTCAATCCAGTATACTCTCTGCTGAAGTCAGACAACTCCTGTGTATTAGCTCAGGCTTGACAGAGGTCCCTATGAGGACAAACAACACTAAACCAAATCTATAAATGAAAGCAACACTTTAGTGCATATATAACAGCAGTTAGTATTCATATTATATAATAAACCACTACAAATAAATAAGAAAATATTACCTCAGTTTAGAAATAGACAACTCATAGAAGAACTACAAATAGCTTAAAAAATAGGAAAATATGCAGAAGAAAGACAGGCAAGCAGAATAGCACAGCTTTTCTTGCTTGTTTATTCCAACAGATTGGAAAAGATGGAAGAGATGTGGGGTGTGGATGGTCTTGTACATTGGTGGGACATATCAATAGCATTGTGTCCAGCCTTTTTAAGAGGCAGCTTGGGGGCATCACAAACAAATGTGCAAATTTGCAAACACCCTTTGACTCAGTAAGCCTTGGGCCTGACGCAGGACGGCTGACTCCAGATCTCGTGCTCTGAACCATGACTTCCCTGTGAGTGATGGTCAGGCTTGGGTTGAAAAGGGCAGAGTTGGCAGATTATCCAAAGAACTGTGGACTTGGCCGTGGGAAGCTCAAGCAGGATGGATTGTCGTGGGTGAGTTCTTTGGAGTCTTTATCTTCTTGTGTGGCTGGTCAGATGGCAGCAAGGAGCCCAGGACAAATCAATGTGTCCTTGGTCAGCTGCTTGGGTGGCTCGGCTGCCAGTCCTGTTCTGCAAATAATTGGAACCAGTCACCGGTGAATCAGCACAGCCTGCCCTTGCACGCTGAGCCAGGAAGGCTGCTGTGTGAAGACGGCTCTGTGCTGGGGGTCAAGTGACGGAGAGCCTGGGCCAGCTGGGTAGCTCCCTCCAGGGATTTGGGTGACATTTACCATGCCTACTTAGTTCCTTCTGTGTCTGGTTCTCTTTTGCTCTTTGTACCCTCCATTTCTTTCTTCCAGTTAATATGGCCAGGTGTTGTTCTAAACCCGGGCAAGGGAGAGAAAACGGGACCTAGGCTCTCATTTTCTGTGCATGTGGGTGTTTGGTATCCCGAGGACAGAGTCAGGGGCAGGCATTGTACCAGAAAGGGATGGATGATGTGATGTGTGGATGCATGAGCTAGCGCTGGACACTGAGTGATGTTATCAGGTGGGTGTAAGGGAGGCAGGCAGAGGGTCGGAGCGTTGCTTATAAAACACTCGAAACACCAGGCTAAGAACTTGGCTTTTTATCCAGAGAGAGACAAAAATGTGAGGGACTTTTGTTTATAATATCCTTTCCTTTCCTTTCTTTCTTTCTTTCTTGTTTTTTGAGACAGGGTTTCTCTGAAGCTTTGGAGCCTGTCCTGGAACTTGATCTGTAGACCAGGCTGGCCTCGAACTCACAGAGACCCATCTGTTTCTGCCTCCTGAGTGCTGGGGTTAAAGGCATGTGCCACCACCATCTGACATATTCTTATAATTATATATTGTTAAATGGCAAAAACTAATTCAGGCCTGGGGATGTAGCTCAGTGGTAGGGTGCTGGCTTAGCATATGGAGTCATGGGTTCCATCCCCAGCACTGAATAAACTGCACAGGCAGGACATGCCTGGGAGACAGAGACAGGAAGGTCAGAAGTTCAAGGTCGCCTTCGGCTACATAGCAAGTTTGAGGGCAGCTGACTCTACTGGATCTGTCTCAACAACAAATCTACCTCATTCTATTCCCGTGTGTGTGTGGGGGGGTGGGGGGTGGGGGGGTGGGGGGTGGGGTGGGTGGGGTGGGTGGGGTGGGGGGGGTGGGGTGCTGGCGCTCAATCTCCCTGTGCTTTGCAAATGTAGGTAAGTGCTTTCCCACTGAGCCACACCCCCACCCAGAGGAGCCGGGAAGGGTCGAGCAAGCCTGTCCTCAGATGGAAGCTTCTGGTGACAACCCTTGTGGGTGTATCCCTCCAAGATCTTTTTTATGCTCACATAAACAGCTCTCATTTTTCTCACGAAAACAAACTTATCCTTTACACATTGTTCTGTGAGAAAATGTGGCCACCTTCCGCCTCAGCACACACCAGTCGCTCAGGAGCCCATTGATGTCACCTGCCTCCACAGGACACTTCTTGAACTGAGTGCTCAGGATGGAGCCAGGGACCAAACCCAGTCCTGTCCTGGAGGCCTCCGCCTTCCTCCCAGTGTGTCCCCCAAACACACAGCATGCAGGGCGGTCTTGTTTGTAGACAGAGCCTCACCATGTAGTGCTGGCAGGCCTGGAACTCATTATGTAAGCCAGGCTGGTTTGTGTATGTGCCTTCCCATGCATGTGTAGGTATTACAGTCGGGTTTGTAAAAAGGAATTTTGAGAGCTGGGTGTTGTGATACATGCTTACAATCCCAGCACTTTAGATGCTGAGGCAGAAGGATTACTATGAGTTTTCGGACACTGTGGGCTACCTAGCAAGTACAAGGCCAACTAGGGCTGCATAGTGAGACCCTTGTCTCAAACAAAATTGTCTCTATACAATTTTTTTTTTTTTTTTTTTTTTTTTTGATGTAGAGGTCCTGTTTGTTAGCTAGGCTGGCCTGGAACTCTTAGCTGGAGCAATTTCCTGCTTCAACCTCCATAATGACTAGAAGTATACACGTTAAATTGTGAAATTTAAAAAAAAAAATTATTACGTGTGTGTGTGTGTGTGTGTGTGTGTGTGTGTGTGTGTGGGTGTGTGTGTGTGAGGTGAGTGTCAGAGCATGCAGGAGTTTGTCTCTCCTCCCACCATGGGCTTTGGGAATCAAACTCAGGTCATCAGACTCTCTCAGCAAGCACTTTCACCCACGAACAGTCTCTCTAGCCCAGCGAATCTTTACCATTCTGTATGGTTGTTTTGAGGTGTGGAAGTATAGTCACTTATCCAACCACCCACACCCCTGTCCACCTGTCCACCCATCCATCCATGTCCACACATCCATCCATGTATGCACCCACTCCTGTACCTGTCCACTATGTGCCCATCCATCTATAGCTCCACATACACACACATCTGGTCACAGTTTAGGAACTTGCATCATGTGGCAGGCTTTGACCTGGATAAAAGGACCCTGTGGGTGAAGTGTTGGACTCTGCAGTCCAGCTATGAGACAGAGAGCTGCCAATAGCAACGGGACGCTGCTGTGTGCTGAGGAGGGAGGGGCCACACAGTACATCCATGGCCAGAGGCAGTGCCCTGGTTAGCTTTCTATTGCTGTGATAAAGACCATGACCAAAAAATGGGGGATGAAGGGGTTTATTTGGCTTACACTTCACCACTGAGGCAAGCTATGTCAGGAACTTGAGCAGAATAGGAACCTGGGGCAAAGACCATGGGCGAATACAGCTTACTGGCTTGCT
This sequence comes from Onychomys torridus, assembly GCF_903995425.1. Classification (NCBI taxonomy): domain Eukaryota; kingdom Metazoa; phylum Chordata; class Mammalia; order Rodentia; family Cricetidae; genus Onychomys; species Onychomys torridus. The sequence goes on along the minus strand of NC_050446.1, from coordinate 6,409,583 downwards.
TGCTATGGCTTCCTCAACCTGCTTCCTTCTACAACCCAGGACCACCTGCCCAGGGAAGGCACTGACCACATCAGTCATTAATCAAGAAACTGCCCCACAGACTTGTCTACAGGCCAGGCTGATGGAGGCATTTTCTCAATTGAGATTCTCTCTTCCCAGGTGAAGCTCACCAGCACAGGAGGTGAAGATTCTCTATAGTGCCCCTGCCTCCTCCGGTTGCCCCTCTGTTCTGATGGCTGTGATCACACGGAATTTCTTCATTCTTGTCTACTCCTTCCCCATGCCTGAACCCTTGCTGACCTTCACTTAAATCTAATCAAGAACCTTTTAGAAGGCATGCAATCCAATTAAAAACACTGAGAGTATTCAATGGTTGGGATGTCCTTCTTGGGCTCTCTAGTCTTGACCAGGACTTTGAGTAACTTCAAGAAAATTATCTGGGGGTTGGAGAGATGGCTCAGTGGTTATGAGCACTGGCTGCTCTTCCAGAGGACCCAGTTTCAATTCTTAGCACCCACATGGCCGCTCACAACCATCTGAAGTCTCCATTTCAGGAGATCTGACATGCTCTTCTAGCCTCCTCAGGTACCAGGCACGAATGTGGTGGACAGAAGCAGGTAGAAGAGACATACACATAAAAAATCAAGACAAATAAAACTTTTATTTGATAGTCACTTATAGAGGCACAGCCATGCAGCTTTGTAAGTCTGCCCAACTGGCCCTTTTCTTCATATTATCTGTTCTCTAAGTATGCTTTTCCTAATACTTGGGGTTCACTGCTTGTCTAAAGTTCCCCGTTTCTGCCCTGAGGCTGTGGGTAGGCCATGTGGCTGACTTCCATGTCAGCCTAACTCAAGGCATGGCTTTCTCTCTCTCTCTCTCTCTCTCTCTCTCTCTCTCTCTCTCTCTCTCTCTCTCTCAGGAAGAGCCAGGCGGATCTCTGTGAGTTTGAGGCCAGCCTGGGCTACCAAGTGAGTTCCAGGAAAGGCGCAAAGCTACACAGAGAAACCCTGTCTCGAAAACCAAAACAAAACAAAGAGCTTGCCACTCCCAGTTTTCCTTTGAAACTGTAATAAGACACCCTCCAGGAATCAGCCTTGTTTCTCCATGATAGGTCCTGGGATGCATCAAACTCAGGTGTCAGGCTACGTGCAGCAAGGGCTTCTACTGCTGAGCCATCTCTCCAGCCCTTGAGAGCCGCACAACTCTGAGCGCTGCAGAACCATCAGTGCTTCCTGTGAAGTATGCTTGTCCCCTTTCTCGTCCCATCATTCTGTCTCTACCCACAGGACTGGCTCCAGCCTCCTGCCGCTGTCCCTGTGTCTCCTCCGTGGCCCTGGCCAGGCTGGGACTTGCTCAGGGGACTTGCTGTAGACCAGATGACCTCCAGTTTGCAGCGGTGCTCTTGATGACAAGAGTGTGTCACTTTATCAGGGTCTCCCTGCCTTTACAGTCAAATTTAAACAGCTGTAATCAGGGCCCTCCTGCTTCACCTCTTTCTTCTACCCCTTCTTATTCCATTCCAGTCACAGAGTCCCCTAAATGCAAGTTTATCCACCCCCAGTGCCTCATGTGCCTGGGTTCCTTGGATTACCGAAGGCTCAGCTGAGATATACCTCTAAGAGGCATCCTTCGGCCACCACATCTGAGTCAGAACATCCGCTCAGACAATCTCCCTACATCTTTGCCCTGAGACTGCTTGTCTGAAATGGTACTTACTCATCTGGTCAAGGCGTTGGAGTAATGTGAACTGCTACCAGGAGACTCCCATAGACCACCTGCTCAGATGCCCATCCCTCTAGTCCTGGGTCTTTTATGGCACATTCTAGACAAGTTGCCAGGGAAGAAATACCAGCTTAGAGGTAGAAAAGTTAAGGTATCTCCTTTGAGGTCCCTTCCCCCACCCCTTCTTTCTTTTTAAGATAGGATTGGCCTTGCTGGAATCCTCTAGGGCAGTCTCCTGAGTCCTGGGATTTCAGGCATGTATCACCACACTTGGAATGCAGCCATCCAGGCAGGAGTGAGCACTCCATCACCTATACTGCTTGCCCTTTATTTCAACGCAAGCTTCATGTCAGCAGCCTGGTGACTTGGGAGGTCACTGAATTGACTCATTCCTTTCCCCAATGGAACCACATTGAATAAACCTACTTTCCACTCTTGTCTCAATTCATCGGAGTATTGAGGACGGGCAGCCAAGCCTCTCTCGGAAGAAGCTCTTTAACATTCTCTTCTGCATATGCAAATCTTCACCCAAGCTTGTGGACTACAAACTGCCAATGGTATATTGGTTAGAGCTCAGTATTGTTGGCTTCAAAGCACATTGTCCTCACTATAAGGCACACCCCACTGACATTTGTAGCTCCTAAGCCTCAGTGTCACAAACTGAGCCCCCATGCCAATGTATGCAGAGCCGGGGTTGTTTGTTTTCTACACAGGGATCCTCTGTGCAGCCCTGGCTGTCCTGGAACTCCCTCTGTAGACCAGGCTGGCCTCAAACTCATACAGATCCAACCTGCCTCTGCCTCACAAGTGCTGGGATTAAAGGTATGCAAAGCCACGCCCAGCCCAGAGCCAGGACTCTAACTAGGGTTGTCTCACATCAAATCTTGCATTCTGTCCTTGTACCACACTTTTTTCACCATCTGGGGAGTGAGAAGGGGCACTTCCTGGGTCCTAGCCTTTAGATTGCACAGAGCTAAATGGAGCCACGTCTGGTAGCAAAGCTGACTCTGTTTCCTGTTGGAATGGCCCAAGGCTACACACAGTTGAAACTGAGGAGACAGTGGGGCCTCCAGACATCCTTGGCTGATTTGGAAATCCCCATTAGGGGCTCAGGTAGCCACAGGCTCTTCCCTTATGGAGCAGGCCTGGGGAGAATGGTTGAGAGTCCAGCCAAAGAATGTAAACCCTCTAGGCCAAGTCTGGTGTGGAAGTACAAGCCTGGTGTGGAAGTGCAAGCCTAGGGCTTAATCGATAAAGGCAGGAGTATCATCTCTAGCCACACAGTCAGTTTGAAGCCAACCTGAGCTAAAAACATGAAGATACCATGTCAAAACTAAACCAAACCAAACAGCCAAATCCAGAGCTGGCAGGAAGACTCAGCAGCAGGGAAAGGTGCTTGCTGCCAAGCCCGATGACCTAACTTTCATCTGATCTCTAGGACCCCATGGTAGGAGAGAACCTAAACTGTTCTCTGACTGCCTAGGCACCATGACACACGTGCCCATTCACAGAAATAAATGTAACTTACTTAGGCCTCTGTTTCCACACCTGTAAAAGGAGACGCCTAGCTACATCAGGAGGACTGGATTGTTTCATTGTTTTCTCCAATCTGACTGTGTTTTCTATTTGATAGGACAATTAAGAGACGCAAGATTGCCACCCATGCTACTGAAATGCAAGCTCAGAAATGGGGGGGTCTTCTTTTCATGTCCAAACATAGCAAGTCCGGCGGAGCACCTGCATCTTGAATGCCAATCAGCCCCACTCTTTTTAATCCTCCACAGTGAGGTCCTGCAGGCCTTAGCTCCTGCCAGAATAAAAAATGGCCTCACTCACTCGGTCCCCATCCCCTGAGGCCAGAACAAGCAAGTCACTACTATTCAGCTCAAAAACCAGGTGGTGGCTCCCTCTTTACTCTGGTCTACAAGACTGCCAGATTCCAGCCTGGTCTTCCTTTCTGTCTAATTAGAAAGCGTCCAGGGGTGCTCAAAACTTTCCGAGTACCCGCTGCCCGGCCAGCAGGCCTCTGGTGGCTGCCACTGTCTGTACCCTGACGTTGGGACTGCTTTGTGTCAGAACTCTTCCTTTTGAGTTTCCTTCTCAATTCAGAAGCCGGATGCCTCCTCTGACCTCCCCATGTCTACCTGAGCTCTTCATTTGACTGTAGCCCCTCCATGATCCGGTCTGCTTGGAGGCGTAGAAGAGAGTCCCGCCGGACTTCGCACTGGGCGCCTGTCTGAATCAGGGCAGAGCCCTACACACTGGCGGACCGGACGAAACGAAAACGCCCATAGCGTGGAGAGTACGGCTCCCCAAAGTGTCCTCTGCCTCCAGAGCAGCCAATCTAGCCCTAACCATCCCAGAAACTGAAGAACAAAAGCCTTAGATAACAGCTTGGAACGAGGCAAGCTGGGTCACAAGGCTGCAGGGCTCCATGCGATCTGCACAAACGGCAAGGCCAGCGCAAACCGGGGTCACGTTCAGAGCGAGAACGACCCGCCTGGGTGTCAGGCCACCTCCCAGAGGTCGTTTTCCTAAGGAAGGGGGGCTCACTACCTCCTCAGCCTGCTTCACTGCTCTAAAGCTCAGGTCTCGGCGGGACCCGGGCAGGCCGTTCCAGCCTTACTTTCCAGATGGTTTCTCCTAGCCATTGTTTCTCCTTTTCCTGGGCTCGCGCCTCTCCTCCCGATCCTGCTAGCGCCGGCCCCCACCCCGCGACCCCCACCCCTCTCTGCCCCCTGCACCCCGCCCCCCCCCCCCCGCTCTTCTCAAGGAGGCGTGCCCAGCTCCGCTAGTGCACCAATCCGAGCGCCCCGAACCGGCTCTGCCTCCGCGAGTCCTGCCCCACGCCACCGCCAGCCAATAGAACTTGGCGTTTGTACAGTCAGGCCGTCCAATCACAGATGGGCTGTGCGCCTCGAGCGCCCGCCCCTGCCGCGCTTGGCCGCGGCTCCTCGGGCGGCCGCGCCGGGGCTTCGGCATTCTTCGAGCGGCGCCGAACTGCGTCGGGCTCAGCCGGCTGCGTCCGGAGGTGCGGGCGCCGGCGCCGCTGTGTTCCTGGGGAACGGGACGAGGCAGAAGCTACCTGGCTGGATCGGAAGGCGCCTCGGGCCCGGTCAGGGCAGGCGCGGCGTGGGTCCCAGGACTGAGCCGGAGGCCGACCGGCACACGTTCCCCGTCCGGCAGCACCTCCCGGAGAGGTCCCTGCGGAGCCGGGGCGGTCGCTGAGGTGGCTTCGGCTTCCCGGAGCCTCACCTGCGCAGGCCGCGGGGCGCCAGGTGCGGAGGCGGGTGCGCCGCCTGGGCGCCTCCCCCGGCCGCCAGCGGGGCGGAGGCGGGGCCGCAGCCCGGGCCTCCCGCGGCTCGCCCGGGCGTCTCAGTCTCACCGGTCCGCCGGGCCCCGCGGTTCGGGATGCTGCTGCCTGCTCGCGAGCCGCCTTCCACGCTTGCCCGCGCCACCGGGGCCGCGCCTCGCTGTTTACATGCCGGTGGAGCCCGGGCCCCGCGAAGGTAAAGTAGCGGGCTCACAGGACTGGTTCCTCAGATCCCGGGCTCCGGACTCAGATCCTCTGCTGCCCCGCAGCCTCCGCCGCCATCTGGACTGGATCCGGCTCTGGTGTTTTTGAGGAGGGGGTGTGGTGTCGGGAAAGGAATCCCGGGGATTTCTTGGATCCTTTTTTTTTTTCCTTTTCTCTTTTTTTTCTTTTGCCTTGCGGGCTTAAGACTCAGGGAACTCGCTCATGGCTTTTTTGATGAAGAAGAAGAAATTTAAATTCCAAACCACCTTCACCCTGGAGGAGCTCACTGCGGTCCCCTTCGTGAACGGGGTCCTCTTTTGCAAAGTCCGGCTGCTGGATGGCGGGGATTTTGTCAGTTTGTCGTCCAGGTAGGCATTGAGGCTTTCGTGTTTGCAGGGGAAGGTGTGTGTGTGTCGGGGGTGCTGGTGAGTGAGATCTTGGCAAGTGTGGAAGCCTCAGGTGGGGGCGGACAAGGGGCTTCCGGGCGTTAGACGTGTCTGGAGGAAGGTTTGCTCTAGGCAGTACTTGGGTCCTAGTGAGCTGGCAGTGTGCCAGGCACTTGTCTGCAGGTTACCAGCCAGAAACCTGTTAGGGCCCTGCATGCATTCTCCAGGTCACCCGTTTTGCAAACTGGCATGGAGAGAGCTGAATGAAATTTGCACCTTGAAGGAGTAAGTAGGGGTGTCCCAGGCCATCTTGCCACCAAGCTGGCCCCGGTGGCTGTCATGATTGGGAGCCCGGGTCAGCCACAGGTTTTCTGGCACTCTCCTCTTTGCTGGGAAAACCCATTCCCAGTCACTCCCTGGATCTGACTGAAGATGGTGGCTGGATTTTGGGTTGCCCAGCCCCCTCTGTGTGACTGCCCTCCTCAGGCTGAAGCTGGGCTGCTTTGCATTGCAAATGTCCTTGCCAGGAGACTGCCTTCCTCTGTGAAAGAAGCCCTCTAGTTTGGTTTTGTGTCTCTGGCCGTCCTGGTGGGTCCAGCTTCCCAGCTTCTGCTGAATGAGATCTGAGTTCTCAGTCTACCCTTTGCAGATTGAGCTCCCTGGGGTCACACAGTTCTGGCCTGCCTGCTGAGGTCCTTGGAGTCCAACTAACTGATGGGGAAGGGGAGTCAAGTTCTGGCTCTTTCTGGGTTCCTGCCTCTCAACTGCACAGTGGACCATACAGGTTTCCCCATCAGCGTTATGGAGAAAAGTTGAATAGATAGGCCCACAACGCAGCACATGGCCCAGGATCTGGGATACTCTACTCCTTACCTAGTCTGTCCTTTGCTCCTTAGGTTTTATGGGCCTCGTTAGCTAGAGATGCCTCACTATTCTGAGATCTCAGAGGTGTATTTTACTGATTGGGATAATGAGCCTCAGAAAGAGGAAGTAAATGGTTGCCAGGGACCTTGCCTGAGTCAGTTGTCAACCAAACTTGGCCTGTTTGGAGACCTGTTGGGTGAATCTGCTGGGAGAAGAGAAGCTATGTGGCCTGATTCGGATTCTGGAATCTGTGTGCATAGAGTGAGGTGCCTGTTCTGTGCACTGGGCCTCCTGTTCTGCCAGGAGCTGCTTATCTGAGGAATTTGGACAAGGGGTGCCCTTTGTGGTGGGGGTGGCTGCAATCTGCTGCCTGTCAAGCCTGTAATCCCTATAGCTACCCTGCCCAAAGGCACAGTGTCAGAGGGTTGTGCTCAGAGATGGTCCTGGACTTAGCCACTTTTAGGCTTCGGGTGAATTAACCCAGTCTCCCTGATTGTCTGATTTCAAGAGCTAGTGATTGTTGGTGCTCTGTTTGCCATTTTGCCTCTTAACTCCTGGGGTGTGCCATGGGGCAGGAGTAGAGGTCAGGGTCTGGGGGGCATTTTTACAGACGTGAAAATAGAGACTCAGAGAGAGGGGCTTTAACTGCTACCTTGTGCCTCTGAGCCTCAGTTTCCTCTTTTGTAAAATGGTGTGAGGGGGATGGAGAGTGTACCATGTCTGGCCAGGGAAGTTGCTACAGCAGTTACTATTACTGTATTGTAGCAGGCCCCAGCTCCCCCAACCCAGGTCATTGGCAGGGCGATGCAGGGAACACGGGATGATGTCCCTTAATCAGCGGAGGCCTCTCTGTGAGCTGGGGTTGGGCACAGTACCAAGGAATTTGTACCAAGCCCAGGGTGCAGTTTCACCTGTGTGCCTAGACCCTTAGCTAGCCACCGTGACCCCACCTGTCAGCTTTTCCTTTGCCCCAACTTGCCCACACATCCTGGAAAATCTGGAAAGTTCCAGGACTTAGCACACATGCTCTGGATTTCACCTCTGTTTCCCCTTCTTCCTCCTGGCAAGAGGCCACAGATTCTCTGAGCCCCACTGAACCTAGGCGGTCTTTCCTGGTTCCCATCCTGGATAAAGCCTGCGGGGCAGGGGGGTAGGGTGTTTGCTAAAGAGGAAGAGCTGGCATTGAGGCCCAAAGCTGAGCACTCAGATGCTGGGCTCCAGGGTACTGCAGTTATGGCTGCAGAGAGCAGTGATTTTGGAATTTGAGTCACTCTGAAGTGGCTTTAGCTTCTGTGAGCTTTTACCCAGGTGGTGGGGGCTCCTAGGTTTCTATTCCCTCTGCTCACATCCCTTCCACATTGATCCTGCAGCCTGGGCCACCCCTCCACCACTATGACCCTATTGTTTATAAGCTGGGGTAGGGACTGAGGTGATTGGACCTGCTTAGATCCTGGGCCTAGATGTGTCAACACATCTTCCCAACCCCAGGGACCTCTGAATTGCTTGATGTGCTGCTGGCAGCATGGGTGGTGTCAGATTGACAACAGCCCTAGGCCCCACCCCTGCAACGCCTGCCTTCCTGTGTGGTGTTTTCCAGTGTGTTGAATGCCATGGCAACAGCTGGTACTCAGCTCTGTCTGACCCAGTTGGAACAGGTGGAACAGGTGACTCCTGAGGTTGTTCCTTAGCCTCATCTTCCAACACTGCCTTAGGAGCAGCAGTTCACACAGCAACCAGGCTGTTAGTACCCAGACTGTCAGGCATAGTGCTGAGTGTTTAGCGCAGGGTATCCCCATTAATCTTCCAAGCCTTCTGGAGAGACACTGAGGCCAGAGAGAGAAAATCACGTGCTGGAGGTTACCAGATTGTAAATGGCAGTGGGGAAACAATTTTTTTTTTCTCATAGTGGCTTCAGTTGTGAACTTACTGAGCTACTCAAATACCCGACCATATGCCCTACTTGTAGGTGAGGACTCTGAGGTCAGAAGAGATGAAGTGTCTCTGGAGTAGAGACAGACCTTGATCACAGCAGTTCCAGTTCAAAGCCTTGCCTTGCCTTGTTGGCATAAGTGAGAAGCAACTGGAGACCCATGTGACATTTCAGACCCTACAAAGGCTTCTTTCAGTGGGCTGGGTGGTACGGCAGAATCTGGAGCTGCATAGTTTAGAGGCACTGAACTGGGTTTTGTGAAACTCAAGGTAAATACAGAACCCCCAAGACTATAAGGTGAGGAAGGGACTAAAATAATCACTGTATTTGTGGTCAGGCTTAGGCAGTCACTGGGGCACAGTGGGCATTTGCCATGTGTCCTTGCCTGGGGCCAAGTGTACCTGGCAGGGCTTTTTGGTTTGGAGGGTATCCAGGAGCATACAGAGGTCCCATCCAAGTGTGGTGAGTCTGGAAGACCCTAATGTGTCCAAGTGGTCTTCAGGTCAGAAGCATCCCAAACCTCCCAGGGGCCCTGCTCCTTGATAGCATTGGTCCTTTGCTTGCCACATGCATGGTGGCTGTGTCAGGGGAGAGGAGTACAAGGGAACATTGACTTACCTTACAGGATGGAGAAGAGAGAGGAGAGATACTGTCCTCTTAGCCAATGGATGGGGAAGCCACACTCTGGGGCAGAACAGTGACTTGCCAGGGCTACTTCATAGGAGGAATAATTGACCCAGTTGGACAGACTGTAATAGTCTAGCTCTTACCTCTGTCCCTTGTGCTTCAACCCACTAAGAAAGTGGGCTGGCCAGGAGGAGAAGAAAGATCCCTCCTGCAAGGCTACCACCTGCTCTGCTTGAGTGCCAGGCTGTCTGAGAAGCTGACTGTGACGTGAAGAGCCCCCCTCACCCTCCCATCCTTGTCCTTTCTTCTTGGCCAGCTTTGAGTCCTCAGTGGGCCTTCAGTGGAGTTTTATTTTTGTGAATAGAGCCTGGCTGCTTACCACACAGGCACTGCCTGCCTTCTATGGGCACAGCCGTGTGCCCACCATGTAGGAGTACTCAAAGGAGCCTTTGGGGTTCCTTGAGCATGAAGGAAGTCCTTGAAAGAGTTAGCTCTATATCCACAGGCCTTGTACCCAGGCCCAGACCCTAGCTCTGGGGTAGGCAGACAGGCTTCATCATTCCTTACCTAAGCCACACATTTGGCCAGGGTTCCATCTCTGTCTCTCACCCTTCCTCATTGAAAAAAAGCTGTAGAATGCCACTGGGTTCACAGCCATGCAAGGCATACTTTGGGATAGCTCGGTATGGGGCTCTGAGAAAGCATAGTGGAGGTAGATACCCACACTGAGGGTTCTCCAGCAGTATGATGATATAGGAGAACCCCTAAATTGGGTAAGGTATTTATTGTCCTGCTTAGAATAGGGACACTGTGAGCGGAACAGATGGGAAAGGTAGACATGGGTCTCTTCATCCTCCCTTTTGACTGGCTTCCAGAGGTGAGTAGGACTAGGTAGTCTGTTCCTCGCAGCTCCCAGTTAGATGGTGGCAGTATGCCTAGTAGGCCAAGCTAATCTGGGGCAAGTCCTTTTGGACCCCAGTGGACCCTGGCAGGCCAACTGGGGAAATGTTTTTGTTCAGACTCTGTCATCTTTGTTCTCTCTCAAGTCTTCTCACCCCTGCCCCTAGTTCACTGTCTCATGGTAAGCCACCATCACCATAGGGAGGGAGTCTTAGAAGCTGAGAGGGCTTGAGCTGAAGATGGGGAAGAGCCTGTGGAGAAGCCCGGCTGGAAGGTCTGGGCAAGGTGGGCTTGGGGTGTGGGAAGAGTTGAGGGGCTGGAGCAAACAAAGATGGAAGGCGGTTTACTGGAGCTGTTTCTGGTCTCGGGAGCCGTACAGGGAGCAGGGGAACAGTGTGACATCATTACCAGTTAAGATGATGTCTCTTGGGTGCTGGGAAGAGACTACAGGCAGTGTTGGCCTAGTCTGGCAGAGTGGTGAGGGTTGCAGGCAAAATGGGCAGGAAGGTTCCCTGTCCTAAAGGCATGGCACCATGCTTTGAAGGTGCATACTGCTCAAAGGTGCCTTGGAAACTATTGCTCAGGTAAAAGTCAAGATTTACAGTTTCCTTTAAATGGGAAATCAGACAACAGTGCTGCAAGGTAGCAGTCAACACAGGGGCCTTGTAACTGCCTCCTCACCTGGGTTCTGAGGGCTCTTCCTCCCCCACAGCACACTCCTAGATCCCTGACATGTTCTGAGTGTCTCTTATTGTCAGTTTGGCTCCTGAGGCCCTGTGGATCGTCTTTCTTGTGCAAGCATGGGGTGGGGTTGGTGGGGAGGAGTGGACCTATGGTAAGAAACCCCTCTGGCAGAGAAAGGGAAGGAGTGGGCCTTAGAGGTTGGCCGGGCAGCAAGGCCCAGGTCACCCAGCTCTCTCTGAAGTAAGATCATACTGCTAGTAGCCTTGGTAAGAAGCTCCCCAGTCTGTTTCAAGCCTTAGTAGCTGCTTCTTGGAGCTGGCCTTTGCTGCCAGCTGGCTACACTGTTGGCATGTGCCACCTTGGCATGCCTTAGCCTGCTTGGCAGCTTGGTAGTAGCCTTGACCCTAGGAGCCAACGCTGCTCCTGAGGCCTGCCTGCTCTTTGCTTGGAGCTCCTGCTTAGCTGGGGCTTCTTGGCAACAATAACACTGCCTGCCTGTAGGCCCTGCTTACCTGGGAGTGGCTAGGAGGCCCTGAGTGACTTTGAGCTCTCTGCTTTGTCAGAACCTGGAAACTCTGACTTGCTTTCAAGGGGCCCTGCCTGTGCATCCAGGTGCCAGCTAGTACGTCTGCCTCCAGGTCTCAGGAACTTAGGGATTTGGTATGTGGAGTAAGGGAGCCAAGGACAAGTGTGATTGAGGGACAGACCTGGAGTTAAGGTGGGATGGAAGGGCATATATATAGCTCCTCCTTATCTCCTTCTCCTGGCGAGTGCATTGGATTATGGGGCATTAGACTTGTTCCTGGGTCCTAGAGGTGCTCTGGGCCTGCTAGCTCCCTAAAGGTCAGACTACATTTTTGTAGGCTTGATGCTGCCCGACTTGTACCTAGCCTAAGTATCATCAGAGGGTTGTAGTTACAAACTTGTGGCCTTTTTGCTTTGAGACTCTTGGTACCTATGGCTTAGAAGAGCTCTTGAATATAGACCTGAAACTGCTTTTTACCCCATTCTGCTCAACTGTTAACTTGCAGTAAGCAGCCCTCAGCTCTTGGCCACCTTGTCTCAGGCTGTGTGGAAGGAGTACTGCTGATAGGGGCTGACTCTCTACTGGTTAGGTTTCTCCTTTGCCTCCTCCACCTCCGGACCCCAGCCTGCTATTCACTGCCTGTGGCTTCAACCTATGACCTTAAACCCTAGCCTCTTCCAGGAGTACCCCTTGAAGCAGGGCTGCTGTGGCTGGAGAGAATGTAGTAATAGTGCTTGCTGGAATGCCAGCCTGGCTTCTGGTCCATAGTGGGAACACTAGGTTATATTCTGTCCTGCTCCCTCTTGGCCAAGTGGTATGCATCTTAGTAGCTGGTACTCCCCTGAGGGTCCGGACCCCTGTGGTGCTGCCAAGAGAGGATACCTATTGCTCAGGCTTGCTCCTTTGTCTTCAGCAGTGGTGAGAGCCAGTAGGGAATACCCTAGTGTCTGAGCTCAGGGCCTAGTGGGGTCCATATACTTTCTTTTCCCTTTGACTTAGCCTTGCTCTGCTGAAACACTGCCCAGGGACCCTTGCAGACAAGCAGACAGCCCCCTACAGAGGTGCAGGATACTGGCTGTAAACCTGGTAGGGTGGGATAGAGACAACACAAGGTCTTTTCAGTGGCCGACATCTTGCCCCTTGTTTTTCTGGCTACTCTGCTCTTTCTCAACCCTCCTACCCTGCTCTTCCATGTGAAACTACTGCTCAGTCCAATGGCCACTTCTGGGGGGGTCTCCCCCTGGCCTGTTGGCCTTGTTACCTGCTGTCACCCCCTCATTTCAAGCTATTACAGTCCCTATTCATTGTGTCTAGCTCCAGTCCTTCCCCAGACTATGGCCCTTCAAAGCCAGAAAAGCCTCCATTGCATCTTAGTCCTTGGGCCTCTTGCTATGTATTGTTGGCAGTGTCCCAGGCTGGGACTTCTCTCTCCTGGCTCTGAACCAGTGTGGTTGTTGGTGTTGACTATGTGGTGGCTACTGCCAGCTGCTAAGCCCAAGCCTACCCCCCACCCGGTGCCTGAAGTATCAGTCTGTGCCAGGAGGAACCCTTACCCGTATACTGGACAGCTGGCTTAGAGACTGCAATTGAGATGAAGCCAAGGGCCCACTGGCTGAGTTGAGTGTACCCCTCGTAGAGGATATTGATTGTGCAGGTTTGGGAGGAAGAGAATGAGCTCAGCACTGCCATTGGATCCTGCAGTTGCTGAATTGCTCTGCTTATGGCCAAGGGCTTTATCCCTGCAGACTGTTTTCTCTTCCAGAGGGCACTCACTTGAGGGCAGGAGAACTGCTCAAGATCAAGGATTACGATTACCTGATCAGCACATGACCAGGCCCTGGCAGCTGCCACCAACTAAACCTGCCAAGAGAGGAAGTGCACAACCTGCTATCAGGAGGACAGAGGCTGGGTCCCTGTTCACATTGAAGTACCCTCTTCACCCACCACTTCCTGTCTGCAGTGCCTGTGGCTTGTATTTCACTGGGTTATTCCATGACAGTTTCCTGGTCACCGTATGTGTCTGGGAATCCCACTCCTGTAGCACATGAATTCAGTCAGTGCTTCCTCAGCAGCCCTTGGGGAAGTGATGTGGATTTGGGGTGGGTAGGGTTAGAGGTTGGCTGTGGGAGAAGAGTAGCTGAGCAGGAAAGAGTCAGTGGTTTAGAAAGGGGTTAGAGAAGGGAGGTTCCTGGGGATGGACTTGACAGTATGTTGAAGAAGCTGGGGTTGGTTTGACTCAGTCAGACTTGCATTTATTTGTTTGTTTGTTTGTTTGTTTTTTGAGACAGAGTTTCTCCGTGTAGCAGCTCTGGCTGTCCTGGAACTGCCTTTGTAGACCAGGCTGGCCTCGAACTCACAGAGATCCACCTGCCTTTGCCTCTTGAGTGCTGGGATTAAAGACATGCACCACCACACCTGGCTTAGACTTGTATTTGATTTATTTCTTAGTTCATTACTGTTTTTATGTATATGGATGTTTTGTCTTCATGTAAGTCTGTACACCATGTGTGTGCAGTGCCCATGGAAGCCAAAGGAAGGTGTTAGATCCCCTGAAACTGTAGTTAACAGATTGTTGTCAGTCTCCATGTGGGTGCTGGAAATTGACCCCTCATCCTCTGGAAAAACACCCCATGCTTTTAACTGCTGAGCCATCTCTCTAGTCCGTAGTCTTGCACTTTAGAACTACCAAAGGTATCAGTGGGATAGACAGCTTAGGGCTGCCAGTTGTGTTAAGCCAAGAAGGGTATCTTCCCAGCTATTGTCATGAAGAAGTTCAAAGCTGGAGCCATCCTCTACAGCAGCCAAGGTGAATAGGTACCACAGACAAAAGGTCCAAGAGAAGGGTCCATGATGATACTTACATAGGGTTCAAAAACGATCTGGTTCAGAAAAGATGGGGTTGTGTTTGTTGGAGTTGGGGCCATATCTGGAAGGGGCTTTTAGGCCTGCAGAATTCTGCTTAGGCTTAGTTACACAAGTATGTTCTCTCTGAAGACTTGTGAGCTACACATCTCTATTGCAGAAACAAGCCTTGAGATGCCCATACCTCTGGGCTCTAGGTGGGCACCAAAGCTTTCAAGACAAACACAAGGGTGCCTGGAAGTCTGAAGTTGATCTTTGGGGTTTTTCCTGGGTCTTTCTGGCAAGCAAGTCTGAACCATTCCAACCCGATGAGCATCGCTCTTGTTTACAGGGCCGTGGTTCATTTTGGCAACTGCAGGCAGTCTTCTTGGGCTGGGGATTTTCCTTCTCCCACTTACAACCAAGTCCAGCAGAGCAGGACTTCCAGGTTCTGGAGTTCAGCAGAAGGCTTGGTGGGCTCCTGAGGTTACCGCCAGACCACTGGGTATCTGGACTTTGCCTGTGATGGGTAAATGAACTCATCCATGGTACCTGGATGCCATGGTGAACCTGTTACTACCTGTAATAGCTTCTGGCTCAGGGCACATGCTCAGTAAAGGCTGCCATGGCTAGTTTCAATTCAGAGCAGTAGTTGGAGGGGACCTGGGGCTGGAAGCATGGAAGGAAAGGTTCATATTTCTTCCTTTCTCCCTCCATTTGTTGCTCTTCTCTCTTTCCAAGGTTCAACTGTTGAAACAAGTGTCATTAGAGCTGGGCCACTGCCCTGGCCATGATACTTGTGCTCTCCGCCTGTGGCCCTTAGGCCCCTCAGCAGGAAGAGACCATTAGACATATCCATCTCAGAGAAATGCAGAGCATAGAGGGGATGGGGTTTTGCTACTAAAGCTTACATCAACCCCAAACCCTCACCTTTTGTTGTTGGCTTTGAGGCAGGGTCTCACTATGAAGCCCTGGCTGGCCTAGAACTCACTATATAGATGAGGCTGGCTTGGATCTCACAAGAGATCTGCCTGCCTCTGTCTCTCGAGTGCTGGGATAAATGGTGTGCATCATCTTTGGGATGAACTTGACTCATGTGCCCCACTGTGTCTCAAAAGACATACCCTCTTAGGGCTTTGTGTTTGCCAACAGGATAACGGAGCAATTGGACCTGGTTGTGATGGCCAGGTGAAATGGCCGTGCCCATTATAGGTATAGGTAAGACAGACTTTTTATCTGGGCAGCAGTCTGATGGACTGCTTGGGGCTTTGGGTTGTAGAAGGCATCCTCTGTAGCAGCCATTATCACAGACAAGGACCCATCACATGACACCATTGAGCAAAAAAGGCAAGATCCTCGATGGCACTTGAGTAGAGTTCAAAGGCATTCTGGTTCAGGAAGGGTAAGGTTATCCTTGTTGTGTGAGGCCTGTGTCTAGAAGGGACCCACTCACCCTGACCCCTAGTAAGTGCTCAATAAGATGAGTGAAGTTAATGACAGCAGTAATGGTTGGCCCAGGGTTGGTCTTTGCGTCTGCAGAGAGAGTCTCAGGTGTTCACTGAAGAGGTGGAACCCTGTGAGTCAGGGCCTCATGGTCCTGTCTGACCCTGAGCCCTCTGTCCTGTGGTTGGAATCTTGGGTAGCTGCTGAGGACAGCTGGAAAAACAGGTCTGAGTCAGTGGCAGGCTGTGAAGAAAGGTGACTCTGGCTAAATGACTACTGATTATCTTGTCACCTCAGAAGTTCAGAGAGCCATGGGGGATCCTTTGTGCAGCAGGAACACCTGGGTAGCAGATGCAGTACTGATGGTCCCTAAGCCCACAGACTCTGGAGAGCAAGGTGCAGTCACGTCTGGGAAGCTCCTACCTAGAAGGAGATGAGAAGACAGTGTGCTCTATGGAAATAGAGCACAAAGATCTCTCGTTCAGTTGTCAGATTGCCAGCACCATTGAGGACAGGAGACAACAGTGAGTGAGTGTACAGAGAGAGGCCTTGTCTCTGGGAGCTCGGCTGGGAGACAGAGGCCTTGCTTGATTTCTGCTACGTGGATAGACCCAGTCCTATGTGCACAGGAGGTACCCTCAGGATGAGCCTGGGTAAAGGTGTCCCCATGACTGGTGTCCAGTCATTTCAGGAATCAGGCCTCAGGGACAAGAATCCCTCCTTCCTCTCCCTCCTTCCTCTCCGGGTGAATCAAACACCACCCAGGCCTGAGTCAGCCAGGAACCAGTCACACATTCCTGGCCACCTGCCATACCTCTGGACATCACAGCTGGGTTTCAGGCCTGGGAAATGGCCAGATCCAGGGTCTAGGGCAAGGAAGGAGGCTGGCAGTGGGTTTTACATGCTCCCAGACCACCTGCCTCTGAGATCCCTCTCTGCAGGTACTTTTCAAGGGATAGGCCGTGGCCTCCAATCAGCAGAGGTGCTGACTATGTTTAGGCCAGCTGGTAGCAACTCCATGAGAAAGGATGAGAAGGTGGCTGAGACTCGAAAAGCTCTGGTGTTCATTGGGTGGCAGAGGCTTGCTTGGACCCGTCTTTGCCTCCCCAAGACTCTCAAGTGAGCCTGCTGGAAATAAGAAAGGACACTCTGCAGCTCTGTGTGTGCTGATAGTCTGGGTTTTAGGAGAGGAAGTTGTTATCACATCTCAGTGAACCATCCACTGTGTCTTCTTGCTTTGAATTCCTAGGGCCTCTAGTTTATGGCCCTTAATGTGAAAATGTTGTGTTGGGGCCCAGAGTCAAAGACAGCCACAGGTTCAGATCTCAAACCTCCAATCAGTAGACATTAGGCAGGTGAATTCTTGGGCCTTGGGTTCCTAGCCTGTGACATGGGGCTGATGGACTGTGAATTCTGTGACCATCTCTCCCTTGGAATGAGCCCAGTTCTCTTTCCTTCTGTGTATCACTGTAGTGGGTAGCCATCCCAGCCTTGGCCTGGAAGTTCCAACCCCATTGAGGCTTCGCTAATGGTCACTCCCACAAGGCGGGGCTGAGGGAGGAAGCTGAAGACCCAGGATTGAGAGGAGAGGCTTCTCTTGGTTCCAGGACCCTGGACGCTGGAGATAGAGCGAGCAGGGTTCTCCAGAGAACCCTGCTGGACTGCGCCATACCTTTGCCAGACCCTGCAACCTATCCCTTCATTTGTAAGTTACCCCACAAAATAAACCTCCCTTTTAACTACGTGGAGTGGCCTTAATAATTTCACCAATATAATACTCGTGGTAAGGGATGAGGCCACAGGGACTCGGGTTCTGGCATGACAGGTAGTCATACTGTTACTGAGACCCAAGAATGGTTCTCCTATGTTGGCAGATTTCCCAGGGATCCTGCAGGGTTGGGGCTTGGAGTATGGGTACCCCTCCATTCCTGTAAGACCTGCCTCAAGTTCCTGGACTCCTGAGAATCAGTGTCCTGATCTATGAAGTGGAAATAGGGCGTCAGCATGTGAAAAGAGCTTGTACTTGGCCTACAGGAGGACATCCAGGAACAAGAGCCAAGAGGGTAGGGTACCTTTGCTTAGTGCATGGGGCTGGACCTGCATTTGGTTTAAAGCCAGCCATTTACTATGGATCCCTTCACTAGGGCTTGAGGGTGGAGCCCAGTGGTAGAGGTCTTGCCTAGCATGCACACAGCTCTGGGTTTTGACCCTAGCACCAAAAAGAAAAAGAAAAAGAAAGGGGACTACTGGCACCATTTCAGAGTCCATTCATTCACAGGCATTTGCCTGGGTGGTAGGTAACATGAGCTGTCTGCACACCCTGGCTGTGGAGTGGAAGATAGAATGGGACAGCTACATGCCTGTGTCTGTAAACAAAGCATGCCAACACCTATCTTGGGCTTTTTGTAGGTCAGTCCCCAGGTTACGTGGCTGAAGAATAGCAGGATTCAAATCCAGGTGTGTCTAACCCTGATGCTCCTAACCCAGCAAGCACATTGTTGAAACCTCACCCCTTCTCTGTTGTGCAGTTTCTAAAACTGCAGTTTGCCCACATTGTGTTTAATGGGGTCCCTTGCCAATGTCAACCTGTACTCTCAGCCTTCTTGTCAACCCTTGAACCATTTTTAGGGTTCTTGCCAGCAGGGGAGCAGAAAAGGCAGCATGGGGCCCCGAGGGGCTTCTCTAAGCTCTCCAGTGTTGGGCATGAAGTGGCTTGGCTTCTAGGAACTTTCTCACAGGAGGAGACACTGGCCTGCTGAACTGTAGGGAACTGTTTTCCCTGCACGTGGCCCTGAACTCCTGGCAGGAGCCAGACACTGTTGGGCTGCCACGTTGGCCCTGGACTGATGCCTTGGCTGGTCCCTGGGGTGGGCCCCTCCCTAGGCAGCTGTGCTGTTCTCTTCGGGAAAGCGCTGGCAGATGTTGTTGATTTAAATTGTTTCCTCACTAGACTCTCACTCAGGCTGGGGCTGCCTCTCATCAGGCTAGAACATAAATTGCATCACTAGGACCACTCATTCCTTGAGGAACCATGCAAAGCCTGGGGGTTCACGCTGTTGCTGGGAAAGCCAGGGACGGGCAGGCTGAATAGCAGGAGATGGAACTTGCTCTGGTGCCTGTGGACTGAATCAGGACTAAGTCTCCCAGGACTCAGGAGCACAGCTAGAGCTGGGAGGTCCCTGGGGTCCTATCAAGTGCCTACCTCCCTGATCAGAGTTACCTGTAAGTTGAATGTAGAGTGGCTTCCACAGCCCCTAATGGTGTGTCTCAACCAGAGCTGATTTGGTTAAGTCTCAAGACAGCTTGTCACATCTGGAGTTGTTCAACTCTGATTGGCAGGGTGCAGCTAAATGTGGCACAGTGCCCAGGACAGCTTCTCACAGAGAAAATACTTGTCTTGCACAGCCTGTGGTCCTGCAGGCTAGTAGACACATATATGCTCACTTGTGTCTGGAAATGCCTGTCTTGCTGGGCTTCACACTCTGCTTTGCTCAGATTTGAGCTCTTGACTCTCTGCCAGTGCAGTGCCCCATACTGAGCATGCCAGTGGTGGTGAGTAAATGCACTGATGGGCATTTACGTGTGTTTGTGTGTGTGTGTGTGTGTGTGTGTGTGTGTGTGTGTGTCCGAGTGTCCATGTGCATGCGTGTGTGCATCATGTAAGTTGGGGGATAAACTCAGGTTGCTAGGATTATGCACCAAGCACCTTTTCCTGGTGAGCCTTTTAGCTGGCCCCTGGGAAAATGAAGTGTTGTAGGTGGCCCTAGGGTCACCCTGGAGCGCTCTCATGGGGACTAAGCTGCTGTAGTACTCCCTGGGTTCCCGTTTCCTTGTTTTCCGCTCCTGTGGCAACTGCCAGTCCTGCTTGCACTGTGGCACCAGCTCTGGGGAGAGAGCCCCTGGGCCCGGGGTTCCCAGCTCCTGTGGCAGTCAATCTCTAGTCACCTGTGTGGTGGAGGAGACCCAGGGCCACCAAAGCTCCGGGACCCTGTTGCACCTTGTCAGCAGTGATGCTGCTAGGTACAGTATTTGTTGCAGTGAGCTAATTCCTAGGAACTATGAAGCCAGACTCCTAATGGGGACATTGCATTTCTGTCAGAGAAATTGTTGGGAGTGGCTCACTTCAGCCTGACTCGCCACCTTCCCCAGAGAGGCAGTAGAGTGGCCTTTCCTCCATGGTGTCTGCTTATACCTTCCTCCTCTGGGGGCGGGAGGGAAGACCAAAATGGCATAGTGAATTGGGGAGCCTCGTGGCAGGCTTCTGCAGGGACACCTGCTGTTCTGTGACCATGGTCCACCTTCCCGGACCTGAGTTTTTTCACCTGTAGAACAGGAATGGTATTTCAACAGGCCTCAGGATTATTTATGGAAGAGTTCTTTCTGTCCTGTGTTTGAACCATTAATCCCACAGAATAAACTCAAGGCATGGGGGTTGGTTGTTTTTGTTTTGTTTTGTTTAATTGAAGTAGAGGGACCAGGGAGCACATAGAGTAGAGATCCCATTCTGCCAGCTCTGTCCTAGACTTTTAGGAAAGAGGCCATGGTCGCCATTAGTGTGGGACCCTGATGGTGGCCAGCCACGTTTCTTGGTCCCAAGACATAGCAAGGTAGATGCTAGGAAGATGTGGCCCTGCAGATACTAGGTTGATGGACTCCTTTACATCCCACTGAGCAGAGACAAAGGAGTCACCCCAACAGCCCCATGCAGTGGGCCTGCCACCTGCTCCCTTTCAGGCTTTCCTTTGTTATTCCTATTGCTGGAGACTTCCTTTTCTTTCGGCTTTGAAACCCCGACTCTGATGTCACTGCCTCTAGACGGCTGCCCTACTCTGTACTGGGCTCTTGTAGCCCTTCAGAGGTACTGGCAGCTGCCAGTTGTTCCTTGTGTAATGTTCACACTCCTCCCAGCACCCTTCAAAAGGTGCATTCCATGCCTACAGCCTGAGCTGATGCCTGCAGTCACTCTCCATGGACACCTCAGAGAGGACTGCTTGACAGTCGATAGGGTCCAAGGTTCTTGCTGACCCACTGTTTAGCTGCCTGGGGTAGGCCCAGGCAGTCAGGGAGTCAGATTGGGAGATTCCTAGAGCCAGGAGAGATCCGGGAAGTCCAAAGCTTCTGAGACCACTGTTTTGTGGGGCGCTTACTCTATTTTAGGACAGTTCAAAAATAACTACATGGTGGCCACAGAGGCCACAGTGGCTAAAGGGCTCACCCTATCTCACTGGGATTTGCACGTCTAATTGTATATCTTAAAGCTAAAAGCAAAACCTGTCTCATTAATTACCTGTCCCTGGCAGTGGTAGCAGCAGCAGCAGCAGCAGCAGGGAGCAGGGATGCCCGCCCTGAAACCCCAAGCTGGAAGAGCTGACCTCAGGTTGCCCACATTCACTCAGCATGTCCCCACTTGGCAGTGCCTTGGGAGTAAGGGTGGGCCCTGGCTTTGAATCAGATACTTGTGGCTCAAATCCCTTTGCTTGTTATAACCACTCATCCTAACTTAATTTCCCTTTCCTTTGAAGTTAAATTTTATTTATTTTTTTAAAAAATTTTTTGGCTTTTTGAGACAGGGTTTCTCTGTGTATCCTTGGCTGTCCTGGAACTAGCTCTGTAGACCAGGCTGACCTCGAACTCACAGAGACCCACCTGCTGGAATTAAAGGTGTGCACCGCCACCAACCTGCTTAAAGTTAAATTCTGATGAGAACTACTCTTAGACAAAAACAAGGCAGCCCCAGCAACCCTTACCTGTAGTTCTAATAGACCTGACCGAACTGTCCCCTTCTTTCTGGCCATTGCCAGTCTGAATAAGCCAGGTGTCCAGGGGGCTAGCAGTCCAGTGTTCGGGTCTTTTTTGGGCTGGGATAATCTCTGGGCCTTGGTTTTTGCCATTTTAGTTAGTTATCTGGACTGAGCATGCTAAAGTTTTGTGATTTTTACTCTGCTGTTGTCTGGCTGCATCCTGAGCCACATTATCAGGACAGGGAGTGGGATACACACTGTTTTGTTTACACCTTGTTTTTGGTTTTTTTGTTTGTTTGTTTGTTTGATTTTTTGAGATGGGTTTCTCTGTGTAACAGTCCTGGCTATCCTGGAACTCACTCTGTAGACTAGGCTGGCCTCGAACTCACTGAGATCCACCTGTCTCTGCTTCCCAAGTGCTGGGATTAAAGGTGCGCACCACCACTGCCCAGCCACTGTTTACATTTTAAGTATAACGTCTTTCACACTTTCCTGATTTCCATGGCTGGCCGGCCCACTGTGCTCCTGATGAATGGGGATATATATATATATATATATATATATGGCTCTGCTGTGCATGGGCCTGTGGTGCCCTGGCAGGCCCAGTCTCTGCCTTCCTAGCACCTCCCAGCTCATTGAGGTTGCAGATAGTATAAGATGGTGCTCAGTCTTGGCATCCTTGATACTCTGGGTCTCCCAGTGTTAGAGGGGCTTCTACTGTTCCTAAAGTGCTTTTTCTGCCTCCAATGATGCTATATACTTACTCCAAGACTCAGAGGAGTTAGTTCCCTTTACCCAGGCAGGCATTGTGAAAATTTACAACCAATGTTAACGAGTTTAATGAATAAATAAGGAGCTGGAGATTTAACTCATTGGTGGAGTGCTTGGCCCTCACATGTGCAAGGCCTTAGGTTCAATCCCTAGTACCACCAAAAATGAAAGAAAAAAGGAAGGGAAGGAGGCTTAGAGTATCAGTGGTAGTGTCTAGTGTTCATGAGGTCCTGCATTCCATCCCCAGAGGGAGAAAAGACACGGTATCTCTTCCCGGCCCATCCTCACCTGTAGTTACCAGACACTCAAGTGCCCAGTGGTGGCCCTCATTTGCCATATGATGTCATGGGCATCTCTGATTTTTCTGTGCACACCATCTCGCATGTGTCCTGTTGAAACCAAAGGAAATGATGTATTGTAGAAGCCTTTCTGGTCTGGCTTTTCCTGCTGTCCTGCAAGGCCACCTTCCTTTCCTTCCCTTCTTTCTTTTGTTTTTTTGAGACAGGATCTCATTATGCACCCCTGGCTGGCCTCAACTCAGAGATCCATCTGTTGCTGCCTCATGAGTGCTGGAATTAAGTGTGAGCCACCAAGCCCTGCCCCCCCCCCCCCACCCACACACACAGCGTTTCTCTGTGTAGACCAGGCTGGCCTTGAACTCAGAGCTCGGATTGCCTGCCCCTGCCACTGCCTCCCAGGCCCAACTTCCCTTCCCTCGCTGCCAGTTTCTGACTTGGTGTCACCGAGCTGTCTCTCACCTTGGAGTTGTTTCTGTTTTGCCTCACTTGGCCTTGGCTACTACTCACTCTGCCTTAGCACCCCAGGTGGTCAGCCTCTTTGTAATTTGGGGAGACTCTTCTCTCTACCTGTTTTGGAGCCCGCCACTCTGCCCTTCTTTGCTCCTCAGCACACACATTGGCCATATTCCTACCTCAGGGTCTTTGTTGTCAGTACTTAGCCTGTGGCTTCATCCTGCAAGTGTCTGTGTGGCTCACTCACTTCTTGAGTGCTTTGGTTTGATGTTCCTTTCTAGTTAAGACCTCCCTTGGCCACCTTTCCTCATGGCTCTGTCTTCCTTTTTAACATGCATTGCCTGCATTTTCTGAGTCTTTGACCCACTGCCCAAGTAGTAGCCCCTCAAAAGCAGAAATTTCTGTCTGCTTTGTGAACTGCTCATCCAGGATATTTAGAAATGCACATTGTGGGTGCTTTAGTTAGTGGGTCTGAAGTGATTCCAGTCTGATAGTTCCTAAACCCAGCCTGGCCAGCTCCTGCCCAGGACTCCTGGCTACCCTTTTGACATCCTCAGTCCTAACTCTGGGCCTGAGTTCTTTTCTATCTCATCCCTGCTCTGCCTAGAACCTCCTCCTTGTTCTTCCATTGAGAGTGCATCTCTAGAACTTGGGTGAGCTATGCAGCATATCTCCCTCCCTCCCTCTCTCCCTCTGTCCCCCTCTCTCTCCCTCCCTCCATCCCTCCCTCTCTCCCTCTCTCTCTTGAGACAGAGTTTCTCTATATAGTTTTGGTGCCTGTCCTGGATGCTCTGTAGCCCAGGCTGGCCTTGAACTCACAGAGATCTGCCTGGCTCTGCCTCCCGAGTGCTGGAATCACAGGCGTGCGCTACCACCGCCCAGCATCAGCATTTCTGAACTTCATCTTCCTGTGAAAAGTGGACAGGGAAACAGCCACCTCTGTGGTGAAGAATTGTGGGATGGGGTTAGGGCAGGTACTCAAGAAGTGACCACTACCGTGGTGTTTATTACACCTGGCAAGGCTGCTTGCTGCTGCTTTTCCCCCAGAGGTGGTGATGTACACTGATTGTTCAGAATCCCTATGGAAACAGGAGGGTGGCCCAGGACTGATCCCATAAGCCCCGCCCTGCTCACCTTCCTGCAGAAGGAGGGAACAAGCCTGTCACCTGAGCCTGGGAGGCCTTCACATGATTTGTTCTGGCCTGGCCTGGCCTGTCAGGGCTGACAGGAACTACAATTTGAGCCTCAGGCTTCCTGGCTGGTATTCCCATGACAATCTCAAAGGAGGGGCGGGCAGTTTGCTGTCAGCCTTTGTTCCCAGGCTCTAATCTAATTCCTCTGGGTGTTTCAAGTGTCCCATCCTTCCTGCTTCTGCTGGTCTCCAGCAGCTGCTCTTAGGTGGGGTGGAGGTGGGGCCTGGGGATCCACACAGAGAGCTACCCAGTTCTGACCCCTTAAAGCTCAGGCCTCAGTTGCTCAAGAGTGACTCTTCTCTACCTTCCTACTCACTGCCTGTGTGTGTACTCTCTACTTCCATCTTAGCCACATCTATGTGGCCAAGGCAGCCATGAGTAGATTCAGACACCTGCCCGTGCCCCTCACTGCTGTTCACTGTCTCCCCGCTGGCTGACCTTCTTGGTGTGTCTGTTTACCAAGTATATTCTCACACAGGGCCTTTAGACTGCCGTTTGTTCACCTTACTTCTCTCCACTCCAAGCTTTACTGAGATACCACTGCTGGAAGATGCATCTCTAGACACCGCCCTAAAGAGGCAGCTCTGCCTGCTTGTTCTTCCCAGCTCTTGCCTTCCCAGCCCCTTTCCGTCTTTCTGTTGATCAGATTGGCTGTGCGTTTTGTTTCTGTTCTACTGACAAGGAATTTACATATCACATAATTCATCTACCTGCGGTGTAGGTTCAGTGTTTGTTTGTTTTGGTGCTAAGTATGGAACCCAGGCTTTGCACATGACCAGCAAGCGCTGTTCCCACAGCCAGGAGTTTTTCACATCCACAAGCTGTGCTCTCTCTGCAGACCACTTTCATTACTTCACCAGGAAACCTCACACGTCTTAGCTGTCACTCTTCATTTCCCCAACTCCTGTCCCCTGGCAGCCACCAGTCTACTTTCTGTCGCTGTGGATTTGCCTGTTCTGGGCATTTCCTACAAATAAAGTCTACACTAGGCTCTCCTGTGTGCCTGGCTTTGACTTAGCAATAAAGTGTTCAAGGTTAGTAGCACTGTGTAAGTGCCTCCTTGCAAAGGACAACTGACCTCATGAGCAGACCACAGATATTTTACCCACTTATCATTGGTGGGTGTTTGGGATGCTTTTGCTTTTTAACTATTCCGAATAGTGCTGCTTGGCACATTTATATGCAGGTTTTGGTGTGGATGTAGATTCTGTTTCTGTTGGGTGTGGACCCGGGAGTAGAATTACTAGATCACATGGTAATGTGGAATGGCTGGCCTCGAAAGCTCACAGGGCTTCAGCTGCCAGGTTTTCCTGCTTTTTGTGCCCCTGAGCCAATGTGGCAGCCTAGGGCTCTCTGAAGCTGGACAGCCTGGATTTCAGCCTGCTTTGTGAGTTCTGGTCTTGCAATCTTGCTGGAGCCCCAGTGTGACCAACTATAAAAAAGGGTGGCATAGATCCACAACTACCCAGGTTGCCATGAAAAGCAGGAGATGTCTGACTGCAGCCCTCACTGACCCTCACTTCAAAGCCGAAATCTGGCACCCATGTTTCTTGGGTCACTCAGGGTGTGGGAAGGTCACTTCTCAGCTGTATGTCCATCCAGTTAGGTGGGATGCACTGAATGGAGATACTGTTACACACTGCCTCCTTCCCATGGTTGCCCCTTCGTGAGCACCAGGGTTTGGGCAGGGACTGTAGTGATGCCACAGCTCAGCTCTCCAGGCTGTGCATTTCTGCCACCCCAGATCTTGCTGAGCTCCCACAGCAATTGGCTGACGTGTAGATAGGCTGCCCCCAGAGTTCCCATCAAACACCAGCCACCTCATTTAGAAGTGCTGGGTTGTTTACTGTAGTCACATTCCAGGGCTGGAAGGCTAGAACCCCACCTGATATCTCAGAACCTCTTGTTTCTTTGTAGACAGTGGCTGGCAGGCTTTCTTCGGCACTCTGGGCAGGCTGTGGTGGCTGCCTGTCCAGTCAGCTTTGCAATTCTTTGCCGTGCACCTGGGGAGCAGCATACGGCACGAGCTGTTGTGGTTATTGTCGTTAGAGGGGTCTAGCCGAACCTAGCTGTGGGCCCCACAGACTGGCAGGAGATCTTGGGCCTAACCTTGATCTCTTTCTGTAAAGTGGAGTTGAGAGTTCCTCCTGGGAAGACTGAAGTAAGGGTCACATCAGGTGGCAGCAGGAACCGGTCAGGGGCTGATAAAGGGAGTGTAGGAACAGCCAAGGTCAAGGTGCTGGGAGGAGGAGAGGCTCAGCACATCAGTGGGCCCCTGAAAGGCTAGCTGCCCCAGCCTTTTTGATTCTTTTTCTTCCCTTTTTTTTTTTTTTTTTTTTTTTTTTGGTGAGGGGAGGGCTGGAGATAAGGTTTCTCTGTGTAGCCCTGGCTGTCTTGGAACTCACTCTGTAGACCAGGTTGGCCTCAAACTCATAAGGCAAGCGCACCACCACTGCCCGGCTGATTCTTCATTTTTCATTTCATGATTTTTGTGTGTTTACCATCATACTGTCGTAGGCTTATGAAAACACTCTGGCGGGGGCCCTTCTCCTGTTCCTGATGGGACCGGAGTGGGGGTTGGTGTTCCACACTAACCTCATTGCCCTGTCTCTGCAGGGAGGAGGTGCAGGAGAATTGTGTACGATGGCAAAAGAAGTTTAGCTTCGTGTGTAAGATGAGTGCCAGCCCGGCCACAGGCCTGCTGGACCCCTGCATCTTTCGGGTGTCAGTGCGCAAGGTGAGGTGGGTTCATGCGACTACGCCTAGGTGGGGCTGTGAGCTCAGAGCTGAGGGTGGGTGTGGGACTGACCACCTGTGGTTTTAGGCCCCTTTCCTACCGTGTCCACTGAAAGGAGAAACCCCTTTTGTGTTCTGTTTTCATGGTGTTTTGGGGAGATCTCTGAGAGTTTCCTAGTCATGCCATATGTCTCTGTCTCTGCAGGAGCTGAAAGGCGGGAAGGCTTATTCCAAGGTAAGACGGCTTTGTTTCATACCACTCCCTTCCTTCTTCCTTCTCCTGGGACTTCACTAGTCGGGTTAGGGATTGGTTAAGAATTTATCAGAGATCACCCAGCCTCTGCTTCCCAATTGCTGGGGCTAAAGGGGTGTGCAGCCACACCCAGTTTCTATACTTGGAGTGTGTATGTGTGTATGGTGCTGGAGATTGAACCCAGGGCCTCATGCATGCTAGCCAGACTGCATACTCTACCACTGCTCCATTTTTCTAAGGAGAAAAGAAATGCACATACAAAACTGAACTAAAGTGTGCATATGACGTAGAGAAATGGAAAGGGAGTGATGTGTGCACATGTGTGCATGAAAGCAGTGGTGGTTCAAACGATGCACAGATTCGGCGGCTTGGGCTTCTTACCCAGGGTATCATGGGTATCTTTTCAGGTCACCCTAGCTTTCTGTATTCTTTCTAATGGCAACAGTGTCCCACTGTGTATCAGGTGACGTGGGTTAAGCCATTCACTGCTGCTGCAGAGCTGCATTGATCCTAGGTTTTCACTCGTGCTTGCTTTCCACCCCCACCCCACCCCACCCTGCCTTCAACCCTAGGAGGAAAACCTTTTTGATGGGAAAACTTGGGAAGAGATGGCCTAGCATTGAATGAGCATGTCCTGTCCTCCATCTCTCATGTCTTGGCCAGCCCAGCCCAGGAGGGACTGTGTCTTCATTTGCCCCACCTCTTACCCTGGGGGGATACCTGAGATCAGGGTAGCAGACAACCCCACTGCTAGATCTGCAGAAGCCCACAGCTCTGTATGCCTGCCCTGGCCCAGCAATGGAGGGGCTGTCCAAGTGTGTCTACTGTTTACTCATGAGTAAGGACTGCCAGTGTACAGCCCAGGAGCCTTCAGCCCACATTAGATGTTGCCAGACCTTTCCTGCTGTTCCATAGCAGGACCTCACCATGGGCTTTATCCCATTATGCAAATGAGGAAAACCATACAGGAAGCCTGAACTGTAAAATGGGGTCCCTTTGAGTCATTACACGGGCTTGATTCCAAACCCAGTGTTCTGATCCAGAAGTCGGTGCCCCTAAACACTGTGGTCAAGACCTGTATGTTACTGGTACACAATACATGTCCCAGTTAGTTTGCTACCCTGGTGATCCCAAGCCTGGCACTCTTACTTCTGCCTCACTTTCCTCTATTCAGGCAAATTTGGATTCTATCCGACTCAGTCCTGTGGCTCTGTTCTTCTACTTTCACCCTTTTTGTCTCTCACGTCTCACCTGCACACATCCTGAGAGGAACAGGTCCAGACTGGTTGGTGAAAAGTCTTACCCAGTAGGCCTGTGCGCTCAGGACAGTGGAAGGGTTCATGTCCATATGTTAGACTTTTCCCTTTTCCCTCCATCAGGACTCCATGCCCACTCTGTAGTGTCTCATCGCCTACCCTGCCACCAGGTTCCCACAGGCCTTCCCCTCTCCTCTGCCTGTTCTTCCATCAGCTCCCGACAGCATGGCCTTGTTTCCTTGGGAACAATGTGTCTGTGTCACAGACAACAATGTCCTTTCATCTCAGGCACACTGGCCCTAGTGCACCCTGGGACTCCACACAAAGAGTGCTTTGTGCCACTCAGGGATGTGAGCTCCTTGCTTTGCCACGTTGGTGCTGCTGACCCAGGATCCTGTCCTTGAGTCCTGGTTATGCAACGGTCAACCGGGGCTGTGGGGTGAGCTTGCTCACCTCCCCCCAAGTTAACCCCTCGGGTGCATCTGTTGCCCGGCACCCACACTCCTTGCAGCCTCCCATGTTTTCTTCTCCCTCCCAGCTGGGCTTCACTGACTTGAACCTGGCTGAGTTTGCAGGCTCAGGCTCCACCGTGCGCTGCTGCCTATTGGAGGGATATGACACCAAGAATACCCGCCAGGACAACTCCATCCTCAAGGTACC
Organism: Onychomys torridus; assembly: GCF_903995425.1. NCBI lineage: Eukaryota > Metazoa > Chordata > Mammalia > Rodentia > Cricetidae > Onychomys > Onychomys torridus. The sequence continues at coordinate 6,380,778 of NC_050446.1, read as the reverse complement.
TGGGCTGTGCTGCCTCTTCTGCTTTCCTAAGGGGTAGAGACAAATGTGGCTCCTCATCAGAAAATACAGATTCTTAAGAGATGCTGGGAGGATATAGGACCCTGGGTCGTGGCCTCAGTTTTCCCATCCATGGTTGGGTGTGACCCTTCACCTTCCATAAGGGTTTGATAAGCACCTTTCTTAAGATGGACCTTGTGCCATGTGCTTGTCCTTTTCTATCTCGTGGCCCTAACAGCAAGCACAGCCTATGGGTGTGGTGTCTGTCCTTAGCTCTGAGTCTGAACAGGAGAGAGTCATGACAACAGAAGCCATCATTTGCCCTAGCTCAGACACAGAGCTCCCACTCAGTCCACCAGTCATTTAACTGCACAGCCTAGCTCCCGATTGTTGCCCATCATGATCTGAGACTTCCTGGCTCCTGGTGAGGTATCAGTGAACAGAACTAATGTTCTGGACCCACATGCAACAGTGGGGGATATACTCTGAGACCTCCAAGGCAGGCCTGCACTGCTGGCCACACAGGTCTCCAGGTAGCTCATTTCCCTCAGGCAGCTGGTGATTTGTCTTCTTCAGAGTGGAAATACCCAGGTGTCTTCATCCCTTTCCATCCCCTATTGCAGTCTGGCCAAGAAAACTGGCTTGTCCTAATACCAACTCTGAGCTGACCTAGGAGTGGCCAGCTGTGCCTGGCACAGAGCTGGGCACAAGGTAGCTGACAGGACTTGAAAAACATCTGAATAGGTTTAGGCTGGTAGATGTGGTAGCATACTGTGTAATCCCAGAATTTGAGGTTGAGGTAGGAGGATCATGAATTTGAGGCTAGCCTGAGCTACACAGCAAGAGCCGGGTGGTGGAGGCGCACGCCTTTAATCCCAGCACTTGGGAGGCAGAGGCAGGTGGACCTCTGAGTTTGAGGCCAGCCTGATCTACAGAGTGAGATCCAGGACAGCCAGGGCTACAGAGAAACCCTGTTTGACTTTGAGCCAGCTCCTGCTTGCCATGGTGGGCCTGTGGGTGTCCCCCTCCTTGTGGAGCTCCTTGAACCCTGTTCCCCAACTCCAGGCTCTCTTCTCACACACTTGGGCGAAGCACATATGAGTAACTGTGTTTCCTGGAGCTCGCTTTTCAGCTGTAATGTTAGAATTGGAGGTGCTGACTTGGTGCACTCAGGTGCTCAGGTGGCAAGTGAGCCTTGCTGCTCCTTCCTCTGGGCTGCCTACTCTGTCCTCCACACAGGACACACTGTGGGCAGGTGGAGCCCAGAGGTTGACCTGGGCTGGGCGTTGGCACCCGGTACTGATTTCTCTCTACCAATAGGTCACCATTGGCATGTTCCTGCTCTCTGGAGACCCCTGTTTCAAGACGTGAGTGTCACCCTGGTTATCGGCGGGGATGGGGGCCATGAGATAGATTCTTCTTCCTCCAGGCTCTGGGGTACCCATCTCTATTTGATCCTGAGATTGGGGCACCCCAGTCACACCCCTCTCTCCTCCCAAGGCCACCATCTACTGCCAAGTCCATCTCCATCCCGGGCCAGGACTCCACCCTGCAGCTGACATGTAAAGGTGGTGGGACCAGCAGCCATGGCAGCAGTGGCACTAATTCCCTGACTGGGTCCCGGCCCCCCAAGGCCCGACCCACCATCCTGGGTTCAGGTATCTTCATCCGCCTGTCTCTCCACTGCCTGTGACTATAGCTTCTCTCCAGACTGTCCTGTCCCAGGAAGATGCTTATCAAGAGAAGGGTGCAGGCATAGCAGCACCCAACTTTAATCCCATTTCTCAGACAGAGGCGGGAGGTTCTCTGAGTTCCAGGCTATCCCGGGCTACACAAGGAGACCTTGTCTCAGAAAGAGGGTGGTGGAAGAGGGCGCATGTTTCTGCTGGTGCTGCCATTGCTCGTGAGACTGAGTGCCATGACGGCCTCAAGCCTACACACCCTCCCAGAGGTGCCCTCAAAGCTGGGAGGCGTGTGGCTCTCTAGACCTGGGAGCTGTGATGGACCTAACCACAGGGCTTGACTTTCCCCAGGTGCTGCTGTCCCTGCTTGCCTTGCCTTGGCTTGTGGGGCTTCCCAGCACTGTTGCTCTCTCTAGCTAGTGGAGGCTGCTGAGGGGCAGAGGAGAGAGCTGTCTAGACCAGGGCACCTCAGCACAGATACTGCCGTTGTATAAACTAAAAGGCAATAATTCTCTCCGGAACAGAGAGGCCCATGTACCTTTGCAGCTGGTTCCCCTGCCATATACAGAGAGCATGGTGACTTGAAATATGCCTGAGCTGGTGTGGTCCATGCATGTGATCCTAGTGTGGGAGGGGAGGCAAGAGGATCAGAAATTCAATCTACATAGTAAATTCAGATCCACCTGGACTACATAGGACCTATCTTTAAAAAAAAAAAAAATGGGGTCATGGTGATACACATCTTTAATCCCAGAAGTCAGAGGCAGGTGGATCTCTGAGTTAGAGGCAGCTTGATCTATATAATATATGAGTTCTGGGCCACTTGCCTAGTGAGACCCTATCCAAAAAAAAAAAAAAAAAGAACAAACCACTGCTTTGGGAATATGGCAGACCTGAATGCAGCCTGTAGCCGGCCGGGGTATCCATGCTCATCTCACGAGTGGCAAGGCTGGGATGTGTGCATCTGCAGAGCCATGTCTGTGTTCCTTAAGGTTTACAGATGGGGAGTGAGTGCCAGGAAAGTTGTTTGAAAGACCTAGAACATAGCTGTTGGCCTGTCTTGGAGGTTTGTCTGTTTCCATCCTCCTCCCTGCTCCTCCTTTCCCAGATTGCCCGTGAACCCAAGTTCACTCCAGTTTCAAGGCCTTTAGTACGCTGTTCCCTGTGTCTGGAAGGCCCTGTCCCTGCTGCCTTCTGTCCCCCTCCTAAAGGTCTCAGCATTAAGTCATCTCCTGAAAAGGCTCGCCTGATCTACAGAGTGTTCAGGCCCTACGTAGACACTGTTCCCTGCTCCACACCTACTCACCATGGTTGTGGATAACTGTCTCAAAGCCTTTGTCCTCAAAGATCTGTAACAGACATTCTCTACTCACGAAGGTCCCAACAGCTTCTTGTGGAATGGGTGACCTGGCTTCCAAGGGTAGCCTGTGGCTTGAGGTAGATTGCTGCTCCTCTAGTCCTTGATCTTCAGTCTGTGTCCCGTGGAAGGCTGGTTGAGAGGAGGGTTATGGGTGACCTTGTTCCTCTCCCCAGGACTGCCTGAGGAGCCAGACCAGAGCCTGTCTAGTCCTGAGGAAGTGCTCCACTCTGGCCACTCCCGCAACTCCAGTTACGCCAGCCAGCAGTCCAAGCTGTCAGGTGCGTGGTCAGCCTTCAGCTGGGGATGTCCCACAGCCCTGGGCCTGCAATCACCTTCCCAACATCCTCCTCTCAGGCTACAGCACGGAGCACTCTCGATCCTCCAGCCTGTCGGACTTGACACACCGAAGAAACACGTCCACTAGTAGCAGCACCTCTGGTGGCCTCGGCATGGCTGTAGAGGGTCCTGAGGGCACCGACAGGGAACACCGGCCCCCTGAGAAGCCACCTCGTCCTCCTGAGAAGCCCCCACGACCCCCACGGCCCTTGCATCTGTCAGACCGCTCGTTTCGGTGAGTCCAGTTTTGGGGACTCTCTGGTAAGCAGAACCCTCCCTATACTTTGCATCTGACCACGTGGGGACAACAGAATGGTGATGATTTAACCAACTGCTGGTCACAAGAGCACCTTCTTATCCAGTGCTGCCCTTCACGGTTCTGCAGATTTGTCTGTAGACAGCAGACCTCATTTGAGCCTTAGAACCACTGCATACACGCTGTTTGGCTTTGAGCAGGTTACTTAACCTTAGTCCTCGGCTGTCAACCCGTGCCTCTGGTGGGGTGTGCATAGAATGTGCTGGTGCCATAGGTGCTGGGGTTACCCTTGTTGCTGCCCTGTCATAGTTCTGTCCCTCTCCCCCAAGGCGAAAGAAGGACTCAGTGGAGAGCCACCCAACCTGGGTGGATGATACTCGCATTGATGCAGATGACATTGTGGAGAAAATAATGCAGAGCCAGGACTTCACTGATGGCAGCAATACTGAGGGTGAGCTGCCCACTCCAAGCCAGCTGGAGTCATGGTGACCTCCAGAGGCGACCCCTGCCCTCAGCCTCTGCCTCCCTTTGTGTCCCCACAGACAGTAACCTTCGGCTATTCGTGAGCCGTGACGGCTCCACCACACTGAGTGGCATTCAGCTGGCCAACAGGTAGGAGCTGGAGACAGGGAAGTGTGGTTAGGCAGCCACAGGGACCCCTGACCTGGCTTTGAACACACGTCCTCAGAGTCCATGCTAACTGTGTCTTCAGAATGCCTTCCCGCAGGCTTTTCGGTGGTGAACTCCAGGACTTCCGGTTCCCCAGGCCTTTGAGCCAGACAGTAGTATCCAGCATACAGGGCTGTCCTAGGGGTTGTCCTTGTGTTTTGGGGAGCTAAGAACATGTCCTTTGAACTTCTGGATCCAGAGGCCAGACAACTTTGTGAAGGATGTGTCTTGTGCTGCTCTGCTGACCCCTGTTGGCTGAGGCTAGAACTTACAGCCACCCTCTCCCAGCAATCCTGGGCCGTGCTAGGTGAGAGAGCAGGAAACCATGGGGACCTCCATTCTCTTGCCTTCCTAACAAATCTTATAGCCCCTCCTTGCCAGGGTGGTACATCCAGGTGTGTACACAGCTGATGTCCAGAGGGGTCAGGCACAGCTGTGGACCCCACTGACTCTTGATACTGTCTCTGTCACCCTGAGCAAACACTAAAACATCGCTGGGGCCTCAGTTCAGCCCGTCTGTAAGCTACTGATAGCAGTGAATCCATGTGAGGTACAGGGCCTAGCCCAGGGGAGTGCTTGGTAACTGGAGCATCAGAGGGATAAGCTCACCTTTCTCTCCCCTGCAGAGTCTCCTCTGGAGTCTATGAGCCAGTTGTGATTGAAAGCCATTGACGGATGAGGTGGCCAGCTGAAGAAGGGCCCTGCCATCTCTTGTACCCAGGCCAGCGGCATTCCTGGAGGAGCAGGAACCTGCCCCCTTCGGATCTGCTCTGCATTGCATCTGTGCCTCCTTGTACTCTTGCCACACCAGCCCCCAAAGCATCATTCCATTGTCCTCTCATCCACCCTGGAACCACTGGTCCTGGGTGCCACTGTGAATATTGTCCTCTGAACCACTAGAAAACAGGGCAAGATGGAGCTATCCAGAACTGCCCAGACTAGAGAGGACCCAGCACACAGCCACTCCTTCATGTTGGGGTGCTTGTGGCTGCCCCCACCTCCATGACCTACTTACTTCAGGAGCAACAGCTTCAGCCAGTCTAACAGGGCTCTTGCTCCTGTGCCCTTGCCCTTCAGGAGCTGGACCACCCCCAGAATCCTGCCACCTTTGACCCTCTGCTTCGTGCTTTCTCTGTCCTCTGTGTCCTGAGGAGACCTGCTGGCAGCCTTCTCCTGGGAGCCAAGACCTCAGACCCCGCCTCCCTCATCAGATGTTCTCCCGCTGCCCTGCAGCCTGCACTTTGCACATGCTTGTCCCCAGCACAGCCACTGGCCCTTGTCCTTTTCCAGGGTGCTGTCTGCTGTGCAGCCAGACATAGGGTACAGTAGCCCGGCTGGAGCGTGGCACTGCCCCTGACCTAATTATCCCCAGCTCAGACCTGAGAGCAGAGCCTAGAAAGGTCTGAGCATCAAGGTGCCATCTGCCCAGGGCTGGGTCCTGAGCAGCTGGCCTTCCTGCAGGAAGGGAAGGGTGGGGCCCAGCTGTGCTGGGTAAGCAAAGGCCTCTTCCTCTGCTCTCATGTCAGCCAGGTGGGCTGTGACTGAATGGACTGGAGCTGGCTTATTGCCAGACAAGCCTCAGCCCTCCTCGGGGCAAGGGGCATGCTTTTTCTGGGTAGTCTGGTCCTGTGCCCTGCTCAGGCCTTCCCCTTACTACCCACCCTCTTGATACCTCCCCAACTCTAGCACTTTCTGTCTGTCCTGTAATTTGCTTAAAGGATGATACTGGCTGCCAGTTCAGCCCTGGATAAACTCCCACCTCTTTTAAGTTTCACCCATTTTGTATCAACCCAGCAGGCTGGTGTTTTCCTTTTCCTCCTGAGTTCACAGTTCTGTTTCCTCCTCCCCCAGCAAGGGGAGGTAGGTGCCTCTGTTCCTCACTCCACCTTCACCTCAGCAGGGCTGGGGACAGGGGGTGTGGGACACTTGTTCTGTGGGTGGGGGATAGCTGGACTCCCCAGGTCGGGAGGTTCCTTGCCCGGTTTCTGTCTTCCTAAGCTAACAAAAGTTGAGACTGTGGTTTTAGAACTTCCTGGTGTTGGGACCAGAGCATTTCTTGGGATTTTGTTGCCATTATTTTAAACACCTGATGACTCTTGGAAATGAATGTTAGAAGGTGCTGCCGAGGCAGGGCAGAACATGGCTGGAAAAGGTTCTGCTCAGCTCAAAGAGGCCTTTCCTGCCCAGCAGGTATCTGGCACTTTAAGGGACACTGGCAGCTCTGTTTCTTAGTGAGGTGACCCCTAGAAGATGGAGTGAGCACTCTTGCTTGTCTGTGACAGCCTAGTCGGAGCATTATTTTGGTCCAGTTCAAAATCCCAGGGCTCCAAACACAAAGCAGTTGGTCCTGTCGGGAGGGACTCCTCCAAACCAACCCAAGCTAGGGTCTGAACCAGATGGTCACTATGCCACTTCCTCCCGTTCTAAGCATTGGGCTGAAAACATGTCCACAACCAAATGAACACTGACACAAGCCAGAGACTAAGCCTTTCTCCAGCCTAAGGGTCCACTTGAGCTCAGTGATTCCCACAGGGTGCCCAGAGCACCTGGACTTCAAATTCTATATCCAGAGATAGGATCTATTAAGAGATATTTTTTGGAAAGGAATTGGTCTATGCAATGCCAGTTTGGAACCTTGAAAGACAGTTTAATGTTTCTACTAGGGAGATACAAAAATCTACAATATTTTTAGGATTCTTTTCTGGTTACTCCCACAACTGACCACTCTGCATGGTCTGGCAGGATGAAGAAGGCGGGTTTCCTCTGTGGGGAGGTGACTGGGGAAGAGGGTTTGCTTTTGTTCAATTCCTGCCTTTCTAACAGTGTTAGTGCTGCACTCATTCCATGGGCTGTTTGTATCTCCGTCTCGGCTTGTAGTAGAAAATAATGTCATATGGGAAATCAGCCTAGTGTCAGTGTTGGGTGGGGGATTAAACGTGATGTTTTGTTACTGTTTTGTTGTTTGTTTTTGATTATCTCATTACAATGTTCACTTGGGCGCCGAATCAACAGAAGCTAGCCATATATGTTACATATGCAGGGTGACACGCCGCCACGCCTGTCTCCAGTCATTATCCTCACACCCTTAAAACAAAACAAAAAACTCACCACCACCACCACCACCCCCACCACCCCAACTGGGTTTCTCTGTGTAGCCCTGGCTGTCCTTGAATTCAGAGATCCACCTGCATCTGCCTCCTGAGTGCTGGGATTAAAGGTGTACACCATTATTGCCCAGCTTTGCTTTAAAAAAATTTTTTTTCAGTTCTATTTTGTAGGGAGTGGGCATGAGCAGAGGTCAGAGAACATAACCAGGTGGTGGTGGCACACACCTTTAATCCCAGCACTTGGTAGGCAGAAGCAGGTGGATGTTTTTAAGTTTAAGGCCAGCCTGGTCTTGTACAAAGCAAGTTCCAAGATTGCCAGAGCTGTTAAACAGAGAAACCCTGCCTTGTGTATTTATCCATGACATTCCCCTCAGGCACTCTGGACTTGGGGTGCTAATTACAGAAAAAACTGGTTAGAATACCTGGGACTGTGGGGTCAGAGAGAGCTGCTGCCTCAGGTGCAGACACAGGGCCATTCAAAAATCTGTGGCAGTCAGGACCTAGAAGTGAGCAGTGAAGGGAAGGAAACCAGCCAATATAAGGGAGGGAGTATCATTCCCTCTCTGCCAGTGGAAACCCTTATCTGTGCTGGCTTGTCTGACCCCACCTCTTCTAGGGCGGGGGCGCGCGGGGGTGGGGTGGGGTGTCATCATTCTACAGTCTCTTCCACCAACAATTTCAGGACCAGGAAACAGCCTTTATTCTGAGGTCTGCTTCACTGGCTCTCTGAGCCTCACTTTTCCCACGTGAAGAAGAAAAAAAAGACTTCGAACCTCGGGATGCATTTTGCTCTGGCTTGGGACTGTGATGTTTAAAGGAAGATTTTTGGTTGGGGAGGGTCTGACAGTGCTGTAGCCACACAGACCAGTCCCAGCTACATAGTTCCCTTCAGAAACTACATTTCCCGACGTGCAAAGGGGGCGGGGTCGGGGAACTTGCCCGCACGTCCGTCCTGGGTGGGTTCAGGGACTACAACTCCCAGAGTACCACTCTAGCTTTACAAGCCGGAAAGTCCTGAACCAGGAACCGGATATGTCCTGTTGCTCCGGCGAAACGCTGGGGACATGGTGAGCCTTGGGGTGCGGTACCTCTGTGATTTTGGGATATCAGGGGTCAGGCCTGGAGACTCCTTTGGAGTTGGGGGGCGTGGGCTTTCCGGACCCGGGTCACTCTCCCGGCCGCTGGTGGACAGGTGACACGGGGCCCGGCGCGGCTTCCTAAACCGGAGAGCCACTTTCGTCAGCCCCGGTGTCCAGCTGTTGAATGAATGAGAGGCTTGCGGTAGAAACCGTCTGCGCGGACCCTCCATTGGTGCGCTCACACGTAGAGTCAGCTCGCCAGCTGAACCTTCCTTTTTCTCCAGGCCACCGGGACAGACCAAGCGGTGGGATTTGGCCTCGTCGCTATCAGCCTGATTATCTTCACCTACTACACTACTTGGGTGATTCTTTTGGTATGTGCCCTCCCGTCTGCCCCCGCCACCTTCATCCTGTCCTGGATCTCTTAACAAACCGACTCCGAGCACGACTCCTTAAGCAGCTCTGCGTGCCAAGCACTGCTGGATGCTCGGCCTGCCCCAATTTCACGAAATCTCCACTATGATTGCTGATGGTGTCTATATTTTATAGATGAGATTGAGACCCAGGGCGAAGGGTAAGGCGAAGCCTCTCAACTGCTGCACTGTGAAATTAGCCCCACCTCCTGGGTGTAGCAATTGCCAGTGGATTCTATTAACACCTTGAGGCTTTCTTTTTTGTTTGTTTGTTTGTTTGTTTTTTGAGACAGGGTTTTTCTGTGTAGCTTTGCGCCTTTCCTGGATCTCACTCTGTAGCCCAGGCTGGCCACGAACTCACAAAGATCCGTCTGGCTCTGCCTCCCGAGTGCTGGGATTAAAGGCGTGCGCCACCACCGCCCAGCGCTTTTTTTATTTTTATTTTTATTTTTATTTATTTATTTATTTTTGAGCTGAGGACCGAACCCAGGGCCGCTACCACTGAGCTAAATACCCAACCCCTCTTTTTTTTTTTAATGTGGGGAAATTTGTTAGTTATTGCCTAAAAGTGCATTGTGTTTGAAAAGGGGGATCTTGCAGTACTTAGTATCCTTTAGAGAGAAAAATTAGGGGGCTGGAGAGATAGCTCAGTGGTTAAGAGCAATGGCTGCTCCTCCATAGGACTGGGGGTTCAAGTCCCAGCACTCACATGGCCAGTTACAACCATCTATTACATCCAGGAGATCTAGCCAAAGGGCCTGACTCAGCAGTGCTGCTTGAATGTTAGGCGATCCAGGGCTTGGATGAGGTACACCTGCACGCATGTGCACATGTACATAAAATAAAAAAAATATCTTAAAAAGACCTAGAGTTCCAAAGGCAGAGGAAGGTGGTCTCTGTGAGGTCAGTCTGGTCTATATAGCAAGTTCCGGGTTAGCCAGGGCTATGTCATGAGACCCTGCCTCCGGAAACAAAAAGAATGATTTCCAGCACTCAGAAGGCTACGGCACTAGTTCAAGGCTATCTGAGATAATATAGTGAGACTTGTCAAAATACGTATCCACACCTAGAAGAGCCAAGGCTGGACCCTCTTGGGCATTCCTCCTAGATTCTTTGCTAGGCTGGGGATGCCCTCAAGGCAGGTCTTCAGTACCCAGTGCTGTCGATGGGTTCAGCCCCTTGGACAGAGTGGGTGGGTGGCTTCCTGTTTGGTCTGGGTAAGAGGAGCAGCACTCACCGGAGCTCTCGCCTTGGTGCTAGCCCTTCATTGACAGCCAGCATGTCATCCACAAGTACTTCCTGCCTCGGGCCTATGCTGTCCTCATCCCGTTGGCCACAGGCCTCCTGCTACTCCTGTTTGTGGGTAAGTCTCCCCCTCTCCAAAGGTCTGCTGAGCCAGGGCAGGATATCTGGAAGGCTGGCCACTCACCTGAGTGTGCTTCCACACCTTGGCACTTGCTGTACAGCTGCTTAGAAGCTACTTGTCCCCAACTCTCCCTGGGGTTTTCCTGTTCCTCCTTAAAGGCCACAGGCAGAGACCCTCTGGTCCTCCCAGTGCTTCAGGCTCTTGGGGCAGTAAGGGCATGCCTCCCTTTTCCTGTGCCAGCCTTACCTTCATCTTCACTGTTTACACCTCAGCTACCTCCCGTCTGGTCACCCTTGCATCTCTTACTGCTTCTGTGGGTTGGGGACTATGTCTTCATCATGACAGCATTCTAAGCTCTAGCACCAGAGTGACCCTGAGCCAGAAGAGTGGCTTGGAGGATGGATGATGGGGTGCTGCTAGGTAGGAGGGCAGATATGTGAGTAGATGGATGGGCAGATCATTCCCCGTGAAACCTGAAGCCTTCAACAAAGGACCTTGTGTTCACTTGGTGATGGTTGACTGTCCATGAGTGGTCATGTGGCTTAAGGAATGACTGGGAAGGTACGCCCGCAGGGTGTTTGTTTGGGAGCCCGACCTTGCATGTGGGTCATCTTGCCCTGGTCATCCAGCCTTCACTTGAGTCCTCCCAATCCTCACTCTGTGTATTCCAGGATTGTTCATCACCTACGTGATGCTGAAGAGCCAGAGGGCGACTAAGAAGGCTCAGTGAAGGTCCAGCAGGGATGAGACTACCAGAGCCTTCTCCATATCTCCTCCAGGGAAGGGACCAAGGGTCACAGCCTGCAAGACAGTCATCCTGGCTGTGATGAAACCCTCTTCAGGAGGAGGAGCTGCTTACAACTCTGACAAACTGGAGCCCTCCTCTCTTACTTGTCCTTCCAGAAGTCAAGAGGAAGGTGGATTGGGAGACCTCTCCCTCACCTGCTTCAGGCCCAGGGCCTGAACACTGCTGGTCCTGCCCACCAGTCAAAGCTCCCTGCCACTCCCAACGGGTTCCGCTCTCTGTTCTCTCCCTGTCATGTGCTGATAGACAGAGCAGGGTCCAAGCTGTGTGCAGCCTCCCTGCCTCTGTACAAACCCTGACTCTTCACATGGCAGCCCTTCTTGTCTGACACTGGTCCAGACCCCATGAGGACTTCTGGACCCAGAAAGCCCTAGGGAAAGACTGACAAGACCACAGAACCCAGAGATATCCAGGCAGCCACCCCAGATCCCAGCTGGCCTGTTTGGGAAAACTTACAAATAAATGTTGATCATGGTGTTTGTGTCTCTGCCGTCCTTGCTTTGGGGAGACTGGCTGGAGGAGCTTCTGGGATTGCCTGGTTGAGCAGTGAGGGTACCTCTGGTGATGCCTCGGTGCTGGCCTTATGCTAGACATGGGTAAAGCAGGAACTGGGACAGATATGGTCCTGACTGGGTAAAAGTCACAGCTCGGGAGTCAACAGAAGCCTGGCACACCTTTTAAGGTCTTGTGTAGCTCAGGCTGGCATTAAACGATGTAGGTGAGGATGGCCTTGAACTTCTGATCTTTTTTTGTCTCCATTTCTCCAGGGCTGGGACTCCAAGGTTGGGACACCACACCTGGGGTTTGACTGTAGAGTTCGTGGGTGCTAGGCAAGCTTGTGCCCTCACCATGGCTCCTTCCCCACCTCTCATCTACACAACCCCAAATTGTACCAGTTCTCACTCCCCTTTTCTCATGCTCTCTCCAGCCCCATTTTGGATACAGAGCTACCATCTCTTCCTTAAAAAGTGAGAGTCTCTGCTCTGCGCTTCCCCTACCACTCTGGCTCCTGATAGCTTCTCAAAAGTACAAATCGGGCTGGAACCATGTCTCAGCAGCTCTCCAGAGCAGTGCTAATGCCCACATTAAGTAACTTCCAACTGCCTGCCATTCCAGCTCCTGACACTTCCAGATGCCACTGCCCCCCCCCCACATGCACACAACACATAGATATGTAATTTTAAAGATGAATAAACATTCTTAAGCCAGCATATCTAAACATCCTTCTCACCTTCACCTCTAGATCCCCTCTGGGTCGTCCCTCCCTCCCACTGTCCCAAGGCGCATGACAGGGACTATAATTACTACAGCCACTGTGGTCTTCTACTTGTGGGGACGAATCAAGGCCCTACACACCCCCACTCCCACCATTCCAGTCTTTACTTCTCAAGCACTGAGGCAGGAAATGAGGTCCATGTGGTTCCTGCCTTAGTGACACTCCCATTTTAGGAGGTTTGATGTAATAAACCAATACATGAGCAAGACAATCTCTGCTCATGTCAAGGGTGATGAGAATAAAGGTCATGTGGTCCAGAGTGAGGGGGAGGTGCATAGAGTCCTGCAAGGTGGCAAGAAGGATCAAGGCAAGTAAAAGTCCAGACAGGAAGGGGAAAGCCTAGAGGAGGAAGCTTGCAGCGGGCTCAGGGCAGGCAGGTGTTGGAGTCAAGTCTAGAGTAGGGCAGATGGCTTGGGCCACGGTGAGGAGTTTGAATTATGTTCTACTGCTGAGAGAAGTCACTCGAGGCTTAAAGTACAAGGGTGACATCATCCTGTCTATGCTTTTAAAAGATCAGGCTAGAGCTGTGTCCCTCCAGCTAGTTCGCCACGGAATCTCCGGAATCTGGCACCGCTCTGCTCCCCAGTGGGTGCTTCAAATCCTACGGAAGGATGTGCTAACTTCCGTACGACCTGGCGATAGTCATTTCTTTCTGTGCGTTTAGTTTCTCCACTAGAGTGACAGTCAATGGGAATTTCATGTCTACAACGATCCGAGGGTCACGACTTAGGCTACCTGCCTCCAGAACCAGCACCAGAAAACCACGCCATCGGTCCAGAAGGAAATTGAAAGGAGAGCTCTTTCTCCAGCACCCCAGCCAACGCCCAGCGGCCCCGTCCAGCCAGGGCGAGAGTTCTGAAGATGCTTCATCAGCGGAGGTGGAATCCGCGGGCAAAAGCCAGAACTCCATTCCCAGATTGGGCACAACCGTGACCGTAAAGCCCATTCTCCGGCAGCCCAGTCAACGCTCGGCGGCCCCGCCCGGCCAGGACCAGGGTCCCGCGGTTGCTGCAGCCGCGGAGGTGGGATCTGCCGGCCAAGGCCAGAGACCGCTCCGCGGATTGGGCATAACCGTGATAGGAGCCTTGCGATTGGCCTTTCGCAATGCAGAGGTGGAACTTGATTCCTGCACCGGGGCCTCAGGGACACAGCAAAAGCCAGAGAAGCTGCAGCTGGGGGCGATGGCCGCTCCAAGCCCTGGGCCCCGCGAGGTAGGTGCGAAACCTCACCGGGACAGAAAAGGGAAGAGTGAGTGAGCAGGTCCCGCCTTCCTCTTGGCCAAAGGTGTGGACACGCCCCCATCTCAGTCAGGGTGGGACTTTGCTCTGAGAAGACCAGGACACGCCCCACATGGGTGCAGGTATAAAGGGGGTGGTGATCGGGTGGGTGTCTCGCCTCCCCTGGTCTTCCTCAGTTTCCTCCTCAGGAAAATGGAGATGATAAGCTCTTCCATAAGGCTGTTAAGAGCTCAGCTTTGAGCATATGATGGGTTTCCACTAGCGATGGGTCAACTGGTATGATTTCAGCATCCATTTGACCCTTCTTGCTGGCACAGAGGAGGAAAAGGATGAATCGGCCAGCATCCTAGCGCCTGCGGGCAAGCCTTCACCTGAAGGCAGCTCAGACACAACAGTAGCAGATAACGGGTAACAGACCGTAATGCTGCCAGGGGAAAAAGGCCCGATTGACCTAAGGTCAGGCAGCCTTTGAGAGTCAGTCAGACTCAACTGGGCTTGACTATAGAAGGCAAGCTCTGGGGCAGATGCAGGACAGGGGAATGAATGGGATCAAGACCCCTGATGTGAAAGGCACATAGAATAAATAAAAAAGAATGTGTGTGTGTGTGTGGGGGGGGAAGCATGCTCTGTCTACATCCTATTTGGATACCATGTGCCAGGTGCCATGTGGCCCCTCAACACCTGGGGAGTGGCTGGAGCATTAACCCTGTGTTTTATGGCTGAGGAAGAGAAAGATAAAGAGAAGATTTCCAATGAGTGAAAATAGGATTGGAACCTGTGCATTTTCCTTTGGAGACATCACCACACACTCTGTTTCCTGTACCTCTTCCCATCAGACCCAGGCCCCCTCCCTGGAAGCTGGGAACAGGCCAATTGCCTCAGGGAGTCACCGTGGCTTCTTGTTGCGCCTCCGAGACAAGCAGAATCGAGTGGGCCTGTTTGAGATCAGTCCAGGGCATGAACTGCACAGAATGACACAGATGTTGCAGGAAGGTCTCTGGGCTGCCACCCAGGTCTCCATGGACAACCCACCCAAGGTGAATGGCCAGTCCATCCCATGCCACTCAAACCCCAAGAGGGAGACCCAGCTGGCTATCTGACTTGCTAATACTGTGACACTGGGGATCAGAGAGACCTATGAAAAAGAGGGAGGCAGGGATTTGGGTCAGGAAGCAGAAATTCTGGGGTGGGAAGCTGGAAAGCCTAGGAGGTATGAAGGGAATCCCTGCTTCAAGTATTGGATGTGTGCTTCAGGTGGGCCCCCCTCTCCTCTCTCTCTCTCTCTGCCTCAGTATCCCCATCTGTATAATGGATGGAGGGGTTACTACTCACTGGCTACTGAGGCCCCCCCAGGCCCTGCTAGCTTGCAGGGTTAACAAGGGACCCTACCCCCACCCAGCCTAACCCAGCCCATCCTCCCTGGAGCCTGTCAGGCTGGGCCACGCTGGCTCAGCAGAAAGGGTCACCTAACTGCCAACTCAGCAACCCAGTAGGCGGGTGAGCCTGTATGTTGTTTGTGTGTGCACACGTGTGCACAGTCCAACCACAATATCTGGAGGAACTTCCCTAGACCACAGCCTGACTTCATCACCTGCAGAAAATCTCCTATGGTTCCTTGAGACTGAGTACAGCCTGAAGACACCGTTGGTGGCTGGGCTGGCTGTCCAGTCTCATCTATGTCATTTCTGGGCTCCAAACACCTGAACCCTCTTGCCCTGCCCCTGACTGCCAGTACTGAGGACCCTGTTTCTCCAATCCATTCCCCTTCAGGTTTCTGCTCAGAGGTCACCTTGCCCAGTCTGGTTCTCCTGGGTACACCTGGCAGATCACTTGACTTTGGGGACATTTCCTTCTGCTGGGGTGGAATCTGGTTGTACACAGCCAGCAGGAGTGTTTGAAAGCATGTAGCAGGCTTGAACTCACAGCCTGGTCCTGAAGACTCCCCCATGGGGCCCTGCCTCAGGTCGTCCCTCCTCCAGCCCTGGGTTAACCAGAAGCCCAATGGCTAACAAGACTCGTAGGGTCCCTGTTTGCTACAGTAATGGACAAGGTCAGGTGTTGTACTCAAAATCTCTGGGTAGGTGATGGCAGACCTTGACTTTCTCTGAATCCCTCTACCCACCCCTGCAGGGACCTCCCACCCAGAAGGATTTCTCGGAAGTCATGACCCAGGTTCACGAAGAGGTAAGGAGCCCAGAAGGAATTGGAGTCTGCCTTGGCTTCTTCCTCCTTAGCTGTGAGTGGCGGTGCTGACTTGTTCTCAGGACTTTGCAGGATCCTGCCTCTCCCGAACTAGGGGCAGCTGCATACACCTGGACCCACGTGGATCGACTCCCTTGGGGCTACTTTCTCCCCTACAGGGCTTCGAGCTGGGAACCCTGGCCGGTCCAGCTTTTGCACGTCTGAGGCAATACCTAGGCCTGGCTGAAGAAGACTATCAGGCTACTCTGGGCCCCGGTGGCCCCTACCTTCAATTTCTCAGCACCTCCAAGAGCAAAGCTAGCTTCTTCCTGTCGTGAGCTTGCAGCAGGGGTGGGGCGGGGAGCGCTCTTGGTTCCAGGCTGGCGGGATGGCCATGGGCAGAGAGGAGCAGGGCCGGATGAAGGTGGGATGAAGCGAGGGAGGGTGGCCAGACACATCCATGCTTATGCAAAAGTAGGGGCAAGAAAGAGACTGGGTCAGAACTGCTCCAGCCAAGTCTGGACAGTGACTGCTCTTTCTCACCGGCAGCCGTGACCAGCGCTTCTTCCTGAAGACCCAGAGGCGCCACGAGGTGCAGGTGCTGCTCGCCCACCTGCCCCGCTACGTGCAGTACCTGCGGCGGCACCCACACACGCTGCTGGCACGGTTGCTGGGTACGCGGCAGGAGGAGGGTTCTAAACCGCAAAGTGCCTGGGGAGGGAGGGGTCTGTGGACGGGGCGGAGCCCAAAGTGGCCGATTTGGGATTGGAGAGTCTCGGGCCAGTGTTTCCGGGAAGGACAGCACTGATTCACAAGGGACACAGATTCAGAAGGGAGTCTGGGACTGGAGTGACAGGCTCAGGTATGCTGTGGGTCTTAAGAAAGATGGGAGGCCTGGAGCGGGGAACTCCGGTCGCATGGACCCGCGATTGTGGAGTTAGAGCCTTCACCTGATACCTTGTCCTCTTTCAGGAGTGCACAGTCTGCGTGTGGCTCGCGGGAAAAAGGTGAGTGTGGCAGGGGCGAGGTGTCTCTGCAGTGGGGGCTGCTGGAGGGTGAGATCCGGGCTTCCCTCACTCGCCATCCCTGTCCCCAGAAGTACTTCATCATCATGCAGAGCGTCTTCTACCCTCCCAGCCGCATCTCTGAGAGGTGAGTCCATCTGGAGCGGATGCATGGTTCCAATGCCACAGGAAGGTGAAATCTGAGGCTCCGATTCTTACCCGCTAGACCGCCAAATAGGCCCAGGAAGAACTGATCTTTCCAAGATTCAGTAGGCCACCCACTTCTCTTAAAAATGCCTTGAGTTGTTTGTACTCTTTAATCTTTGGAGGGGCCACCATTGGGACAGAACCCAGTGTTTTGTACATGTTAGGCTCACTACATCTCCCTCCAGATCTTTTTTGTTTAATTTTTGGTTTGAAACAGTCTCCGAAGTCCAGGTTAGTTTCCAGCCTTCCATTCTCTTGCCTTATCTCCCCAGTACTGGGATTACAGGCCACTGTACTAGCCACCTTCATTTTACAGTTAATAAATTGAGGAAGTCTAATAGGATTGGAGAACAGGACAGGTAACGTGGTTCAGTCAATAAAACCACCTGCATGCAAGCCTGAGGACCCGAATTCAATCCCCAGGACTCACATGGTAGAAAGCTATAACCAACTCTTTCAAGTCATGTACGGGCACCATGCACTCAGATATGCACATAGAAATAAATAAATGGCTGGGCATTGGTGGCACACACCTTTAATCCCAGGAGGCAGAGGCAGGAGGATCTCTGTAAATTCAAGGCCAGCCTGGTCTACAAAGCAAGTTCCAGAATAGCTAGGCCTGTTACAGAGAGAAACCCTGTCTCTAAACAAACAAACAAACAAACAAACAAACAAACAAACAAAGTTGGCAGACAAGATACTAAGAAACGGGCAAGGCAGGGCTTACACCTGGGTTGGACTTGCAAAGGCCTGAGTTCAAATCCTTGTTCTGTTCTTTGCTTACCCTGTGACACAGGCAGGTTAAAGAGATGCTTGAGCCTCTGTTTCTCCATCTCTAACATGGGCACAGTCTAAGGGGGTGCTGAGGTTTGGAGGTGGCAGGAAGTGCATCTATAGTGATTTAGTCCATACAGGAACAATCATCTGAGAAGCTCTTGCTGCCAATGGTTTCTGTGTGTCCCCTACTTCCCAGGTATGACATCAAGGCCTGCGAGCTGAGCCGCTGGGTGGAACCAGTCCCTGAGGGCAGCCCCCTTCTCCTGGTGCTGAAGGACCTCAACTTTCAGGGAAAGACCATTAACCTGGGTGAGTCACATGGTAGTCACTCTCTCCTCTCCCTCCACTCAGGGTGAGATTTGGGAGGGGGTCCCTAGTACTGCCCTTTGCCCAAATTCTTAGCAGTCAGGACTCAGACCCTTGCTCTAGTCTTACATGACTGGAAGTGCACAGCAAATCATCGGATGGGGATGGCCGGGACAGTCACACCTGTGGGGCAGGTGCAGGTGCAGCCAACACACGAGGAGGACTCAGGTGGGGTCTGGCGCTCTCACAGGACCCCAGCGGAACTGGTTCCTTCGCCAGATGGAGCTGGACACTGCCTTCCTGCGGGACCTCAATGTGCTGGATTACAGTCTCCTGGTGGCCTTCCAGCTCCTCCACGAAGATGAAAAGGACTGTTTCAGTATTTTCCGTACAGTCAGGTGAGCTCTGCCTCTGGGTGTGATGGCAAGATGGGTGTGGAAAGAGAGGCTGTGAAGTGTAAGACTCCCTGCCCTCTGGTGGCATGGCACTGGCTTGAAGGCTGGGAAGTACTCGTGTGTGTGTGTGTGTGTGTGTGTGTGTGTGTGTGTGTGTGTGTGTGTTTGTGTGTGTGTGGCTGCTGGAGGCAATGGACCCAGATTGACCACAGCAGAGGACAGAACTGAAGGGCCCTAACCGGACAAGGTAGACCAGGTTGGCCTAGAACTCACAAAGATCCGCCTGCCTCTGCCTCCTGAGTGCTGGGATTAAAGGTGTATGTCACCACCACCACCACCACCACCACCACCACCACCACCACCACCTGGCCAGACAAGGTTTTAATGATGGTTTGAGCACTTTGCTATTTTCTGGCAGGACCTATGGGGCCACCAGAGGTTTCTGAGCAGGACAAGACCTATTTAGTTTTGTGCCCTCTTGCCCAGTCATTCCGTCTCGATACCTCCAAAGTCATGGCCACTAACATCATCATCATCGTGTACTGTGTAGAAGTAACTGTCACTCTCTCCATGTTGACCATGACTGTTTCTCACCTTCTGGGTGTGACAATCAAGCTCAGAGCAGGCAAGGGATGTCAATAGACTCCTATCTGATAGCACTTCTCCAAGGCTCACCCTGTGCTTGAACAGAAAGGTCATTTAAGAGGCCAATCCTGCTGAATGTGGTCTTTAAAGCAGACCTTTAATCCCAGCACTTGGAGACAGAGGCAGGTGGATCTCTGAGTTCGAGGTCAGCCAGGGCTGCATAGTGAGACCCTGTCTCAAATAACACCAATCCTGAACCCAAGCCCATTGGTCTTATGCATGGACCGGGAAGTAAAAGACGAGGATGCCCTCCGCTTTCATGCAGTTTCTATTCCTGGTCCATCTATGGCAGAGGCTTTGGGGTGAAGGAGATTGGAGCAGGATCCAGACTCCCCACAGTCACAGCCCAACAACGCCTGGATCAGATGTTGAAGAAGCATCCATGGAGTAGTGTCATTCAAGCCAGCTCTTACCTAGCACTGCCAATGGAGCTGAGCACTCCCAGCACTGCCAATGGAGCTGAGCACTCCCAGCACTGCCAATGGAGCTGAGCACTCCCAGCACTGCCAATGGAGCTGAGCACTCCCAGCACTGCCAATGGAGCTGAGCACTCCCAGCACTGCCAATGGAGCTGAGCACTCCCAGCACTGCTAATGGAGCTGAGCACTCCCAGAACTGCTAATGGAGCTGAGCACTCCCAGTGTGCATAGGGTAGTCATCATGTTGAAGGTTTCCCAATAGGCTTTTCATTGCTCCCCACACCTCCCCAGCTTCCAGGTTAATCCTGCCCACGCTCTTCTGCCACCCATTTTGATTGGTCCGTACTGTAATGGGGCTTGTCTCTCATTGGTTGTCTTTTCTTCAAGAGCCTGCCCTCAGCATATAGCTTTATAGCAGTGGTTCTCAACCTGTGGGTCTTGACCTCTTCAGGCTGCATACCAGATATCCGGCATATCAGATATTTACGTTATGTTTCATACTGGTAGCAAAATTACAAAGTGGCAACGAAAATAATCTTATGGTTGGGGGTCACCACAATGTGAGAACTGTATTAAAGGGTTGCATCATTAGGAAGGTTGAGAACCACTGCCCTATAGCGTGCCCTCCAGGACAAGGTAGAAAAATTGAACTTGCTTTTCCTGGGATTTGGCCACCATGGAACCTGCTCCTAAGAATACATTTAAGGGAGATCACAGGTCTACAAACTGGGGCTAGACTGTTCTCAGTTCTTCAGCTCTATGAGGCTTCTACAACTGGACTACCCACAAATAGAGGTTTAGGAGACACAAGATGAGGGCCAGGTTGCATGACCGAAATGCTTGAAATTGGCCTTCCCCAACGTAATTCAATCTACAGCCCTGTCTCATTCATAGGCCACAAGTGGCTGCTGAGTCTTTGATATATAGAATTAATTTTTCCCCTTGTAGCCTCATTTATAAAGGTTTTTTTTTAAAGGGGGGGCTGGTAGCTGGGCGTGGTAGCACATGCCTTTAATCCCAGCACTCGGGAGGCAGAGGCAGGCAGATCTCTGTGAGTTCGAGGCCAGCCTGGTCTACAGAGAGAGTTCTAGCACAGCCAGGGCTGTTACACAGAGGAACCCTGTCTTAAAAGGGGTGGGGGACCAAAAATTAAAAAAATAATATTGAGGGGGCTGAAGAGATGGCTCAGTGGTTAAAAGCGCTGACTGGACTTCCAGGTGACCTGGGTTCAATTCCCAGCACCAACATGGCAGCCCTGAACTGTAACTCCAGTTCCAGGGGACCCGACACCCATGGCAAAATACTAATGCACATAAGATAAAATAAATTTAAAAACCTATACCTTTAAAAATAATAATAATATTGAATCAATATATTTGATTATGCCACATGTGGTGGTGCACGCCTTTAATCCCAGCATTTGGGAGGCAGAGGCAGGCGGATCTCTGAATTCGAGGCCAGAATTTGAGTGAGTTCCAGGACAGCCAGGGCTGTTACACAGAGAAACCTTGTCTCGAAAATCCAAAAAAATTTTTAAAAATTTTATCTTATTTCATCAACCTAAAAGTTGATGAGATCGTTTGTATTATTTTTCAATACTGCCTTTTTTAAAGATTTTATTTTTAAATTTCCTGTGTGAATATGTGTGCATGGCCTGCAGAGGCCAGAAGATGGCGTTGAATCCCTTGGAGCAGGAGTTACAGGCAGTTTTGAGGGGCTCTTGGTGTATGCTGGGAGCAGAACTCTGGTCCTCTACAAGAACAGCAAGATGCCTGAGCCACCTCTCCAGCCCCTCCCTGCTAACTTTGAAGTTCAGTTTATATGGGAACCTGAGATTTCCCATGGCACTGGCTATATTTCAAGGGCTCAGCAGGCACTTGTGGCCAGTGCCTGACTGTCAAGTGTGCTATTCCTCAGCCTCCTAGGCTCGCTGGTTGGGAGGGGACAGCTTTATCCTATTCCCACACCTAGGTCCGTACATGGTGCACCCAACTCAGGGGTGCCGGAGGGCCAGAACCGCCGGCTGCTGCCCAACGTCCCCAACGCCCTCCATGTCTTGGACGGGCCAGACCAACGTTATTTTCTGGGCTTGGTGGATCTGACCACCGTCTATGGGCTTCGCAAACGGCTGGAGCATCTGTGGAAAATGATGCGCTATCCAGGACAGTCCTTCTCCACGGTCAGCCCGGCTCTCTACGCCCGTCGCCTCTGTCAGTGGGTGGAGATGCACACCGAGTGACTCGACTCTCACCTGTCTGCGTTCTCCTCATCTGGACAACGGGCATGAGCCCACAACAATTTTCCAGCGGTACCCAAGGAGCAAGCCTCAGTTTCTCCTTTAGCCACAGGAGGGCAGCATCCCCTAACTAATGCTGTAACTATTCAGCCCTATGCGGTGATGGTGCTGTACCCTGTTTAGAGAAAGGACCTCCCCCCACCTTAGCTCATTTACAATTAAAAAATGTTGGTATTCTCTTTTTACAGACAGAGAAATGGAGGCTCGTGGGATGAAGGGGGTGAGAGAGACCATATTCAGCAATAAATGCTGGAAGCAGCCTGCACCATGCCTTGGACCTGGGAACTTAAAAGTCTTGACCACTCAGCTCCTAGAGCCCTAGCCTCACACTCTGGAGAGGGGGAAAGCGGAGCCTTTTCCCCTTGTCCCAATGGGGGAACAAGTCCAGAGGGTTTTGTTGTTGTTGTTGTTTTGGTTTTTTGAGACAGGGTTTCTCTGTGTAGTTTTGATGCCTGTCCTGGATCTTGCTCTGTAGACCAGGCTGGCCTCGAACTCACAGAGACCCATCTGGCTCTGCCTCCTGAGTACTGGGATTAAAGGTGTGCGCCACCACACCTGCCTAAGTCCAGAGGTTTTTAAGGTGCAGGTTAGGAGCAAGACTAGCCCCGATACTAGGCCTCCCAATTCCCAGCTCTGATTAAGGCTCCACAGTGCCCCTCTGGGAGACAAGTAGGTAAAGATGAAGCAGAGGCAGGCTGAGTTGGTTGAGAGGTGTGGGGGGAGGTGGCCTCAAAGGTCTCTGTTGATCTTGAATGACCTCTCAGTCCCCTGTCAAATGAGGAGGCTTCAGTGGCTAGCCCAGGGGTTTTAGACTAGCCTGTAGAGTCCCTGACCACTGCTTTTCCTTCCTCTGGGAAAGCAGCATGGCCTCTGACCCCAGTCTGATCCAATTTTGCTCAGTGGCCTTTTCTTCCAAGGTGTTCTAGAGCCTGGCTGTATTTCCCGGCGTGGTGCTAACCCTTGCTCCTTGCTCTAATGTGTGAAATAGAAATGGTATGCATAGACCTCAGGACCACATTCGACACTGCCTGGAAAGCTGCCCTAAAACAGACTCTCTCCCGGGATATACACAATTGGGATGAAGGCTAGAACCAAAGCCCCAGGAAAAGGAACCATTACCAAATCACCTCACAGATGGTGTGAGGAGGGAAGGGGCCTTATCTTCTAAGCTGAGACCAGAAGGGTCAGACATGTGCCTGTTAGGTTCCAAGCCAAGAGCACAGTAAAGGACCTGGAATTGGGAGAAAGTAAACATCTTAGCAAGAAGTAGCATTGTGAGAGGTGTGGGGAGGGGTGTTGAGGGGTGCCTCCCCCAGACTGGCCAGCCAGGTCCTGGCAAAGTCTCTCAATAACTCTTCTACTGTCCCATCAGATATGGCCAGATTTTGAGAAGTGGCTGGTGGGGACAGGGCCAAGTAGGGAGGGCAGAAGAGGCTAGCCTCAGTGGAACATTCCAGGAATTGGTACTTTTCAGACAGACACGTGGCCTGTTCTGGGTGTTCTTGGATGATTACTCTGTGTAGGCATTTGTTCTTGGTTGGCAGGAAGTTGAGAGAGTTCAGCTTCTGATGTCACCCATAGGTGTCCGCCAGGGATGCAGGAAGGTAGAAAGGGCCAGAACAGGAGCTGGAATCTGCTCCCACATCTTCTGGGGTCTGGCTTCCAGAGCCCTGAGGTCACACACAAAGGTGACAACTCGCCTCTGGCTGGGAACCTTGACAGGGCCCGAGGATGTGTGGGAAGTGACCTAAGACTTCAGAGACCCAGGACTGCTGGCTCTCATGCCTTGTTTTGTATGTGTGGGTACCATGTGGGTGCTGAAGGTGATAACATCGGCATATGGAAATGAGTCTAATGGGCACATGGGCATGAGAACAGGGAACTGATTCAGAGTGACTTCACGGTGCACAGCCGGGGGGCGGTGCTTAATGCCTGTAATCCCAGCATTCGTGGGGCTGAGCAAGGTCCAAGACTAGCCTGGAGTGTGCTGGTGAGTTTTCATCAACTTGACACAAAGTAGGGTCATTTGGAAAGAGGGAACCTCAGTTGAGGAAATGCCTCTATCATTGACCTATAGGAATGTCTTTGCGAGTATTTCTTCCTTCCTTCCTTCCTTTCTTTTTTTGGTTAATGGTTGATGTGGGAGTGCCTAGCCTACTGTGGGCAGTGCCTCCCCTGCCCACAGTAGTCTGAGGAATGTGAGTCTGAGGAACAAGCCAGTGAGCAACATCCTCCATGGCCTCTGCTGGAGTTCTTGCCTCCACGCTCCTGCCCTGACTTCTTCCTTCAGTGATGGACTGTGATGAGGAACTGTAAGCTGAAATAAACCCTTTGACATGTTGCTTTTGGCTCTGGTATTTGTCACAGCTACAGAGAGCAGACAGGGACAGCCACATAGGAAGATCCTGTCTGATATAATAAAATAAACTCGGGGTGTACCATTGGAAAGGGTCCACCTGAGGAGCTGAGGTTTGAGCTGAGTAACAGGGAGTCCCACGAGGCATGTGGCTGGAGCAGCCCGGGTAGAGAATGCAGGAAGTGCAAGGTCCTGCATTAGCAATAGGTTGGATGTGACAGCTCGCTCAGATGGTGGCTTCGATGAGGAGGGGATTCCATTCTCGTCCCCAGAGGCCCATGAGAGGGCAGTAGGAACTCCACAAAAACCAAGCCGAAGTGCCTCTCTGGGAGTACAGAGTTTTCTGGTAGTGCCCTGAGTCATCACTGCCCTTCTCTCACTGGGAGAAGGGGTTAACCGCTCATGCAAAGGCTGCATTGACATAACCAGTGCAGAACTTTGGCTATGTGGAAAACAGCCTGAGCCATTAATCCCAGCTCTCAACCCCCTGCCGCCGCTAGCAGAGGCAGCCGGATCTTGGTAAGCCCGAGGCGAGGTCTGTCTCAAATATGTGGGACTCTGTCTCAAAAAACGAAAACATGTTTCATCATTGCCCATCTGAATTTTAGATTCAAGTGCACATCTTACACTTCATTTGAGCTGACAGCCCTACCAGCCTGAAACCCAGGGCTGCTTAACTCGGGGTCCTTGCTTCATTTCCTGTCCCCCTGTCACTTTCCGGCAATTTCAGAAATGGAGAACTTCATCTCTCCGGTCAGGCAGCCATTGCATGGTGGCTCAGAACGTCTGGAGATCTTTTCCTCTTTCTTCCATGCGCTTCGAGCACACCGAGTAGGGTGGGATGCTGAAGTAGACAGGCCCCGCCCCCACCAGCCCGGTGGTCCCGGAGACCTCCACGTTCCGCCCGCCTCCGCTGCGTAGGCCCCGCCCCCTGTGCGCAAAGCCTCCGCCCCCCGGCAGGCCCCGCCCATGCCCCGGGGCTGCGCTACTCGAGCTTCCATCCAGCAGAAGCTGCGGCCGCAGTACCGCTTCCCACCCGGGGCCGGTCCCAGGCCCTCTGGTCGGGCCCACTGGACATGGAGCTCCGAGCAGCGCATCGTGAGCCCCCGGCGCGCCCCAGCCTGCCCGTCTGGTTAGCGCCCAGCTTGGGGAGGGGACGGTGGAATCTAGCAGGGTGGTAACTCCACATCCTGGCCGCCCCAGGCCTCTCCATCGCACCGCGGTAGAGAGGTGGGATGCATGGGGAAGAAATCCCTGCTCCTGGCTTTCTTTTTCTGCCTTTGACCAAATGGGTGACCTTGAGCCGAGAGCTCCTCCTCTCTGCCTGTCCTTCCCCATCTGCACAATGGGCATTGGTTTGGCAGGGTCTCTGAATCCACATCCTTTAGGATGGAGCACGTTGTCTCATGCTTGGAGACTTTAAGGCTATTGGTTCCTGGGCCCGTTTGCCCTGACCTGGATCTGTACCCTCTTCCCTTGCCTCAGTTTCCCTCACATCATAGAACCAGCTTCCAGCCTTTCCCATCCCAAGCTCTGGAGACAGCAGCCTCCGGACTGCTGAGGGCACAGACAGCATGAAGGCCCGGGTAAGTGACATGGAAGAAAGAACGCTCACTGGGGATTTGGGGGCAACCTGGGCAGAGCTTCGCAGCCACCTTCCCATGCCAGGCGTTATAGTCATCCTCCCCACCCCTTATGGTGTTGGGGATGGAACTCAGAGCCATGCACATGCCGAGCACACACCCTAATAGAGTCCCATCCACAGCTCCCCCCCCCCCCCCCCCCCCCCCGTGGGCGCCTCTGTTCGCCCCTGTACCACCCCTGCTCCTGAGTCTTTGTGACCCCAGGCGAGTGACTTCCGGTTCCCCTTTTGGTTTCACTTTTTGCTCTTATCACCTGAAATGGAAGTAAGGGTACAATGTCACTCAGTCAGGGGATGAGACTGCATGATGTGAAGGCTCAGATCCCCGGCTCTGGCCTTTGCTGGTGAGCCCCTTGAATGTAGGGGTGGGAAGATTTAATCACTGCCTGAGTCAAGGTCACTGGTCCCTTGTGGGCAGGGGACCGATTGCTATGCAGAGCCCGAAGCCTCGGGGGCTGTGAACCCTGTCTCCTGGACAGCTGGTCACACAGAGAAGACTTATTTTTAGAAGCTGATGTGGCTTGTGGACAGACAAGGAAGGGTGGACCCCTGGCAGGATGTGCCAGGGGCTGTTCCGCACCTCTGGTTTCTGGGCATACTGGCCAGCTCCTAGTGCCTCCTCTGGAATGGTCTTGGGCCTAGAAAATCCGAGCTCCGAGAGTCACAGATGTGGAGATGGATGGCCCAGCAGACAGTGACCTGAGGCAGGGCTCCTCCAAAGTTTGCTGGGCATTTTCAGTGAGTGTGCAGGTAGCCAGCCCAAGGTGAGGAGAGAGCCAGAGGGTTATCTCCAGTGGCCTTTTGTGTATCATTTCTAGAATTTAGAATGACCGAACAGAAGCAAGCATTCCAACCATTGAAAGCATATTCTTGTTTGTTTTTGGTTATTGAAACAGAGTTTCAGTCTGTAGCCTGGACTAGCAGGGAACTCACTGTGTAGCCCAGGTTAGCCTCAAGCTTGTAGCAGGCTTGCCTCAGGCAAGGGATGAGCTGCCACGCTTGGAGATATCTATCTAATCTATCTAGGTGATGGATGGTTGTGAGGCATCCTCCGTGAGCTCTGGGGACCTGGTGCAAGTGCAGAGACTCTCACCACCACTCAGCCTCCTCTCATTTCTTAAAAAATGCCTTCCCCCAAGTCCCCATCCACCTCCTATACTGCCCACCCAGATCCTAGCCAAGGGGACACACTGCAGAGTGTGTCAGTGGGAATTTGGGTTCTGCAGTCTGGATTTACGACTCCAGCCTGCATCCTGCATGCACCCTTGCTGTGTGGCCTTGAGTAGTATGTAGGCTTCTTCCCAAGTGGGTGTCCTGACCTGGAAGAGGGGGTTTGGGGAGTTATCTGTAGTTTCAAGGGCTAAGAGCTAGGCATCCCTGAAGAAGGTCTCATCGACAGAGATTGAATTCTACTGAAGAGGGTCTACACAGGGAGCCTGGGTGCTCTCCACAAAGTACCCCACAGGCCCATGACCACCATCTCTTCCAGGGTCGCCTTCTGCTCCTCATACTGTGCACCTTGGCATTCTCCACTGTCTACGTGTTCCTGTGCTGCTGGGCCTGCCTGCCCCTCTGCCTGGCAACCTGTCTGGACCGCCGCCTCCCTGTGGCCCCCAGACCCACTGTGCCAGGGCCCCTGCACCTCAGTGGCTACAGCAGCGTGCCAGAAGGAAAGGTGAGTCAGCCCGGAAGTGCTAAGGAGGCCTGCCTGTCCCTGCTCTGGGAAGCAGTGAGAACTGGGCAGGTGGTGAGCCAGCCTCGACTCTGAGCATGACTTCTCTGTTCACTAGCCACCGTGTAACCTCTGCCAGTCACTTGACCAACCTCTCTGAGCACTCAAGGAGGAAATATGGTTTGCACTAAGCAGACGCTGCCTGGCTACTCCCAGCCACATGCTGGGATGAAAGGGCAGCTGGCCACTTGGGACTGCCATTGTGTGTCAGTGTATACCTGTGTGTCTTTAGACTTCTGTGTCTCCACACCATATGCTCAGTAGACATGGCTTGGCCCCTGCAGTCTATCTGTCATTGTGTGGCAGCTGAGGGTAAAGAGCCAGTACAAGTCAAGGTTATGTGTGGTCCCAGGACTCACGAGACAGGGACACTGGAGTCCAAGAATGACAAGACACCCATAGTGCCTGTCCCCATAGTTGCTCTACCTGGTGTGGCAAAGGGACATTCCCATCCTTGACCCTCATAGCAGTGACCCTATGTGTCACCCACATATTACAGCTTCCTAACTCCATCCCGTCTAGTTCTTGATGCTGAAATTCTTTCTTAGTTGGATGGCTTTTAGTCGGCCCTAGGGGCATGCTTAGGAGCGCTGGCTTGCTGGAGACACGTGGGTCCTCATCCCTTGGAGTCTCCGCCACCTCGGTGTAGTTGGAGTTTGCCTGCCTGGCCCACAGTCAGGACAAATCTCTCTCACCTGCCAGGCCCATAGACGCTCAGACCCAACCAAGTAAACACACAGAAACTTACATTGTTTACAAACTGTATGGCTGTGGCAGGCTTCTTGTTATCTACTTCTTCTATCTTAAATTAACCCATTTCTGTTAGTCTATACTTTGCCACATGGCTTGTGGCTTACCAATGTCTTTACATGTTGCTTCTCATGGCGGCAGCTGGCAGTGTCTCTCTCAACCTTCTACTTCCCAGAATTCTCTTCTCTCTTGTCCCACCTATACTTCCTGCCTGGCCACTGGCCAATCAGAACTTTATTTACACAGAGCGATAGCCACAGCACCTCGTCATCTATAAAGGACCATTCTCGCCTGTGTTGGGCTGTTTCGAGATTCACAGGGTGACTGGAAGATGTGGGCATAGCTGATGAAGGCTGGGGCCGTAGCTCAGTCTAGAGTGTTGCTTGTGAGCAAGGTGGGGTGCTCGGTTCAATCCCAGGACCCCAAAGCAAAGCAAAGCAAAGCAAAGCAAAAAACTCCTGGGGGTGTTAACACTCCACTCCCCCAGGATGGCCACCTGGGACAAATGCCAGGTATGCTGGGTGGACACTGTCCAATGTGCCATGATGTGACCAGAGTTCTTGTAGACACATAACATTGTGTGTGTGTGTTCAGCCTTCGGTTTTGTTTCTCAGACATTGTCTACATTTATTTATTTATTTATTTATTTATTTATTTATTTATTTATTTATATTTTTTGAGACAGGTTCTCTCACTAACTGGAATTAAGTTAGCTAGACTGGCTAGTGAGTCTTAGGGATCTACCTGTCTCTGCCCTCATAGTACTGGGATTACTAACTCATGCCATGGTGCCCAGCTCATGCACTTACCCTCCCTCCCTCCCTCCCTCCCTCCCTCCCTTCCCTCCCTTCCTCCCTTCCCTTCCTCCCTCCCTCCCTCCCTTCCCTTCCTCCCTCCCTCCCTCTCTTCCCTCCCTCCCTCCCTTCCCTTCCTCCCTCCCTCCCTCTCTTCCCTTCCTCCCTCCCTTCCCTTCCTCCCTCCCTCCCTTCCCTTCCTCCCTCCCTTCTTCCTCCCTCCCTCCCTCCCTTCCCTTCCTCCCTCCCTTCTTCCTCCCTCCCTCCTTTCTCCCTCCCTCCCTTCCTCCCTCCCTTCTTCCTCCCTCCCTCCCTCCCTTCCTCCCTCCCTTCTTCCTCCCTCCCTCCCTCCCTTCCTCCCTCCCTTCTTCCTCCCTCCCTTCCCTCCCTCTCTCCCTCCCTCCCTCCTTCTACAAGGACTGGAGATTGAACTGGGTCCTTATTTTGCCACTGAGCGCTCTCCCCAGCCTCCTTTTGTTTTTAAGTGGGAAATTCAGATATGGAATGTCAACAGGGGTGCGTTTTACACACTTGTAATAGTGAAAACAACTTAAGGTCTTGCGAGGGCCAGTACAATGATGCCTGATGGAGCTGATGGCGACTAGGATCAGAATGAACATCCCCCGTTGCCAGGACAGGCTCAGACGGATGGCACCACAAGGAAGTCTTTTGTTCTTTTTTATGTTTTCTGTTCTTTCAGGAGAGGGTCTCATATAGCCCTGGCGGCCTGGAACCCGCTGTGTGGCAGATGTCTTTGAGCTGATCCTCAGGCCACAAGCTCAGATGCTGGGGTTATAGGCTTGCCCTACCCTGCCTGGTCTAGAATGCCTTTTTTAAAACACTGTGATACAGAAAATATGAGTTCTTAAATCAACATTTTATCAAATAAAAAAAGAAACATACCTGAGTGGTATTTCACAATGTCTTTTATTGAGTGGAATTAATGTCCCTGTATCTTTCACATGCCTCAATAAACTTAAGTTCCTCCAGGTGAGGGCCCAGCCTTTCCCTGGGAGCCCTGACACTGACTGTTTGTGCCTAACATATTGGAGCCAGCGGCCCTTCTGGGCCTGAGGTCTGTGTGGTGGCTCACATCTGTTGTCCCAGCACTCGAGTCCCATGTCAGTCTGTATATAGCAAGGCCTCATCTCAAAAGAGGTGGGGCAGGATGGGGGAAATGGCTATCATAAAGTGTGTGCCATGCAAGTGTAAGGACCAGAGTGTGGGCCCCCAAACCCACAAAGAGATAGGTCAGCATGGTAGCTTGCTGTGATCCCTTCTTTGGGGAGGCAGAGGTGGGACCCCAGAGTAAGATACTTAGTCAGACTAGCCAAAGCAGGCTTCTTAGTGTGTCGCCACCGAGACCCTGTCTCATTATACATGGTGGAGAATGATCAAAGAAGACACTATATATCAACCTTAGCCTTGATATGGATGTGAATCCACACACAGGAGAGGAAACACATTAAATCAGCTTTAATAAACTACAAATGTAAAAGAATTCACCCAGTAAACCGGGCTGTGGTGGCACACGCCTTTAATCCCAGCACTGGGGAGGCAGAGGCAAGCGGATCTTTGTGAGTTCCAGGCCAGCCTGGTCTACAGAGTGAGTTTCAGGAAAGGCACAAAGCTACACAGAGAAGCCCTGTCTTGAAAAACCAAAAAAAAAAAAAAAAAAAAAAGGAAAAAAAAAAAAAAAAGAAAAGAATTCACCAATTATAAGTGCACAGTTAGAGGGAACTTTTTTGTTATAGACAAGGTCTCACCATGTAGCCCTGGCTGGCCTGGAACTCACTCTGTAGCCCAGGCTAGCCTCGAACTCACAGAGCTCTGCCTGCCTCTGCCTCCTGAGTGCTGGGACTAACGGTGTGCACCACCATACCCAGATGGTGAGTCTTGACAGAAGTAGAACATGAGTAACCCTCTCTGTGGTGACATGGAACTTTCCTGTCACTCCCAAAAGCCCTCTCACGGCCTTTTACAGCCATCTCTGGCTTTTAGAAACGCTACGGCAAGGCCTGAAGAGGCATTTTTCCATTCCACTGTGTTCTAGCCTGCTGACATTGGCAGCCTGTCCCCAAGACCACCCTGCCCCCAGCTCCTTATTCCTTGTGCTTTTTTTTTTTTTTTTTTTTTCATTCTCAAGAGGAGATGTTCTCACACTTCACTGATGAGAGACAGAATGCCCTGCCCTGGAGCCAGGCTGGAGGAGTCAGACTGCCAAAGCTGTCATGGGCTGGCCATGGAAGGAAGACTCCTCTTACTGAAAACCCTCCTGTCATAAACTGGGTGCAGTGTGGGTTGGGCTTGGACAGGGCAGGGCTCAGGCGGTTCCGCGTTTACTTAACGAACACTTGCTTGACATCAAGCTGTGCCAGAGGCCATTCTAGGTGCCTTATGAATGTTTGTTCCTGTAGCCTTAACAAGGTCCCCAAAGTGTAGGGCCTTTGAAGGCCTTGGGGACAGCAACAATGCTGCCTATAGCTGATAAGGAAGCTCGGGGAAGTTATGTTCTCATGCCTAGCTTGCCAAGTGGGCCGACTTTGGTCTTTGGGGGCAGACGTGGTGGTTGTCCTCTTTCTATAGTCCTGCGTTTGTGAAGTTGGAACAGGAGAAACACAAGTTCAAGGCATATCTGAGCAACAAAGTGAGACTTCATATCGCAAATTAGGACCAGCCAGGAGCCTAATGGATGGAAGCACTTATTATAGAACTGACTCACGCAAGTTGTCCCTGGATCGTCACATGTATACTGTAGCACTTGCCTCCCGCCCCCACCGCAAAAACAAAAAATCCTAGGGTCTGGGGAGGTGGTTCACTTGGTAAAAGTGATCGGTGGGCAAGCCTGAGGACCAGAGATCAGTCTCCAGCATCCATGTAAGAGCCAGGTGCCAGGCGGGGCGGTGGTGGCGCACACCTTTAATCCCAGCACTCGGGAGGCAGAGGCAGGCGGATCTCTGTGAGTTCAAGGCCAGCCTGGTCTACAAAACAAGATCCAGGACAGGCACCAAAACTACACAGAGAAACCCTGTCTCGAAAAACCATTAAAAAAAAAAAAAAAAGAGCAGGTGCCTGGCATGCACATGTAATCCTGTGCCGGGAGGCAGACATGGGAAGCTCTCCGGAGCTGCCTAGTCAGCCAATGTAGCAGAATTGGTAAGATCCTGGTTTAGTGAGAGACTCTGTCTCAAAATAAATAAATAAATAAATAAAAATAAAGAGTGATTAAGGAAGATACTCAGTGTCAACCTCAGACCCCCCCTCACACATACACATATGTATGCAAGCACACCCACCCCTGTGCACACATACACAAAATTTAGAAACAAAAGCCAGTAACTCTTAGTCCTTGGAACTGATCCAACTATCAGGCAGGTTAGTGGGTGTGATAGGACAGGTGGGACAAGCGGCAGCTGGGGCTGAGGTTTTCTGATCTTTCGATTTTCCTCTACAGCCCCTTATGCGAGAGCTTTGCCACAGCTGTGCAGTGGTGTCCAGCTCTGGCCAGATGCTGGGCTCAGGCCTGGGTGCCCAGATCGACGGTGCTGAGTGCGTGTTACGCATGAACCAGGCACCCACCGTGGGCTTTGAGGAGGACGTGGGCCAGCGCAGCACCTTGCGCGTGATCTCGCACACGAGTGTGCCGTTGCTCCTGCACAACTACTCACACTATTTCCAGCAGGCCCAGGACACACTGTACGTGGTGTGGGGCCAGGGCAGGCACATGGACCGGATGCTGGGCGGCCGCACCTACCGCACATTGCTGCAGCTCACCAGAATGTACCCAGGCCTGCAGGTGTACACCTTCACTGAACGCATGATGGCCTACTGTGACCAGATCTTCCAGGAGGAGACAGGCAAGAACCGGTGAGCTGGGGGCCCCTGGCACCTGGGGCTTGTCTTCTCTGAGAGCCTCTTTGTGCTAGGAAATGCTTTAAGATTGGAGGTGGCCTCTGAAGTCTGTTCCAGATAACTGAAGTAAGAGTTGCCGTCAGAAGCACTGCCGTCAGGCTGGGGATGTGGCTCTGTTGGAGAGTGTTTACCTAGCATGCCCAAGGTCCTGGGTTCCATTCCCAGCACAGAATAAACTAACCTCCATAATCCCAGCACTCATGAGGTAGAGGCGGATGGTCAGGAGTTCAAGGGCATCTTCAGGTACTTAGGGAGTTTGGTTGAGGCAAGCCTGGGCTATATGAGACTCTCAAACATGAGCAAAAAAAAACCTCGACTCGGGCCAGGAACTAAGCACTCTGCATCAGACACCTCTTTAATACCTCATTCAAAAGGGCCCTCAGGATTCCCCGTGGGACCTCACCTACATGCTTCAGCCCCAACCCCATCCTCATGTTTACATTGTCATAGCTGGAGTTCCTTCTGCCTCGAATATTCTAGAATTTCTCATGATTGTCTCTATCTGGTCTAGAGGAACTACCACAACCTCAGGAAAGCCCTCCTGGACCTCCTCTGAAGGAGCGGCCTGCGCCCAAGTTCTGCATCCCACTCCTTCCCAGCCTCTTAGTGGCTCTCACGATTAGACATCACTTTATGTTTTCTCCATCAGAGTGTTAGCACCAGGTGGGGCAGTGCTGGCTGTACTCAGCCTGAATGGGGGAGCCAGCCTGTACTCTCAGAGCGGGTGACCCTTTGCTTGGGCGGGTGACCCTTTGGTCCAGGTGGAATGGGGAGGGCATGGGCAAGGCTAGTGTGTTCCCACATCAAAGCCACCTGGAAGTCCCCCCATTTCACAGCTGAGTTTCAGGAGTGAGTCGTTTCCTACAGCAGAGGCGGGGCTCTCCAGCAGACTCACCACTTTTACCAACTCTGCTCTTGTGCCCTGGGGTCTCCCCAGGCCCCGGGCGCATTATCAGCTTGGATAGCAAGACTGATCAGACTTGGGTTTGTGTGAGGCTTCACCTCTGACCCACTGCTGACCTCTGGCTGGCACGCCGCCTCTTCCCTATCCTCCCCAGGACCCCTTTCTGGCCGTCAGGTGGGGAGCAGGGGTGGGACCCACTGACAATGCCCCATCCTCCCCAGGAGGCAGTCAGGCTCCTTCCTCAGCACCGGTTGGTTCACCATGATCCTGGCGCTGGAGCTGTGTGAGGAGATCGTGGTCTACGGGATGGTCAGTGACAGCTACTGCAGGTCAGACCGGCTCCCAGGCTGGGGGAGGGGGGGTGAAGCCTTGAGCCAAAGGGTCTATGAGCTGTGGGGACTTCGTGATGGGTGACCTAGGCACAGACACCCCCAGGTGCAGACCTTTGGGAAAAAGTGTAGCCTCCAGCTGAGCATAGTCATCCTACTTAGGAGGTGGAGGGGGTAGAATTAGGAACAGGGCCAGCCTTGGCTCCACATCAAGTTCAAGGCTAGCCCTCTTTTTGAGAGCCTATCAAAAAACTCAAAACAAAAACCACGACTTGTACTATTCTCGGAAGGTTGTTGAGCTGTCAGGGCAGGCATGTCTAAGCTGTGACATTGCGACATTGTCATCTACAGAGTTCACACTTAACCATGTCATCCCTGATGGGGGTGGTGACACACATCCTTAATCCCAGCACAACCACGCTGCACAGAGAAACCCTTGTCTCAAAAAACAAACAAACAAAACCAAAAAGAACCATTCTGTCAAGTTTAAAAAGGGGGCTGGTGGACCTAACTCAGTGGGTAACAGCACTTGCCGCCAAGCTTGACAGCCTGAGTTCAATCGCCAGGACCCACATGTCAGAAGGAGAGAACCGACTCTCAGTGTGTCTGCTGACCTCCACATGTACACTGTGTCAGGTTCTTGTCCACCACTACACACACACAAATACAAAAATGCAAAAAAATTAAAATTTTTAAGTTGCTAAAAAATATTTGGCAAAAATGGGCCTTGAGTTGGACCCACCTGATGGAATAATCTTTAAAAGTGTTGCCTATCCCCCTTGGAGCCTATATCTATTTTTTGTTGTTGTTGTTGTTTTGTTTTTCGAGACAGGGTTTCTCTGTGTAGCTTTGGAGCCTTTCCTGGAACTCACTTGGTGGCCCAGGCTGGCCTTGAACTCACAGAGATCCACCTGCCTCTGCCTCCCGAGTGCTGGGATTAAAGGCGTGCACCACCACCACCTGGCTGCATATATCTATTTTAAGAAAACACCACAGATAGGTTTAGTTGCAGTATTAGTTAAATACTGTGAGTTCAGATGTGAAATGGAATTGTATTGTGACCATGTTACTTTATTATATTTCAGTATTATTATAACTAAGGAGTTTGAGAAAGGCCACAGGTTTTCACTCTCTTCCCTTCAGAACCTATGCCTTGGGCATATGGGAGAGAGGGTAAGAGGGTGGCCCCTGCCTTGGCTAGCCCACAAAGTGCCTCCAGGCTCTGGGCATAAGAGTTGGGCACCACTCTTAGAGAATTCATCCTTTGAGTGACCTGCTCTCCCTGGAGCTGAGTGCCCCACCAGTTTTCCAAATGGACTGGTAAGGCTCAGGCATGCTTCTCTATCCAGTCACCCAATTGCAAGAAGCAGTTTCTGAGTTTTGTCGACTGGGCTCCACACCTGCTGGCCTTCTGCCTTCTGTTCAGATGTGGATGTCCCAGCAGCTGAGGCATAGTCCTGGAGGCAGGCAGCTCTGAGGTCCCATGTCTGTCCCACCTGACCCTATCCCCTCCCAACAGTGAGAAGAGCCCTCCCTCCGTGCCTTACCACTACTTTGAGAAGGGTCGGCTGGACGAGTGTCAGATGTACCTTTTGCATGAGAAGGCACCACGGAGCGCCCATCGCTTTATCACTGAGAAGGCCGTGTTTTCCCGCTGGGCCAAGAAAAGGCCCATCGTGTTCGCCCACCCCTCCTGGAGGGCCGAGTAGTTCCTGTTGCCAGTGGCCACCATGCCTCGCCAGGCCTGCAACCCGTTCGAGGCCACCACACTCCATTATGAACATTTGTTTATGATTCTCGCCTTCTGCCTGATGCCAGGTGGAACCTGGGGTCTCTGTAACCCTAGGCTGGGTATACTTGGAGAAATCTTGGGCCTTGTGACTTGAAGGGGAGTCAAGAGGGTGCCATCTATACCACCCCTGCTCCTTGGCAAATTCACGTCTTCATCTTGGGGTCCATCCTGCCTCCAGGGCGTTCAAGTGGCCTTTGCCCTGGGACCAATGGCCCCCTCACCAGCATCATGACTGTGCCAGTCTTGATCTTTCCTCTACCTATCCCTGTCCACATGGTGCCACGTTCTTGGGCTGGTGGCCCTGGTTGGTGCAGCCTGGAGCCTGGGATTTGATGGGCACAAGGGTCTTTGAGCATCAGCCTCCCAGCCCTGTCTCAGGAGTGTGCCAGTAAATGCATATTTTCTGGACATGGTGTCTAGTGTGGTAACAGATGTGGGATGGGGGTTAGGACACGGACCTGGAGCATGTTCCCTGGAAGGCAGACAGCCCTCCAGCCCTTCTCTAGGCCCACAGAAGCCTGCTCTTTCAGCACTGTATCAGTCCCACAGCCTCCTGCCCCCACACCCCCAGGCCAGGTCTGACCACAGGATGATGCTGGCCCAGGAAAGCTCCCTTTGTCCCAGGCAGACACAGAGCAGGACCTGGGAGGGCTCAGGGTGAGAAAGAAACTCTGCCCAATATCGCTTTCCTGTCCCACGGGTCCGATTCCAAAACCTGCCAGTCAAACTGCCAGTTAACTCTGGGACAGCAAGACAGAATGCAGCTCAGAGTGGGGCTGTGTGGAAGGACGTGGACTTCGCTTTCCTCACCTTGAAGTACTAACACGGCCACCTTCCTGCTGTTAATGACGGTGTGACACCACCCTGAAGAGGGAGCTGGTGCTTATTACAGATGAGGTAGCCCAGGCTAGCTTTGGTGAGGTGGCTGAGCTAGGATACTATCAGACTGGGAGCTCACTTACCCCTGCCTCCTTCCCCCTTTGGACGACTGAGGAATGGAACCCTGGATTTAGCTCTTGGCTTCAGAGCTCAGGACACTCTGGGTATGACCTGTGCAGTCCCCACAGCCCTGGGCTTCGTTTAGTCTCTCCTGCTACAAACTTAAAATTCTTTATAGGGTTAGGTTTTGGTTTCTAACAAGGAACCTCTCACTGAGATATTGTACTGGATCCCACAAATGACAAAGCCCGTCATGCTGAGGACTCTGGTGGCCTAGCCCTCTCTCCCTCCTACCCATTTCCTCAGGAGTGACTGGAGACCTGGCGCCTGGCCCACAGCACTGTCCTTGTCCCCTGTGTATCCTGTACCAGGTGGCCCGGAATCCTTCTCATAAGTAGGAGGAAGGAAGAGGGGAGAGCTCTGAGCCAGGCATGCAGGCTGGATGCCAAGGCACTTCCGCAGGCCTGGCAGTGCTAGGGGCTGTGAGTAGGAGAGTAGAGCAGAGGTGGGTAGTGGTGAGATGGAGGACCCTGCAGCAGGCCTGACTCCACTCTGGCTCCACGGCTCCACTCTCTGATCTATGGCTCTGGTTCATTAGAACCTTTGGGTCTCAGTTTCCCTATCAATTAAAAAAAAATCGATGGAATAATTCCTACCTCACAAGATTGCATGAGCTCAGAGATGCTGGGCTGCCTCTTGGGCTTAAATACTGTTCTTAGCTGGGCGGTGATGGCGCACACCTTTGATCCCAGCACTCAAGAGGCTGAGGCAGGAGGATCTCTGAGTTCGAGGCCAGCCTGGGCTACCGAGTGAGTTCCAGGAAAGGCGCCAAAGCTACACAGAGAAACCCTGTCTTAAAACAAATAAATAAATATAAAACAAAAAATACTGTTCTTCTCTTAATGGGAATAGTTAATTCTGGAGCCATTATGAATATCTGTGGCCCAGGACACAGATTTAGGTTACCTCAAATTCCATGTTCCAATGTAGAAGCAGTTTTTTGAAGTTTTATAATTTCACAGGACAAAGTAATAGATCAAGGCAAATTTAAAATACATTGCTTGGTGCATCAGAGAGGCAAGATGGGGGAGCCCTCCTATAGGCCTGAGATGTCATCTGGTGGCGTTCTTAGCCTTTGAGTTGGTAGGAGCTCATGATCTGCTAAGTGAATAGTTTTCAAAGGTTCTAGTAGTTACGGGATGGTAGAATAAAGATATGCAAGGAATGTCTGTTTCCAGCCAAAGCGAGCCCAAGATAAAGCAAGTTCTGGCCTCTGGGTGGTTTCTGTAGGTACAGCTGCTTTCCAGTTCTCATTCCCAGTGGGTAGTGGGCCTTCCACCCCAGATGAAGTCTTCTGACCCGTGCCCTCACTCTGGGTGTTCAGAATCCAGAGACACCCCCCATCCCCATCCTGATGGGTTTAGGCTGTATTCCTTCCTGAGAGTCAGTCTTCATATTTTCTAGCTACCAGGAAACACTGGCCAGCCAAATCATTGGGTCCAGCACACAAGAATGCTTCTGTCCTGGCCCTACCTCTGGGTGAGGTGTTTATTTGCTGGGTTGGCCTGAATAATTATGTTTCTTAGGAAACTGCCAGCTACTTCCTCCAGGCACACAAAGATGCCCTCTGACAGGTCTGGTTGTTGGAATAGGGTCTACTGAAGGCTCTCCCCGTGATGACAGTGAGGAGCCCCCTCCTTCGCTGCTGTGGGCCTGGTACCTGCTGGAAGGTGAGTAGAGGACAGGAGCCATGCAAAGGCGTTGTGGGGGTCACTTAGTTTTACAGACTCTCTGAGCTTGTGTTCTTTAAAAAAAAAAAAAAAAAAAAAAAAAAAAAAAAAAAAAAAAAAAAAAAAGATTTATTTATTTATTATGTATACAGTGTTCTGCCTGCCCTACAGGCCAGAAGAGGGCATCGGATCTCATTATGGATGGTTGTGAGCCACCATGTAGTTGCTGGGAATTGAACTTGGGACCTCTGGAAGAGCAGCCAGTGCTCTTAACCACTGACCCATCTCTCCAGCCTTAAGCTTGTGTTCTTATCCCTCCTCTGGTTCCTTTGTCTCTCAGTGAACTCACTGGGGACCCACCAACTTCCATTTAAGCCCAGAAAGGAAGTGAGGTGGGTCCCACAGCACCAGGTGTCTTAGAATTCCTTTCTCAGGGATCTCTGGCTGGGGTATGCGTTTCTCTACGTGTCTATTCAGGGGAAGAAAGGAACTCCATGCTTACTGGGAACAGTTGGGCACCTCTGTCCAGCCCCTGTCCACAGGGACCTAGGGACCCCAGCACCACGCTCAGAGCTCTGACTCAGTCTTCAGCCTCCTCCTTAGAGATTGAAAGTTGGGAGTCCCCAGGCCTGACTTCAGCAGAGCTGAGCACCAATCTGTCTGTGGAACTGAGATGGTAGGTGAGGAAAAGACTCCAGAAAAATCATAAGAGCATGAAGAAGTTTGCTAAAGGAAGGGTTAAGTTATAGCTTAGCGACAGGGTGTTTGCTAGGTACACCTGGGTTCCAACCCCAACCGTGCGTGTTGGGGGGACCAATTGGTAAACTGCAGGAAGTAGGGGTACCTGGATGCCTTTCCTGGGGAGAAAGGACTAAAACTGAGTGAACTTCTCCAGGGATGAGGCAGGACTGGTTCCATCCATGAGCCTCTGTTGTGGCTGGGCCAGTTCAGTTCTCCCAGGCTTGGGCTCTGTGTGTCTAACAGCTCAGCGGGCATTAAATAGACAGGCCTAGATGAACGTCATCCCGTCACCTCCGTGTTCCCCAAGCTGGAACCTGTCACTTCCATGTTCC
Source organism: Onychomys torridus (assembly GCF_903995425.1). Lineage (NCBI taxonomy): Eukaryota > Metazoa > Chordata > Mammalia > Rodentia > Cricetidae > Onychomys > Onychomys torridus. The sequence goes on along the minus strand of NC_050446.1, from coordinate 6,341,011 downwards.
GGTCTTCTGGAAAGTGGACCCCCAGTCGACCCCTGTAACAGGTCCTTTTAGGGATTTGGTGAGGGGTGCTTGGAAAGGGCTTAATGCAGAGACTAGCACCCCAACAGGATCTTATGTCTTTCTTACCAATCCCCCTTTGTTTCTTTCCTTTCTTTTTCTGAGACAGTTTACCTGAGTAGCCCTCAATGTCCTGGAACTAGCTCTGTAGACAAGGTTAGCCTCAAATTTAGATCTGCCTGCCTCTGCCTCCCTGTGCTGGCATTAAAGGTGTACATCAACTCTTACCCACATTATTAGTATCACAAAGCGGGCTGTTACTGTTCTTGGGGTCCAGGAAGGAAAGCCAGCCCTCCTAGTACGAGTCTAGAAATCTTGAGTCCACTCTGCTTTGGTCTAGATCTGGGCTTAAGCATCCCCTCATTTTCAGGGTCCCTAGTAGGGCCTGGGGTAGAGAGAGGGGCTGTGGTGGGGACAGGAGACCCCCATGACTGGCACAACCTCCACCCCCCACTCCCCCCCCCCCCCCCCCCCCCCCCCCCCCCCCCCCCCCGCTGTCCTTGCTGGAGAGAGCCCTCTGGTCTCTGGGCGCCTAGCAGTCAAGTTCATCAGATTGTTCACCTGCCCTTCCTTTCTTTCTCCCGCCCACTGTGGTTTCTGTTCTGTCCTGCTGGGTGGGGTCAGGGGGAGGCCTGTGGTGCAGGAGGCACTAAAGGTGGGTCCTGGAGAACAGGACTCCTGTGTCCTGCGCCCCTCTGGTTGAGCCGCCTGCTTCCCCACCAAGTCTGGAGGCTGGAGTTTCTCTCTCTCTCTCTCTCTCTCTCTCTCTCTCTCTCTCTCTCACACACACACACACACACACACACACACACACACGTTTGTTTTTCTTCAATTTTAAAATTAATCTATTTTGTGTGTTTGGGTGTTTTGCCTGCATACACATCTGTGTACCATGTACATGCCTGGTGCCATCAGATGCCAGAAGAGGGCACCTGATCTCCTGAACTGGAGTTACAAACAACTGTGAACCACCATGTAAGGTGCTAGGAATCTAACTCAGGTTCTCTGGAAGAGCAGCCAGTGCCCTTAACTACTGAGCCATCTCTCCAGCCCCATCACATCTGTTTTAATAATAATAATAACAATAATAATAATAATAATAATAGCAGTGTTATTATCTTCCCAAAGTAGATTTTGCATAGAAGCACATGCTTGTAATCCCAATACTTTGAAAGGAGGCAAGAAGATCAGAAAATCAAGGTCATCCTTCATCACATAGCACCGCCCCCCCACTGTAGTAAGACTTTCAAACCAATCAACCAATCACAACTTACTAAATTAATGCAATACAAACAACTTAGACGTTTATAAAGTTAAAAGTTATGGCAGCACTCCTGCCAACCTCTAGAGCAGAGGTTCTGAACCTGTGGGCCGAGACCCCTTTGGGAGTCAAGCGACCCTTTCATAGGGGTCACCTAAGGCCACAGGAAAACACAGACATTTACCTCATGATGCATAGAGGTAGCAAAGTCGCAGTTATGAAGTAGCAGTGAAAATAATCTTATGGTTGGGTGTTCACTACAACATGAGTAACTGTACTAAAGGGTGGCAGCCTTAGGAAGGTCGAGAACCCCTGAGCTAGGGAGTTACCGCTTCAGTTCTGAGTGGACTCTGTCCCACACCTTTTATGTGCATTTACTAACGTGGTGATTATATTAAAGGGGGAGGTAACAGAAAAAGTAGGAGAAAAGAAAGAGAGGTTGGGAGAGAGCTCACTTGGTAAAGCACTGTGTAGAACAAGCCTGGGGACTTGAGCTTAGCCCTCGGAAAATTACCCCGGAAAATCCGAAGTGTCAGGTCCTTGTTTACAACAAGAAAGGGGAAGAGACATCTGGATCCCTGGGGCTCTCTAACCAGCCTGGAGGAACCCCTGCCCCACCAAGAACAAGGCGGGGTTTCCTTCTGGGTCTTTCCTAGGCACCTAACAAGAAGGCAGAGCAGTGAGGTCAGCTGCTCAGCTGTTGGCTCCACACTGACACCAACGTGAGCAGTCCCGAGCACACACTCACACAAAAGCCTCAGTTTTTAAAATTTTAAAGTCCTGGGGCTGGAGAGAGAGCTTATCCGTTAGGAACACTGGCTGCCCTTGCATAGGGCTGGCTTCCTTTCCCAACCACCTGATGGCTCACAACCATCTCTGACTCGGGGTCCAGGGGATCCAATGTCCTCTTCTGACTTCCATGACACCAAAACACAAGAGGTGCACAGACATACATGCAGGCAAAACACCCCTATATATAAAATAAATAATAAAAACAAAATTTTAAGCCGGGCAGGGGTGGTGCACGCCTGTAATCCCAGCACTCGGGAGGCAGAGGCAGGAGGACCTCTGTGAGTTCGAGGACAGCCTGATCTACAGAGCTAGTCCAGAACAGGCTCCAAAGCTACAGAGAAACCCTGTCTCGAAAAACAAAACAAAAAAAATTTTTTAATTATAAATTTTAATTTATTGTATGTGTGTGCGCCTGCTTGTCTGCATGTAAATCAAGTGTGTGCTGGTGCCCTCAGGCCAGGAGAGGGCATCAGAACCCTTGGGATTGCCTGCCTTAGCTTCCCCAGTAGCTGAGATGACAAGCCTGTGCCACCATAATCATCCTGAAATAAACTCAGGTCAGACTCTGGACATTTGAACCAACACTGGTTCCTGAGTCATGCTGAAACTTCTCCCTGAGAAGGGCCATGGTGGTCTCAAAGACCAGGCATTCGCAGACATGTTATCATAATGATCAAAAAAAGGCTTGTTTTTAATCTTTCCTTCTTCTTTTGTACCTTCTTTCTTTTCCTTACATTTTATTTATTTGGGCGGGAGTGGGAGGGATGTGAGAACCCTACAGTGCATGCACATGTGGAGGTCAGAGAACAACTTGCAAGAGTGGATTTTCTCCTACCACGTGGGTCCCAGGGACTAAATTCAGGTCATCAGCCTTGGTGGCAATCGCTATTACCTGCTGAGCCATCTCACCGGCACTGAACTTTTCTTTTAAAATTGTGATCTTCTGATTTTGTGATAGGCTGAGCTGTCTACGTTGTATTAGTGAAATAGAATGCACATGTGAGCCTCTTGAACTCAATATCCATGCTTACTGTAATGTGCACACCTCCTCGGGGCCCTTAAAACTTTAATCAGTGATATGGGCACAGGCTATCTCCTGCCCTTGGCAATGTTGTTTAGGTTTCTTTTTTGTTTGTGTCCTGGTCACTGTTCAATTGCTGTGCAGAGACACCATGACCACAGCAACTCTGTAAAAGAAAGCCTTGAATTGGGGGCTTGCTTACAGTTGCAGAGCTCTAGTCCATTTTCATCATGGCCGGGAGCATGCAGCAGGCATGGAGCTGGAGCAGTAGCTGAGAGCTACAGCCTGATTCACAGAGAGGGGGCAGGGGTGGAAACCGGGATGAAGAAAACCCATCTTTTCCTTCTTTGGTTTTGTTTTTTGAAACAGTCTCAGCCACCCAGCCTGCTTTTGACCTTGACATTTAACTGAGGATAGTCTTGGCCTACTCTATCCACTCTGCTAGCCATGTGTATAGCTTTACTTACCTCTCCATATTCCCCCGCACCCCCTCCCAAGACCGAACCCAGGGCCTTGTGCTTTCTAGGCAAACGCTCTACCACTGAGCTAAATCCCCAACCCCCATTTCTTCTTTTTACTCCTTAGGTCTCCAAGATTCACCAGCATGCCTGCAGCTTATTAATTGCCCCTGCTGTGTAATATTCCACATTGTGAATATTTCATAATATTAAAAAACAAAACAAAACAAAAAAAACCTTGCCAGGCAGTGGTGTTGCACAATTTTAATCCCAGCACTTGGGAGACAGAGGTAGGTAGATCTGAGTTCCAGGATGGCCAGGGCTACATAGAGAAATCCTGTCTCAAAAAACCAAACCAGGAGCTGGAGAGATGGCTCAGAGGTTAAGAGCACCAACTGCCCTTCCAGAGGTCCTGAGTTCAGTTCCCAGCACCCACATGGCGGCTCACAACCATCTGTAATGAGATCTGGCACTCTCTTCTGTGTACATAATAAATAAATAAATCTTTAACAAACAAACAAGAAAACAGACCAAACAAAACTTTTTGTTGTCCTGTTGCCAGACATCTGGACTATTTCCACTTCTGTCTTTAAGCCATGCTGCTGGGAACATCACGTTGCTGGGTCCATCAGAAGGGACTTTTAGGTACCCAGGGTGTTCAATGGAAATTTTTACTATGTTGTTTTCCAAATTGATTGCATAACATGAAGCTCTTCAAACTTGCTTTCTATACTGAAGTGTCCTGAAAATGTCCCAGCCCCCCTTTCCCGGCATGCACACTGACCCCTGTGCTTCATTTTACCAGCCTCTTAGAACACTATGAGCAGGATGTGTCTGTGTTTATTTACCCAGTCTCCTAACAGGCTACTTAGATTGCTTTTGCGTGTGGGTGTGTACATATGTGCATGTCCGTGTGTGTGGAGGTCAAAGGTGAACCACCAGTGCTGTTCTCTGGCTGACCTGGAAGGCTCAGATAGGGTGAGCTAGCCAGAGGGATCTCCCTGTCTTCATACCCCCAGAGTAATCCCAGAGCTGGAGTTACAAACACACGGCCTTGGCAGGTGGTGGTGGTGCACACCTTTCTTTAATCCCAGCACTCGGCAGGCAGAAGCAGGTGGATCTCTGTGAGTTTGAGGTCAGCCTGGTCTACAGAGTGAGTTCCAGGCCAGCCAGGGCTACACAGAGAGATCCTGTCTTGAAAAACCAAAACCAAACCAAACCAACAACAAAAACACATGATATCATGTCTGGCTTACTTGACTATCTCCTCAGCCCTCAAATTGCCTTTAAAAAAAAAAACTTTAATTTTATTTTATGTGTATAGGTGCTTTGCCTGCATATGTCCGTTTACCGCAAAGATGTGCAGGGTCCATGAAGGTCAGAAGAGGGTGTCAGATTCCCGAGGGCTGTGCTGGGAATGGACCCCGGGTCCTTTAGAAGGGTAGCCAGTATTTTTAACTGCTGAGCCATCTCTCCAGTCCCACGTTGCTTCCTTTTAATCACATAAAATAATACAATGAATCCATGGGGTAGGAGGAAGAGAGTTGAGCCAGGGTCTCCCTACGTCGCCCTGGCCAGCCTGGAACTCACTATGTCTACCAGGCTGGCCTCAGATTTCCAACAATCTCCTCTCCTACCTTCTGAAGTGTTGGGCTCAGAGGCCTGCACCACTAGGCCCAGCAGAAGCTACATTCTCAGACCTTCTTCTCTCCATTTTCCGTCAGTAAGGAAATAAAGCAATGTATCAGGTTGCCCAGGGGTTACTACTGGGTCTCAAGGTGGAGGAACCAGAGTTCGAGCCCAGTGATCCCCGCCTCTCAGTCTCCCAATCCGAGGTCTTGGTGTCCTTACGGGGAGAAATGGAGAAACCGGCCAGATTCGGGAGGGCATGCATGGGAGGCTGTTGGAGAGCATCCCTCCTCTCTGGCACCTCCCTGGGGCGGGGCCACCCACAGCCGGAGGCTCCGCCCTCCTGCCTGGCCGGGGCTGTGACGTCGGCGCTAGGACCCCGCGGGCGGGAGCTGCGGCGGGGCCTGGGTGGCCCCGGCAGCGCGGACCCCGGTTCTCGGCTCCCGGCGCCATGTGAGGGGGTTCGGGGCCGCGGGGGGCCTGGCGCTCCCCGGCGGAGGTGAGCGGGCGCAGCGCGGGGGTGGGGGGCCGCTGGGGAGGGCACCCGGGTCTGGGCCTGACCCCGGCGCCCGGAGAGCGCAGCCCCGGAGAGCGCAGCCCCGGGTGCGGCCCTCACCGCAGCCCAGCCTCCGCACGTCCAGCCTGGGGCCGGGCACAGGCTGCCCCCTCCCCAGCGGGGTGAGCCGCTCCCCCCAGGCCCGGCCACTCGGTGCCCGGCTGGACGCCTGGCGCACGCGGGGACTGGAGGGGGCTCCGGGGAGACCCTGTCAGGCTCCGCCCTGTAAACAAACGTGTCTGCGCGGCTCCCTCCGCTTGCTCCGGCGGCCTGCCAGGCGCCTTGCCCCTCTGATCCCTCAGTCTCCGCATCTGTGGAATGGGGAGCAAGAGCACCGACCAGGCCGCGTGGCCAGGAGGATTCTGTAGGCAGGCGATGCTTAGCGTGGCTCTGGGGCATGTTCCGTAATATAGGGGTAGTCCCTGGCTTGGGGTCAAGGGGAGGAGGGTTGTTTGTGGGACAGGCCCGTGCAGGGGCGGGCTTTGAACCCTAAAAGCTAAGGACATCCGCTGGCAGAGCACTTTCAAGCCCTGGGCGCCCTTTGTAACATCTGCATGCAACCTTCCAGTCACCTCAGCAGTTACTAGTTCTTATCGTTCCCATTTCACAGATGAGGAAACTGAGGCTCAGAGAGGTCACATGGCTTGCTCGAGGCCCCCCAGCCAGTAAGTGTGGACCCGACATTCGCACTGGCACCTGACAGACATGCTGTCCTGACCATGGCCTTCTCAGAGCAGGACCGTGACGGGGCTGAGCAGGGGGACCGTGGTCCTGGCTGAGGGCACTGCTCAGGCAAAGGTGGGAAAGTGGGGCGTGGGCCTGGGACCCGGAGTGCCCCGGGTGTCTGGAGCACGGGGCATGCGCAGGACAGGGTAGTAAGCCCAGGCCGGCCCGGGAGCTGCGGCCAGACCCGGGGGCGCTTTGAATGCCGGAGGTGGCGGGGCTGATGGGGACTCCAGCATTCTGGATTCCGGACTCCTGTGCTTGGCCCTAACGGTTTGAGTCCAAGGACCAGCCGCGCCTACTCCCGGTGAGCCTCAGTTTCCCGGACTGCCCGGCGGGGGCAGACGCGAGTCTGGGGTCCCCACGACTGGAGGTGCAGCGACGGCCGGAGAGCCCTGGCCGGGGGAGGGCGGAGGGGACGCCGCGGGGCGGGGCCTGCCCGGCCATGGGCGGGGCCTGCTCGGCCGCGGGGCGGGGCCTGCCCGGCCATGGGCGGGGCCAGGCCTGGCCAATCAGGAGCGGGTGAGTGTGTGGCGCTCTGGCCCGAGGTTTTTAGCTATTCCTGGGGTAGGAGTAAACAGCAGCTAGGTCAGGGGGCGGAGATAGTGGCCGGATCGGGAGGCTCCCGGGAGAGCTCCCCAGCGGGGGTCCCTTCCTGCCTCTTGGGCTGTAGCTGTCGGAGGACGTGGACTGATCCGAATGCTTACGGCCTGCTTACAGGTGGGGAAATGGAAGTGTAGCAGGGCTCGGCCCTGCGTGGGGGAGAGGGTCAGGGATGAGGCCCACAGCCGGTTCGGGCAGGCAGGCCTGTGAAAGGCTGTGACTGCAGCCGCCCTCGGCTGAGACAACTCTACCTCCGAGAGTCACGGCTGTGCCCTTGACCCCAAGATCACACTGGCCAACGACTGAATTCATTGAGTCATGTTCAGAGGTCTGTGTAGGAGAGCTGTTGTGTAGAGGTGAGACCTGTGGTCCATCCGCATCCAGGGCAGGGCCTCCTCCGGCCATAACCCTTTCTGGTGGCTTGCAGGTGTGACCCCACGGCCTTGCTCCCCGGGCCACCTGCAGGACGCTGGCCCCTACCCCTCAGCAGACGCCCGAGAGAGATGAGTGGCAACAAAGTAAGTCTCCCTCGTTTCCTGTCGGCATCTGAGCCTCTGGCAACCTGCTGTGGAGTGGACTCTGTGAAACCCGCCCTGGCCAGGGCACCACCACTCTAACCCACACAGATGCCTGGGTGCAAACCCTGGCTTCAGCCACTGAGCCATTGATCTGGGAGGCTCTTGCCTCTTTCTGGGCCAATTGTCCTATGTCCTAAGCTTGACTTGTCAATGGGAAAGCACTGTGTGAAGGTGCATGCGGAGAAACCGGGTAGGGAGGTGAGCAAAGGCCCTGGGGGAATGGCCATGTTCAAAGTCACAGGACCTGAGTTCCCCATCACGTATTTGTTCATGTTTCCTAAGCTCCTACTATGTGTTTGACACCTCCCCCCAACACCTTTCCCCGGGCTCCCTGGCAGAAGGTGAGATTTGAAAGTGGGGCGTGTGGTTGTAGTGGCATTCTGAGTCTAGGGGAAAGATAACACAGTCCTTTGACAGGGGTGATTTAATACGGAGAATGATCAGTGGCAATGGGGCATGGAGCAGCAGGGAATGGGACTCAATCCCAGCACCCAGGAAGCCAAGGCAGGTGGATCTCTGGAGTCCCAGGCCAGCCTGGTCTACATAACGAATTCCAGTACAGCCTGTACTGTGAATTCCAGTACAGAAAGACCTGTTTCAAAAAATAAACAAACAAAAGAAATGTGGGAATCTCTGACTTGTTATGGTTAGACTTAGAAAGAAAATTTTGTTTGTGACAGGGTCTTGTATATCCCAGGCCGGCCTCACTGTGTAGTCTAGGGACTCCTGATCCTCCTGCCTCCACCTCTGAGTGCTGGGACTCAGGCCTGTACCACCAGGTCCAGTTTATGTAGTGCTGGGAATCAGAACCAGGGCTTCAGGCACACTAGCCGGGCACTCTGTCAGCTGCCACCCCCAGCTGCCAGACATGGGCTTTCTGAATTTCGGCGATGCATGCGAAGTATTCAGTGGGACCTACACTTGGAAGCTTGAGGTTTTGTTCCTTTGCTACCCTGGTGATACTGGGTGGGGCTGATACCCGCAGCTTCCCAAGAGCCCTTCTTGCTGAAAGGAGACAGTTGACACACCGCTGAGTGGGCTGTTGCTGAGATGGCTGATGCCTTTTCTCCCTTCTGATATTTTCTACTTGCAGTGGGTTGATCAGGATGCACCTGATTATTAAATCAGGTGTAAGCCCCAAGGGTTGAGGTGCAGGCCCGGCTGGAGACAGCCCAGCCGTAGCCCACTCACTGTCTACTACATGGCCCTCCAAAGGGGACGCTGCTGGCTTCTGGGTGCTGCTGGTGGCTGAGTGCCCTAGGAGCTAAACTTAAATAAATACTGTGGTCCCAGTAAGAACCAAAGGGTTAGGGGTTCTGCCTTTATTCTGAAGTGTCTCTCCAGCGCCCCCTCCTGAGAAATCTTAAAATGCTTTGGCAAGGAAAAATACTTCAAAGAGCCCAGACGCGTTTTCACCAGGCAAGGAATGAGAAGTGACATGTTCCTTCATATATGTAAGGGATTGCTCCTGGGATCCCTAGGAGACAGAAATTCAAGGGTGTGAGCTCAAGTTCTTCATATGGGATGGCTTAGTAATTGCATATAATTCACACAACACATATAGTTTATCTTCTCTAGATAAGTTATAATGCCTAACCCAATGTGTGCAACCCAAACTGCTGGTGTGATGCCTCCTAATTGCCATCTCAGCACTTAGGAGGCTGACACTGGAGGATCAGTAGATCAAAGCCAGCCTTGATTACATAGTGAGTTGGAGGTGGCACGGGCTATGTGAGCCGATTTCTTTTCTTTCTTTTTGGTTTTTTGTTTTTTTCTGAGACAGGGTTTCTCTTTGTAGTTTTCGAGCCTGTCCTGGAACTTGCTGTATAGAGCAGGCTGGCCTCGAACTCACAGAGATCCACCTGCCTATGCCTTCCGAGTGCTGGGATTAAAGGCATGCACCACCAGCACCCAATGTGAGCTGATTTCTAAACAAACAAACAAAAACTCACAAAATTAGAGACTGATAACAAGACAGGAAGCCTACATATGTTCAGTACTGGTCATTATAGGCTTGACTAGACTGTTGATTGTGGTCTGCTGAATCTACAAACCTGAAAGTGTGTGGAGCCAGCTGTATAGACAGCGTATGGAAAGTTACTATCAATGGACCATCTGGATCTTGTGTTTGAATATCCCTCTCCCCACCTGTGTCTAGGCAGGGGACCTTGTCACTCACATCCAGTTCAGTCCAGAAAGATTTGTTTCCTGTTCTCTGTAGCCCAGGCTAGCATCAAGCTTGCAGCAGTCCCCAGGCCTCAGCCTCCAAAGCACTGGGGGTGTGCAGCACCATGTTGGGCTCTCTTCTTGAGCATCTTCTGCAGGCCTCACCCTGCAGGGACCTGGGGAGCAAGGCTGACCCAGCCTTAGGGCTTAGTTTGGAGGGATAGCAGTTTGCAAGCGACGTGACTAGACTGGATAGTTCAGAGGCAGAGTACTTGTCTCACACATGAGGCCCTAGGTTCGATCCCTAGGGCTGGGGCGGGGGGAGAGACTAAGAAGGAACGAGATAGGCGGAATGCCAGCAGGAGGAGCTTGTACCTGAACTCTTCTGGTCTCGTATGAAGGGCATGGAGGGCTGCAGGCAGGGGGGGTTCCGAGCCTGTTGTGTGTGCCTGAACCCTCAATGGCCTCTTCCATCTCCAGGAGCAGCGGTCAGCAGTGTTTGTGGTCCTCTTGGCTCTCATCACCATCCTCATCCTCTACAGCTCCAACAGTGCCAACGAGGTCTTCCACTACGGCTCCCTGAGGGGCCGCCTGCGTCGGCCTGTCAACCTCAAGAAGTGGAGTTTCTCCAATGCCTACTTCCCTATCCTCGGAAACAAGGTAGAGCAGCTTCTGTGGGGAGTTCCCTGGCTGCTGATAGGCCCCACCTTCCAGCTCTTCTCTCTCTGTGCCGAGAGGAGAGGAAGGATGAGGGGCGTCAGTCAAGATCACGGCCCTTTGCTTATGACAGGATCTTGGACAGATGCTTGACAGTGGGCCTTAGTTCTCATTAAGGTCCTTCCCTTCGTGCTGAAAAGTCTGTCTTGGCCCAGTGAAATGGCTCAGTGTAAAGGTGTTTGCTGCCAAGCCTGATGACCTGAGTTAGATCGAGCTCTGGAATCTACATAGTAGGAGAGAGGAAAAAACAACTCCAGCAAGCTATCCTCTGACCTCCACGCACATGGGAGTATGTTGTGGGATGCCACCCCCCAAACACACAACATACATGTGCACACACAAATGTATTTTAAAATTTAATATCTTCTGTTGCTCCTGAGTCAGACTTTGGTTTTCATGGATCTCTGGGGACGCACCCCGACAAGCTTGGGCGGAGACCCCTGAGGTTCTGGAGACCACAAGAGCGGAAACAATAATGGCTGCCTTTTCTGGAGTAGTACGAGCTGCTCAGTGCTGTTATCTCCCTAGAAGACCTGAGGTGATCACGCAGCTGCGCAGCATGGGAGGGCCAGAGATTTGCCCAGCCCCTGCCAAATTGCAGCTAGACAGAAAAGTCAAGTGACTGGGGCCTGGTGGTTAGGATTCAGCACTCTGGCCTCTACAGACTTGGTTTTGTCAGCCAGTCATGTCTTCCTGGGTACCTCTCTTAGGGTATCTGTGAAATTCATATATTTAGACTGTCTTCCCTTGTTGACTTTTCTTCAGCGCCTTTGTGTTTGGAGGGCCCTTGGCTGTGGACACACCGTCCCTGGAACGACCCATAGTAGGGTTAAAAGGAACGGGGGGCGTAGATGGGGAGAAAGAGGGACCTCGTGAGCGTGGGTGGTTTTAAGGGAAAGGCGTCTGAGAGTGGCCTGTTGATTCTCCCAGCCTGATGGCGGGAGAACTAGATCGAGGAGTGTGTGTCTGGGGGTTGGAGCTTGTTGGAGGTGATAGAAAATGACCTGGTGCTTTGGGAGAAAGTGTTCTTTTTGGGGAGCTGGGCCACACGCAGCTGAGTTCCAGCCAGTCTCCATCTTGTTTCTCAGTGTGCTGCCTCTATTTCTGTCTCAAGTCTTTGTACTTGCTTTTCCTCTGGCCTTGAACATTTTTGCCTAAGTAGTGTGACTCTACAGACTGTTTTGTTTGTTTGTTTTTCAAGATAGGATTTTTCTGTTAACAACCTGGCTGTCTTAGAACTCGCTCTCTAGACCAGGCTGGCCTCGAACTCATAGAGACCTGCCTGCCTCTGCCTCCTGAGTGCGGGGATCAGAGGCAAGTGCCACCACCGCCCTGCTCTAAAGACTGTTCTAAAGAAGCCTCCATTTCCCTGTTTCTGATCACCTCTTTCCATGTTTTTTCCTAATGTGTATTATGCTGTCTGTCTCCCCAACTCTAAGCAGCTATGTTTTGGTTTTGGTTTTTATTATTAATATTGGCATATATTAATTATTTAATGGATTTCTTATGACATCTTCATGATGTATATAATGTATTTTGATCATCTTTATTCTCCTTTATTTTCTCTTCTCCCTTTACCCCAAGCCCTACCCCAGCATCCATCAACTGCCTATAGAGACTCTGGGCGGGGTGGGACCTCTGGGGCCTATGCTGCTCTCTAGGATGGCAAACATCTTGAGGGACAGGAACTGGCTGTCCTTTGTTGCTGGGTCCCCAGATGGTTAGAAATATCCACAGAATACAGAATGAATGTGCTTAGAAAAGTCGAGAGGGTCCCCAGCTCCCGCAGGCCTGGCTGCCTAGCACAGAGCAGCCCTGATAGTGTCCCCCCTTTTTGCCCCACAGACGCTGCCCTCCCGGTGCAACCAGTGTGTGATCATCACCAGCTCCAGCCACCTGCTGGGCACCAAACTGGGCCCTGAGATTGAGCGGGCCGAGTGCACCATCCGCATGAATGATGCTCCTACCACTGGCTACTCGGCAGATGTTGGCAACAAAACCACTTTCCGAGTAGTGGCCCATTCCAGTGTGTTCCGTGTGCTGCGGAGGCCCCAGGAATTTGTCAACCGGACCCCTGAAACCGTGTTTATCTTCTGGGGCCCCCCAAACAAGATGCAGAAGCCGCAGGGCAGCCTCCTGCGTGTCATCCAGCGGGCGGGCCTCGCCTTCCCAAACATGGAGGCCTATGCCGTCTCTCCCACCCGCATGCAGCAGTTTGACGACCTCTTCCGGGGTGAGACGGGCAAGGACAGGTACCAACCAACCTCCCACCTGCCCACTGCAGTCATCCCTGGCCTGATACTCCCAGCATGCACTATGTTGAGGGTGTAGTCACTTCTTGCCACCCTCCTCTGGTCAGGTTCCCCCAGCTCTCCTCAGCTGTTAACGTGGAATGTGGGTTATCTTCAAAATGTTCACCTTGGCCTCACTGCCACCCCCCACCCTCCACCCCTGCTTCCCAGCATCCTCCACTCCAAGGGAACAGGGGCTCCCAGAATGCTCTGCACTGTTACATAGGTATTCCTGGCATCTTTCTAGGTGGTACTCTCCATAGTGTGGCACCTAGAGTCTAGATTGTTCCCAGCATACCTCAGTGTAAGCACACAGGTGCTCCTAGCATGCTCTGTTCTAAGGAAATATCTTTCCCATCATGCTCTTCTCCAACTAATCTCCCTAGAAACCTAGTCAGTCCCCTCCTATATAAATACAATGTGGGCCACATGTAATTTAAAATATTATGGTAGCTATGTCAAAGAAGCTAATGATAATGGCAGTGGATGCATTTAACTTTAATGTTATTTAAACCAATGGGTTCAACATACAGCTTCTATGCGTATATTGGTAGATTTATACCTAATTATTGTTTTTCAAAGATTCATGTGTCTGAACCTTTGGCCTGAGTGTGTCTGTGCACTACTTCATACCTAGTGCCTGAGGAGGTCCTAAAAGGGTGTTCTGTCTCCTGGAACTGTGTGTTAGGATGAGGTGTTTAATTTTGATTGGGCAGGTTAATTAGGTGACCAAAGGGGGCTTCTGATTGCTGGACTTCAATACTTTGATAGCTGGACCTTGTCAGCCTCAGGAGGAGGAAGTGGCCAAATAAGGGAACAGACCTTGGTGGCTAGCTTTAGGACTGTAGTCTGATGGCTTTTAACAAGACAGAGGGAATGGGCAAGGCCTGCCAGGGCCACATGCTCAGGTGGGCTAGTGTCGCTTCAGCTGTTGTAAGGGACAATTTTCAATTTTTATTTTAGGCTCCCAGTTTTCATTGTTAGTGTATTTTTTCTGTGTGTATGCATGCGTGTTCATGTGTGTGTGTGAGTGTGCATACGTATGTGTGCGTATGCATATAGAGGCCAGAGGTTGAGGTCAGATGTTTTCCTGGCTCACTCTCTACCTTATATGCCGAGGCAGAGTCTCTCACTTGAACCCAGTACTCACTGATCTGGCTAGGGGATCCCTTGTGTCTCCTTCCTGGGCACTTGAATTACAAATGGGCCACCACGCCTACCTGGGATTGTGTGGGTGCGTGGACGTATGCCCTGATGTTTGCACAGTGCAGGCTTTACCCTCCCCAGCCCTGTTGCTAGTGTGTGTGTGTTTTAAAAATGGTTAGTTTTTAATGTGTTGACTCTTAACCTCACCAGTTGAAGGAGCTTTTTGTAGGTTCTTTGGGTTTTTCACACATTAATAATCATGTTATATGGAGATACTGTTGTCTTTCTAGGTTGAGTTTGGGGCCACACATTGTAGTGCCCCCTTCTGTTTTGTGGGTGAGGTTGTACAGAATGGATATCATTTGCTGTGAAACTCTCTGGGTCTGTAGAGCCCCTTTGTAGAAGATGTTTAGTTTTTTTAGTTTTTATTTCTAGGGGTGGAACTCGGGGCCCAAAGCATGATAAGCACACATTCTACTATGAAAGCTGCACCCCAGGCCCCGGAATTACTGGGTTCATTTTCTTTAATACTATGGAGTGTTCAGGCAACCTCATTCATCGTGGGGAGTTCGTAGGTTTTAAGGAGTTGGCCATTTCATGTCAGGTATCGGATTTATATCTATAGTATTTGTGGGTTCCCTTAGCATCCATAAGGAAGTGTGGTCATTTCTTTTATTCCTGTCTTGGGCAGTTTTGTGTCATCTTTCTTTGTCACACTTGTTACAGGTGTGCTTTTTTCAATGTGTCAAAGCACCACTTCCCACCAAATATGTGGAAAATAGTTTCAACTTAAGGTGTACTTAGGGCTGGAGGGATGGTTCATTCAGTGGTTAAGAGCACCTGCACTCTTCCAGAGGACTTGAGTTTGGTTCCCAGCACCCACACCAGGACAGACTGCTCACAGCTACCTGTAACTCCAGTTCCAGGTGATATGATGCCCTCTGCTGGCCCCCATGAACACTGCATTCATATGGTGTATCACACAGACCTTTTTGAGGCCAGCCTGGTTTACATAGCAAGTTCAGGACAGCCAGGGCTACATAGAGAGAACTCTGTCTCGAAAAACATAAACATAAAACTATATATATGTATATATATTTTAATCAACATCAAAACACTATGAATGACATAGTCTACATTCTGCTTTTCATGCTATCCAAGGGCTCCAGTTCACATTTGACATAACATCTCTCAGACATATCGAGTGCTTACTAAGCCACATGTAGCTGGTGGCTGCTGTAGCCCCAGGGTGTGGGCTGTCCTTTATGCCTTGCTCTGTCGTCACCTCAGCATCATCTAGTATCCCCATAGGAGTTTGGTCCCAGAGGATACACAGCTGCTGCTAGCATGCTTTGTGGTCATGGTTACTCGTGGTCTGCACTGTTGAATTATTAGCCTCTTGAGTTCATGACCTGTTTGCATTGTGCCCTTCCCCTTCCCCAGCCTGAGTGCTCCCACAGTGGGTGGTACACAAGTCTGATGTGAGGCAGAGCCTGGAGAGACAGTGGTAGAGCTTCTGGGAGCCTCTGTGGGGGTTGGCCATTTCTCCCTGCCTGCTCCCTATCCCTGCCTGCATGCCCCTTCACTGAGACTCCTCTCTGCCCCCAGGGAAAAGTCCCATTCCTGGTTGAGCACGGGCTGGTTTACCATGGTGATTGCGGTGGAATTGTGTGACCGTGTGCACGTGTATGGTATGGTCCCTCCTGACTACTGCAGGTGAGCTTCTCCGACCGGTACCCCCGAGAGCCATACCCAATAACTGATGACAGGGTGTAGCTGGGAGGTCTGGGGACATTGCTGAGGGTCCGGCTGAGGCCTCTGTGGATAAATTCATGCTGTTGTGTAGAGGTGGGTACTGAGTATATGAGAATTCCATGGAGTGCTAATCATGCTTTATTGAGGGCCGACCATGCACCAAGCATCATTTCCTCACACAAGGCCAGGATACTGTCCTCCCCATTTATGAGTGCAAATTGAGGAGGGTGTTTAGTGAGGGGACCCAAGGAAGGTCTCAGAAACTATAAGGGGTACCAGGCCTCCGAGCCCACAGTTCTTGACCACTGCTGCTCTGTTGGGGAAAGAAAAAAGTTCCTTTTTTTTTTTTTTTAAAGAAGCTTGATGGTTCCACAAACTTAGTCCACCATATACCCACTTTATAGATGGGAAAACTGAGGCTTGAGGATTTATTCCACTGAGACTCTAGAATAGGAGAGGGGTGGAAATAGAAAGACTCCTTACAGGTGCCCATCTTGCCCCCATGCCCCTGACTCCTCTGTCTGCTGTGCCCAGCCAGCGGCCCCGCCTGCAGCGCATGCCATACCACTACTATGAGCCCAAGGGGCCCGATGAGTGTGTCACGTACATCCAGAATGAGCACAGCCGTAAGGGCAATCACCACCGCTTCATCACCGAGAAGAGGGTCTTCTCGTCCTGGGCCCAGCTCTACGGCATCACCTTCTCCCATCCCTCCTGGACCTAGCCATGCTGTCCTTACATCCTCGGAGAGATACAGGCAAAGTAGCTTTGGGCTCAACCATCTGATCGTGACCATCTTCCAGCCAGTTTGGGCTGGCTGGAGTATTTCCCAGTCAATCAAATCAGGGCCTTGATGAGGGTTTTTCCTCCAGCCAATCAGGGCTGGAGTTATCTCTTGGCCAATCAGGGATTTGGAATTCTGTATGGTTTAATCGGGTATCGGGGTCTTTCTTGTCTAGTCAGGGTCTGAGCATCGTCAGTCAGGGTATAGGGGTCTTTCTGAGTCAGTCTAAGGCTTAGGTCATGTCCTTTCCTGTAAGGCCTTGCATCAGAGCCCCAGGAATGGACCCCAGATCATTCCCTCCTTAGCTGGGACAAAGAGGTCTGTCCCAAGGATTTGGCCCACAGTTCCAGAATCAGAGATACCGTATGGGGTAGGAGCTGCCAGGAGGCCAGGCCAGAGAATTTGTGGAGTTCTGGAAATGGTGGGAGGCCTGTGTCCAGGTCCTGGCTTCTTCCTGAGTGACCTTGGACAAACCCTCCTCTCTTTCTGGCATGCTATGATGAGATCACATTCCTGTGTGCAGACAGACTCTCACTCTCCATTGTACTTCAGTGTAAATTCCCCCAGCTGTCACCCCTCACTGGGGGACTCAGCTCCCTGGAGATGGGGAGCCTGGGGTACCCTTCCCCTCCTCCTGGAAACTTTAGGGTATTTTTGTGTAAATACCCCTGTGGTTGAGGAACTCGGGCAGATGTGGGACAATCACACAGCTGTTTTCTTAGCAGCTATCAGTCCAGCTGCCATTAGCCTGGCTCCTATCGGCCAGGCGTCTCTTCCTACCCTGCAGCAGGAGAGTGGTCCCTGCTGCCCGAGGAGCCTTTGGGATTGAAAAAGGGTACCCCGCCACACCAGGACAGCCTTTGTTTAGAGATGCTGAGGGTTTGGGGGAGAAGTGTCTCCCTCCGAGTTTGGGATGGGAATAGAGAGACGGAAGCTGGGTTACCTGGGTTCTGTCCCCTGCTCAAGCACTTTATTAAAGTTGGGGCTGGGTGGGGTGTGTTTAACACCCCCCCCCCCAATTCCATAGCCTTCGAGGGAAGGGCTTCCAAAAGGAGGCTGTGGATTGCGGGGTAGGGGCTGGCCAGCTGTGAGTCCTTGCACACTGAGGTAATAGGGGGGCAGCGACAGTCCCAGATCTGGTTTTGTAATGATTTATACAGAAATAAACACACGTAAGCCCCAGCTCAGTGTTCTGTGTCTCGAGTGCATTTTTGCGTGTGCTATCCCTCTCAGCTGGGAATATCCTAAGGACCGGCCTGTAGCCTTTGGGTTAGGAGCTTGCATCAAGTTGAAGCCTCAGAGAACAGCTGGAGAAGGAGTATAGGGAGAGAGCAATGGTCTGGGACCAGAAGTCAGCACTGGGACTTGGGGCCTGAGGGCAGGAAAAAGGACCTTCCAGGTAGAGTGAGCTTGGCAGGTTGTAAACGTGGCTGCCAGCCTCTTAGTGCGAGTGTTGTTTACTCCAGATGGGCAGGAGGTGAAGGGTCCCTGACTCCAGAGGAGATTACAGCCTGTTGGAGCAGATAAGATCCCCTTGGGAGCCAGGCCTAACAAAGGGTGACTGTGTGTAAGACAAGTACAGGCTGCAGAGGGGCTAAGAAAGAGCTGTCCTGGGCTCCGGGCCAGGCAAGATGGTGGGCCGCCAGGGCGGGGAGCAAGAGAGACACCTAGCTTTGTTCCTTGTCCGTGTGGTCCATCAATCATCAGGTGCCCAAAACCATATGGTGGCCTCCGTGAAACAATGTCAGCCAGGACCTGTAACTCCAGCAACAGTAAAGAGTGGTAAGGCAGGGGTCAGGGCCAGATGGCCAGCAGCCAGGACTGCCCATCTGACGCCGGCAAAGGCTTGGTGCTTGTCTGCCACCTTCAGTGGGGCAGCAGCAGGCAAGGCTAGGTGGCAGGGCCAGTAGCTAAGCAACCACTGTGATGCAGGCAGCGGCAAGGGGACTGGAGAAGCAGAGACTTCTGACACTATCATAATAGGGTGTCTTGAACCCTGGTGGGCCTGAGACACAGCACACTTCCAGCTCCATGTAGAGGCTTCTGGTAAAACGATCCTGTCAAGTGTGCCTGGGTAGAATTTCTCCCATAAAACTGGCACCTCTGCACACCTACAGGTGGGTATGAAGAGGATGTCAGATGCTGAATATGGATCTGGTACTGGGAGGTCAGTTGAGCTGAGGGCTGGAGGTCCCAGGGCCTGCTCCCCCCAGTCGCAATTCTCACCTCAGGTGGAACACGTTGGAAACTTGCTGGTTTCTGAAGCCCACTTCTCCACAGCTCTAAATCTTCCATGGATCCCCACTCATTCCCAGGCCGGGAGCAAACCTCCCTCATTTGGCATTTGAGGTTTCCGCCTATGACTATGTCTGCACTCGGGAGGGGGGGGGGGGGGGGGGGGGGTTGGGGGGGTAAGGGGGGTGTCGTCTGTGAAGCCATGCTGCCTGTCTCCTCTGCCAGAGGCCCTAGCCTTCCTGCCTCTGATTGCGGCTCACCTAAAGCATCTGCAGAGCCTTTCCCTCTGTTCTCGGCTTCCTATCCAGATGTTTCCTGCGGATGTTGGTGGTTGTGCTCCACCAGTCCACTTGGGGCGTGCCCACTCCCATCCCCTCTCAGTACTAACCCACACTGATCCAGCTGTGGGCCTCAGTATGGCTGGTCCAGGGTCATCCACCCTCTCCCACTCTCACCCCTACGGGGTTTGTTTTCAAGCCCTGGAATTCTTCCTGTAGTCAAAATATTTAACTTTATTTTTTAATTATGTGTCTGTGTGTGGACATGTACATATTGAGTGCAGGTACTCCAGGAAGCCAGAATGATGAGCTGCAGCGAAAGACTGTTGTGAGCCACGCACTTGTGAGTGGTTGGAACTAAACCTGGGTCCCCTGGAACAGCCCCAGGCACTCTTAATTGCTGAGCTATCACCCCAGCCCTCAAAATATATTTTAGTGTTTTAAACTACTTTCACTTTGATTGTTTTGTTTAAGACAGGGTTTCTCTGTGTAGCCCTGGCTGGCCTGGATCTCACTCTGTAGACCAGGCTGGCCTCGAACTCACAGAGATTCACCTACCTCTGCCTCCCAAGTGCTGGGATTAAAGGTGTGTGCCACCACCACCTGACATAGAATTTTCTAGGTATAAAATAACTTAAACTGAGGACCAGAAAGATGGCTCAGTGGTTATGAGTGCTTGTTGCTTTTCCAGAAGACCCAGTTCAGTTCCCAGCACCTGTATCAAGTGGCTACAACCACTTATAACTCTAGCTTCAGGGGATCTGATGCTCTCTTCTGGCCTTTACAGGCACCAGCAAATATGTGATATACACTCATACATACACATAAATTAAAAATAAAACCCTAAAGCCAGCAGAGTGGCACATGCCTTTAACTCCAGCATTCAGGAGGGAGAGACAAGCCAATCCCTGTGAATTTGAGGTCAGCCTGGTCTACATAGTGAGTTCCAGGATAGCCAGGGATATATAGGCACACCTTTTCTCAGAAACAAAACAAAAAACAACAAAATAAAAGAAAAAAGCAGACGTGTGTAGGTGGTGATGTGGCTGCAGGAGAAATGGGTTGGTGGTTATGCACTTGTTCTTACCGAGGACCCAAGTTTGATTCCCAGAACCCATACTACAGCTCACAGCTGGGGCCGGGGTACAGTAGCTCCTCTTGGAAGGGGACTGGGGCATGAGTCCCAGCACCCACATGGCGCTTTGTAGCCATCTGTAATTCCAGTTTCAGAGGTTCCAGTTCCTCCTTCTGACCTCTGGGCACCAAGCTACATACATGTGTGCAGACAAAGTGCTCACATATAAAACAAATCTAATTATACAAAAAAGATTTTTAATTAAAGCACAGAGCCAGAGAGATGACCCAGCTGGTAATGGTGCGTGCTGCCGCCAAGCCTGAATTCAATCCCTGAAATTCACATGATGAGAGGAGAGGACCGAATCGGGCAAGTTGTCCTCTGACCTCCACAAGTGTGCCTAGCACGTGTGCGTCCACACGTTCATGTGGCCCCACACGTACATTGAATGTAAGAGGAAAACAATTATAAAAAGGCTGTGGATATAGCCCAGTTGGAATAGAGCTTACTTAGTGTGCAGGGGGCTCCAGCTCCATCCATAGCACCACAGAAACTGGGCATGGCGGGTTTGTAATCTCACCACCCAGGAGGCAGCGGACTCAGAAGAACTATGTGAGATTAGGCTTCAAAGGAAGGAGGGGGAAGAGGGAGAGAGAGGAAAGGAGAGAGGAAGTGGGGGGATGTATGGAGGAAAAATCTGGGGTCAGGCTCCAAGGTAGGTACACAGTAGGAGAGGCACCCTGAGCCAAGGTATGTCCACAGTAGGATCACTCTTTTAGGTTTTTAGATTTTTTGTTGTCCCTGCATGGATATCTGTGCACCATATGTGTGCTTAGTGCTGTTGGAAGTCAGAAGGGGGTGTCAGGTCCCCTGAGAATGGAGTACAGTTGTGAGCCACCATGTGGTTGCTGGGAATTGAACTCAGGACCTCTGGAAGAGCAGCCAGTGCTCTTAACCTCTGAGCCATCTCCCCAGCCCCCCACCTAAGTCTTTTAAGAGTGACTTTCAGACCAGCACAGGACCTCTGGCTCACTGCATCTGTCCCCCAGCCTCCAACTGCAAAAGTAAAGTTGCTTGATGCCACAGGTGGCAGAGTTGGGATTAGATCAGGAATCTTGGTACCCATGCTGCTGCTGTTGCTAAGGCAATATCAAGCCTTCTGTGTCTCCCTAGCATTTACAAGACAATTTCTGATTTCATCCCATCTTGCCATTTGGAGCCAGTGCCTGGTTTTACGTGGGCCAATGGTCAAATACATTAGTTCTGAACCTTAACGGTCCTGGGCTGCCCTGATGGGCTTTGAGTACCTATTACCCTATGCCAGTTGTCCTGAAGAGTGCTCCATAGGCACATGGCTTCCCACCCGGAGCCTCAGGTAACCTCTGGGTACTGCTCTGTGCTTAGGGGTTCCCTGGGCACAGCTGAAGTCTGCTGCTGACACAGTGCTCCACCCAGGTGCTCACAAATGAGAGCTCTTGTGGTTTACCAGCCCTGGCTCTGGATACGCAGAGGTTTCTGAAAGTCCTTATCCCAAGTGTTCCCGCTTCGTGGGGTCAGGGCTGGCTTATCATCTACCTAACCACCAGATCGTTGGGACTTAGAGGAGCTTTCCAACAAAGATGTCTCAGGGTAGGGATCTCTGTGTACTGTGGCCTTTGAATCCCAAGGTCCCCCTGGGCTCCCCTCCCTCCTTTCTTCCCTGGTCTGACCTCTTTTCCACCAACACAGTGAGAACTTACACACACAACTACACACACAAGTCATCTGTCTGAGCATCAGTTTCTCCAGCTATGGAACCCTTGTCCGTGGGGAGTCATGTGGACAGAGTGGGGGTGGCAGAACCGTGTTCAGGTTCAGCCCCTGGGGGTGCCTGTTGGGGACCCTCACTCTTCGCCAGGCTTCCTATCAGAGTCCCTGCTTCTTCCTCTCCCTCCTCCTTCCCCCTCTCCCTCCTCCTTCCCCCTCTCCCTCCCCCCTCTTTCTCCCTGCCATCTCGCCAGAGTGCTGGCTCCCGGCATGCCATGCGCACGCACTGACAGCCTTATAAATAGTCGCCTTTGCAGGCGGCTGAGGACGGGCAGGGCACGCACTGGCCCTGGTGCCCACCACACCCTCCCCAGGTCAGTGTGTGACTGCGCCATCGTCTGCCTGTGTGGATACCCCAAGGGGAGTGGGGAGGCATCACCTGTGGGAAGATGGGGGTGCTCCGGTCTGGCTACCCTTGGGTTCTGTGTGTCTTGTGTGTTTGTTGTGTGTATCCATGGTTATGAACTGTGTATTTGCATGTGTGTTCTATCAGCTCTGGGTGCATGTGCCTGTGGCTGTGTGTGTGTGTGTGTGTGTGTGTGTGTGTGTGTGTGTGTGTGTGTGTCTCCTCCCAGACCCTTTTGTCCCAGCTGGCATTACTGGGGCTTCAGGTCTGTGCCCTTGGCACATCCCTGCTGAGGCCCTAAGGGAAGGAGGACGGACAGTGGCTTATTTCCCTGCCCCAGAAGACCTGGGTAAGGGCAGCCTGTGGGCTCCAAGAGCTGCAATGTCGCTTTGAGTGTTGGGAAGACCTGGGGCCTCTGGACGCTGGAGCCCTGCCAGTACCTCCTGCTCCATCAGGGGCTCTGAAGGAGCCTTGGAGCCTGACTCAACTCTGGTCAGCTGCTTACCCCCAACACTTCAGCAGCGGCAAGACTGACACAAGAGGGGACAGCGGGTGCCCAAGGTCACACGGCTGGCTGAGTGACGGAGTTGATGTGAGCCCTGTTGGGTTGCCTCTCAGTGAGGGCTTCTGTTAGCCTGCATCTCAGACAACCAGGCCTTGAGATGGGAGATGCTTATCCTTTGGAGCCTCTGCTCCCCTGAACCACCTAGAAGACCACTCAGTCATATTAGGAGTCACTGGGGCCCTGGCCCAGGGAGCCTTATAAGGCCTGACTGCTTACTCTGTAACCTTACTCTGTCTGGGACCCCTGGTCTCCTGGAAGCCTCCTCATGACCTAAGTTATTTTAGACCAAGGAAGTAGCAGGTGTCTGCGAGGCAGGGGGCTTAGGTTACCAGGAGGGGGTGGGGGAGGTGGAGTGGGGTGGCTTCCTAGGACATCCTGGTGGCTGTCCAGAGCCTGGGACACTCCTCCTCTCTTGGGCAGCGGGTGTGTGTGTGTGTGTGTGTGTGTGTTGGTGCAGGGGGAGGGGGGCAGGCAGCTCCACACCTCCCTCTGAACACTCGGCAGGCCTGGAGGCTGCAGCTCAGGCTATATATCCATGCAAAGTTGCTCAAGGTCCTTGTCTGGTTTGGGGCACCAGGCCTGAGCTTGACCCTAGCCAGAGGCTGCGGCTAGTCTGTCTTTCTCTCCAAGCCTGTGCCCTCCCTAAGTGGCAGGCATGATTGAATGAGGGTCCCAGTCCAGGGCTCATCTCCTGCCAGGCCCAGTCAGGGCCAGGAACAAGGCCCCTGGTGCAAGAGCATAGTCTGGCACATCATGCTGGGTGCCTTGCAACCAGAAGTTCAGAGAGAACACCTGTGGGATTGTTGGGTGGAGTCTAGGGAAGCATCCTGAAGGAGGTAAGACTTGAGCTGAGGTCTCCAGTAGCATTGGAGAAAGACATCCCCCAAAATTGGGTGTAACACTTCGAAGGCACCTGTGGGCAGGTGGGTGGGTGGGGGCAACATTGCAGCGGTGAGAAACAAGGACCAGATTGCCTGGGCCCTGCCAGTGAGGCTGAGAGGTACAATTTTGGTTTAGGGAGCCAAGAGGACAATACATGGAAGGCTATGAGCAGGAGGGTCACATAATTGTTGCTTGCTAAGAAACTACATCTGCCCATTGCTTGGTGCGTATGTGTGTGAGGCTCCTGGGGGAGGGCAGGCTATGGTCTAGGTTGGAGAAAGGCTGGAGAAAAGAATGTTGGGATATGATGTGCAGGGCAGAGGTGGGATGGGTTGTGGGAAAGCGTGCATGCTGACATAGGACTGACTACAGAGGTGGGAATGGGGGGGGGGGTGGGGATCTTGGGGCCTGAAGCCAGGGTGAGAGGAGAGAAGTGTGTACCAGGGACCCAGGGCAGAAGGCTGACAAGAATGGTGTTGATGGTCTTGAGATGGTGGGACAGGTAGGGAATGAGGAGATAGTTCTAAAGAGGCTGGAGAGTTTGGCAACTGTGGAGAAAGGATGGGCGAGCTGGGGACAGTGAAGCTAGTTCTCCATGGAGTGAGTGGGAGAGCTTTGGGTGAGGTCGCCGCCTTCAGTTTAAAAACTCAGCAGCTAAGAGCACTTGCTGCTCTTCCAAAGGCCCCGGGTTCTGTTTCTAACACCTGCATGGTAGCTTGCAGCCACCTGTAACTCTAGTTCCAAAGAATCCAACACACCTTGGTGGCCTCTTCATGGACTGCATGCTCATAGTTCACTTAGAGACATGCAGGCAAACACTCATACACATGAAATTAAAAACAACAAAACAAACCACAAAGAGCCAGGTGTGATAAACGGGAGGCTGAGGTGATAGGGTTGTGTTAGTTTGATGCTACAGCGAATGACCCCTGTCTTAAACAGGACAAAACAGCAAACTGTAAAGGGCTGTGCTGCAGGAGTGTCTCTGGGTCTCTGGGTCTTGTCCCCAGGCAAGAAAGCAGGACACTCCTGCCAACATTCCTGTGCCCCGGGGAGCGTTGTCAAGGCACCGGCCCACACACTAGGGACTCTTGGTAGACTTCAATATTGCTGTTCATACCCCTCTGTGACCTCTACCCTGGGGCCTCCAACAATCCAAGGCACACACTGGAGGGTGACAGAGGCAGTAGAAGCCAGCAGGAAGGTGACTTTTCCAAGGTCATTCTGCCTCCTGGGCGTCCATCTCCCTCTTGGCCTCTCGGTGCTTTGGAAATTGCATGTTGGAGCCTGGCACTTACCTGCAGCTACTGTGGGTGGGGCTTAGTGGAAGGAGGATCCCTCACCCCTGCCTCTGCCTGTGCCTTGTCTTGCAGAGTACGGACCTAGCTCCCAGAACTCAGCAGGATGGAAGGTATGAGGTCCCCTCCTGGCTTCAGAATGCCTGTGTATTAAGGGGTGGGCTCTCACAGGGATTGTCTGGAAGGGTTGGAGGAAGCTCTGGCCTGTCATGATATTCCTGGCTTCTAAACCAAATATGCAAGGCCTCTCTGAGGCTTCTGGGGCCCCATAGCTCCCCTCTACTAGTATAGCCAAGCCTGCCCTTTTTGGGGGGAAGGAGGATGCTGGGGACGGGGCTATGCAGTGCAGCCGTCCCAACCATATCAACTGCCAAGCTGGAGTGTGGGGGTGGGGCAGACACATGTACTGGGACTCAGTGTCCCTGTCTCCTAGTGGGGTGGACCCTGAAGTCTTGAGTTTTCCTGGCTCTTGTGCTCCGGGATGGAGTGGGTGGGCTCTGGCTCTGGCAGCACTATTCCCTGGCACTGGGCCTCTGCCTGGGCGGTTCTAAAGATCTGGTGTGGTCACCAGTCCGCCCTCAGCTGCCTCTCCGAGCTGCTTCCCCAACAGCTCCTCTTGCCCCCACAGCCATCAATGCCACCTCCTCCTGGGTCAAGGACAGTGAAGCTGCTGCTTTTTGCTCAGGCCCCTGCCCAGCTCCATTTCCCTAAGGGGAGGAAACCCAGGAGCAAGAGCTGGGTCCTAGTTTGGGTTCAGATGTACCTTCAGTAAGCCCCTCCCTCTTTAGGCCTCAGTTTCCCTCTCCTCATGGGTGGTGAAGTCCTTTTGCACAGCATCAGGTATGGGACCCAGGGCCTCTCTCAGGCTACTCTGTCGCCCAGCTGCACCCCAGGCCACCAGGCTCTGGCTTGTAAGGAGGCAGTCTGGGAATTCTGCTTACCTCCCTGTCTGAGTAAGAGTCCCTTTTGCCCACAGGCCTCCTCCCTGGCAACCATTTCTATGGCAACATCGTTGTGGTTGTCAGCTCCACGTTAGTACTGCTGGGGCTGGGGCGGGCCAGCAATGGGAGGGCCAAGCCAGGGAGCCCAGGGAGGCGACAACATGAGCAGGATCACAGGCTGCTGTTGGGCTGGTGAACCCCGAGAAGAAGAAGAAGACAGGAAGGCCAGAGGTGACCAACACCGGGGTCCAGCACCCCCAGGAGGTGTCATGGGGTTGCCATTCCAGTCTCTTAACCGCCTGAGTTCTTAGCTGAGTTTTTAGCCTTCGGGCTTTGTCTGGGTGTCTCCAGAACACCCTGTGCCCATCCCTGCTCACTCTGTGCAAGCCTGGGTCACAGAGGTGTGTCTGTGCGCCTGTCTAGCCAGTGACTGAGCCCTGCTTCCCTGTTCTCTCCACAGAGAAGTTGAAGAAAGCCAAGATCATCTTTGTAGTGGGTGAGTTGAAGGCAAGCACATGGTGGGCAGGCAGGGAGGTCTGAGCAGGCCCTGCAGAAGTTTGGACCTGGGACTCTTCTTTTTTTTTTTTTTTCTTTTGAGACAGAGTCTTTCTACGTAATCCTAGCTTTCCTGGAACTCTCTCTGTAGACCAGGCTTCCCTTAAACTCACAGAGATCTGCTTGCTTCTGCCCCTTAAGTGCTAGGATGAAAGGCCTGTGGGGCTCTTCTTTGAACTCTAATTTTCTCTCATTGAGGGACCTCTGTCCTTCCTGGGCCTTCATTTTTTGGGGTTTCTGAATGTGTGGGTCCTTGCAGGCGGACCTGGCTCAGGAAAGGGCACCCAGTGTGAGAAGATTGTGCAGAAATATGGCTACACCCATCTCTCCACTGGGGACCTGCTACGAGCAGAAGTCAGCTCGGGATCGGAGAGGGGCAAGATGTTGTCATCCATCATGGAAAAGGGGCAGCTGGTGCCACTGGTGAGGGGCTCTGGTGGGGACTGGAGTGGGGGATGGTAGAGGCTTTGAGCCTGAGGCCCTGGGGATCAGCCAGCAAAGCCTGTGATACACTGCCAAGGGTGACCAGGGCCCTCTCTATCTCAGAAGCCTGTTGTGGTTCCCCATGGCCCTTGGCCAAAAGTTGCTTCCAGAAACTACTAAGACCCTGCCTGCCACTGTTCATCCCTAGTGCCTTGGCTTTCTATCTCAACCACACTCCTTTATGGCTGGAATGATCTTCCCTGTCGGCACTCAGGCCTCCTGACTCCCCAGCCTTGAACTCAGACCCTTTACTTTACACTGCAGTGGCCCCTTCTATCATTTTATTTGTTTATTGGGAGGAGTGTGCACGTTCCATAGCACCCAAATGGCAGTCAGAGGACAGCTTGAAGGAACTGGTTCTCTCCTTCCACCATGTGGGTCCTGGGATCAAACTCTGGCCATCAGGCATGGTGGCCCTTACCCACTGAGCCATCCTGCTGACCCCTGGTCCCCTTCTTCACCCTCATGCTTTACCCCTCCATTCTATGTCATGCTTAGAATCATAGGCCGAACGTGTTCCGTCTGCCCCTCCCGAAGACCCTGGGCTTGGTGAGGGTGGGACAGGAAGGCCTGTAGGAGCTGTGTTCTCAGGTTCAGGACCTTTCCTGGCTGGAAGAAGGGTGTTCACTTAAGCCCAACCCTGGAGAGAGTGGCTTTCTGGGACTCACATGCTCCAGGAAAGAGGACAGGTTGGGTGGGCCCGCCTAAGCCAAGGCCTAGGGGCGGGAGAGAAGGCTCAGGATCCCCTGTGCTCACAACAGGAGACGGTGCTGGACATGCTCAAGGATGCTATGTTGGCCAAAGTGGATTCTTCCAATGGCTTCTTGATTGACGGCTACCCAAGGGAAGTGAAGCAGGGGGAGGAGTTCGAACAGCGGGTAAGAGGCCCTTGATTGGCTGCTGCCCAGGGCCGGGGCTGCAGCTGAGAAAGAGGAAGGGGGTGGAGGCCGAGGCCACAGGGTGAGGGTGGGGAAGGTGATATGAGACCTCTCATAGCTCCCACAAGGAAAGTCCCATGAGGACTTGAGAGACTTCATCCTTGTGGGGCCTGTCTTCCCATAGACGCACAGTCCAAGGGTTGGTCAGCGGCACTGGCCATGTTGGAAAGGTAAAGCCGCTGTTGGGGGAACAGAAGATGGGGTCAGAGTGACCAGGCATGACATGGGAGAAGGGTGTTCAACACTGGCTGGAACCTTGACTGCCAGGGAGAGGATCCATGTTCTTTTCCCAGCACAGACAACTGGGAGGTTCTGCTGGGGCGGGCCAGCAATGGGAGGGCCAAGCCAGGGAGCCCAGGGAGGCGACATCATGAGCAGGATCACAGGCTGCTGTTCATGTAGTGAACCCCAAGAAGAGGAAGACAGGAAGGCCAGAGGTGGCCAACACCTGGGGTCCAGCACCCCCAGGAGGTGCCACAGGGTTGCCATCCCAGTCTCTTAACCGCCTCTGAGTTCTGGCTGGTATCAAGAATGACAGTCCTAAGTTTCCGCAAGCCTTTGTCCATCAGGAAAACAAGATCTATGGAGTGACACCTCCCCAATCACATACGTGCACAGACTGACATTTGTGCACATGATCCACACCCACACACAATAGGTAACGTAGGATGCACACACATGCATAAGGCTGGGTACACTGCACACACATGCACATGTGTGCTCTGAATGTAGCACACACTACAGGGGTGCATGCATGTTAATTCACATGCTGACACATATTTGCATACATTTATACCATATAAAGCCACACGGGACTGTGGGGCTGTAGGTGCTGAGTCCCCAAGGTGCGAGGTGACAAGGTTGAGGTGGAGAGATAACTGGACATCCTGGTGGGCTGGGGACAGAGCACCTCCAGCCTCACTCCTGCCCACCTCTGTGAGTCCCAGCTAGAGCAGGGGACTGTATGTCACAACCTCTAAGAGTATGAAAGACCTCAAGAGAGTGCTTGCCTTGTCCTGAGCCTTAGCTTGCCAATCTGTGAAATGGGTGTTGAGGCCACAGAGCCTGCAGCTACCCTGAGGCATGCTTTGTCATTCCCCATTTCCCCAGTTGTGTGAGGTCACCTGCAACCCTCAGGTCCACCTTCAGCAAATGAAAGTGCCCGTCAGTCCTATTATGATAATAGCCCATCAGTGCTGTTTGGAGCTGCCAGGGACTACAGGCTTCACCCAGGACTTGGTGGCGTCCTCTGGGAATCCAAGTAACCGAAGTTCTCAGATCGTGACACTAGGGGGTGCCAGAACTGTACTAAAGGAGGAGGGTGGGCCTGGAAGTCGATGGTCGATGGGCTAAAATGCCCAGAGCTGCTTTGGCGTAGGCAGTGTCCAGGACCCACTCCTCAGCCTAGATGCCCATTCCCAGACTGGGAAACTGAGGCTCCAGCCGGCGATGCACTGCCCAGAGATTTAGCTGTTACCATAGCTCCACTACGTTCATCCAAAGTATGGATACAGTCTGCTGTGTTTGGTCCTGTGGACTCAGCGGATGTCGGCACCTGATGGCTGATGGTCAGGAAGTGCAGCCTTGGTCTGACCTTTATCACTCACAGTGTTTTGTAAGAGAAGAACCTGGTAAACTGTCCACGGTCAGCAGGTGGCATGATGAAGGTAGCTGATACTTATCACCCTAAATCCTCAACTTCCCAGGAGGCAGACACCAAACTCAGAGGCAGGAGAGGAGCTGTGAGTGACGGTCTGGATGACAGCTGCTTAGAGACCTCCGGGGAACTGACTCAGCCAGGCTCTGAAGGACGGACGGCCCTGAGGCAGTACAAAAGTCCAACCCAGGCCAAGGCTATACAGAGCAGGGTGGCTTCCCCCTCTGTTCCAGGAAGACCCAGAGTTGTCCTTCCTGCACGAGCCCAGCCTAGCCTGTGCCAGGCACCCCACTCTGAGGAATGCTGTGGTCTAGAAAGGGGCGGTAGCCATTGTCAGCTTGAGTGCAGGCTGGCCTGGGTAGGGACACTGGAGAGGCACTGGCAGCTGAACTGAGGTCTGGATCTGTCAGGACTTACTCCTCACACCTCTCCAAGCCATCTTTGTGATAAGTGGCTTATACCAGTGACATCATTCAGATTTCCTTAGTCTCCACCCTGTTCCTCTCTGGTTCCTTTGTCAGTCAAGTTTTATCCAGCCCTCAGCTCCCATCTTGGCTGAGGGAAGGGGCGGGGGCGTGACACATAGCTTATGTCGAGCTGGTAAGGATTTGGGGCTTTCTTTTGGAGGTTCTAGGAAGCTGTGGAAGAGGTTTGAACAGGAGTGACGGGGTCACTGTTTTTAGGAAGGCCCTCTAGCTGCCTTGGGGAAGGGCCTGACGTCCCAAATGGGTCTCGTGTAGGGCTGCAGAGGTGGAAGCAGGAACGG
Organism: Onychomys torridus; assembly: GCF_903995425.1. Taxonomy (NCBI): domain Eukaryota; kingdom Metazoa; phylum Chordata; class Mammalia; order Rodentia; family Cricetidae; genus Onychomys; species Onychomys torridus. Next base: position 6,310,649 of record NC_050446.1, on the reverse strand, counting down.
TCCACTGACACCATGTCCACCCTACAGATTGGACAGCCCACACTGCTGCTGTATGTGGATGCAGGCGCCGATACCATGACCCAACGACTCCTGAAGCGAGGGGAGACCAGTGGCCGTGTGGATGACAATGAGGAGACCATCAAGAAGAGGCTGGAGACCTATTATCAGGCCACGGAGCCTGTCATCTCCTTCTATGAGAAGCGCGGCATTGTGCGCAAGGTGGGGACCTTATGGTAGGACCTTAGGCCAGCCCTCTGCCTCAGTTTCTCCTTTTCCCACTGTTCAGTGAGTAGCTATTGTAGTGGGGTCGTGTGGATTCTGCCATGGCATCCCTGCCCTCACCATCCATATCCCCACAGGTCAATGCCGAAGGTGAGGTGGACTCTGTCTTCTCCCAGGTCTGCACCTACCTGGACTCCCTGAAGTAACTGGAGCCCTTGGCCAGCTCCCAGCTTGCCCCACCCTTGCCCCCTGACCCCAGGCAGCCTGGCTCAAGCCCAGCACCTCCACCCTGCTGGGCTGTGCACAGACACAGGAAACCACTTTATCCTGTTCCATGGACATGTGAGCGCACTAAAGGAATTGCCAAGGACGTTTGGCTCACTCCCTCTTCTTTGCTTCCTATTGAGGTGATTCATGCCGCCACAGCCAAGGCTCCAGCACTGCCTGCCCATCCTTGCCTGTGCCTCAGCCCAGCTGTCTGCTGGGATCCTAGGCCCTTCCTGAGCCAAGCCGTGTCAGGCCTAGGGGCCCCTGGGTTGACAGACAGACTGCTCCTGGGCTCTGAAACTCGGCCCTTCCTCATAGCCTTGCTGAATGGCTTTGCCTCTAAGCCACCATCTCTCTGGAGTGAGTTTTACTTTTTCTTGATTTTTTTTTTCTTTAGACAGCATCTCATGTGTCTCAAGCTGGCCTCACACCACTGTGTAACTGAGGGCAACCTTGATCCTTCTGCTTCCACTTGTCCTGAGTACTGAGATTTTAGCTGTGGACTGCCTACCACAGGTTTATGGGCTGCCGGGGATCTGTCTCATGGCCTTGTGTAGACTGTGCCAGTGCTCTACAGACGGAGCTACATTCCCAGTTGAGCAGGTTTTCTATGCCTGGCTGGGGCATCGGCTGCAGTGGGCAAAAGACATGGGCACACCAGGTGGGGCCATGTGGCTACCAGGTGGCAGGCGCTGTTAAATGGCCATACAGCTGGGTAGAAAGTTGAGATACACAGGGGTGGCCTTCCTGAGGAGGAGACTCAGCCCACCCTGGTATGGCCCTGCCAGGTCTCACCACCCTTTGAGCTGTTTCCATTTCTAAAACTGGTTCTGTTAGGATGTGTCCCAATCCTTAGCCTCAGTGTTAGGACAAGAATACACGGATCAAGGGGTGTGAGTTGTCATAGACATGGATGTGAGATCAAGCACCAGGCTTGGAACCTGGACAGGACACCCAGGGATCCCCAGAAGAGCTGGCACCTCTCGTCACCTAGGAAGGCTCTGTTGGTGCTCACTTGTCCTTGACCCATGACCCCATCACTAGTGACTTCCCCTCTAGGCCCAGATAGCCTGTAGCCAGCTGCCCCCGGGGGTGACGGTGCTCAGCCCCTCTGTTTCCTGCCAGTGGGGCTACCTTTCCTTTTGCATCGTCTATTTAAGCTGTCCTTTAAAATAAATAAATGTATTTCAGTTATAAAAGTGAGTGTATTGGAAGAAGAACTTCAAACAGATGAACGTCAGGAGGGAGAGGGCAGACATCACCAGGCATAAGCTCCTGCCAGGCCAGGGTTTGGGGTGAGGTCTCCACACCTGCTCCTCTGTCCCCCATGTTGACTTTAGGAAAGTGGAAGGGTCACATCACTCTGTAACAACTCACCCAATGCCATGTACACACACACACACACACACACACACACACACACACTCTTTGCCATACACGTGATTGTGCAGACATACACTCTTACAGAGACCCCCACTCACAACCCTGCTGAATGAACAGAAAATGAATGGGAGAGGAGAAAGCTGGAGGAAAAGGTGTGAAAACCCCCACTGTCTTTATGTGATAATTATAGCTCAATTAATTCAGATGGGTCCCAGTTTATGAAAACCTGGCTGGTCAAACCAGAAAGCTCTACACCACTGGGTCACTTTGTCCATTAGAATCTGAGGGGACCTAGTTCCAGGACCCTTGAACATTCCCAGAACTCAGCATACCTAAGGCCCTCATGTAAAATGCCGCAGGAGCTAGACATGAAGCACCAGCCTGTGCTCCTACGCAGTGGGGGGTGGGGTGGGATATTTATTGCTAGCCTGGTAGCTTATGCCTATATCACAAGGCAGGAGGATTGCCAAGAGTTGATGGAGTACAGCTTGGATTATGATGTAAGAATTGAGCCGGGCAGTGGTGGCACACGCCTTTAATCCCAGCACTTGGGAGGCAGAGGCAGGCGGATCTCTGTGAGTTCCAGGCCATCCTGGGCTACCAAGTGAGTTCCAGGAAAGGCGCAAAGCTACACAGAGAAACCCCGTCTCAAGAAACCAAAAAAACCAAAAAGAATTGATACACATTTAAAAAAATAAAGGCTGAGTGTGGCAGCTCACACCTGTAATTCAGCATTCAGGATGCAGAAACAGAGAATCATTGAGAACTGGAGCCAGGCAGGTTACCTAAGCATCTCCAAGCTGCCTAGGCAACAGAGTGAGACTCCTTCTCAAGCTGTACCCCCTGCTATCATAACAAATAAACAAACTAGAAATAGACCTACATACACTTTCCAGTACACTCTGTGTGGTCTCCAGATCACTCATAACTCATTAGACAGTGAGTGTGTGTCATCACACTGGAAGGACAAGGAAGTCATTTCTATATAGATACGGGGGAAAGTCATTTCTTACTTGTTTTGAGACAAGGTCTGGCTATAGAGCCCTAGCTGGCCTAGAACTCACAATGCAGAACAAGCTGGCCTCGAACTCATAGAGATCTGCCTGCCTCTGCCTCTGGAATGATGGTATTAAAGGCCAGTGCCACCACACCCTGCCGAAAAGTCACTCTTTCAAGCTGAGGCTTGCTGTGTTAGGCTGATCTTGAACTCCCAGGCTCAACCCTCCTTCCTCCACCTCCCATGCTCTGAGGTCACAGGCAGGTGTCACTGCACACAACTGCCAACGTGTTTTACAGGAACTGAGCCTCTGGAGAAACTTCTTCCTAAAATATAACTTGAAAATGACTTGGAGGAACCAGGACATTTTCTTGAACACCCATAGCCTGTGTGGTAGCAGCAGGGTCCCACTATCATCCAGCCAATTCCTCGTGTGGCTTCCTATTTCTCCCTAAACTTCCTCGGAGCTGGCTTGCTGAAGCCAGGGTGTGAAGCAGGACCACACATTGCATTTAGCCCTCAATTTTCTGAGGACTGGTGCCAGGGATGGACTGGGCAGGGGCTCTGCCACTGAGCTCCAGCTGGAACAGACCCTCTCCTTTGAGGACAGCTCTGCCCCTGGCTGGGTCTGTGCTAGGACAGCCATCCGGCTGGAATTGCTCCTTCCAGGTCCCCCTCTGGCTCCTCCCTTTGCACTGCTGTTCCTGCACACCTACAGCAAGCTGGAAAGATGCAAGTGTTCAAGCTGAGCTTTATGGACAGGGGTCCTTGGAGGTGGGGCTTGTGGAGGTTTACATCCAGGCAAGAAGGTCTGTAAACCCAGTCCTTGGGAGGCTGAGGCAGGAGGTGGGGGCCTAGAGAGATGGCTCAGTGGCTAAGAGCCTGTGCTGCCCTTCCAGAGGTCCTGAGATCTGTTCCAGGGATCTGTTAAGGGCTTACAACTGCTTGTAACTCTAGTTCCATAGGACCTTAAACCCTTTTCTGGAGTCCAGAAGGGCGCGCGCGCGCGCGCACACACACACACACACACACACACACACACACAAGTCTTTTTTTTTTTTTTTTTTTTTTTTTTTTTTAAATCAGGTCTAGGGCTGGAGATGTAGCTCAGTGGGTAGAGAGCTTGAGTGCCTGTCTAGCGCACAGAAAGCTCTGGGTTAGACTTGAGCGCTGAGTAAGCTAGACATAGTGCCCACCTGTTATTGTAGCAGAAGGATCTGAAATTTAAGGACATCCTCAGCTACATAGCAAGTTTGAGGCCAGCCTGGGTTACATGGGACCTTGTCTCAAATAAGTAAAATAAAACGAAGCAGGTCCAGTGCAGGGGTGGCCTCCAGGCAGCTGGCCCTCAGGTCACACTGCAGTCGGCTCAGGGAAACCAGCTTGACTGCCAGAGAAGCAGAGGCCTGAGGAAGGCAGTAGCCTGCTGGTGGGGCTCAGGGTCTTCTTTGGAGTCACTGCTAGAATAGCGTGGGTGTGGCAGGCATCCGAAAGTCACTGACGATGTCCTAGTCTTCTGGTCTCTAGGGACGTTCTGGCAGCTGCTCATTGCGACCTGGGGGAGTGTAGGATTAATTGTAAGATTAATGCCCCTGTACCCGTAGAGTCTTAGAGAGGGTATACTCCATGGAAGGCATTGGTGGGGTGGTGGCCTCAGATGCCTCCCCTGGACTACACCCCCATGTCTTGGCCTCAGGGCCCCCTGAGCGCCTGGGCCGGAGGCACTGAAGTGGGAGAGGAAGGAAGCAGGAGCAGAAGAGGCCAAGGCTGTCGCCTCCCAGCCCTGAGAGGGGCCTTGAGTAAACAGGAAGGCCTGGCGGCTCCATGATGGGGGTGTCCAGAAGGCTGGGGGCCAGGAACCCTTCTGAATATTCGCAGACTGTTCCTTGCTGGGGAAGTAGGCCCAGAGAGATTGCTGGGCTTCCCCCAGGTCACACAGCAGCAAACTTAACCTGCCTTTCCAGCATTTGTTACTGCCCTTGGAGTCAAGTCCCTCTTTCTGGCCTCAGTTTTCCCTCTACAGACTCAGAGCACACAGTTCAGAGATTCCAGAACCCTGCTCAGGGTAGCCCTCAGCCTCCTGAATGGTTCTAGAGTTTTTCATGCATATGAAAAAAATGTCTTCATAAACATATATCTAAGCTGCTTAAATTGTCAGAAGAATTAAGAAAATTAAGAATTCAGGAAGAATCCACTCTTGATTTTTTTCTGAAACAGGTTCTTTCTATATATCCCATGCTGGCCTGGATCTCAAAATTCTCCTGAGTGCTGGGGTTACAGGCCCACTGAGACATCAGATCTTGGGACACAGGTTGTCACAGGAAGGTCAATGTGTCTCCTGCTGGACAGAAAGTGACTTTGAAGGAGTTTATGTTTCTAATGCAGATACTCCGACCCTGGGACCAGCTGCATTTGGGGGAAGTTGTGCTCTCTCTGGGAGAGACTGTCCCTAGGCTCACATGCCTCCACACCCACACCCTGGGGTCTCAGTCTGTCACTTAGGAGACCTGGCACTGTGTGAGCAGGTGACAAGGTCCGTCCTCTGGTGTGTCTGAAATGTCTGCTGTTCCCAGCACCCACATCAGGCAGCTCACAACCATCCCTGTCCCCAGCTCCAGAAGATCTGATGACCGTGGGCTCCTTGGGCACTGCATGCAGATACACACACACACACACACACACACACACACCTACTCATAATTAAAAATAATACAAATTGATCTGGGCATGGTGGCACATGTCTTTAATCCTAGCACTCAGGAGGCAGAGCAGGCAGATCTCTGAGTTTGAGGCCATTCTGGTCTACAGAATGAATTCCAGAAAATCTGGATACATAGAGAGAAACCCATTTTCAAAAAACAAACAACAGCCGGGTGGTGGTGGTGGTGGTGGTGGTGGTGGTGGTGGTGGTGGTGGTGGTGATGGTGGTGGTGGTGGTGGCGGCGGCGGCGGCGGCGGCGGCGGCGGCGGCGGCGCACACCTTTAATCCCAGCACTCGGGAGGCAGAGCCCAGGCGGATCTCTGTGAGTTCGAGGCCAGCTTGGGCTACAGAGTGAGTTCCAGGACAGGCTCCAAAGCTACACAGAGAAACCCTGTCTCAAAAAACCTAAATAAATAAATAAATAAATAAATAAACAAACAAACAAATAAATATAGAAAGAAAGAAAGAAAAGAGAAGAAAAGAAAAAGCATAGCTCTTGGCCTCAGGACATTTCTGCTCTTGATGGGGAAGGACAACATATCAGTGGCCTGAAAGCTCCTTGGAGAGAATATGTTCAGATGTTTCACCTGTGAGTATATCTTGTGCACCATGAACATGCCTGGTGCCCAGGGAGGCCAGAAGAGGCCATTGGATTCCCAGGAACTTAAGTCACAGATGGTTGTGAGCAGCCATGAAGGGCTGGACTTAGGTCCTCTGGGTGAGCAGCCAGTGTTCTTATAGGCTGAGTCATCAGGAGAGGCCATTTTAAAAGGGATGGTCGGGCTGGAGAGACAGCTCAGTGGTTAACAGCACTGGCTGCTCTTCCAGAGGACCTGAATTTCAATTGGTGGCTCACAACCGTTTGTAACTCCAGTTCCAGGAGATCCAGTGCCTCTTCTCACCTTGGACACTGCACATATGTGGTACATATAGGTACACCCAGGCACACGCACATATGCATAAAATTAAACAAATGTTAAAGGATGGTCAGAGGAGGCCTTGCCGACCGTGTGCTGTTTGAGAGCAGGGCTGAAAAGGGGAAAAAAGCTTGTGGTCCCCATGACAAGGCAGCAGAAACATTTGGCTCAGCACATTCGAGAAACAGAGCCAGTGTCGCTGGGGAGGCGTGAACAAGGAGCAGGGAGAAGAACGGGGAGGCCGAAGGAAAGGTAAGGGGTGCTCATGGTGTCCTTGGAGAAGTCTCGGCTTTTCAATTCTGAGTGCGATGGTTGCCAGGAGAGGCAAGGATGAAGCGGCCTCCAGGGTCACAGGCTGCCTGCCTGGAGTAGGGAAAGGGCTGTGAAGGAAGAAAGGAAGCAGAACTCAGATGACCTCCATGTCCCCAGAGGGAGTAGTTGCAGAGGGCTGGTGACAGCCTGTTTTTCTGACAGCCCTGGGGTCCTGTGGGAGGCCTGCTGGGAGTGACAGCCAAGGGCTGGAGTAGACTGAGGCGGGCAGTTTATGAGGCAGATCAGCACCCTGCTGGGGTACGGGGACTCGGAGCTGGGGAGAGTCCTCTGGGGAGGGGAAGGGCTTGTGTCCACCAGGCATGGAAAGCTCTTTGTCTGCATAGTTCCACTGGGAACAGAACTTTTCCAGTTCTGAACTGGGAAGCATGCGAAACAGTCCCAGAGATGCTGAGGAAGTGTAGGTCTGTCAGATTAATGTGGTTTGGGTTTGTTTATTTAAATAAAGCCTCATAGAACTCAGGCTAACCTGGTGTCACTGTGTAGTTGAGGATGAACTTGAACTGATCCTCCTGCCTCAGCCTGCTGAGTCCTGGGATTACAAACATGTGCTTCCTCAATTAGCACACTGTCCACTGAGCTACACCCCAGATCCAGTTTGGCTTTTTAAAACACTTTGTGAGTGTGTGTGTGTGTGTGTGTGTGTGTGTGTGTGTGTGTGTGTGTTTGTGGGTGTGTTTGTGAGTGTATGTGTTTGTGAATGTATTGTGTGAGTGTGTTTGTGAGTGTATTTTATGAGTGTGTGTGTTTGTGAGTGTATTGTGTGAGTGTATGTATGTGTATATGTGAATGTGAGTGTGTCTGTGAGTGTATTGTGTGAGTGTGTGTGTTTGTGAATGTGTGTGTGTGTGAGTGTATATGTGTATGTGTGTGTGTGAGTGTATGTGTGTGTGAGTGTGTGTGTGTGTGTGTGTGTGTGTGTGTGTAAATGCCGTGTGTCACTCTTATGAAGATCAGAGAACAACTTGTAGGAGTTACTCCCACCATTATGTAGGTTCTGAGGACCAGACTCAAGTCACCAGGCTTTGCTCCAAGTGACTCTACCTGTCCCCTGTGCCTCCTAGTTTGGCTTTTTTTTTTTTCCCCAGAGCTGAGGACCGAACCCAGGGCCTTGCACTTGCTAGGCAAGTGCTCTACCACCGAGCTAAATCCCCAACCCTGGCTTTCTTTTTTTTAAATGTTTTCTTTATGTGTATGATGTTTTTGCCTGTGTGTGTATATGTGCACCGTGTGTATGACTTTTCTGGAGGCCAGAAAAAGGTGTTAGATCCCTTGATTTGGAGTTGGAGGAGTGTGTGAGCCATGGGGAACCAAACCAGGCTCCTCAACAAGAGCAGCAAGCTTTCTTAGCCTCTGAGTCATCTCTGCACTCCCTGGCTTGGCTTTTTGAGACAATATGCAGACTAGGCTGACCTCGAACTCATGGAGGATCACCTGTGTCTTAAGCACTAGCTTTGATTATAGGCCTGTGCCACCATGCCCAACTGAGTGTCTCTACTTGGAACTAGTTCCTAGAAGAGACCTCGACCTCAGCCCTCAGACTAGGAAGAGCCCAGCACGTTGTTTTATGGTCAGGACCCGTTGATGGGCACAGAAGCCCAGCAGCTTGTGGAAACAGCCCAGGACACACCCTATTCCGGGGCATTGTAGTCAAAGGGCACAGACAGGTTCACAGAGGTCTGCCCCCTCCTTACCTGAGCCCAAGTCCCCCAGGCAATTTGTCACTGGGCTAGAACATGATGTCATTGGTCACCAAGGTCTGAGAAATCCTGATTTGGAAGTAAGAGTGAACAGAAAAAAGGGTGTAAGGGCCAAGCCTGAGGGGGTTGAAGAGGAACCAGCGGGAGACAGATAAGGTGATCTGGAATGTAGGAAGGAAACCAGGACAGAAGGTTCTAGAAACAAGGGAACACCAGCAGGCTGAGATCTGCATATCCTCTGCCTCTCTAAAAGGGTCCAGCCCTACACACCCTCTGTCTCTCCATCCCTGTGTCCTTGCGTACCTGGGCCTTTTGTGTCTTCCATCGGAAAGTGAGGATGAGCTGCAAAGCGGCATTTGGCTCTGGGCCTGGTAAGCTCCTGAGTGGAGGCGCTTCTCTCTCTTTGTTCTTGTCTCTCTTTGAATCCCTACGGGCTGGCTGGCTGCCTTCCCACTGAGCAGCTGAAGACGCGGGAGCTCTGAAAGCACAATAGCCTTGCCTAGGCTCCCTGGCTGGCATGGGGTAGAGTCAGGCACCCAGACTCCTGGCCTAGCACACCCCTCCCCATGCCTGAGCAGGTCTGGCCTGCTGTTTGAGATCAACAGCTCCTGGATGCTGGCCGGTGCTGGAGACTCACAGCCGCCTTGGGGTCCTTAGGGGCCGTCTGACATTCCTTTGGTGGCCAGGGGCCAAGGTAGACGTGCTTCATCCCTTCCTGCTTGCTGCTCAGGCCTTCTGGCCCAGCCAGGAGGAAGATGGAGCCTGCTGTGGGGGCCATGCACAGGGCCTGGCAGGGGGCCATGTATCTCCTGGAGTATGCACAGGAGGGACCTGAGAACATCTGCATTGGGATTAGGGCAGGAAACAGATGGCTGGCTCCCAAGGGACAGCTTCGAGAGACTGCAGTGAGGGGTATATGGACACAGGTGGGGGCAGGAAAGTCTCACCCTGTGCACATGACTGCTTGGCCTGATGGGTGAGGAGAGGGACCCAGTGCCTGGGCATTATAGGATGGACCCTGGGTAGGTTATGATCTTCAGGGGAGAGGGGACTGATGTGGGGTCAGCCTTTGGGGGACAAAGCCAAAGGATGTACCCTTCTCTCTTGCCCTTGTCTGTCCTTTGGGAGCCAGGGAGTTGGAAGGTTGTGTCCCCAGAGGGAGAGAGCGTGCTGGAAGCAAACCACAGTTTTCTCAGGTCTGTGCACGGTGCTGTGACCACCAAGCTGTTGGGACAGAAGAACCAGCCCAGGACTGGTCTATGTACTAGAGATCAGAAACAAGACTTTTGCCTCTGTGCCTCAGTTTCCCCATTCCACAATCCTCAGTCCCACCTTGGCTTCCAGGGTACCTCAGGGTTTCAATAAATTTATCTTGCTGTGCACAGTGCTGAACACTTAGGGGTCTGAGGCAAGGGGATTGCAAATTGAAAGCCAGCTTTCTCCATCCTTACAGAAAAAGGAAAGTATCTTAAGGAACACTGGGCGGTGGTGGTGCACGCCTTTAATCCCAGCACTCTGAAGGCAGAGGCAGGTGGACCTCTGAGTTCCAGGCCAGCCTGGTCTACAGAGTGAGTTCCAGGACAGCCAGGGCTACAGAGAGAAACCCTGTCTCGGGGGGGGGGGGGGAAGGAAAGAAAGAAACAAAGTCCCCTTGGCTCTGTAAAGGGACAAAGCAGCTGAGGCCATCGAAGTCCCTACCCTCATGGGACTTTTAGTGATGTGCACTGGGCATTGAGGTACCACCCAGACTTCAGGTTGGCAAGGACCCCTCTGTGCTCAAAGCTTCCAGACCTGGTGGCTGCATACCCTTCATTCCCTCAAGTCTCTGGTCAGGCCCCTAAACCCGACAGGTAGGGCTTCCTTTCCCTGGTTCTTCTCTTTTTAAATTTTTAAATTACGTTTATTTCTTTACTTACTGTGTTTGTATATGCGTGTGTATGTGGACATACATGTGGAGGTCAGAGGATAGTTTTGAGGAGTCCGTTCTTTTCTTTCTTCATGTAGGCCCAGGAATCAAACTCGGGCTGTCAGGCTTAGTGGCAAGCACTTCGATTCCCTGAGCCATCTTGTAGGCCCCTCTTCCTTTTTCTTTCCTTTCCGGTGTTTTGAGACAGGCTCTTGCTAGAGCAGCCTAGACCTTGTTGTGTAGATTAGGCTGACCTCAAACTTGTGGTCATCCTCCTGCCTGTGAAGAGCTGGGATTATAGGTGATCCCCATTAGCTGCTGTTCCACAGATCCCCCTCTGTACCAGCCTGGAGCCTCCCCTGTTTTCTGGAGAAGACACTGGGTCTTTTTTCTGATCTAAATGGAGATGGTTGTGCAGTACAGATGGCTTGGGAAGGGCCTTTAAAAGGGTCCTTGAGAGCCAGGCATGGTGGCCACATCTTTAATCCCTGCACTTGGGAGACAGAGGCAGGTAGATCTTTATGAGTTGAGGCCAGCCTGGTCTCCAAAGTGAGTTCCAGGACAGCCAGGCTACACAGTGAGACCCTGTTTCAAAACTAAAAAACAAGCCGGGCGGTGGTGGTGCACACCTTTAATCCCAGCACTCAGGAGGCAGAGCCAGGCGGGTGGATCTTTGTGAGTTTGAAGCCAGCCTGGTCTCCAAAGCGAGTTCCAGGAAAGGCGCAAAGCTACACAGAGAAACCCTGTCTCGAAAAAAAAACAAACAAACAGAAAAAACTAAAAAACAAAACAAGGCTAGGGAACCAAGCCTAGGCGAAGGTAGGGAAATAGGAAGTGACTGGATCACCCTGAGACAGCAGGGTGCTTGTGGAGAGGTTAAGAAGCCTTGGAGGGGCAGGTCAGCCATCTCTGAAGGGCCTGGGACACAAAGCCTTGATGGGGGTCCAGAGGGTCCCCTGGCTGTCATCTCACCCTGTGAGTCTTTGTAACAGCTGCCCCCTTAGGCTACTTAGCTCAGATGTTGCAGCCGGCATGGAGCTGGGCAGAGGGCAGGAAGCCACAAGGTGCCCACATTGTGCTCCTTAGCAAGCTGGTCTCCACCTGTGTAAAACAAAGCCTACAGGAGCAGACTTCTTGTCAATGGTGACAATTTGGTACTGATAAGGTGAACGCCCAGGGTGGGCCCTGGTGTGGAGTTTAGTCCCAGGGCAGGGCTGACGGTCCCCACAACAGATTCTGTCAGCATGTAGAGAACAGCTCACAGACACTCTGCCACCACCCCCATTCTGCCTTCTGGAGTCCTGGCGTCTCTATCCACTATCTCCACGGCTGAAGGGAAGGGCAGAGCCTGTCATCCCCAAGACGCCTGGTGAGCTAGGCCTTGCAAGCTTGAGAGAAAGCTGGCCTTCCTCCAACCTGCCTCCAGGACCCACTTCCACTCTCCCTGCTTCATGTCAGCCCTTGCAGAGACCAACTGCCTGCCTGGCCTGGTCACTGAGGCATGGAACACTGGAGGGCACCTAGGGGCCAGACCTGAAACGCCAGGCTACACTCCAGCACCTCCAGCTTCTCCCACTGGCCCCAGGGAGGAAGTCCCTGTATTCAGGCCCCCGGAGACGGGCTTCTTAACCTCTCTGCACCTTTGCTATTGCCCCAGGATGACCCAAGTTCGCCCTACTTCAGTGCCTTAGGCACCTGGTCCTTTCTTGGCCTCCCGGCTGGCTGCCGGCGTCTGTACTCCCCCAGTCCCTGACACCTTTCCAGGTAGTTCAGGCTTTTGTCTCTAAGTTTTCCTGGGCTTGACCCTAAATGCCACCTAGAAACATGGTGGCACACTTTTTGTGTTTACTATTTGCAAAACGAGCATGGGGTATTCTGGGATTGTCACTTTAGCTGAGGGAGCATGGATTGGCAAGCAGCTTCTGCGGGACCTGGCCCAGGGCTCAGAGCTGTAGCTAGCTAGCATCTGGTCCTCAGAAAGTCTCCCAAGAGCCTGGGGCAGAGGACGCAGCTGTGCCCTATATCACAAACAGGTAGCTGAGATTAAGGACTCAGCCCCAGGTCTTAGCTGGAAATAAGCAAACCAGATCTAAACCCAAGGCCATCTGACTTCAGAGATGCCATGGATGTCTGTGCCTGTCCCTCCTTCAAGACAGGTCTCACTATGTATAGCCCAGGCTTCCTCCCAACTCACATCCCTCCTGCCTTGGCCTCCATGGGGCAGGGATTAAAGGTGTGTGCCACCAAAGTCAACTGTATGTTCTGTGGCTTTGGAACTGTGTGGGCCCTGAGGGTCTCTGTGATCCTCTCCGGGCCCAGGGAGTACAGTCTCAGCTGCTCTATGCTAACCTGGGAATATGTCTTCCTCATGTTGGGCCTTAATTTCCCTGTCTGTAACACAGATGCACAGCCAAGAGTAATTCTTCTGCATTGACGCTGGTACGGACCAGCTAGAATCCCAGGCACCATCTGTCTTGGCCCATGACTACTTTCCTCATCTGTAGAAAGAGCCTGAGTTACTAGGGATTCATCCAGAACTTGACCCTGTCAGGTTCCCAGATGTGCCCTCACCGGCAAGCCTTGGTAAGGGTAGATGGAGGGTGGGGTGCATGGGGGGAGGTCTGCCGACTGGGCCCTCCCATCACCCTGCCTCCTCCATCCCAGGGCCCCCCACCCAGCGACAAAGCGAGTGGCACTTCCTCTACCCGCCTGGCAGGCAGCCTGGCCCGGCCCCTTCTCTAAGGAAGCGCATTTCCTGCCTCTCTGGGCCCGGCTGGATGAGCTGAGCTCCCTGCTGAGGACGGTCAGACCCCTACCTCCATCTGTGTCCCCAGGCCAGGACCGCTGCCGGCTGCTGTTCAAAAGAGCCCAGTTTCTCTTTCCCGCCAACCAGTCAGCTAGAGACCCCTGCCCTGCTGTGAGTCTCGCTCACTTCTCCTGACTTCTCAGCCGCCACCTCAGAAGGCTGGAGCAGGGACGTGGTCGTTCCGGCCGCCTGCTCCCTTCGGGTCCCCGTGCGAACCCACGCCGTCCCCGGCGCCCACCCGCAGCCCTGCCTCTGGACACCGGATAAGGCCCAGCGCAGAGACTCCCAGGTGGACAGCATGGACCGTGGCATGCTCCCTCTGGCCACTACCCTGCTGCTGGCTCTCTACAGCTTCGTGCCCACAAGTAAGTGTCCAGCGCCCACGGTTGGGGACACAGCCCAGACCAGGCCCTGGGTGTTCCAGGTCCTAATCCTGTGTCTGAGCTCATAGCTGGTAAAGCCACCTCCAACGTGGTAGGAGGCAGGAATGGGATCACCAACTCTTTCAACTCAGTAGGAGTAAAAGATTTCACAGGACGCCAGACTTAAGCGTTAAAAGTAAGCTGTTCACTTTAGCCCTGGCACCTGCTGCGTCCAGCGATCAAGAAGGCCAGGAGCCAGAATGCTGTGCATCCCTGAGAGTACTCCTTCCCTTCTCTGAGCTTCGCATTTGAGGAAGTTCGGGCGGGCGGAGGGTGGGGGGCACAGGAGAAAGCCAGCTCTGGATCCAACTTTGACCTTCTTAATTCCTGGTGTCATCTTGGGGGATGACATTGAGCCCTCTGAGCCAGGGAGGGTGCTGTAGAAAAGGCTTATGGTAACATCGTTTGCCCAAAGAGTTGCCAGCTTCAAGTCTTCTCACTTCTCCCGGGCTTTGCCCAACTCCCGGAACCCCACTGAACCCACAAAGGCCACATGCTCTGCCCTGTCTCTGTTCCCCTTCTCAAGAAGGACACAGGCTCATTTAGGGGTTCTGTGGCTCTTCTCAGCCAGGCTGACAATTGAAAGTCACCCCAGGAAGGGTGGCGAGGACCCCAGACCCCAGTCTCACTCATGGTCGGTCTCAGTGGGGCCTGCTCCTCGGTCACCCCTACCTCTGGACAGCTACCTGCCCACCTGCAGATTCAGGGGATTGTCCGAGGATTGGAATGGGCTGCCAGGAGGCAGGAGCGTGGGGAGGAAATGGGGCCACCCTGGCATCTTAAAGCCTGTAATTGATGGGAAATCTGACACCACCTCGTTGGTCAACCGGAAATTGAGTCTAGAGGCACTGAGTGACTTAGCAGGGATTTGACTCTATGCCTGTGGCCCCCAGAATCCTTACTCTGACCACATGTGACCCTGCAAGATGGCTTCCACGATTATCCCATTTCCCAGAAGAGAAAATGGAGGCTGTGACCCTCCAAGTCCACCTACTATAACAGAGCCTGACCCCAGCCTGGGCCAGGACCCCAGGCACTCTTCCTCTGGGTTTGGGGAGACATGTGAGACCCTTAGGGTCTGACTTGTAGCATGGAAGGTGAGGTGTCAGAGTCTAGGTAACTTTCCAGATTTTAGGTAGCCAATGACAGTGCTACAAATATTCCCTCAGGGCTGATTGCAATCCACTAAGCCTCAGTTCTTATTTGGAAACTAGAATTCAGTGGCACACAGCAATCGCCTCTCCCCCCTACAGACCCGAGGCACAGACACCCTCCAGGGTGCAGAGCAGCAGTTCTCAACCTGTGGGTCTTGAGCCCATAGGGGGTCACATATCAGATATCTGATATTTACATTATGATTCGGAACAGTAGTCAAAGTACAGTTATGAAGTAGCAAAGAAATAACTTTGTGGTTGGGGTCACACAACATGAAAAGCTGTATTAAAATGTCAGCACTAGGGAGGTTGGGAACCACTGGACTGTGGGTGACGGTAAAGTGAGTAAAATCATTAGGAAGCAGTGAGTTCTGACAGTTATTTCCTGTGTGTGTAGCTCAGCGGTAGAGCTCTTGCCTGCCATATGGAAGGTCCTGAGTGAAAAAAAGTTACACACATTTGCACACACACACACACACACCTTATTTTTATTTTATTTCTTGGAAAAGGACTCACTATGTAACCTGGTTGCCTAGGACACAGAACTCAGTGGATGGGGGTGGCAGCTACTTGTGTACATCCCCTTAGAATGGAGGGGGCAAAATTGGACCCAGTCTTCTGGAGCACAACTCAGCAGAATTTTCTAAAGCATAACTTGTGCATGACTTTTCCCCTCGCACCTCAGTTTCAAGTCAGCCTAAGCTGGCTGTGGTGACACACAGTTGTGATCTCAGCACTTGGAAGGCTGAGGCTGTAGCATCCACATGGGTTCCCGGCTGTGTAGACACATGGTGAGTTCAAGGCCAGCCTGGACTACATAGTAATATTCTGTCTTAAAAGAAAAAGTTGGGGCTGGAGAGATGGCTCAGTGGTTAAGAGCTCTGGCTGCTCTTCCGGAGGACCCAGGTTCCATTCCCAGCACCCACATGGCAGCTCACAACTGTCTGTTCCAGGGCATCTGACACCTTCACACCAATGCACACAAAATAAAATTAAATAAATTATTTTTTAAGTCAACCCTAGAGAGTGACTTGTCACCTCTGTAAGGATGTGTGGCCCGTGGAGCACCTGTAATAAACCCCAACAACCAGATTCCACCCAAACGTCCTGCAACAGGGGTTTCATTGAAGAAGTCAGGATGTCACAGAATGCTGTCCAGCAGCATCCACAAAACCGGTGGATCCATTCACCAGGATTCAGAACACACAGTTATGACCCTAAACAGAATCCATTTCTACTAATAAAGCGGCTTGCACAGAGGAAATTCTGGAAGGATGTGCACTCAGTGTGACTGTTTTCCAGGGCGGGATTTTCTAGAGAGGACTTCCTAAGACAAATTCTTCTTCCTGGATTGACTTGTTTTGTTATTTCTTGTGTATAATTGTTTTACCTGCGTGTATATCTGTGTGCCCAGGGAGGAACAGACAGCTGTGAGCCCCCAGGTCGGTGCCAGGAATGCTTCCTCTAGAAGAGCAGCCAGTGCTCTTAACCACTGAGCCAGTGTTGCCGCCCTGGAGTCCCTTTAAAGAACCTGCAAGTGGATGGAGATTCTTAAAGAGCAGCTTAAAAAACAAAACGAAACAAAAAAGGAGCCGCTTAACTAGGTGTTTGCTCCTCAAAGAAAATAGATGAGTGAGGGGTGCTGGGATATAGCTCTGGGGCAGAGCCATGCTTAGCGGGCGGTGGCCTAAGGCTCTGCAAAGAAGAGAGCTAAGGAGAAGGGAAGAGAGGGGAGGGGGGAGGGGGAGGGGGAGAGAGGGGGAGTCACGGTGGACATACCTGTAATACCAGCACTCAGGAGGCAGAGGCAGGGTCAGAAATTTGAGTTCCTATCAAGCTCAAGGCCAAGCTGGACTAAATGAGAACCTGTCTGAAGAGAACAAAGAGAGAGAGGAAGGGAATGGAGTTGGGGAGGAAGAGAGTGGGGGAAATAATTTTTAAAATCTTAGGTCAATGGGCTGACAAAACCGCTCCGTGATAAAGGATTACTGCCAAGGCTGACAACCTGAGTTTGATCCCCAGAATCCACATGGTGGAGAGAGTCATGTGTTTTCCTTTGACCTTTACATGCTATGGTGGACACACACACACACACACACACACACACACATACACACACACACACACACTGATTAAGGCTGGAATGTCATTCAATGGCAGAGCATTTTTCTAGAATATTTCAGGTTCAATCTTCAGTACTGAATAAAACAAAAACAAAAAACACTCCCAGGACTATTAGCAGCTATAAACTGCCTTCTGGGCTTTGCACGGTAATTTTGACCCTTCAGATGAACATGTGAGAGTCTTGTGGACCCTTCTTAAGTGCCATATTATTTTCATGTCACTTAGAATCTATAACCGTCATTTGCTGTTCTGGAATATTCTGTCCCACGCCTGCGCCATCGTTTGAACAGTGAGGCCCTTGTTGAATATTTAAGTGGTTTCTCCTTTTGTTCCAGTTTGGGGCAGCTACCTTTCTCTGTATTTTGGTTTATTTCATTTGGACACTTCCAGCGCTTGTGGCCTGAGCCCCGTGGCTGGGACTAGGCACCTGCGGTTGAGTGGTGTCTCTAGACAGTATGACCTGGAGCCTCCGCGCTGCTGACCACCTGGGTGGGGATCTGGGACACACTGCAGTAGGGGCTAGTGACACAGGGCAGAGACACAACTACCCATGACGTTGAAGCCACATTCCAAACCTCCCCGAAGGAAAGGGGGATGGGCAAGACCTGCGTTAGCCAGGACAGTGGCTCCCTGGGACCTATGGAGACACGGCCACTAAGATTCTCCCTCCACACCCAGTGTTACGCACATCACAACCACCTGAAACTCCAGTTCCAGGGAATCCTGTGCTGGCATCCATAGCCACATGAACACATGCATGTAGTGTACATAAACTCATGTAAGCACACACACATACACATAAATGATCAAATAAACCCTAAATGTTAAAAGAAAAAAAAAAAAAAGATTCTCTCACCTCAGTCAGAGAGACAGAGGGACAGAGGACTTGCTGTGTCACATGTGGTAGTCCTGGGGCCTTGGAGGACAGGTCTGCTCCATGTGCTCCAGGGTTTTCAGGTAGATCTGGGTGAGAGGGAGGTTCTCTTGTGTCTTTGGTGTGTCAGGCCCGTGTACAGATTAGGATGTCCAAGTTCTCAGTAAGTGACAGGCCCTAATTTCTACCCCAGACCATCTGCTCCTGACTCAGCCTCCTTCTGCGTTCTTTGGTGAGGGAGACTTAGAAAGATGGGTGCCTAGTCTGGGGCTCTACCTTTGCCTCCAGATCAGGCTTTGGGGCAGCAGTCCTGCAGGTTGAGGGGGGCCCTCATCCCAGAGTAAATTGCACTTCATTCCACCGGTGCATAAATGGGGTGCTGAGTAGTCAGCTGACATTTTGGGGGAGCTTGCTGTGTACCAGCACGGCACTGCTCGAGGCATGTTGCTCATATCCTCAGATTTAGCTCTGGTCATCCCTTTGTCATAGATGAGAAGACTGGGGTCCAGGAGATAAGAGCAAGGCACACAGACTAGAGTGTATAGCCGGGCCCCCAAACCTTGGAACAGTTGTTTCTATGAGATACCTCAGGGGAGCAGCAAGCATCTTCCTGTAGCTTGATCCCCTCATTTCAGGGACTTGGCCCCTTGTCCTGGCCCTGCGATGGCCTTCCCTCTTAGCTATGACCCTGGGACCCTGCCTCTGTTGTCAGTGTCCCACCTTCTTGCATTTATCCTAGAGAGAACCTCAGGGCATCTCTCAAACCCCAGAGGGAAACTGAGTCCCAGAACAGTAGAAGGGAAGCAGCAAGTTAGGGATAAACCTCAGAACTTCTGCACAAATGTGTGTTCTGGCCCACCGGAGCCCAGAGGAATGCCAGGGACATGGTGAATTACGTTGTCCGTGCGCTGTCCTCTGGGAGTGCAGACAGTTAGAAGTTTACAGCTGCAGCCAGGGGTGGGAGACTGAGGCGAGAGAAGCCAGAATCCAGGATGAGCTCCAGACACAGTGAGTCTTAGGCCAGCCTGAACTGTAGGGAAACCCCGTCTCAAAAAACTACCAACCCAGTACCGGAGAGATGGCTCAGGGGCTAAGAGCACTCAGGACATGGGTTGGGTTCCCAGAACCCATGTCACAGAGCTCACAAGTGCCTTTTTCTTCAGCTCTAGGGGACCCAGTGCCCTCTTCTGGCTTCTGCACACACACACACACACACACACACACACACACACACACACACACACACTCTAATTAAACAAATCCTAAAAAGAGAAAACCAGAGGCTGGAGAGATGGCTCAGTAGTTAAGAACACTTGTTCTTGCAGGGGACCCAGGTTCTATTCCCAGCACCCACATGGTGCCTCACAACCATTTGTAAATTCAGTTCTAGGGCATCTAACTCCTTCTGACCTCTGAGAGCACCAGGCACAGATGTGGTACACACATATACATACACATACACATAAAACATTCATACAGGTAAAAATAAATACATCTCAGGGCTGGAGAGATGGCTCAGTGATTGAGAGCACTGGCTGTTCTTCTGGAGCACCCAGGTTTAATTCCCAGCACCCACATGGCAGTTCACAATTGCCTGTAACTCTACCTCCAGGGGATCCAACACCCTCACACAAATATACATGCAGGCAAAATACCAATGCACATAAATTAAAAATAAATAAATCATTTAAAAAAAGAAAGAATATAAAAAAATACATCTTAAAAAAACATCAACACCCCAGGCCAGCCATGGTGACACACACCTCTAATCCCATCACTCAGGAGGCAGAGACCATAGGGGACATCTTTGGTGAGACTGAGGACAGCCTAAGTTACAGAATAAGACCTTGTCTTAAAATTTAAAAAACAAAGTTTAAGAGATTGCTCAGATAGTAAAATGTTTGCTATGTAAGCATTGAGGGCCTGAGTTCAATGCTCAGAACTTATACAATAATAATAATAATAATAATAATAATAATAATAATAATAATAAACAACCAGGTGTGGTGCTGGGCACATGCAATCCCAGTACTAACGAGGAGACAGGAGGATGCCTGGACTTCACTAGCCAGTCAGCTGAGCCTGCTCAGAGAGCCCCAGGCTAGTGAAAGACGTGTCTCAGAAAATGAGAGTATGGCGACTGAGGAACAACCTGGGTTTAACTGGCTTCACACACATACATGCACAAGCACACGTGCATACACATGTACACCTCACACACTTACACCATACATAAATTAGAAACAAAACAGCCCAAACTTGTCAAAACAGACAGACAAACATAACAAAGCCCACACCTGAGCACCTGTGACTCTGGGACATCAGGTCCCGATGAACCTAAGAAAGGGGTCCCTCCTTCTCTCTCTCTCCTCCTTCTTTCTTTCTTTTTTAGGAATTTTTTTAAAAGTTTTATTTATTTATTATGTATACAGCATGTATTACTGCAGGCTGGAAGAGGGCGCCAGATCTCATTACAGATGGTTGTGAGCCACCATGTGGGTGCTGGGAATTGAACTCAGGACCTCTGGAGAGGCAGTCAGTGCTCTTAACCTCTGAGCCATCTCTCCAGCCCCTTTCTTTCTTTTTGTTTGTTTTTCAAGACAGGGTTTCTCTGTCTAGCCCTGGCCATCCTGGAACTCGCCCGGTCCACAGAGCGAGTTCCAGGATGGCCTCGGACTCACAGAGATCCGCCTGCCTCTGCCTCCCGAGTGCTGGGATTAAAGGTGTGCCCCACCACTAGTGGTGTGCCTGGCTAGGAGGCATCTGTTTCAAGAAGAGGCTAACAATAGTTTTGAAAGCTGAATACAAATTGGTCAGGTAGTCAATAAAAGATGGCCACTGGGGGCTAGACAGATGGCTTAGCAGTTACCAGCACTTGCTATTCTTGTAGAGGACCCAGATTTGGTTCCTTGTAGCCAATGGTAGCATACCACAACTCCAGTTCCAGGGGATCTGATGCCCTTTTCTGGCCTCTCTGGGCACCGCATGCACATGGTGCACACTTACATACATAAAACTAAAATAAATAAATCTTAAAGGATGGGCATTGTTCTGAGGAAGGGCAAAGGCAAGAAGCAAGGTGCTTTTG
Organism: Onychomys torridus; assembly: GCF_903995425.1. NCBI lineage: Eukaryota > Metazoa > Chordata > Mammalia > Rodentia > Cricetidae > Onychomys > Onychomys torridus. The sequence goes on along the minus strand of NC_050446.1, from coordinate 6,289,758 downwards.
GAGAGAACTTTACCTCAGGGACTGGGAAGACAGGGTCACCAAAGCAGTTCCTGGGCAACCTCCATTCCTCAGCAGGTGGCTAGCCTGTGAGTATGACAGCCTGAGGATGCGCACCAACTCTGAGGGTAGCACGGGGTTTTCACCGCCACATTGTACAGATCATAATGCTGAGGCATGAAACGGAGGCTGGAAGGTGGTGTGATTAGGGTGGGAACCTTTAGCATTTGTCAACCTCTTTGTCTGTTGACCCCACTTTGGGCTGCGGTGTGGGAATTTGCCCCTGTGGGTGTTGGGAAGCAATGGGAAAGACATACCCGGGGGAGTTGTGTCTTGCTGACGGCCTGACTGGCTGGGCACATCTATGAGGCTGTCATTGGACTCTGAGTAGAGGGTGGCTGGCTGGGTGATGAGGTGACTGAAGAAGACTCTTGTTGGAAAGCATCTTCCTCAGTGTCACGGATATTTGTAGCACCTGTGGGTACCGAGTACTTGACGCATCAGAACTGACTTTCTCCCATAGACACAAAAAGAACATTCTGGATGCCTGAACTTTAAAGCTAGGCCCTGCCGCTGAATCTCCTAGAGAAATTCTTCAGCCTCCCTAAGTACCTGTAAAATGGGCATTAGAACCACCTGGCTACCTCTAAGGTCTGCTGTAAGGACCCAAGGAATTTAGTCATACAAAGCCCCCAGACAGAGAACATGAAGAGGCTTCTGTGATGGGTATTGCACATGCAAATAAGGAAACAGAGACCCAGTATGTAGTTCTCTGCAAGCTCAGGATGAGGCTCAAAGAGGTGAGCAGGCCATCTGGCTCCCTAGCAACTTTATTTGATGGCCTCAAAGAGCTATTAGGGGTGGGATGGGGGCTGGCTGTGTGAGGCCTGTGCTTGTGAGGCAGGGAAGTGTAAGGATGATCCAGACTCTCGCTCAGGAGGTCGGGGTCACCCAGTTCTCCAGGGTGACTTCTGGGCTCCCAGCGGCGCCTCCTCCAACAGTTCCCGGGAGGCCCCGGCCTTTCCCTTGGTGCCAGGGGATTGTTTTCAGCTGGCCTGGGCCCGCCTTGGGCTGCTGGAGACAGGCTCAGGCGTCACCGTCCCTCCTGTCTCCCCATTCTCGTCTGTGGGGTGGGGGCAACCAGTATTCGAAAAGGCCCCAAAATAAATGGGCCTCTTATCTGATCTCCCAGGCTGGCCTGTTATCTGATCATTACATAATGGCCAGGCCCGTGGCCTCTCCTGCTGGCGCTGGCTGACGGCATGGAGGAGGCGGCCCCAGGCAGCCCGGCAATGCCAGAGGAACTAGGGTTCCTGGAAGTCTGGGGAGAGGGGCGGGAAAGTCCAGAGATCTGTAGGCCAGATCCTGGGTCATGTGGGGAGAGGAGTCAGAGACCCAGAGGCCAGGCATATGTATGTATGACCTAAGTATCCTGTCCTTCAGGGTGCAATCTCCCATCTAGGCACGGGCAGCCAAGCAGCCTGTGCTTAAGAATGGCTGGAGTCGGGGGATCAGAAGGGAAGTTGGCGGTGGGAGAGGGTACCAACCCTTGAGTCTAGTGGGGTGAGGGAAACCTCCGTGACTGCCCTGCTCTCCTATTTCATCCCAACCCTTAAACAGAAAAAGCGGGCAAGAAGACTACAGAAAGACCCACCATATGCCCTGCCTCACAACGTGTCCATAAACCTGCAGGGCTGTGTGGTCTCTTCTCTCATTGCTGCTGGAGAGACCAGGAAACTAGAGCCCCAAGTGCTGAAATCATTCCCCAAAGCCATAGCTAGTCAGAATTAGATGCTGGGCCCGGCTCCCAGGAACTTGCTTTGAACAAAAACAGCATATCCCAAACACACTGATGTCCCCAGTATATTGCAGATAGGACTAGAGCAATAGCTGATAAGGTCTGGGCTTCTCTAGCAGACACCTGTACCCGCCCCAGTTCCCTTCCCAGGATGGAGATGAGGGACAGTGTTGACTGGGTGTGAGGTAGCCATCTTACTGCCTTCTCCGACCCCGGTGGCTTTGGGCCCAACAAGCCAGCTACAAAGGTGGACGAAGGCTGGTCCGGCCACAGGCGCCTGGGGTTCAGGAAGAGCCAGCCTGCCCCCATCCCCAGCACTGGCGTCAGCCGGACGTGAAGCCTGGCCCTCCGCACCCATCTTTGATCTCCAAGAAAACAGGAAGTGAGCACGGCAAGATGGAGACACAAACTTCCAAACAGTCTCCCCTTCTCTGTCCCTCCTCCACAGCCCCCCTTCCCCCTCAGCACATTCCTTAGGACGAGGTGTAGGGGCCTCATTTCCTCTTCCTCTTCTGCTGGGTCAGGGCGAAATTCCATTGCTCTCCCTTGGGACCCGTGTTTCCGGCCGCCCTGCAGCAGGCTGTGAGGCCTGCTCCATCACCGCCTTCCAACCTGGGCAGCTCCCGGTGAGGCAGGAAATTCCCTCCACAGAAGCAGTCTCTCAGGGACGGACACTTTGAGGTCAGAAGAGGGGAAGCAGGCTCCCTACCTTATCCCCCATCTTCCTTTGGACCGAGGTCACCTAACACAGCAAATAAAAATAGTGGAGAGCCGGGCACTGTGGCTCACACCTTTAATCCCAGCAATGAGGAGGCAGGGACAGTTGACCTCTGTGAGTTTGAAGCCAGCCTGGTCTACAGAGTGAGTTCCAGGACAGCCAGAACTATTACACATAGAAACCTTGTCTTGAAAAACAACAATAACAACAACAAAAGAAACCCAAAAAACAAAAAGCAAATGTCATTGTATCCAGATGTGATGGTGCACACCTGTAATCCAGCATTTGGGAAGTGGATGCAGGATGATCAGGAGGTCAAGACCATCCCTGACTTTATGACAAATTTAAAGCCAGACTGGGTTACATCAAACTCTGTCTCCAAATAATAATAATAATAATAATAACAATAATAATTTTTTTAAAGAATAAGAATGTACTTGGTATTTTTTTCTCCTAGGGCTGGGAATTGAACCCAGGGCCTTGCCAATGCTCGGCAAACATTCTACCACTGATCTACATTCCCCCGCCCCCATCACCTTCTTCCCTGACCCACTTTCCCACTGTGTTTTCCCGCAGGTCTTGCAGAAAGTGTCTATTGTAATCTACAGCCTGTGGACCCCAGCAGGGGTGAGGTGACATACACCACCAGCCTGGTCTCTGAGGGCTGCACAGCTCAGGTTTCCGATGCTACACATGAAGTGCACGTTCTCTTCCTGACCTTTCCCAAGGTGAGCACCTCTGGCATGTCAGTGGGAACCCACGGGAAGCAGAGGCATCCTTGTGAAGGATACCTTCCCTCGGCTGGTGCTGGGGCAGTAGCTGGGACTTCACTGGGAGGGCCCCTAGGGAGTGGCCTTCCGGTAGCAGGGATGAAAGCATTTGCAAGGCCCTGCTGGAGGGCAAGTGAAGCGGCTGGCTCACCCGGTGAGGGTGCTCTGGCTCACCCGGTGAGGGTGCTCGCCACCAAGTGTGATGACCTTTCAACTCGCTGAACCTACACAATTGAAGTAAAGAGCAGACTCCCTCAAGTTTTTTCTGACTCTTCTCCTGCGTGTGTGTGTGTGTGTGCGCGCACACACACACACATTACATAAATAAATGTTAAAATTTTTTTTTTTTTTTTTAAGAAAGGACCCAGGTAGAAAAGAGCTAGGTAAGCGAGTCAGTGTGAACCAGGGGGCTTGTGCCCAAACACCTCTAGTGACAGGGCTGTTGTAGCTTTTCAGAGGACATGACTCCACTCTAACCTGGACTTTGGAAAAAGAGTTGAATTCCAGACTCCTTCACATCAAACATCTGTGACCCCATCAAGCATCCTCTGAGATCCCAAATCAGCAAAGCCAGCCTCCAGCTGTCCAGATGTGTAACCCATTTGTCAAATGCTTACTGTGTGCTAGGTGCCGGGCTCTCTCCTACTGTCTGCTAGGAGCTGGCATTTTTCTTTGTTTGGTTGGTTGTTGGGTTTTTGCATTAGGGTTCATGTAGCCTAGGCTGGCCACAAACTTGCTATATAGCTAAGGATGTCTCTGAACTGATCCTCCTGCCTCCACCTCCAAAGTGCTGGTACTATAGACACATGTCAACACATCTGAGACTCAGGGCCTCGTGCCTGCCAGGCAAACACTTTACCAAACACTCTACATCCCTAGACACACACACACACACACACACACACACACACACACACACACATAGTGTGGTGTGTATATGGTATATGTGTGTGTGGGATGTGTGTGTGTGTTTGTGTGTGGGGGATGTGTGTGTGTGGTGTATGTGTGTGTGATGTGTGTGTGTGTTTGTGTGTGGGGGATGTGTGTGTGTGTGTTTGTGTGTGTGGGATGTGTGTGTGAGTGTGGGATGTGTGTGGTGTGTGATGTGTGTGATGTATGTGTGTGAGTGTGTGTGTGTGAGTGTGTGAGTGTGTGTGTGTGTGTGTGTGTGTGTGTGTGTGTGTATCTTCTCAAGGGCTCATCACAGTCTATTGCTATTCTCATTTTTTGGAGGAGGAAACTGAGTGTAGCCTTGAGAACTAAACATGAACCTAAAGCCAGAGTTCACACCAGAATCCTAGGGACCTCAGAAGCAAATTTGGGTGTCATCGGCCTGTCTGGGATGCAGCCCACACTTAGCTAATGTGGACTAAGGCCACAAGAATGAATTAGGAGCGTGGGGTAAATTTGTGACCAGCCTGCCCCTAAAACTGTTGAGTTGGCTAGCATTTGTGCAGTGATAAGAAGGTGCCCAGACCACCAATATCGGGGGCCCTGCCTGCCACAAGGACTGTGGGCTTTGATAACCCCAAGGTACAGATAGCGCCAAATACATTTTATGTGGCTTCCATAAGCTTTGTAATTCTTTTTCAAGTTTGGTAATGATATAGGAAAATAAGGAGCTTCCTGCAGGTTCGTTTCGTTTGTTCTGAGGTTTGTTATTCAAGAGGGCCTTGCACCTCTTCTGGGTCATTCGGGACCCTGACAGCAGAGCCAGGCAGAGGAAGGCCCTAGCCAAATAGCCAGATCTCTGGGACACACATGCTCTAGCCAGGACTCAGGACTCAGGTGCAGGCCACAGGGCAGGGTATCTCAGCTGCTAAAGGCTTAGGCAGGGGGGGCTTCCTGGAGCAAGTGGCAACACAGACTAGCCAGGACGTCCTAAGTGTGGTAGGCAGTGGGCACAGCAGGGGAGAGAGTGCCTGCAGAGGGGAGGCGCTGTCTGCTGGGATTCTGCATGTGATCCGCAGGACCCTGCAGACCACCTAAGAACAAAGCTGGAGAGGAAAGATATGTCACTTTTTAGGAGCCTGGTTTTTATCTATGAGCGATGACGTCCATTGAAGGGTTTTGAAGGTTGTGCTGTGGTGCCACAGGAACTCATGACATAGTCCAAGGATTCTAGAGTTTGTGGCAACAGAGTCTCCCTGTAGCCCTCTGCCCCTCCCAGGGAACTCGGTCCGTAGATCATGTGACTTCTGACCCACCAAACCAGGCAAAGCACTAGAACTCTGAAGGATATGTATTTAAGGGGTGGTGGAGAGAGCCAGGGTCCAGGAGACCTAAGTCCAGCCCTGCATCTGTCATCGGCCTGCACCTCAAATAGTGCATGGGATGCAGAAGATGCTCCCCTCATATTTTCCTTGGGTTCAGAGGCTCGCCCAAGAATGAAACTGTAGTATCTAGTCCCGGGCTTGGCCTATTCTGAATAATTAACATGTTCCATCAACGATCGTGTGGTAAATGCAATCGTGTGGTAAATGCATTCATGTGTGACCATGATACAGAGTTTAGGAACACAGCTTCTAGTCCTGCACTGTAGCATGTGACGGAAATCCCAATTACTTAGGAAGCTGAGGCAGGAGGATGGCTTGAAAAACTAGGTTTCAGGTCATCCTGGGCAACATCATGAGAGTTGGCTCAGAAAACAAACTAAGAAGAGAGAATGGATTCTGGAGCCGGTCGGCCTCACTTGAACTTTGGCTAACTTCATGGCTGCATCGCTTTGTTGGCGACCTGTCCGAACCCTTTCCTTCCCACGGGAAACTCGGAGACAATGATACTCATTCCTACCTTGCAGGTAGTTACTCTGAGACTCCGGTGGGTAATGCAGGCAAAGCACAGAACCTGCCCAGAGTGAAAGCTCAGGACCTGGCAGCTGTTGTTAGTGTTATTACTTCTCTCTCTCTCTCTCTTTCTTTGTTTTTCGAGACAGAGTTTCTCTGTGTAGTTTTGGTGCCTGTCCTGGATCTCGCTTTGGAGACCAGGCTGGCCTCGAACTCACAGAGATCCTCCTGCCTCTGCCCCCCCCCCCCCAGTGCTGGGATTAAAGGCATGCGCCACTACCGCCCAGCTATTATTACTTTTTTCTAGTCTCCATTTCTCACCTGAAAATACCTGGGTGTGACCCAGCTTCCAACATGTTCCAATCATTTTTTGAACTTCACATGAGTTTGAACCCTCTGGAGAAGAAGAGGCCGAGCCTGCAGAGCCATTAGTTCCTGGCTTCCTAGTCTCAGGAATAGTGGGTGTCTGCAGCTCTGTTCAGTCTTGGGCTGTGGCCACTGAGACGCCTGGGACTTGCCTGGGACTTGCTTTCCTCCCAGACAGTCTCTAAGAACAAGGTCCACACAACAGGCCCTCACCACCAACTCTGCCCAGGTGCTTGCTATGTGCCCAGCCTGTGGTCAAGGATACAGACAGAAAACAAAACTGAGCCGCTCACAGGCCGAAGACTGCTACACTTGGGTGATGCAATGAGCAGTGTTGGGGAGCATGAGAACTGTGGGTGACAAGAAGACAGCCACAGGTTGTGGAAAGAAAGGGATTGGGGGCTAGACCTGGAGCTCAGTTGTTACAGTGCTGTCTGTCGTGTGTGAAGCCTGGCTTTGATGCCCAGCGTCTCACCAACAAGGGCAGGGCTACCGCACTCCAGAAGCAGATGCAGGAGGGCAGAAGAGGTGGAGGTTCAGCAGTTCAGAGTTTCAGAAACCCGAAATTCTGTTCCCAGCACCCACATCAGGCAGCTCACAACTGCCTGTAACTCCGGCTCCAGAGGATCCAATCTTCTGGCCCCATAGACACCCACATACAGACACATACACATAATTAAAAATCATTGTTTTTAAGTTCAAGGTCATCCTAGCCTATAGAGAGAGTTTGAGGCCAGCCTGAGCTACAAGAAGACTGAAGACATTGTCTCAAAAAAATAAGAAAGAAAAAGAAAAAAAAGAAAAAGAAAGAAAGAAAAAGAAAAGATAGAACTATCTATGTCCAGCTAGAAAGCAGAGTCAAGCACATGAGACAGAGAACAGGGCACATGCAAAGGCCTAACAGCCATAGGCATTAGCTGACAGGTCTAGTGGGACTGCCTCTGCTGACCCCCTTTGTCAGTCTCTGGCACAGAGAGATGGCTTTCCCGTCCATCCCCACATGGCCTCAGAACCCTCATGTTTCCTGTGCGTGGGCTGCAGATGAGTAATTGCAGCCAAGAACCCCAGGGAAGTGACAATTGGGGTGTGTGTCTCTGTCTCTCTGTCTGTCCTTCCATCTGGTGTGTGTGTGTGTGTGTGTGTGTGTGTGTGTGTGTGTGTGTGTTGAGGAAGTCTGTAGACAAACCTGGAGCTGCTGAGCAGGGTTTATCTCTCTGAGTCCCCAAAGGACAGGCCGGAGCCTGGATTCCGGGAGGGACCTAAGGTCACATCCTGACCTTCAAGACAGGAACAGCCTGGTGTCTCAGCGATTCCCATCAGGCTGATTACGCTGCTCTGTGTCCCAGACGTGGACAGCCAAGAGTGGTTGGCTGCTGACTCGCTCCCCTCCTGGGCAAACTCAGGGAGCCCCTTCCTAAAGATTGGAGCCAGCCAGGCTCTGACTCATGCCTAGGCAGAGGGAGCAGACAAGCTCCTGAGGCAGAAAGCAAGCCAGTAGGAACCTCCAACAGTCTTCCTCAGACTGTCACGGGAGAATGTGAGGGGCTATGGAAGGCAGGGTGGCCCGCAATGAGCAGCCTCGCTGTCACCACCCACCCAACCCCCCACCCTCCCCACCCCATCCACCAGTAGCAACCCTGCTCCACAGTGGGAAACCTGTAGCGCTGAACAGTATACCTGGAGTCCCTCCCTGGAACTGCAGATCCTGCCCTGCCCGGTGTACCCAGGGCCCCTGAACCTCCTGCTCAGCTGTCTCTGAGCTTGTTCTGTAGGCTGCAGGGGAGTGAGTCTCGTTATAGCCTCCAAAAAAGGACCTTGCTGGCCTGATGTGAGTTCTTTGTACCTGAAGAGTGCCAGAGTCAGCTCTGGGGGAGGTACAAGACAGAGCTGGGGCTTCTGGGCGGGGCTTCCCGCATCTGGACTCTATCAGAGCAGGGCCCTGGGACTGAGCTGCCTTTGTGCCCTTGTCCTGGGCCTCACAGATGATGAGAAGGTTAGGGACAGCCAGAGCTACAGAGTGAGAGCCTGTCTTGAAAAGAACAAAAACAAAATCACCACTAACAAAATTGTAGTGTCCTTTCTTACCTCTTCCAGCAGTCTGGGTCTGAGGTGTTCTTCGTCAGTTGTCAGGACTGGCTTCCATCTGCTTGGCTGTTTGTTTTTCATGCTTCCATGTGAAGCCTTTGGGCATCTTTGCTGGTTAAGTGTGCTTCTTGAGACAGCATATAGCTAGTTCTTATTTTTATCCAGTCCTTTAGTCTGTGCTGTTGAACTTGGGGCGGTTCTTGTGCCTTCCAAGTGTCAGGATTACAGGCATGTGCTACTGTACCTAGCTCAAACACAATTTCTTTTAAAAATATTTTCAGAGCTGGGAGTGATGGCCCACGCCTTTGATCCCAGCACTCAGGAGGCAGAGGCAGGCAGATCTCTGTGAATTCAAGGCCAGCCTGGTCTACAGAGTGAGTTTCAGGACAGCCAGAGCTATCCAGAGAAACCCTGTCTAGAAAAAAAAAAAAAGAATTTCAGACCAGATGTGGTGGCACACGCCTTCAGTCCCAGCACTTGGGAGGCAGAAACAGGCAGATGTCCGTGAATTTGAGGCCAGCCAGAGCTACACAGTGACACCCCGTCTCAAATCAAAACAAAAAGCTGGGCAAGGTTTAGTCCCATTATTGGAGAGGCAGAGGCAGGTGGATCTTTGAGTTCAAGACCAGCCTGCCAGTCAAGATTACATAGAGAGAGACCCTGTCTCAAAAAAAGAAAAAAAAAAAAATCAGAATAGGGCTGGAGAGATGGCTCAGCTATCAAGAGCACCTCCTGCTCTTGTAGAGGATGCCAGTTGAGTTCCCACATCCACGTAAGGTGGCTCGCAGGGGATCTGACTCCTTCTGGTGCATTTGCCACAAACTGAAAATATTTCTCTCAGGAGGCAGGCATGATGGCATATACCTATAACCCCAGTACTCAAAGGCAGAGGCAAGAGGATGTTAAGTTCAAGACAATTTGGACCAAGCATAGTGTCACATTCCTGTTTCCCAGTTCCTCGGGTAACTGAGGCAGGAGAATCACTTGAGTTCAGGGCAAGGCCCTAACTCTTTAAAAAAAAAAAAAGGAGAATCCCATCTGGGGTATTAGAATCTACTGATGCATCTGGGGGTAGGGGTGAGTCCATTGAGCAGCTATGAGGCCCAGTCACTCTGTGTCCTTAAGTACATGAGCGGGTACATTGTCTAGCTCATCCTCCAAACCAGGAAACTGAGGCCCACAGAGGCAGAGTGGCTGTCCAGAGCCATAGCCCACGTTTGAAGTCAGGTTTATCTGGCTCTGAACTCTTTACCCTGCCGCTCTTCCTGTGTGTACTGTCTGAGTCTGCTCAGGCAGACCCAGGGCCTCCTCTGGGCTGGCCCTGGGAGGGTGGGGGCTACAGGCAGACCCAAGGCTCCACTGCTAGAAGAATTGCTGGAAACAGCTTTCTATAAGTGGCTACTAGTACTCAGGGCCTCTTCACCGAAATCCCCCTTTCCCGACACCAACCACTGGGCTAACAATGGCTTCTGAGGGACGGCTGGTATAAAAATAGCAACTGGTCTCCCACCCACCCACTCAGGGCAAGGAGCTGGCACATATGTCATCCTGGCTGGGCCTCAAGATGCCCAGGAGCGGAGCCCATCCTGGAAATGGGCAGCCCAAGCTGTGGGCTGGTGGCCCCTTTCTTTACCTCTCAGGGGATGAAATCGGGAAGTCAGCATGCGTGCAAATGGCCACCACTGTGAGTCAGGGTGGAGGGAAAGGACCTGTTTGCTGTGGAAACCCTGGCTGAGTTTGTCTATAGTCATCAGCTAGGTCTGGGAGCATGGAGCCTCTGGGAGCCCTGCTTTTCAGCCTTCCCATGTTCCCACAGTGCTCACTGTGACCCTGGCTGGTGACTGCCCTGTTTTGGGCCTCAGTTTCTGGTTTCTCTTAGCCACCCCACCCCAGCCCTCTGTAGGGAAGGTCCTGGAACAGCAGAGTGGCAGGTTTGCTTTATGAATTCTGGACGAATTGCTGAGACTTGTCACAAGCATCCCAAAGTCCCAGACTCTTGCCCTCTACTCCCCGTAACATGCCCAAGATTGTTACACAGAGAAACCTTGTCTCGAAAAACCAAAGACCAAACAAACAAACAAACAAAAACAATCTTGGCTGTCCTGGAACTTGCTCTGTAGACCAGACTGGCCTCAAACTCACTGAGGTCTGTGTGCCTCTGCTTCCTGAGTGCTGGGATTAAAGACGTGCACCACCATTGCCCAGTTAGAGTCAAATTTTAAACCCATTAGTAAACATTAATATGGACTGGGGATACAGCTAAATGGCACGCATGCACGAGACTGGGTTTGCTTCCTCAGGTTGCAGATTGTTTATTATTATTATTATTATTATTGACACTTGAAATGTATCTTTTTTCTACTATAAACTACTATGAGAATACTTATGTAGGGGTTGGGAATTTAGCTCAGTGGTAGAGCGCTTGCCTAGCAAGCGCAAGGCCTTGGGTTCAATCCTCAGCTCCAAAAAAAAAAAAAAAAAGAGAATACTTATGATGTAAGAATAATAACCTAGAGGCTCTCAGGAGGGCTCAATGGATAAAGGCATTTGCCACCAAGCTTGATGACCTGAGTTTGAGCCCTAAGTCCCACATAGTGGAAGGAGAAAACAGACTCCACAAATGTGTCCTCTGACCTCTACATGTGCACACGCCTGCACACACACACACACACACACACACACACACACACACACACAGAGTAAATAAATAAATCCAAGAGGAAAAGCTAACCTTGTGCTGGGAGACAGCTCAAGCCGCACAAGCCTGAGCACCTAGGTTCAGATCACTAGCACCGACCCAAAAGCCGGATGTGGCTGTGTTCCCTCTAACCCCAGTGCTGGGGAGGAGGGACAGCTGAGTCTCCAGGACTTGCTGGCCAACCAGTCTAACCAAAATTGCAAGTGCCAAGAGAGATCCTGCCTCAAAAACTAAAATGGAGAATGGGAGAGAAATATACCCCAAATTGAACTCTGGCCTCTACATGTGCACATACGGGCAAGTGAGTCTATGCATGTGCATATAAACATACACACACTAATAAGAAAGAAAGAAGGGGCTTGGAGAGATGGTTCAGTAGTTAGTGCACTGGCCACTCTTCCATAGGACCCAGGTTCAATACCCCATTATGACTGCCTGTAACTCCAGTTCCAAGGGATCTGACGTCCTCTTCTGGCCTCCACAGGCACCAGGCATGCATATGATCAACAGACATACAAATAGGCAAAACACACATACACAAAAATAAAATGATAATGACTTTTTTTAAGAATTAAAATAAGGGCTGGAGAGGTGGCTCAGAAGTTAAGGAACACTGATTGCTCTTCCAGAGGTCCTGAGTTCAATTCCCAGCAACCACATGGTGGCTCACAACCATCTGTGATGAGATCTGGTGCCCTCTTCTGGCCTGCAGGGATATGTGCAGACAGAACATTGTATACATAATAAATAAATAAATACATACATACATACATAAATCTTTAAAAAAAAAAAAAAGAATTAAAATAAGAGCCAGGCGTTGGTGGCGCACGCCTTTAATCCCAGCACTCGGAAGGCAGAGCCAAGCAGATCTTTGTGAGTTCCCGAGGCCAGCCTGGTCTACAGAGTGAGTTCCAGGACAGGCGCAAAGCTACACAGAGAAACCCTGTCTCAAAACCCCCTCCCCCCAAAAAAGAATTAAAATAAGAATAATAACCTAAAGAGAACACAACATGACAAAAGCCACTCGCCGCTCATTGAAAATAAAGTGATATTATTTGCTCTTTCCTCCTGTTGTTTTAAAGAGTGAGCTTGAACACGAGTGATTAACAGGGCCATTTACTGAGTAGCGGAAATATCTCTGAGCAGGTTTTTCCAGGGGCTGAAACGCTTGTCTCTGGCTTTGTGACATCAGTCGGGAAACAACAGGGATGATTAGAAGCCAGACTCTAAAACTTTCCACTAATGTCTTGTAAACCCGTTGCTCTCCTCTCTCATGGAGGAGACTTTGGAATCAGCAGTGAGGCTGCACGCTGCACAGGAACTGCCAGAGACTGTGTCTGGGAGGATTTCCATTGTCTTTGTTCTCCAGACACCATGCGGCTTCTAAGGCACTGAGCTGGGCCCTCCTCTCCTGTTCCTCTCCCCCACCACCCCAACCCATGGGCTCAGAAGACTTTTGATCTGGCCAACTTTTCTTTCTTGTCAGAAAGGTGTGACATTCCAGCCTTCCATGTAATCATGAGCAAGTGACCTCACCTGTGACTGTTTCCTAATTTGTGAGAATTTTAATGGTACCTCCCTCTTAGGTTGTGTACGTGGGCTCGTGTATAAATGTAGGTGGAACCAGGGCCTGTGCATGTGGTCTGTCACTGAGCCACATCTCCAGCTCTTGGGAATGCCTCAAAGTGAGCTGGCATCAGAGTGGCCTCCCAGGGACAACCAGAGAAGAGAGGAGTCACTGCCCCCCCCCCCCTCCGTGCATAGGACATTCTTTAGATGCTCATAGGCCTGGTCTACAGCAGGTGCTCAACAGAAATCATCCTGAGTGATGTGATGGCACGTACCTGAAATTCCAGCACTTGGGACACTGAGATAGGTAGGAAGAATGAAGAGTTCGAGGCCAGCCTGAGCACAAAGCAGTCAGGAGAAGGAGGTGGAGGAGGAAAGGAAGGGCCAGTCTTGAAGTTCTGACTGTTGGATGAAGCTAAGAATCATCTTAATTAGTTTTTCCTCTTCTTGGGCTGGTTGGGAGCAATCTCTCTCATTCACTCAGCTTTTTAACTTTGTCATTGGTTGTTGCTGTTTAATTTGTACGTATTCACTTATTGTGTCTGTGTGCTTGTGTGTGCTTGTGCATGCTTGTGTGTGCTTGTGCCGCAGCACTGGTGTAGAGGTCAGTGGATGGCTTGTAGGAGTCCGGTCTGTCCCTCCACCATGTGGGTTCTGGGGATTGAACTCAGGGTGTCAGGCTTGGTGGCCATGCTCACTGAACCATCCCAACAGTCCCTCACATGTTGTCTAGGCATGTGAGAGGCCAGGTGCACACAGGTACCTGCCATGTCAAGCCGAGCAGGGACCATGGAATGACTGTCAGCCATACGTGAATCATCCCTGCCCCACCCCCTGCAAACCCGACTCATATATCTGTGTCCCTGACTCTTCCCCAGGTGTCACAGCTGGAGCTGACTCTTCAGGCATCCAAACAAAATGGCACTGGGACCCGAGATGTGTTCCTGGTCCTTGTTTCCAATGAAACTGTCTTGGTGAAGCTCCAGGCCCCGGAAATCCCACTGCACCTGGCCTACGTGAGTGTGTGACCCCTAACCCCAGGCCAACTGTGGGAAACCCCTGCCTGATGTCCCTCTCTGTGAGCCTGATGTCCGGTGGCCATGATTCAAAATGGCTGTACCTTGAGTTTCACAGCCCTGACGTAGAACACCCAGGGATGAATGGGACCAGGAGGTGGATGGATGCAGCAATTCAGGACACTATAAAGGAAGGATGGGGGGTAGCGACAGGACCAGAAGGTAGGCCCAGTGGAGGTGGAGGTGGGGCATAGAAGTGAAGACCCTCTCACAGATGGACACATAGACCAGTGTGGTAAAAGCTCTGTGGAAAATGCCCTCCCAAACCAAATGGAAAGGCACAGCTTCCCTTCCCAGAATGCCCTTCCCCTTCGTACTGAGTAGAGGGATCAAGTCAGTCACTGACCTACACTTGAAACACTAAGGACCTCTGGCTGGAGGGTTGCTGCTGCGACCCATTCCAGCTAAGGTTGCATCTTTTTACTTGAACACTCACAGCAAGAGCCTTGAATCCTCTGTGTGCATATCACCACCCACAGGCCAGAAGCCTGTCTTGTGTCAGGCCGCAGCCAGGAGACTGACACAGGCCATGCCCTTAGTCTCTGTCGGAGCCCTGACTTACTGAGGTTAATGCCTGCAGAGCAGACAGTGTGCTCCACTGCAGCCCTCACGGTCAGACAGTCTTCCTTAACACCTAGCCTGAAGCCCTTCTGGGGCTGCAGTTACTTCAGCCACAAGGAACTTGGAGTCAATGGCCCTGCTTCCTCTAACCCTTCTCTCCTCGGGTCACCTCCTCCAGGAAGTCTGCCTTCCCTTTCTTAGCCCACCAGAGCCCAGGGGAGCCTAAGGGAGCAGTGAGGCTTTGGATCCACAGATTCCCTGTTCCCAGACAGCCAGTGCACTGGTCCTGGCTCTTGTTTCTTCTTAAACTTTATTTTATGTGTCTGGTGTTTCGTATGCATGTGTGTCTGTCTGTGCACCACCTGTGTACCTTGTGCCTGCGGAGGCCAGGAGAGTGTTGGATCCCTAGGGCTGTAGTTACAGATGGTTGTGAGCCACCATGTGGGTGCTGGGAATCGAACCTGGGTCCTGTGGATGAGCTCTTCAACACTGAACCATCTCCCCAGACCCTTCCCTTTTTGTTGTTATTCTTGTTGCTGCTTATTTAAGGCCCCCTCTGCTTCTTCAGTAATGATGTCTATCTGTTTTCTGATGGTGAGATCCCCCTCTGTCTTTCAATCATTCATTATTTCCCATGCTTCTCATCTTTCCTCCCCATTGCCCCCTTCTCCATGCATTGGGGGCACCTACCAGGTGGCAGGTGTTGAGGGTTTTTTTTTGTTGTTGTTGGTGGTGGTTTTTTCAAGACAGGGTTTCTCTGTGTAGCTTTGGTGCCTGTCCTGGAACTCACTGTAGCCCAGGCTGGCCTTGAACTCACAGAGATCCGCCTGCCTCTGCCTCCCGAGTGCTGGGATTAAAGGTGTGCACCACCACCGCCCAGCCTGTGGCAGGTGTCAAGAGGCGGCTGGTACAGTAGGATCCCCAATGAACAAAGACAGTGTCTGCAAGGTGTCCAGAACTGTGTGGGGATGTGCACCGAGGTTTCCCTCACATACCCTCAGAGTGGAGGGATACAGAGTAGCTAGTGTTGACATTCTGTAAGGCTTGAATGAGTGCCTCATGGTGAGGGCAAGGCTGGGAAAGACGGATGAACGAATGTGTGCTCTCTGTAGCACTCGTGTGCAGGAGAGAGCTGGGACAGACGTGGCTGTGCTAGAAGAGGTACCTGGGGCTCTGGGCTAACTGATGACTTGGAGCCTTGACATTCTTGGTTCTGGCCTCTTTTCTGCCAACTGACTGAGCTGACTCCCTAAACTGGTTTCTGACCTGCATGGTCAATAGTGATTCAGCACTCTGTGTCTCCACAGGACCCCAACAAGACCATCTTTCCAGAGAAGCCAGGAGTCAGCAGCACACTATTGCCATCCCTTACCTCCAGGAAGCAGACCCTTGACTGGGCAGCCAAAAAGAGTGCCATCACCTCAGTGGCCGCACTGGATAACCCCAAAAGCATTGTCCTCCGGCTGGGCCAAGGTCAGCTTCCTTACTTTCCTCTGGGTTCAAGTTCAATTGCAGAAACTGAGCAAACTCCAGACTGGGGTACTACCAGCCCATGGTGGCACGTGATTTGCCCAAAGTCACACATGGCTGGATGATGCCCTTTGCGGCCAGTGACTGCTGCTTCATCAAGTATCAGATGAGAAATGCTAGATTTTTTCTTCACCTTGAAAATCCCAGCCCAAGGGACTAAAGATGTGGCTCAGTTGGTAGAGTGCTTACCTAGCATTAAGCCCTGGATTCCATCTCCAACGATACACAGACATCATGGTGGCACAGACCTGGAATCCCAGCACTAGGGGAGTGGAGTCAGGAGAATAAGGTATTCAAGATCACCCTTTGCAACATAGCAAGTTCAAGGCTAGCCTGGGCTACATGAGACCGTGTCTTTAAGAGAGGAGTGCTGGGGAGAAGGCTCAGAGTGTCATGATTGCCACACAAGCATGAGCACCCATGTGCAAAACTGTCCCTGGTGATATACACGTGTAACCCCAAAGCTGGGGAGGCAGAGACAGGGGGATCCCAGGGGCTTGCTGGCCAGTCAGTCTAGCTAACTCAGGGAGCTCCAGGTTCAGTGAGAGACTGTGACTCAAAAGAATAATATGGAGAACAATTAAGGAAGTCACCTGGCATGTGCTGATGTGCTGGGTGGGCGTGAGAGGACTACACCCTTGACGTGTGCCACGGGCTCACTCGCTATGTTAATCCTGTGTTGACCAAGGCTGGGCACTCAGCAGGTAGGTCCTCTGTCCTGAGTGTCCCCATCACTGCCTTCTCTGATAAGCTCATCTCCACAGCTTCAAGTGCACCACCCTACTGCTTGGCAGAAGCCCATCATGACATGGGCCTCACCCTGGAATGGCAATCTCAGGGCTTCCGAGTTCAAGGCTGCAGCTTGGAAGGTGTGAGTAGTAGCCACCACAAGGAGGCGTATATCCTGAGGATCCTGCCAGGTTCCGCGGCCAGGTAAGGGTGCTGGCCTCCTGGGGCAGGGCCCTCCCCAGTCAGTCAGCTCCTAACCTCCTGGTGTAGCAGTTATTTCCTACTGTGATGAAACACTATGACCAAGGCAATGTGTAGAGTTTATTTGGGCTTAGGGTTCTAAAGGGTCAGAGTTCACGATGGCAGACTGGAGGTCACAGGCAGCAGACAGCTGGAACCACAAATAGGAGGCAGACAGAGCTCACCCAAAGCTCACCCCTAGTGTCCTATGTTCTCCAGCAAGGCCCACCTCCTGCGCCTTCCCCAACAGCATCACCAACTGCGGACCAAGTGTTCAAATACCAGAGACTTATACATGACATCTCATTCAACCCAGCATCGGTCTGTCCTCACACTCAAGCCTACACTCTGTCTGTACCAACCCAAGACCTTTCTGTACCTGCCGCAGGCCCCAGACCGTGACCGTGAATGTGGAGCTGAGTTGTGCATCTGGGGATCCCGACGCCATTCTCATCCTGCAGGGTCCTCCGTACGTGTCCTGGTCCATCAATGCCAACCACAACATGCAGTTCTGGGTGAGCCTTGCACCTCACCCTCAGCCTAAGACCTTGCACACAGCGGTCATTCCATCTCAACTTTCTACTTTTCTTTTTTGGTTTTTCAAGACAGGGTTTCTTTAGGTAGCCTTGGCTGTCCTGGAACTCTGTAGACCAGGTTAGACTCAAATTCACAGAGATTCAATTATCTCTGCCTCCCAAGAGCTGGAATTAAAGGCGTGCGCGCCCGGCCCTCCCCAACTTTTCTACCTTGTCTACTAGCTGGTTTCCTTCCACTGTTAACTTAGAGGCCACTTCCTCCAGAAAGATTTGCCTGATGGGCCAGGGAGTCCCTTAGCCTAGCCCGCTGGGTCAAGGAAGACTCCTGGAGAGCCGACTCTGAGTTGGGTTAGAGGACAAAGGGAAAAGGGGAAGGAGGGGAAGGGAAGGAGTCACCATAGCTGACAGCCCCTGCTGTCCTTTTCTGCCTTCAGACCACAGGTGAATACTCCATCAAGATCTTTCCAGAAAAGAACATCAAGGGCTTCGTGCTCCCAGACACACCCCAAGGCCTGATAGGAGAGGCCCGCAAGCTCAACGCCAGTACCATAGCCTTTGCAGAGCTCTCTCTGGCCAGTGAAGTCTCACTGAGGGCCTCTAGCTGTGGTGAGCCCCTGCCCTGTGACCCCACCCTCCCCCTGTGGCTCCCCTGGGGTCATTTGCCCTACTGTTCTTTGAGCTTGGGCCAGCGTCTCTGAGCCTCATTGGCCTCATCTGCCACGTGAGGACAATGGGTAGTTAGCCATCCAAGAACTCAGCCCACAGTGAGCACTCAGGGATCACCCACTCCACCCACCTCTGCCCCACAGGTGGTGTAACACAGACCTCACCTGCACCAGTTCTGACCACACCTCCCAAGGACAGTTGCAACCCGGAGCTACTCCTGTCCCTGATCCAGCCAAAGTGTGGCAATGACGTCATGACTCTGACACTCAGTAAAAAACATGTGCAGGTAAGTGAATCTCTGTCCCTTCTTCTTGGGGTGACGCGGACTTTTGGGGGCCTAGCCCAGGCAGTAGGGCAAGTCACATTACTCGGCAAGTCTCAGTTTTTTCATTTGTGAGATGCAGTTTGAGCCTAGCACAGAGCCATGCATGTATATTCCCAGAACCCAGGAGACTGAGACAGCAGGATGGAGAATTCCAGACCAGACTAGGCTACACAGAAGGGCCATAAAGGAAAATGGGGGTTTGCTGGGCAATGGTGGCACACGCCTGTAATCCCAGCACTCAAGAGGCAGAGGCAGGTGGTTCTCTGTGAGTTCGAGGGCCAACCTGGTCTACAAAGCAAGTTCCAGGACAGCCTCCAAAGCTACAGAGAAACCCTGCCTCAAAAAACCAAAAAAGAAAAGAAAATAGGGGTTCAAGGACATCCTCAGCTACATAGGGAATTTGATGATAGCCTAGGCTACACAAGCCCCGCTCTCAA
Source organism: Onychomys torridus (assembly GCF_903995425.1). Lineage (NCBI taxonomy): Eukaryota > Metazoa > Chordata > Mammalia > Rodentia > Cricetidae > Onychomys > Onychomys torridus. The sequence goes on along the minus strand of NC_050446.1, from coordinate 6,270,871 downwards.
AACACCAGTAAAATAACCCCAATATTAGGTCGTCGTTAATAGTCTCAATGCTGGCTGAGCCAAGTGGTCACAGATATTTTTACCATGTGATCTTTGCCTGATTGGTAAATACAAAAAACAATGTGTGGGGCGGGGAGATGTTCAGCGAGAAAGTGTTTGCTGTACAAGCATGGGGAGCTGGGTTTGGATTCCCGGAACCTGTATAAAAAACAGAACTTGTCGCCAGGCAGTGGTGCACACCTTTAGTCTCAGCACTCGGGAGGCAGAGGCAAGCAGATCTTTGTGAGTTCGAGGCCAGCCTGGTCTACAGATTGAGTTCCAGGAAAGGCACAAAGCTACACAAAGAAACCTTTTTCTTGAAAAAAACCAATAAACAAACAAATAAATAAAAACAGACCTCAGCACTGAGGGCAGAGAAACGAGGGTCCTAGAACTCTCTGACCAGCCAGGCTAGCCAATCAGTGAGGTCCAGGGTTAATAGGAGACCATCCCTGTCTCGCCAGGCATGGTAGCACATGATTTTAATCCCAGCACTTGGGAGGCAAAGGCAAGCAGGCCTCTGTGAATTCAAGGCTAGTCTGGTCTACATAGTGAGTTCCCGGCCAGCCAGGGCTATATAGTGAGACTCTGTTGATGGGGTAGGGGGTGATGTATCCTGTCTCAAAAACTAAGGTGGATGAATCCAATGAGATGGCACAGTGGATAAAACTTGCCGCACAACCCTAACCTGAGCTCAATCCCTGGAACCCACATAAAGGTGGAAAGAGAGGACCAATTCCACCAAGTTGGATGTCACACACTCAATAATAATAATTTAATTTAAAATATACAAGTGAAGCGCAGCAGTGGAAGATGCATGATCAAACTCTGGCCTCCACACATGTGCACCTGTGTGCAGGCACACACACAATGGACAGACTACACACACATACAGAGTATATAGACTACATGCATAAAGTTTTAATTTAATCTTAATTTAAGTGCATACTTTTTAGAATATAACAACTAGAATGGGGAATATACGCACACGTACACACACAGACTATGACTTTCACTATGTATTCCTGATTGGCCTGGAACTCACTCTGTAGACCAGGCTAGCCTCAAACTCACAGAAACCCACCTGCCTGTCTTCTGCGTGCTAGGATTCAAGTTCTGTGCCACTAGTGCTGGCATAGAATGGAGAAAAATCTTCATTTTCCCTCTGGATGACAACAGCTGCTGACATTGGGCTGTCCTTCCTTCCTTCCTTCCTTCCTTCCTTCCTTCCTTCCTTCCTTCCTCTCTCTTCCTTCCTTCTTTTTTTCTTTTCTTTTCTTTTCCTTTCTTTTTTTTTCTTTGGTATTTTTTTGTTGTTGTTTTCCGTAGACAGGGTCTCATATAGCCCAGGTTAGCCTTGAGCTCTCTACCTACCTGAGGGTGACCTTGAACTTCCGATCCTCCTGCCTGCACCTTGTCCTGTGGGTTGCTTAGAAGCCTTTTCTCTGTTTCTTGCGTGGGGTAACCATAACAGGTGGCCTCTGCACTATGATTCTGATTCTTGTACAACTTTGAACGCTGTCCTTAATGCCACAGGATCAGCTATGCTGGTGACCTGCTGTCCCGGATTCCTCCCCAGGTGCTCAGCAGTAGGCTACATCTACTTCTGCATTGTTGTGAACACGCTCAGGGTGTCCCAGTGAGTAAAGCTGTGTGCAGATAGTTTTTCGGAGAGGTTTCCAGAACACAATTAAATCTTCAGAGCGTTTTTTGTTGTTGTTGTTGTTTTCAGATTTATTTATTTATTTTATGTATGAGTGCCCTATCTGCATGTACATCTTTATGCCAGAAGAGACCATCAGATTCCACTAAAGATGGTTGTCACCACATGGTTGCTGGGAATTGAACTCAGGACCTCTGGAAGAGCAGCCAGTGCTTTTAACCCCTGAGCCTTCTCTCCAGCCCTCTTCTTCAGAGTGCTTTAGGAGAGAGCTTTGACCACTTCTCTCTACTTCCACACTGATATCAAGAACAAGGAAAGCCCTCTGCCTGTGTGGGAGGGGAATATGGGTGTTCATTTATTGTTCTAATTAAGATTCTTCCTTAGCAGCAAGCTAAGGCTCCTTGTGAATAGTAAGAACCCAACTGTTTCTGGGGCTTGGTGTGTCTCGATTTCTGTATAATTTTAAAATTTTATTTTTATTTACTTTTGAGGCATAGTCTTGTGTAGCCCAGATTGTGTAGCTGAAAGTTTTCCAGTGTCTCACCTGGCCCCGTACAGTCCAGACAAATCTCTCTCACCCGCGGTCCTGTAGACGCTTATAAAATAATCATTCAGAGGCTTAATATTATTTACAACTGCTTGGCCATTAGCTCAGGCTTATTACTGACTAGCTCTTACACTTAATTTAACCCATAATTCTTGTCTATATTTAGCCACGTGGCTTGGTACCTTTTCTCAGTTCTGCCTTGTTATCTTGCTTCCTCTGTGTCTGGCTGGCAACTCCTGACTCAGCCCTTCTTGTTCTCAGAATTCTCCTCGTCTGCTCACCCCGCCTATACTTCCTGCCTGGCTACTGGCCAATCAGTCTTTTATTAAACCAGTGTACAAGGGCATTATCCCACAGCAAGGTTGGCCCTGAGCTTGCTATGTAGCCTGTAGCTGAGGATGACCTTGAACTTGTGGTCCTCCTGACCCCACCTCCAGTGTGCTAGGATTATATGCATGTGACACTGGGCTCTGTCATTCTCCTTTTGGTTTAGTTTTCTGCCTTTTGGCTCCAGTTTTTCCCCTCCTTCACCCGCCTCCCAGCACTGGGGATAGAACCCACCTGGAGCCATGAAATGGTCTCTCAAGTCTGTGTTCTGCTGCTGAGCTGTGTCGCCAGCCCCACGACAGTGGGTTTAACATACTTTTGTTTTTGGAGTCAGCATCTGACTTGAATCTGTGTTGGTGTGGAACTCGATATGTGGGCCAGACTATCCTTGAACTCAACAGAGAGCTGCCTGCCTCTCTCTTCTAAGGATTAAGATTAAAGACCTACAGACAGGGTTGAGGTAGAGTGCTTGCCTAGCAAGTGTAAAATCCTGGGTTGGTCTTCAGATACCAAGGTTGGGGGGCAGGGATGGATAACAAAAAAGACGCCCCCCCCCTGCAAAAAAAAAAAAAAGAAAGAAACCAAGGTAATGGGCACACACAACCTTTGCTGGGTAGTAGTGGCAAATGCCCTTAATCCCAGCACTTAGGACGCAGAGGCAGTTGGATCTTTGTGATTTGAAGCCAGCCTGGTCTAAAGAGCAAGTTCCAAGACAGTTCCAAAACAGTCAAGACTATACAAAGAAACCCTGTCTCAAAAACAAAACAAAACAGCCAGGCAGTGGTGGCGCACACCTTTTATCCCAGCACTCAGGAGGCAGAGGCAGGCGGATCTCTGTGAATTTCAGTCCAGCCTGATCTACAGAGAGAGTTCCAGGACAGCCAGAACTGCTACACAGAGAAAACTTGTCTCAAAAAACAAAACAAAAGAAACAGAAAACCCCCACAACAACGATAACAAAAAGATTAAAGACATGCACCATCATACTCCACTTATTTTAATTATTTTTTTAGATTTATTTATTTATTATGTATACAGAAGAGGGCGCCAGATCTCATTACAGATGGTTGTGAGCCACCATGTGGTTGCTGGGAATTGAACTCAGGACCTCTGGAAGAGCAGTCGGTGCTCTTAACTTCTGAGCCATCTCTCCAGCCCTTTTAATATTTTTTTTTAAACAAAACTTTCAGGTATAAAATGTATATGGGTGTTTTGCCTACATGCAAGTTTGTGTACCACATATGTGCAATGCCCATGGAGGCCAGAAGAGGGCACTGGATCCCCTGGAACCAGAGTTACAGATAGTTATGAAGTGCCATGTGTGTGCCAGGCACTGAATCCAGGTTCTATATAAGAGTAGCTAGTGCTCTTAACCACTAAGCGATGTTTTCAGCTCCTTCAACTTTTGAACATTAAAAAAATTTTTGAAATTAAGATGGAGGTGGAGAGGGTTGGGGATTTAGCTCAGTGGTAGAGCGCTTGCCTAGCAAGCACAAGGCCCTCATCTCAAAAAAAAAAAAAAGAAAGAAAGAAAGAAAGAAAGAAAGAAAGAAAGAAAGAAAGAAAGAAAGAAAGAAAGAAAGAAAGAAAAAGATGGATGTGGAGAGTAGCTGGGTAGTGGTGGTGCACACCTTTAATCCCAGCACTTGGGAGGCAGAGTCAGGCGGATCTCTGTGAGTTCAAGGCCAGCCTGGTCTACATACAGATCGAGATCCAGGACAGGCACCAAAACTACACAGAGAAACCCTGTCTCAAAAAGCAAACAACAAATATGGAGCTGGAGAGAAGGCTCAGAAGTTAAAAGCATTTGTTGCTCTTTCAGAAGACCTGGGTTTGATTCCCAGCACTACATGGTGGCTCACAACCATCTGTCTGTAACTCCAGTTCCACAGGGTCTAATATCCTCTGCTGGCCTCTGAATGTATTGTATATGTGATGTATAGACATACATTCAGGCAAAACACACGCGAGCACACAAACACATCCTGGGTTTAATTCTCAGAAATGTAAAAAATAAAGAGGACCTTCTAGCTGCCCATCCTCCACAGAGTCAGTTTTTTCCTGGCCTTTCTTAAGTCTCAGAGCTTTGATAAATCATCCATTTCCCCTCAGAGACATTTAAGTAAAGATTTGTTTTACTTCTTTTTTAAATTTATTTATGTATTTTAATAAAAAATACGAGCCAGGCAGTGGTGGCACACGCCTTTAATCCTAGCACTTGGGAGGCAGAGGCAGGAGGATCTTAGTGAGTTTGAAGCCAACCTGCTCTACAAATTGTTACTTCTTTTTAAAAAAACTTATTTTTATTTTATGTGCATTGGTGTTTTCCCTGCAAGTATGTTTGTGTGAAAGTGTCAGATCTTGGAGTTACAGACAGTTGTGAGCTTCTGTGCGGCTGCTGGGAAATTGAACCCGGGTCCTTTGGAAAAGCAGCCAGTGCTGTCAACCGCTGACCCATCTCTCTAGCCCATGTTTTACTTCTTTTTAAATTATGTTTAGGGTGGGTATCTGCATGGGGGTGCATGTGTCCATGGAGGCCAGAAGGAATCATCCATCAGATCTGGAGTTACAAGTATTTGTGAGCATTCTGACCTGGGTTGGGTGCTGGGAACTGAACCTGGGTCCTCTGCAAGAACAGCCAGAGCTCTTAACCACTGAGCCATCTCTGCAGCCCCAGTGGGCAGCTCTTGGAGTGTCTGGGTAGTGAGGCCTGAGGAAGTGCACCGCCTCCTAACAATGGTGGCGCCCTTCTCCCCTGAGCCAGACTCTGCAGTGCACCATCACAGCCCTGACTTTCTGGGACCCCCGCTGCCGGGCGGAGGACAGTGATGGCCACCTCGTCTTGAGTAGCACCTACTCCAGCTGTGGCACGGAAGTGACGGCACATGTGGTCAGCAACGAGGTAAGGCCTTCCTGGGACCTGCAGTGTGCATCCCTTTCTGGGTACCTCACTGATCCTCGGGGCTGAGGGATGTTGGGGGAGCAGGGAGCAGTCAGTAGGAGCCAAAGTTTGGACCTTGCTTACCTTAGCCTTCCAGTCCCCAACACGGGTGTGGGAGGCAGAACTTCCTCTGGGGCCTCTCTGGCTCTGACCAGCTTCTTGCCTCTGTCTTTACAGGTGATCATCAGTTTCCTGTCAGGCTCGCCACCACTTCGGGTGAGATGGACAGCCCTGCCATGTTCTCCAACTGGTTAGGGATTACTGCCTGGGCTAGTAAACCCTTTCTGGCCTAGTAGGGAGCACGCCTCAGGGAACTCGGTCCTGGATCCTAACAAGCCCTGTGTTTCCAGTGTGCCTCGGTCTCCCCTCTGTACAATGGCTGTGGTGGTGCTGCTGAGGGTTATAGCTTCTTAAATCCAGGAGTGTAGCACACAGTGGCTCTGTGGCCTTGGGCAAACCATTTAACCCCCCTTGGGCTCAAAGGTCATTAACTGTAAACTGTGGCATGGGAAGAGATCTCACCCCATAGGGGTCTTAGGAGCAGCCACTGAGATGTGTGGATTTTTTTCCCCATTAGCCCAGTGAGTTCTTGATAAATATGAGTTAATATAAAAGGTGAGGATAAGGTCAGGCAATTCCTGCTGCCACCCCTTCCAAACTGTCCCCTCATACCCTCCCGTAGAAAAAGGTGCAGTGCGTCGACATGGTCAGCTTCTCCTTCCAGCTGGGCCTCTACCTCAGCCCACACTTCCTCCAAGAATCCAATACCATCGAGCTGGGCCAGCAAGGCTTCGTTCAGGTATGGGGCACCCCACTTGGCTCCTCAAGTCTGTGTGCTTTTCTTCCCAACACTGTTAGAGGAAAGATGAAGTTTCACCTCCCAGAGGACAGTGAGGGCCAGCCCAGGTGTGTGGAAGGGACAGACAGAAAGGGAATTGCAAATAGGAATGTCACACTGTCCTTCCTCTTTGCTCTATGGGGTCCTTGCTTGTCTTCTACAGAGGATGGGGACTCCTGTTCCAGCTCATTTCAAGAGAAGTCAGTGAAGGGACAAGGACTTCTGCACATGTCACATCCCCCTTACTTCTCTGTGCAGGTGAGCATGTCCCCATCGACCTCTGAGGTCACAGTCCAGCTAGATAGCTGCCATCTGGAATTGGAGCCTGAAGGGGACATGGTGGAACTCATCCAGAGCCGAGAAGCCAAGGGCAGCTGTGTGGGCTTGCTGTCCCCGAGCCCTGATGGTGACCCACGCTTCAGCTTTCTCCTCCATGTCTACATGGTGCCCAAACCAAAAGCTGGCACCCTCAGATGCAGTGTAGCCCTGCAGCCCAGCACCTTGTCCCAGGTGAGTGGGCATGGCCCAGGTCTACTTTCAAGGTGGCTTATGGGTCTGGGGTGATAGTACAGAGAGACAGCTGGCAGCCAGCAGAGCGAGAGCCAGGCATGGGGCTTGACAGCCTGGCTATCGGGAGCAGTCACTGCTACCTTAAGAATCTGCGGCATTAGAACATACATATAGCTGCAACTATCCATCCATTCATCCTCTGCATATTTAACCATCCGTCCGTCATACATCTACCAGGAGCTGGACCATTCTTCCACATACCCAACCATCCATTCACCCTTCCAACTACCCACACACCCATTCATCCACCTACCCACTCACCCACCCACCTCTCCACCCATCCATCAACCCACCCACACATTCATCCACCAATTTACCAATCCACCTACCTACCTACCCATCCCTTTACCCACCCATCTCTCCACCACCCACCTGTGCATCCCTCCCCTCCATCAGCCACCCACCCACCCTTCTATCTACTCACCCACCAACCCTATACAGTCATCATTCCCAGTACTTCCTTCCTAGCCACTCACTTCCAGCATCCCACCACCCACCCATGTGGTGATCACTAGTATGGCTGAGCTCAGTGAACTAGATTGCTTAGGGAAGACTAACAGAAAAGCTTGCCTTTCTACTTTGCTGGTATCAGCATCTTACTGTCCAGTGAGTCTCTATTCTCAGGCCCTCAGTCCTGACACACTCACAAGAACATTTCAGGTATCTGCACACAGAGTTCCAGGACTCAAAGACCTCCAGCAGCTGGGGCCACCAGAGGGCCACACCTTCCAGGCCCCGAGCCTCCAGCCTGTGAAACAGGCATCTGGGATGGCCTGGCTTGTGGCTCACGGCTTGCATGGGGTAACAGATGCAGAGCTCCTACTAAACACATGGGCATCAGAGGCCTCCATTCACAGTAGCTGCAGACTATCCGGCGCTCACACAGCACATGCCACCCTAGGACTTGTCCACAGGCTCCCAGCTAGAAAGTGGCAAACACAGGACTCAGCCAAGGCTTGGGAATGGTGGCAAGTCAGGGCTGTGGAGCCAGGGAGAAGCACATGCTGCCAGCCGAAGGCTAGACCACTTATCTATCACTCCCCTCCCTCCTCAGGAAGTCTACAAGACCGTCTCCATGCGCCTGAACATCATTAGCTCTGAGGTGTCTGGTGAGTAGGGAACAGTGGACAGTGGAGGAATAGAGCCCAGAGGCTAGTAGGAAGATGGGGCAGAGCAGCCCTTGAGAGGAGAGGAGTGTTTCTCAGGCCCAGCAGCCAGAGGAGCTCACAGTAAGATGCATCTTAATAGAGGAAGGCTGCTGAGTGCCATGGGACAGCTCTCCCGAACTCAGGCCCCTCCCATGCCTCTTCTCTGTCCCCTTAGTCACTGGTACACCTTGCTGGAGGACTCGACCTCCTGGATGGAAATTGAGGCACCTTAGGTGTGGTACAGACCTTATGTTCTTTGACACCCCAAGGGTGAAGGAAGCCCCTTCAGCCTGGCACCCTCTGGTCTCTTTTATTTGTTCCCCTGGGCCCAGGCACCAACCAAGCAAGGGAGTACCTGTTGCTGGGGCAGATGCATGCCATGTAGGCTAGGATGGCTTGTGCTCACCCCCAGCCAGGATCAAGAATCCAGGGTTCCTAAGCTCCCTGCATAGACAGGAAGCTAGAGACCAAGGCCCAGGGCCACAGAGAGGACAAGTGTGTGGCAGGAGTGAGGCCTGCAGCACCAGTTAGTCCTAAAGATGCTCTGGCCCATTTGAAGCCGCATAAGGCTCAGAGATGAGCAGGGGCTCACCTAAGGTTACATGCCATGGTACCCATTAAACCAACCATAGATATTTCTTTGCTAGCCTTCGGAGACAGAAGGGTGGCCCAAAAGGCCTGGCTGGCTGGGCCCTCAGTTCAGTACTATACTATACACGTGCTAGATGAAGTTCAGAGAACTCAGGAGTCACTGGCTGAACTAAAAACTAGCATAATCCCTATGACCCAGGCCAGCATGACAGGGCAGGGACAGGCCCGAGGCCAGAGTACAGCAGCAATACTGACTACCTACCATTGGCTCTTCTTCGGTCACACAGGCAACCCTTCTATCCTGCCGTATGTACTGGGCATCACCTTTGGTGCCTTCCTCATTGGGGCCCTGCTCACAGCTGCACTCTGGTATATATATTCTCATACACGTGAGTATCCCAAGCCCCCAACCCACCCTACAGTGAGCACCCGGAGCCCCTCCACACCCTGGGGCATGCTCAGCAAAGCCTCTGGGTAAGTGGGGAGCCCTGGCTGGGGCTCTGACCTCCACCCCTGCCCACGCCCCTCAGGTGCCCCCAGCAAGCGGGAGCCCGTGGTGGCGGTGGCTGCCCCGGCCTCCTCCGAGAGCAGCAGTACCAACCACAGCATCGGGAGCACCCAGAGCACCCCCTGCTCCACCAGCAGCATGGCATAGTGCCCAACCTGGAGCCTTGGGGCCCACCCAGCCAGCCCTTGCCCCACAGCAGAGACCAAGCAGCCCTAAGCTGGGAACCACTGGCCATGTCCACTCAGCAGAGGATGGAGCATGCCCCCTGCACCTATCCCTCACACCTCCCTCGCAGAGGCTTGTTGCCAGTGGAGACTCCAGCCTGGAACACCCTGGGGTCTCCTCACCCCACTTGACAGAACCGTCCAACCCAGGGGCTCTGGAATCTGGCTGCCCAGAACTATAGAGACACAGCACTGCCCTGTACACCCACATTGCGGAAGAGGCTGAAGTAACTGCCTTCAAGCTGGATCCTGTGCTGGCCACCTGGGCAGGGTGGGAAGTGAGAACTCCGGACATGCCAACCCAGCTCAGAGCCGCCTGCATCTGCCCTAGTGGCCTCCTCACCTGAACTGGCACAACTTTGGGGGAAAACAGAAGCTGAGGGTGCTCAGCTCAGGGAGGGCATCTCACAAGATGGCAAGAACAGTAGGGTGGGGGAGCCCAGCCCTCCCAGAAATGCCACAGAGACCTCCTCCTAGCCCATCCACTGGGCAGGAAGGGTCAGGCTGTCGGCCCTGGGCCAAGCCCTGTATATTTGCCAATAAATTAGACATGAAACCAGTGCCCCTTTGGGTTGTACTTGGAAAAGGGGAAGGGCCATTATGACACACAACAGGCGGCACACCCCTTGGGCTGGCCTGGAAGCAGATGGCCAGAGCACATGTTCAAAGGAAGCCAGTCCCCTCTGCTGCTCAGTCATTTGGTGGCCCAACCCTAAGCCCTGTCTGCAGTCTCTGGGGTTTGGGACACAGCTCCCCCCCAAAGCTGAGTTCTAATCCTGAACATGTCTCTTTTCCCCAATGGGCCTGTGAACAGCTCCACAGCTCCTGGAAACCAGCCACTCTCCCTCATCTGTAGATGGGCATACAGACTGAATACATGCAGGGTGAGGAGGTTTCAAAGCAGTGTCTTGGTGTGGTGGACTAACATCAGTCCAGTCTTTTTGTGACACAGGCCACCTTATGCTCTGAGGAGAGCATGCCAGAAGATGCTCCTAGGCCATACAGCCAGGGCTGTCTTTACCTCTGGAGCTCCTAGACTCCAATAGCTCCAACCCCAAACCTCTAAAAGTCTGATGAGGGAGCTAGGAGGTAGAGGTTAAGAGTCAATCAAAAGTTTGTTGTTTATTTACAAAAAAATAAAAAATGGAAGGGTTTAAAGGCTTCAATCAGTTCTAGTGACTCACAGTCCCAAATGCCCAGCAAAGACCCTCTCTTCCCAGAAGGCACCAGGAGGGAAGTCTCTGGCCTAGCCTCAGGCAGGTCTATAGGCTGGTCAGGCAGCTTGCACATAAGCTGGGCCTGAGCCAGGAGGCAGCAGGGTAGGCAGGGAGCTGGTTTGGACTGAAAGACTACTACAATGGTAGGGACTCTGGGTAGCCCCCTGTTGTCTATGCCAGAGGAAGGAGAGGCCACAGTGCAGCGCTTCTCGCATCCCCACACTCTACCAAGAGCCCAGGACCCTGAGCCAGTCTCAAAAAGAATCTGCAAGCAGAAATCAAAAGGCACTGAGTATCAGTTTGTGGAGAAGCAGGCAGGTGTGGAAGTTCCCGGCTCTGATCCCGCAGTCATGGCTACTGCGACAGGGACGGTTCCAGCAGCTTTAGGACTCCACCCACTAGGTGCAGGCTCCCTGTAACCAGTACATGGATGGCAGCAGCCTCACGGAGAATGCTTGCCCCACTGCTGGCTGTGGGGTGGCTGAGGAGGCTCCTTGGAGGGCTCGGGGGTTGAAAGATGGGATCCCGGCCTTGGCTGATCCACTGTAAGGCGTGGGAGATGCAGCTAAAAACTAGGGAGTTGGTGCTAGCAGAGTGAGGTGGGTGTAGTAGCAGTAGGGAGCCCGGCCCGCTAGGCTCTGCACTGGGGCTACTCCAGAGGTCAGGGCTGGCTTGTCTCTCGGCCAGGCAGCTCCAGTGTTGCTGGTGTTGGAGGCAGCGGAGCAGCACCTGGTCCAGAGTCACTGTGAAGTTCTGCTGGTCTATGGGATCCAGGACAAGGCATGTCAGTGGAGGGGAGAGGGAAAGGGGCTGGCCCACAGAGAACACTTGCTTAGCACCTGGCTCTTTCTAAACATCACTTCACCAGACTCTGCTGGCTGCCTACACGGTGGACTGTGACCAGTACAAAGTGCTCGCTACCATGAGAACCAGAGCCTGGTAGTCCAACCCCACAGCTCCATGCTCATCTTTACTAAGCGTCCAGCTGGGGTCCCTCACCAGGTGGGCCTAAGTATTTCCCAGGAAGCTGGTTAAAAATACAGATCTCACCGGGCAGTGGTGGTGCACACCTTTAATCCCAGCACTCAGGAGGCAGAGGCAGGTGGATCTTTGTGAGTTCGAGGCCAGCCTGGTCTACAGAGTGAGATGCAGGAAAGGTGCAAAACTATACAGAGAAACCCTGTCTCAAAAAACAAACAAACAAAAAAAAACAAAAACAAAAAAAACCCAGAACTCAGAGCTCTCCAAACACGGTCCAATGTGAGGCCTGGACATCTATCTGCATGCTTCACACTCCTTTAAAGCTTTTTGGATACAATTGCAGGACAGTACAAAAAGCATTTTAGGAGCCAGTGAGATGGCTTAGTGTGAAGACTTGCCGCCAAGCCTGGCAACCCACGTCTAATCCCGCTAGCCCATGACCCACATGGTGGAAGGAGAGAGCAGACTCTCCCAAGCTGTCCTCTGACCTCCACTCATTGTCCCAACCCCAACTAAATAAGTCAATAAGTGTAATTAAAAATAACTTTTTAATGCATTTTACGATGCAACCAGGTCCTTGCATTCCTCCATCCGTGCCCAGACCTGCATCCTCACCAGGCAGTAGCAACTGCCCATCTTCATGCAACGCACACTGGTATTTTCCATTCTCTTGTATTCGGTAACTTCTGGTTGAGATCCACTAAGGTGACTGCACTAACCATCAGTGGGTTCAACCTGACCTTCAAAAAATGCTAGACCTGATCATTCCTTTACCGTGTTGCAGCTACATGCCACCAATTTTAAAATGTACTAAATGGTGTTTCTATAATAAAATCTATACCCTGGGGCTGAGATGATTCAGTTGTTAAAAACCCTTGCTGTTTTTGCAGCAAACCTGGGTCCGGTTCCCAGTACCCACATGATGGCTCCCAACCATTTGTAACTCCAGTCCCAGGGGATCTAATGACCTCTTCTGGCTTCCACAGGAGCCAGGCACTCAGACACATACTCGCAGGCACTCTGACATACACATACAATAAAAATGAATCTTTTTAGAAATGCTATCTTCTAGCATGGTTTGGAAGTTCCCATTTCTCACTGAGCAGTCTACCTTGGGCCCTCGGCATCAGCCACACCATCTGTCCCCTCTCACCTGCGTTTTCTGTGGATGACACCTCTGTCAGGTTGGGACAGAAGACAGCGTAGTCAAACTGGCAGGGCTGGGAGGCCAAGGGGAGACACAGTGTCAGTGCTCTGAAAGGATGTCCCTCACCACCACCTGACTTCCAAACAGCCCTCCAGGCCCACATCTCCGGAGATGCTGCCCATCCCTCAACTAGTGACACTGTAGTGACCTTCAGCACCTCTGCTCCCCCGCCATTTGCTTCAGTGTACTCCTCCTTGTAGCTTACAGAGTCTATTGTCCTAAGTACTGGCATACGTGTACTGTACTGGAGATTTGGGTGGTACCTACTTAAGGTAGCTTAGCTAGAGAACAGGCCCCAACCCCAGGCTGGGCTAGTTTCTGTCTATGAACCACTTCAGCTACCTGCTCTGAAATAGGAAATGATCCTAGGAGCCATTTTGGCCCTAACAGCTTAGAACAGACTCAGTTTCCCCAAGCAAACATGCCACAGACAGCCAGGTATGGTGGCATACACCTTTAATCCCAGCACTCGGGAGACAGAGGCAGGTGGCTCTCTATGAGTTCAAGGCCAGCCTGGGCTACAGAGGACAGCCAGAACTACACAGAGAAACCCTTGTCTTGAAAAACCCAACCAACCAACCAACCAACCAACCAACCAACCAAACAACAACAACAAAAACCCCCGACACCACAGGGAACGGCTCCATTTCACAGCTGAGAACACCCCGGCCGGCAGCGCCCACGTGGCCGCCCACCCCCCGGAGGTCCCTCACCTGCAGCAGCTTCAGCAGAGCAGCAGAGTCCCTGTCACCGGTGGAGTTAAAGAGCAGGACATGTACTCCAGGCCCACTGTGCCAGCAGGAGAAAAGGTGGGCATGCCTCCTGCCGCCCTCCCAGCCAGCCCACCCTCAGGCCTGGCATCAGGCCCCCTGGAGCTGGAGTTACAGATGGTTGGGAGCCACCATGTGGATGGATACAGGGAACTGAACCTGGGTTCTCTGCAAGAGCAGCAAGGGCTCTTAACAACAGAACCATCTCTCCAGCCCCAGGGTATAGGTTTTATTATAGAAAGACCATTTAGCACATTTTAAAATGTGTGCCATGTAGCCAAAGCACTGTAAAAGAATTATCAGTATGGCATTTGTTTGTTTGTTTGTTTGTTTTTCGAGACAGGGTTTCTCTGTGTAGCTTTTACGCCTTTTCCTAGAACTCACTTGGTAGCCCAGGCTGGCCTCAAACTCACAGAGATCCGCCTGCCTCTGCCTCCCGAGTGCTGGGATTAAAGGCGTGTGCCCCCACCACCCAGCAGTATGGCATTTTTTAAAGGGCAGGTTACAACCAATGATGGCTACTAAAGTCGGCCCCAATGGGGTCATTACCCAGGACCTGGAACCCCATCCCCCGAATGCCCAGTCCTGAGAGCTCACCCATTGGGGCGTCTACTGCGCTGTAAGGACTGGCAATACCAGCGCACGCAGGCTTGCACACTGCTGGTGGTATGTGCGCCATCCAGGTACCAGGTGAGAGGTCCTCGCCGCAGCACCTGTGTCCGACCAGGCCACTCCGTGTCCCGAAGCCCTGACAATGGCAAGTGAGACAGGACTCTGGGATCCACAAGGCCTGCAGCCTTCTGGCCCTGCAGGTGGATCCACCAAGAGCCTATCACTAATGTTAGCCCCCGGGTTCCCAGAACGGGCTGCCTTGCTATGGAATCTTCCAGGCAACCCTGAGAAGGGGCTGCTCTCTCACAATCATACATGATTCCCATGTGACAGCCACCAGAGTTCTGAACTCATACACAAGTGGGGGCTAGGGTTAGAGTGTGACCTAAGATCCGCTCCAGGGCTGTCCCTGACAGAGACCCTGGCACACTGGAACTATTCTAAAGGGGTTTAACAGTGTGAGCACCTACTGTAGGCTGAAGGCAGTTTTAGAGAGCGGGAGGAGAGGCGGCCTCACAGCCTAAGGACAGACAGAAGCTACTGGAGTCTTCCTGGCTCTAGGCTCAGCATCTGAGTGAGGTCACATCATGCATGGACCATCAAAACAGCTCTTGGCAGTGGGTGCTATCATTATCTCATTTGGCAGATAGGAAAACTGAGGCTCCAAAGATTTGTGAAGTCTAGGGCCGAGAGGAATGTTCACCCTCAGGAATGATCTAGAATTGCCCCAACCCCCAAAACAGAAAACCAAAAGATGAATCTCAAAGGTCACAAAAATGCAGCAGGGGGCTAAAGACATCTTAGGGGAACAAGATGTGTGGTGGTCTTGGCTGGGCAGGAAGCTCCAACTTACCATGTCTCATGTGAGAGGTGGGATGGAACACAGGTGCCAATGGCAGCTGCCACCGTGTGCCTGGCCTGGACACCTTCAGCTCCTGGATGTCTGTGGGGCGCAAGTCTGTGTTCAGACCCCTCCAAGGCAGGCTCCATGCACTGCCCACCTGCCTGCCCACACTGGCCCACCTACCCTGGTGGTCCTGCTGCTCCAGCCAACTGTGGGCCAGCTGCAAGGCTAAGGCTGCATTGGACCGCTGGTGCTCTCCCTCCAGGCCCAGGGTCAGCGGCAGCCCACCCTCTTCCAGGGCTTCTAAGGGTGGACACAGGTACAGAGGACACTGTGGGCAAGGAGAGCAGCAACTGGTCAGTAGACTCGCCACGACTGACACTGTGTCACAAACACTGTGAGCACCCCAACCATCGGGCCTACCAAGACCTGCTCCCAGAACCACAAGTGTTCTGGAGCATAAACAGCACCCCTCCAACACACACACACACACACACACACACACACACACACACACACACACACACACTGCACATGAGAACCCAAAGCCGAACAGGAGACAGTGTTCCTCAGGTCAGCACGCACCTCCACCCTGCCACCAGACCACCCACCCACTCACTGAGGTCTGCTGGGCTCGATCCCTCAGCACGGCCAGGGGACCTTCTGGCTGTAGCACAGTAAAGGCAGGAACGCCAGGCTGCAAACAGGCCAGGAGAAGTAAGTAACAAGGGCTGCTCGGGTCCTCCATCTGCGCCCAGTTGCCCCACAGACCCGTGCCTGGGTCTAACTTCAACTGAGGCCATAGAGGGGTTCAAGTCACATGGGGAGAGCAGTGGAAAGCCAGGCTGCAAAGATGGCTAGGACTTGGTCCTGAGTCAGAACACTAATGGTTCTGCCCGGCCCTTTTCTCCTGTGTGTTAAGGGACAGACCCTGGGCTCCCATGAGCCTCTCCTGCCATGTTACCTTAAAGATGCCCCCTTTCTGCCAGGCTATTTTCTCCACTGTGTCTCCTAGCAGGTTGGTGTGGTCAATACCAAGAGAGGACACACCACACACGACTGGCTTTCTGAAAGAGACAAGAAGGTCCTGATCCCCTAATACTGAGCCACCAGGCACAGGCTTCTGGTTGGCCACTCATCTCCCAGAGCTGCCTCTCACCTGATGATGTTGGTGCAGTCATAAGCCCCGCCAATGCCCACTTCTACCACAGCCAGGTCCACCTGCAGAAGACCAGACAGTGTGGCGGGAGAAATACTCGGACACCACATGGGGGCAGGAAGCTCCCTCCACTATATTCCCATCCCCAAGTACTGAGATACAGGGTCTAAGAAAGATGCACACACCTTCTCTTGGAGGAAGACATGGAAGGCCATGAGTGTGAGGAATCGGAAGTAAGCAGGCATGGAAATGTGGCTGTCATCCTGCACACAGGAACAAGTCAGAGGCCATAGTCCCACAGTCTCTAGGGAGATGGGCTGCCCCAGCCCTCCATAGTCCCACAGTCCCCACAGACCCCGCTCTGGGGAGATGGGCCCGTCCCAGCCCTCCAGCCCCAGCACCTTGAACTCCTCCAGCTGGTGATAGAGGCGCCAGAAGTGCTTGGTAAAAAGTTCCGGACTGATGGGCTTCCCATTGATGCGAATCCGTTCACGCACCTGCACCAGGTGGGGAGAGCTGCCGAGAGACCTGGGGTCATCGGGACTCCTGCCCCGGCCTCAGGGCCTTCCTCGCCCTAGTCAGACTTCTTTCCGAACACGCAACTGTGTCCCTCCCTGTTCGAGAGGCTCCGTGAAGTCAAGAGCTCCTAACCTCCCGGCCCTGCAGAGGCCCAGCATCTCAGAACTACTCCAGTCTCTAGCCCCAGACTTCCGCACCGCCCTTCCTCTCTGCCAGCGAGTTCATCCCACTTACTGCGCCACTCTCAACTAAGACACACCACTCCAGAAAGGAGGGAGCTGGCCTTGTTCCCAGAATGGTCTAGATCTTCTCTGGGCCCCCAAAGCCCATGCTTCCCATCACACAGATCAGTGACTCTGCTAACATGTGCCTACAACATCTACCTGCCTTTCAGTCTCCAAGTAATAAATCCAGAGGGAGGAACCATCAGAGCCATTCCCCTGCTCCATCCACATGCTGGGCTAGAAGGCCTCATGAGCCCAAGTCAGTGGCTAGAGGTTTTATAAATTATTACTTATTACTGGGGCCAGAGGTAAGGGCACTTGGTGCCAAGCTTGATATCTGAGCTCCATGCCAAGAACTCACATGGCAAAGGAGAGACTACTCCTAAAAGTTGCCCTCCGACCTCTACTCATGCTCCATGAGGCATATGCACACATACAAGCACATAAACAGTAAGAAAATGAATAAAGGTAATACAGCTGGGTGGTGGTGGTGCATGCCTTTAATCCCAGTACTTGGGAGGCAGAGGCAGGTGGATCACTGTGAGTTTGAGGCCAGCCTGGGCTACAGAATGAGATCCAGGACAGGCACCAAAACTACACAGAGAAACCCTGTCTTGAAAACAAACAAACAGGACTGGGGATTTGCTCAGTGGTAGAGTTCTCAGCTCCAAAAAAAAAAGGTAATACAAAAAGTAATTTTAAAAAAAGTATTATTCATTTTATTTAGCTCTTTTTTTTTTCTTTTGTAAGGTAGGGTCTCATCTATGCAAGGCTGGTGGTCCCCAACTAGCGGAGGATGACCCTAAATTCCTGATCCTCCTGCCTCTATCTCCCAAGTGACGCATTTCACAGGCATGTGCCACCACACTCAGTTCCAAAAGACTACTCTAGAAGACAGAAAGTTGCCTTATATAGTCATAAATTGCTTCCCAACCTTTGGCCAGTGACAGACATATACTGTTCTTTATGATTATATCACCTATCGATGCAGTAGCCAC
This sequence comes from Onychomys torridus, assembly GCF_903995425.1. Classification (NCBI taxonomy): domain Eukaryota; kingdom Metazoa; phylum Chordata; class Mammalia; order Rodentia; family Cricetidae; genus Onychomys; species Onychomys torridus. The sequence goes on along the minus strand of NC_050446.1, from coordinate 6,252,944 downwards.
TTAATGTTAGTGCGCCATGATCACAAGTCTCCTAAAGACACATTTCTCCAGGCTTGATAGGTGACAAGTGTGTGCTGGTGACTCCTCAGAGACCCTCTCACACCAAGTCATCTCTATGTCTTTCTTTCTTTCTTTTTTGACTCAGGGTTTCTCTGTGTAGCCCTGGCTGTCCTGGAACTTGTTCTGTAGACCAGGCTGGCCTCGAACTCTGAGATCCACCTGCCTCTGCTGGGATTAAAGGCAAGAGCCACCACACCCAGCCAGCTTCTGTTTCTTTATTGTTAACAAACACCAGTTTAGGGGAAGCATGTGGACCTGAAATGGCTGTAGCCCACTGGTCTCAGCTGCTTCTGGAGGTGGCCTGACGGAGCTGACAGAGTAGAAGGAAGCAAAAGCTGCATATGCTCTTCCCTCAAGGAATAACCCCAAGGAGCACAATTCCTCTGAAATGTCATTCACTTAAGGAGACAGGCTAAGGACATCAAGCATAGGACACAGGTTCTACCTCCGGAGCTGGATGTCTGTATGCCACCACAAGGGGGCGCTGCCTCCAGAGGAAAACTGCAGCTAAGGCTGGCAGAACTCTACTGCCCTCCTGTGGAGATTTAACAAGGGCCATAAACAGCCTTTATCTGTGTTCCTTACTGCCAAGACATCTTAACTGATAAACATTTTTGTACTCTTCACAGGTTGTATCTGGAGAGCCTGGGAGAGGGCTCAGTCAGTAAAGTGCTTGCTATGAAGATCTGAGTCAGATCCCAGCATTCCCACACTCCCCCCAAAAAAGCTGATATAGCCTCACTGCTGGGGAGGCAGAGACTAGAGGATTCTTGGGACTCCTACAGCTGATTCCAGGAGCTCCAGGCTCAGGTTCAGTGAGAGTCCCAGCCTCAAAACACACACACACACACACACACACACACACACACACACACACACACACACACAAAATAGTATGCTTATGCACCCATACATACACATAAATCATATTGGAAGTTGGGTAAATAGTGGTGCACGCCTTTAATCTCAGCACTCAAGAGACAGGCAGTGGGTCTCTGTGAGTTTGAGGCCAGCCTAATAATCTATATAGAGAGTTCCAAGACAGCCAGCCAAAGCTACACAGGGAGACCCCCCAAGCCCCGCCCTGCCTCAAAACAAAAATTAAAAAATAAAAAAACAAGCTGGGTGTGGTGGCTCACACCTGTAAATCCAGCAGGACTGAGGTAGGAAGAACCTCAGGAGCTCTAGGCCAGCCTGGGGCACAGAGTGAGTTCCTGGCTAGCCAGGGCTAGAGTAACACCCTGCCTCAAGAAACCAAAATAGGGACTGGTGTGATAGTTTAGCAGTTAAAAGCACTGCTGCTCTTGCAGAAGACCTGGGTTCGATTCCCCAGTACCCACATGTGGCTCAGAACCCTCTGTACCTCCAGTTCTACCAGGCACACATGTGAAGCCCACACCCGCAGGCAAACCACCTATACACATGAAATAAAAATGCCAATTAAAAAATTTAAAAAGTAGCCCGGCGGTGGTGGTACACGTCTTTAATCCCAGCACTCGGGAGGCAGAGGCAGGCGGATCTCTGTGAGTTCGAGGCCAGCCTGGTCTACAGATCGAGATCCAGGACAGGCTCCAAAATTACACAGAGAAACACTGTCTCAAAAAAACCGAAAAAGAAAAAATTACATTTGGAATTTAAATTAATAAAAGACATCTGACTCTTCCAGCCAGGTACTTAGGTCATCCCTTAAGATACCGTCACTGTCCTTCCATTTCCTTTACTTATGAAAACTGATGGCTGCTATTACCAATATGGGCAATGTGGATTTAATGTTTGCTAAATGGATAAATACTGGCAGAGATACATACAGGCTGGCCTTGGCTCTGGTACCACAGCCCTCCACAGAGCTAAGAGGCAGATTCCATTCCCCCTCCATGAGACACATCCCCCCACAGAGTACAATACCTAAAGAAGCCGGTCTTCAGGCCGTAATTCCGCAGGATGCGTTCAGTGAAGGCACAGGTAGAGCCCTAGAAAGCATTGGGTTGGGTGAAGTGATGGTTAATACTGATTGGAAACTCGGCAGCACCTACAGTCACCTAGGAGACATGTTTCTGGGCAGGAGGAGCTTCTAGACAGGGTTGCCAGAGGCAAGCTGAACACCAGCATCCATTACTTCTGAGGATGCAACTCGATCTCATGCCATGATGGACCATATCCCCAAGGACTTACAGTCAAATAAACTTCTTCCCTTACATGTTGGACAGTCTTATGTCACCTTCACATAAGCTAGTCATCTGGGAGGGGACCTCAATTGAGAAAACACCTTCGTAAGATCAGGCTGCAGGCAAACCTATGGGGCATTTTCTTAATTAGGGATTGATGTGAGAGGGCCCAGCCCATGGAGGGTAGTGCCACCTCTGCGCTGGCAGTCCTGGATGCTCTAAGAAAGCATGCTGAAAAGAACAATCAGACTGCAACCCACAGAACCAGGGAGGCTATATAGCAGGGGGGACCCTAAGGTGACTGGCTTATAATAAGTTTTGGTTTTACTCAATTACTGAGCAAGCCTCAATGAAACATTTTACTGTTAAGCTGAGATATACTGTATCAAGCTGATAATAGAAAAATTAATAATTAATTAAAAAAAAAAAAGAAAGAAAGAAAGAAAGCAGGCTGAGCAAGCCATGAAGAACAAGCCAGTGAGCAGCCCCCTCCATGGCCTCTGCCTCAGCTCCTGCCTCCAGGTTCCTGCCCTGCTTGAGTTCCTGCCTCCCTTTGATGATGAACTATTATTATATGGAAATGTGAGTGAAATCAACCCTTCCCTCCCGGGTTGCTTCGGGTCACGGTGTCTCATCACAGCAATAGTAGCCCTAACAAGACACCCTACGTTGCTATTTGGTAACAGCACGTGGAAAAGCAGCTAATAAATGTGGACAGGCCCCAGCCCACATGGACTTGGGTTACTTTTCTTACCTTCCCTTTGGTCCCAGTGACATGGATAATGTTTAGCCGGTTTAGGTCCTCCACCTACAACAGACAGAAAGGTCCCTGCCTCAGCCACAGGGCTCCCAAGCAGATGGGGTAGAGGTGTTTCACAGGATCTACTGCCTTACCTGCAGCCCACTCCGTGCCAGGTACACCTCCATGGCTTCCAGCTGCGCCTGAGGGTCACTCCGTTGACGCTTTACCTGCTCCAGGTAGCTGGCATTGGTCTGCAGGGTGTTGAGCATGCGCACAGCATCCTGGCAACCATAGTCCTAGTTCAGTGAGGGTCCTTAAGGACAGAGGTGCTCAGCCCACCAGTGACAAAGCCAGGGCAATAGGCCTGTTATGCCAGCCCTGCTGCCTTGGTCTACACTTACTTGGTGAGAAGAAAACCCTGGCATATTTCCAGTTCTGGCAAACATGGGAGCCCCGCCCCGGGAGTGCCAGGTAAAGCTGGCAAGATTAACGGGCCTTCATTTCCTGAGCTGCGTTCCCAAGCCTCTATGCCCTCCCTCAGCCTTGACCCTCATACCCCCTGGGCCTTTGTCCTTATTCATTCTACCACTACACTGGGCACCCATTGGGCTGGGCAAGGTCCACAGGCATCTAGGGACTTGGAATTCTGGAATTCCTTAAGACTCTGGAGTTCCACATTCTAACCCCAAGACAAGCCGATTTTGAAGAGGAGGAACAGAGGGAAAAAAGATGTGCCCAGGCCAGCCAGCCAGAACCCAGAGGTGGGCAAGGCTTCAGGAGAGAAGGTACAGCTCAGGAGGGAGCGGATGGGAGTGGGGCCAGAAAATAACTGGAGAGGACTAAAAGAGAGGTATTTGAGGATTTAAATCCCGTCGTGTGTATGTTTCAACTACATCTACATTCTGAGAAGTCCGTGCTCAGGCAGTTCCCCTCAGGCATCAGACCCACATCACCTGCCCCTTTCGCCTCAAGGTTTGGCTAGAAGCCTCACTGCCTTCACACCGGTGCCACCTGCCTGGCTGACATCCAGTTCTGGTCACCGACCACTGGACCCTGGCACAGCAATCTACACACATTTTCTGTTTTCCAGAGTCTCTTTATCGCCGCTTCTCCTGCCTGTCCGCCAGCCAATTCTGAACACCTGGATTCCCAGTCTTCGAGTCCTGGAGACCCCAGCCCCTCCCGGGTATATCCACTCTGGACTCCAGACTCCTCCCTTCCCCCTCATCCCGCACTGCCAGTGCAGACTCTGCAACTTCTGAAACTCAATTCAGACGCTGGGCGTCCTGGTGTAGTCACCAGCGCCCCTTCCCTCTGCAACGCACACCCTAGGAATTCCCAGATCCGGCCACCTGACTGCAACTTTCTGGTTCCCTGTCACCTCCCCTGGACTCCGGGATGTCACCGCCTCCCTAACCCCGCAACTTCAGGATCCGTTGTCCCCAGCAGCTGGCGGAGCGCGGACTGAGCTCCGGTCTAGCCCACCACGTGTCAGTGCGCGACCATTTGTCCCACCGCGGGTCCGAACCTGATACTCCATGCCGGGCTCCTGCGGCGCGGGCCACGCGCTCAACCACCGCCGCGCCGCGCCCTCGGCCGTTGCACCACGCGCGGAAACAGCTGCCAGGGACAGAGCCGAGCGCAGGTGGCTCCGCGCCCACGACATAGTCCTGATGCCACTGCCAGCTAGGCCTGGGCGGGTGCCGCCCCGCCTCGCCCCGCCCCACCCCGCCCTGACGCGCCTCTGAGATCCACCAATCAGAGTCTCTCAAGACCCCCGGACCAATGAGAATCGGCTCCCTATCGCGGCCATCTTTGTGAGGGGCAGATCGCGGGCCACTGCGCGGCTTTCGCCATGCTTCTGAGGGCGCACTGCAGGGAAGGGTGGGTGGCGCGGGGTGGGGTGTGTACAAGGGGGCCTTAAAGGGACTGCGCACCTCCAAAGTTCTGAGCTGCAGGTCTTAAGGACTTTGCCACATATCCCAAAATAGCCACCCCGAGCCAGCGGCCCTCAGTTCCATGCCAGCTAGGATAGAATTACAGAGCTGGCCGACGCCGGTGGTCATTAATTCCCAGCACCGAAATGTCCGGGCTCAGGCACAGTGGGGATGTGGCCTTTGCGGTCAAGAATCTGACGCCTCTCCCGAGGCCTCCTAACGCACTCTGAGAAACCTGGGAAGACTTCCGGGAGGAATGACACCTTTGCCGAGACCTGCGGGGTGCAGAGGAATTTCCAGGCTAAAAAGCGCGCAGTGGTTCAAAGCCTTCTATTTGGTTGGACCGAGTTGCTCCCTGGATGCTCTGTCCTGCAGGGCTTTGGAGCCTGTTTAGAATGTGCATTAGGGCTGGAGTAACGGTTAAGAGCACTGGCTGCCTTCCATAGTTCCAAGGTTTCAAGTTGAGTCACCGTTCAAGTCCCAGGACCCACACTGCCACTCACAGCTGGGGACACGTCTACTTCGGCCTCCAAAAGCATTAGACATGCAGGCACACGATGTAGTGCACAGACTTGCAAACATACAAAAAAAATTTGGTGGTGGGGGGGGAGTAAATTTGGCTGGCTAAAATTAAAATGGCTTTAGGGGGAGGAGAATGATCGGATTAGCACTTTGTAAACTCCCTGGCAATGCACAGTTAATTTGAGAGCAATGGAGGGGAAGGGGGATACACAGTAATCTCACCTAATTGTGGGTGAGGAGGCCCTTCCATTTGTGGAAGGCACTGGAGAAAAGGCAGCCCTTGGATCTACGATGGGTTTTCAATATCTTCCGCTTTCCATCATTGGGCTTAAATATTTAGCAGGCATTGTCTCTTGTTAAATAAACAAGAGATGTTTGGGGAGGAGTCTGGGCTTCGGCTCTCTGAACATGCTGCTGGACTCAAACGCACAGAGATCTGCTTATGTTGGCCTCCTGAGTGCTGGGATCAAGGTGGTCAAGTGTGTATTTCAGCAAACAGCTTCCTCAATTTGGGCCCACTTTTCCTCTCTGTTTTTTAGTGTACAGAAGAGGGCGCCAGATCTCATTACAGATGGTTGTGAGTCACCATGTGGTTACTGGGAATTGAACTCAGGACCTCTGGAAGAGCAGTCAGTGCTCTTCACCTGTGAGCCATCTCTCCAGCCCTGCTCTTTTTTTTTTTTTTTTTTTTTTTTTTTTTGTGGGGTTCAGTCTATAACCCAGGTGGACTTGAGACACTGTAACTGGGCCAGGCTAGTCTCAAATTCTCTTATGCAGCAAAAGATGGCTGAACTCGGGCTGGAGAGAAGGTTCAGCCATTAAAGGCTAGGCTCACAACCAAAAATATAAGAGTTCGGTTCCCAGCACCCACAGCTGTCTCTCCAGCCACAGAAAAAAAAGAAAGAAAGATGACTGAACTCCCCCTGCCTCCACTTTCCAAAGTGCTGAGATTACAGCCCTGGATGACAGGCCTGTAGTGCCACACCTGGTTTACATCCTGCTGGGATTACAGCCCTGGATGACAGGCCTGTAGTGCCACACCTGGTTTACATCCTGCTGGGATTACAGCCCTGGATGACAGGCCTGTAGTGCCACACCTGGTTTACATCCTGCTGGGATTACAGTGCTGGATGACAGGCCTGTAGTGCCACACCTGGTTTACATCCTGCTGGGATTACAGTGCTGGATGACAGGCCTGTAGTGCCACACCTGGTTTACATCCTGCTGGGATCTAATCCAACACCTCATGCTGTAGTGGGTAGCCATCCCAGCATTGGCCTGGAAATTCCAACCCCCATTGAGGCTTCAGTAATGATCACGCCCACAAGGCGGGGCAGAGGAGGGAGCCGAAGACCGAGGAGCAGGAGGAGGTCCCTCGCTCTCTTGGTTCAGGGCTCTGGACGCTGGAGGTAGACCGAGCAGAGTTCTCCAAAGAACACCGCCGGACTGCACTATACCTTTGCCAGACCCTGCAACCTATCCCTTCATTTGTAAGTTACCCCACAAAATAAACCTCCCTTTTAACTACGTGGAGTGGCCTTCATAATTACACCAATATCATGCAAGCTGGGCAAGCCACCTGCCACTGCCCAGTCCTCCAAGGATTTGGTTTGTTGTTTTGAGACAAGGTCTGGTGTAACCCAGGCCTTCCTCAAACTGCCTATGTAGCCCAGGATGATCTGAAACTCTGATCCTCTACCTCCACCTCCCAGGTGCTGGGATTACATGACTTTGCCGCTTCACCTGGCTTTGTCCACAGGTGTATCTCAGTGAGCAGCCTCACCCATTCTTAGCCTACTTCCGTCTCTCTATTTTTTCTACAGAGACTGTCTGTAACCCAGGAGGACTTGAACTCAAGATCCTTCCTCTATCTGCTGACTGGTCTGACAGCCCCTGCAAGCCATTTTTTTGTCTTCTCTCTGCCAATCACAAAAGCACTATGTGCCTATAGAAGTGTGATTAAGAGGCAGAGCTTCAGCTAGGTGGTGGTGGTGGTACACGCCTTTAATTCCATCACACGGGAGGCAGAGGCAGGCTGGTCTCTGAGTTAAGGACAGCTTGTTCTACAGATGTTCCAAGATGGCCAGCGATACACTATAAAAACATAATTATTAAGCCGGGAGGTGGTGGCGCACGCCTTTTATCCCAGCACTTGGGAGGCAGAGCCAGTCTGTGAGTTCGAGGCCAGCCTGGTCTCCAAAGCGAGTTCCAGGAAAGGCGCAAAGCTACACAGAGAAACCCTGTCTCGAAAAACAAAAAACAACAACAACAAAAAAAAAAAAAAAAAAAAAACCCACCCATAATATTAAAGTAAAAGCATTTGTGTACCCGGTTCTGTCCCAGGGGTATATTTTTCTCACTGTCAGATCTATAAGAAGTGACGCTGGAGTTATACAGCAGCCCAAGGGAAGGCTGCTATCTTCTGTGGAGCAAGAAGAAAGCCCTGCTCATCTACATCCCTGGCTTAGCGAATTTCCTTTCCTCTCGTTTTCCTTGTTTGGTCGACTGGGTTTTTGTTTGTTTGTTTTGTTGTTTGTTTATAGTAGGTTCACACTAGATAGCCTACAGTGGCCTGAAACTCCCTGTGTAGCCCAGGCTTGCCTCTAACTCTAATTCACCAGTCTCGCTTCCCAAGTGTTGGAAATGCATCCAAGGTTCAGCGAACACAGTTATCCGCCACTATGCTCAACCTCATTTCTTTTATCTGTTACTTTCCTTCTTATTTTGTGTGGGTGCTTTGCCTGTATTTGTGTCTGTGTGGCACCTTTGTATGTGCCAGCAGAGGGCAGAGAGGGGCAGGGTGTGGACAGATCCCCTGGAACTGGAATTACAGGTTGTGAGCCGCCATGTGGGTGCTGGGAATTGAACCCAGGTCCTCTGGAAGAGCTGCCCGTGCTCTTGACTGCTGAGCCGTGTCTATAGCCCCAAGTTCCTCTCTCTTTGTCATGTCAAAGCAGTAGAGGGCTGGAATCTGGCCAAGCACTAGAGCTGTGGACAGCGGCTCCAGCTGGAACAGAGCTGCAGACACGGAGGACAAGACGCTGGCAGTTCCGGGGAGCCACACTGGTGTCATCCCAGTTGTAGCAGGGAATTTTAAGTGGTGTGCCTGGCCCTGGAGTATGTCACCTCTCCCCTGGACCTGTCCCCAAGGGCAGGTTTCATAACTTTCCATGTGTTTATTATTTTGGGATAGGTCTCATATATCCCACACTGGCCTCTAAGTATTAAAGCTGCCTTGAACTCCTGATCCTCCTCTTCCACCTAGGAAGTGCTGGGTTTACAGGCATGTATCACTATCATATCCAGTTTATACAGTGCTGGAGATCATGCCCAAGGCCTTATGCACACTAGGGAAGCACACTGCCAACTGAGTTTTAGGCCCAGCCTTCAATTCCATTCACAGACTGCAATCAACCCTGTACAAGCCGACTCCATACCACACGGCTTCCATGTACTTTTCCTCTCTGGTGCTGGGGTTTGTACACACATGTGCATGCCATAGCATGTCTGTGGAGGTCAGAGGACATCTTGTAGGAATTGGTTCCCTCCTTCCACCAGGTGGGACCTGGGAACCAAGCACAGGTTATTAGGCTTGGGGGCAAGCGCCTCAGCCACGGAGCATCCTGCTAGCCCATCCAAAAGCCTTTCTACCCAGGATCTTCTTCTGGGCTGTGTTGGATGGAGAAGTCCCTGTGACTGATTTGCTTTTCTGAGCTGTGGAGTACTCCTAGTGTGGAAACACGGTTGCACCCTTGGCTAATCTCCTGTGGGCTGTGCTCAGGCTGCTTCCTGTATTTTGCAATGATGTAATGGCATCATTTACCTTCCTTATTTCTGCCCTGTGTGAACAGAACCTAAGACTAAGAAGTGAATGACTAGGTCAAGGGTGATTTGCAGTACACATGCTCATACGCATTGCTTTGTTGTGCCCAACAGAGGAGTCTCCTCACTCCGGTGGCTCCTTCCCATCCTCAGATCCCCTGTGCTTGGCATCAGCTGCCTCAGAAACCTTGTGTGTCCTCATTCTATGGGGGGAGAAATTGAGGATCAGAGATGTGAGCACACCCAGAAAACAGACTTGCTCCCTAACATCCACCCTTGCTTCTCCCATCGTCTGCTCCCCCAGTTCTCCTTGTAGTTCCTGGGCTTGCTGTGGGACGTGAGGAAAGTTGCCCCTCACCCCTGTCTCTGATTAGTTTCCTCCACAGCAAGGTGAGGTCTGAGGGAAGAGGTCTAGCCGTCCCTTCCTCACCTGGGTCTCTACATCTGGGATGCTACAATGAACCAGGACATTCAAACTTATCAGCAGGTTTGCACAGAAGCCTATCATTCAGAAGTGGGGTGCATCTCTGTACCCCTGGCACAGACAAGACCTACACTAATGACCTACAGAGACCCCTGTCCTTAAAGAGTTCCACATCCTTGGCAGGCCCCCTCTCTGAGGAACAGAGCCTCACTTTGCCTTTTTGGCCACTTAGGAGTTAATGAACTGATTTGTTATTGTTCTGTTGTGAGACAGGATCTTATGTAGCCCAGGCTGGCCTTCAACTCTCTCTATTGTCTCCTGATTCCATCTCCAAATACTTAGATTATAGGCATGCTCCACAATAACTAAATTTGTTTTAGAGGAGGGCAATGGGACCTTAAAAATAGGCCTCTTTTTTTTTAAATTGAAAACAAGCTTTTTATTACCATGTTAATTATACATAATGGGTTTCATTATGACATCTTCAAGCATGTATATAATGTATTTTGATCATATTCATCCCAATTATGCTTTCTTGTCGCCCCCTCTGACTCTCCATTCTCCATCCCTCTTTCAACCTCAGCCTGCTTCTACTCTTGTGACTTTAATTTTTTAACTATTATTTTCTTTTATGTGTATGACTGCTTTACCTGCATGTATGTCTATATACTGTGCGTGTACCTGGTGCCCAAGGAAGTCAGAAGAGGGCACCAGATTCCTCAACTGAAGTCACAAATGAATGCAGGCTGCCCTGTGGGTGCTGGGATTCAAACCCAGGTCCTCTAGGAAGAGCAGTCAGTGCTCCTAACCAGTGAGCCATGTCTCCAGCCCTCACATCTTCGCATTTTATTTGTTTGTTTATTCATTTATTTATTTATCTGGGCGACCCAATGAGTTTAACTATGGCTACTTACAGGAACCTGAGTGAAGATGAGTTCCAGGAGCATAGGCAGCTAGCTCACCAATGGCTGCAGTGCTGAAGAAACTGTCTTTCTCCCTCAGCAACCATTAACTGAAATGGGCTTCCTTGGGCCCTGCAATCACGCCTTCTAGAATGACTGGAGGAGGCAACTGGCATTCTCTCAGAACTCCTTGTGGTTCCATCTCACGGAGCAGGTGACGTGGATAAACATGCCACATGCCCTCCTGAAGCCCTTTTCTGGGCTTCTGCCACCTGCTCGCCTTCTTGTCCTAAGGGTGCACTTTGTGGGTCTTACTCTCTCTGTTCTTTGTCATCTCGGGCCTCTCTGCCACACTGGCATCCTATGTCCCAAGTCTGTGGTAACTTCACCATGCTACAGACTTAACTGTCTGTCCATTAGCCTCCTGGGCTCTCACCCACAATAGCCTCAGTATCTTCAACTGACCATTCTCACGGCAGCTACCTTCTGGAATTGCTGAAGCCTGCTCGAGTTGGCCCAGGCCAACCCAAATGAAAAGCATCTATCCATCTGTGCAGCAGCCACTCCAAGCCACAGCCAGGTCTCACTCTGGGTCCCTATGCCAAGCTCCACCGTCCCCAGCCCCCTCCCTTCCTCTCAGACTCCAGAGTCCATCCTTTTCCTTCCAGGTCTATCTGCTGTCTGTTCTCTGCGCCCTAAGTTCTCATTCTTAGGGTAGTTCAGGCCTGTGGGGTCCACATCCCTTATGACAAATTCCAAGTTCTGCATCTCCCCGACTTGGACCATCACCCAGGCCAATTTGCTAATGTCCACACTTAGTGGTCACTGAGCACCCACGGTTTAATCCTGTAAGCAGCCTGGACTACGATCATTCTCACTCACTACTTAGAGCAGCAGACTGAGGCACAGGATGTGGTGCTATACTGTGTACCCTAATAAAATTTGTCTGAAGATCAGAGAACAGAACAAGCCACTAGATTAAACATAGAGGCCAGGCAATGGTGGCACACATCTGTAATCCTAGCACTTGGGAGGCAGAGATCTGTCTGGATCTCTGTGAGTTCAAAGCCACCCTGGACTACATGAGACTGATTCAGTCTAGGAGAGAAACAGAGCCAGGCAGTGGTGGCACACACCTTTAATTCCAGCACTTGAGATCTCATGCCTTTGCTTGGGAAGCACACACACCTTTAATCCAGCACTAAGAAAGACGTGATATGGTGGGCAGAGAAAGGTATATAAGGTGTGAAGAGACAGGAACTAAAGGCTTTTTGGCTGAAGCTTTTCAGCTGAAGGTTTTTTGGCTGGATCCCTTTTGGCTGAGGACTCAGAGACATCCAGTCAGAGGATTTGTGGAGTTGGGGAGGTGAGACAGTGTGGCAGTGGCTTGCTCCTTTGTCTCTCTGATCTTGCAGCATTTACCCCAATAGCTGGCTCTGGGTTTTGTTTTTTGTTTGTTTGTTTGGTTGGTTGGTTTTTTGAGACAGGGTTTCTCTGTGTAGCTTTGCGCCTTTCCTGGAACTCACTTGGTAGACCAGGCTGGTCTACAGAGTGAGATCTAGGACAGGCACCAAAACTACACAGAGAAACCCTGTCTCAAAAAACCAAATAAATAAATAAATAAATAAATAAATAAATAAATAAATAAATAAATAAAATTAGCAATTTGTGTTACAACAGGAGGCTACTCAACCAGCCCAGGGTCACACAGAGAATGAGAACGGACTGTGGGGTCTTCACATTGGTCTGTCCCTCTGGCCTGGATCATTCAAGTTTGCATGACTGATCTCCACTGTTTCAGGTCATTCGCTCCTGTGACCTGCCAACCTTTTGTTCCTTTGGAATTTTGAAGCATGTAGTTGTATTACCATTTCCAAAGAAATTCTTCTCTGGGCCAGGGGAGATGATTCAGTGGGTTCAGTGCCTGCATTTGAGACAACTGACCCCACAGCACCTGGGAGGCAGAGGCAGGAGGATCGCTGTGAGTCTGAGGCCAGCCTGAGCTACAGAGTGAGATCCAGAGGGGGTGGGGAAAGGCAGGCATCTCCTCGAATCCCTGGCCTGCACCTTTTTTTGTTTATTTGTTCATTTATTGATCCTTTGTGGATTTTACATCATACTTTCTGATCCCATTCATCTCCCCGTCCCCTCCAATCTGCCCTCTGCCCTTGCAGCGTCCGCCCACCAAAAAACAGACAAAACAGAAACAAAAGAAAAACAAAAAAAGACAGAAGGATCTTCTTGTTCTGGAAGCCTCTTGAGTCAGTTTATCTTTACTGGCCTGCACTTTGTTTTTGAGACAGGGTTTCTCTGTGTAGCTTTGTGCCTTTCCTGGAACTTACTCTGTAGACCAGGCTGGCCTCGAACTCAGAGAGATCCTCATGCCTCTGCCTTCCGAGTGCTGGGATTAAAGGCGTGCGCACCACTGCCTGGCTTCGAGTTCTTTCTAGACATGGCACGGCTCTGGGATGAGTGCATGTGTCTTGTCTCATGTAACCCTCATGTTTGTTTCTGAGTAAGGTTGTGTTCTGAGCCCCATTTCCCAGGGAAGACAGTGACTTAGTCATTTACAGGCTTCATCTCGGGGCCTCCTGACTCCTGCCCCACCTGCTCCATGTTGTTAGGTCAGGTCACTGCAGTCACCTGCTCAGTGGGTGTCTCACCTGCCTCCTGTAAAACACAGGTGACAGTCATCTGCTCCTGAGACCCCCGAGACTCCAGTGTTGCCTCGTAATACACTGGGCAGGGCTTCTGAGGGTTCCTGACATCATCTGCTCAGGGGAGAGCCTCTGGTGATAGGGCCTTCCCTGGGGGCTGCAGTGGTTACCATCCTCGAACCTGGAGGCCTATTCACCCACAAGAAAGCAGGAAAGCAACACAAGGTTCCTGGGATCTCCTACCTGAAAGGCAGTGGTCTTAGATTCGCAAGCACCCCCTGGTGGACCTTTCCACGCCATGGTTGCTTCCCTCCAGGACTTCTCAGCCCCAGGCCAGGACCTGAGCAGGCATCTGGCACTCTTCATTACCTGGTCCCCAGCTCCCCTAGTGGGTAGAGTACAAGTGACTCACAAGTTGAGGTGCCTCTGGCCAAGCCAGCTCCACCCATCTGTAGTTGGACTGTAGGCCCTGCTGGGAGGCTCCCAAGGCCTCTCTTACCCTCTCCACCAGGGGTGGTTTTACTCCATAGGCTCCCACCTCCATCCAGAGCACAGCCCAGTAACCTTCCTGGGCGTCCTAGCTGGTCTGTCCACTACAGGGCTAGCTGGACTCCCCTTGTGGGTTAAATAACAACTAGATGGAGGTTAAAGGTGAGCAGCGGGAGGGGGTAGGTGGAAGGAGGGGTATATGGGAGATGGCCAAACCCTTAGGGTGGCCTTCCTGCCCAGGGGAGACTGGCTCTGCCTGGCTTCTTCTAGCTGTCCTTGTTACCCTACCCTTGTAGCTGGACCCATTTGGTTCTTGTCCTCCCTAGCAGATGGTGGAGCCAGACAAGGGGGTGCAGGTACAGCATGGGGGACGAGGTGACCTTGAGTGGAGCCAGACAAGGGGTGCAGGTACGGCATGGGGGATGAGGTGACCTTGAGTGGAGCCAGACAAGGGGATGCAGGTTTGGCATGGGGGGACGAGGTGACCGTGACCGAGTCCAAGTCCACTAGAGGAGAGGCCTTGTTTTACCAGCTTAGTCAGTCAAAAAACAAACAAAAAAACAAAAAACAGGGTTGGGTATTTAGCTCAGTGGTAGAGTGCTTGCCTAGGCAAGCCCAAGGCCCTGGGTTTGGTCCTCAGCTCAAAAAAAAACCTAACAAAAAAAAAACAAAAACAAAAAAACCCAAAAAACCCCAGGACACATGAAGCAGTCCCTAGACTGCAGGGGACATCAAGAGAATGAGTCCAGGGTTTTCCTAGTGTGTCCATAACTCAGTCTTCCATGTGTCAGATTAGCACAGAGCTGACACTGTCTAAGAGCTGGAATAAGACCCACGACTCCCTCTGTGGTGGTATTGTGTTCCCAAAATATTGTGCACCCTAATAAATTTATCTAGGGTCAGAGAACAGACAGCCACTAGATACAGAGCCAAAAATGGTGGCTAGGAAATGGCTCAGAGCAAGCCATAGCAGAAGCTGGGCGGTGGTGGTGCACGCCTTTAATCCCAGCACTTGGGAGGCAGAGCTAGGCGGGATCTCTGTGAGTTTAAGGAGACAGCCAGCATGGAGACACATGCCTTTAATCCCAGGGAGTGGGGGGCAGAAAGAGAAAGATATATAAATAAGATGTGAAGACCAGAAACTAGCAGCATTTGGCTGGTATTCAGGCTTTGAGCAGCACAGTTCAGCTGTGATCTATTTGGATGAGGACTCAGAAACTTTCAGTCTGAGGAATTGGCGAGGTGAGGAAGCTGTGGCTTGTTCTGCTTCTCTGATCTTCCAACATTCACCCCAATAACTGGCCTCAGGTTTGATTTCATTAATAAGAACTTTTAAGATTCCTGCTACATCCCTTCACAGATGGGGACAATAAGCATGTCACATCAGGCTATCAGGGTTGGATAATGAAGCAGGCCCAGCTGCTCCCTACGGTGATGTTGGAGGAGAAAGGGATAAGGAAGGGGATGGCTTAGCCAGCTGCTTCCGAGACTTCACAGAAACCTGAAGTTCATGTGTGTGTGTGTTGTGTCCATCACACTGCACATGTGAAGGTCAGAGACGAGACAACCTGGGGGCTCCGGGACTCAGTTCATCTGCTTGGGTTGCCGGAATGGAACTCAGGTCAGGAGGCTTGGTCAGGGGTTTTCACCCAGAGCCCTGTCAGCTACCCAGCAGAGTTTAAGGCCTGCTTCCTGCTTATCACATGGGTGAAAACATTAGCTAAACAAGCAAACACAGACACATGAAGGACAGAGCCACACGCTCGCCAAGTTCAGAAGGCTGTGGCCGGGGCTTGTGCCTGTGCCAGCCTCACTAGCCTGGGGCTCTTGCTTCCACAGCAAACCCGATTCCCTCAGCTGCTCTGTACTTTCCTTAGTCTACATTTTGAGGGCGTGGTGTGTGTAATGGATGCGTGTGTGCACACTTATGCTCGTGGGTGTGTACAATGCTCACATGTGCTCGTGTGTGGAAACCAGAGGTTGACAGGTGAGATCCTCAACTGCTTTTGTTTTGAGACAGGGTCTCTCACTGAACCAGGTAATTCCTGACTCAGCCCGACTGGCTAACAAGCCACAGGACTCTTCTCTTCACCTCAGCGCTAGGGTTAGCGCCAAGAACTGCTTTGTGTAGGCGCTGGGGGTCGAACTCAGGCCCTCACGCTTGTACAACAAGCACTTTACTGACTGAGAGGTCTCCCCAGTCCTTTTTTTTTTTAGTTTGAACCTACCGGAGCGTGAGTTGCAGGGGGATAGGGGTAGGCCCTTGCTGTGTTCCCAGCCATAAAACCCTGTAGCTAAAGCTGCAGCTGACATTCCTCACTCCTGTGATTTCAAGTCTGAGGGTTTATGAGCCAAAGCAGGCTTGGCGGCCTTGGCCCCGCCGCCCACCACCACTGTAGCTCACAGGACACTAGCCAACCCCAAGCCCAGCACAGTGGCTTTGCCTTCTGAGGTGAGAAATGCTGTGGAGGTACCCAGGAGAGAACAAGACAACCACCTACAGTGCTGAGCAGTAAAGAGTTAAGATGGACAGCGTCCTGGCCAACCCAAATCCTAGGACAAGAGCTGAGGATTAAATGCAGAAAATACAGCCACTTACTGAAGAAAAAAAATCGACTTTTAATTTTAACTGATAAAACTGCATCCAGGAATGTCTCTGAACTGAAGAAACACAATAAAATTATCCCTTTGAAGAAACCAAGAGTTATCACCAGCCCCATGCTCCTGAGGTCTACGCCAAAAGTAGCCCATTTCTGAGGTGCCTGTCCCTCAAATTTCTCATCCCCAAGCAGGCTGGGAATGGTGAGGGGGCTGTCCCCTCCTCCCATCGTGCAGGGAGCTCTTAGAACGTCACAGTGGGTGAGTCTCTCCCACCTCACTTCCTGTCCAAGCTGAGACCCTCCAGAGAGGGGCCGGCAGGCTGGCCCTGGCACCCTCCAGGTCTCGCAGCCAATCTTCCACTCCAGTCCACTCAGGCAGCTGTTCTAGTGCCCAGGGTGGGGAGAAAATTTACTAGAGAAACATCTCAAACGTCCCATCATGTCACATGTCCCAGTCACACAGCAGAGGGGCAATCCTCCACCACCACCTATGAAGAGCCCTAGCGCTCAGAAGACGCGCTCAAATTCCGTCTGGTTGGTAGTGGCTGGATTTCGGCTCTGGTTGGTGGACTGCTGAGTGATCTGGCTGCCCTTACGCCGTGGCGGTGCCAGGTACTCAAACATAGAGGTCAGGTGGGTAGACAGCATGCCCTTGAGGTCTGAGGGCATGGGGTCTGACCAGAAGAAGTCGTGGTTGAGTGCGTCGTCACTGTCAATCCGTTGTGCAGGGTCGAGCACCAGCAGCTTGTCAATGAGGTCCAGAGCATAGGGGTCACGTACGTAGGCCTTCAGCCGGTCCTTCACCTTCCGCTTCTGGCCCTTGACCAGTTCCAGCTTTTCAAAGAGCTCATACTTGTCCACATTTGGCCACACCTGAGAGAGGTGCCGAGGAAAAAATGGGGTTGGAGGGGAAGAATGCTGATCTAAGCCGCCGGGGTGCGGGTTTACTAAAACCACCTCTCCCTCATGTTCCCTGACCCCCACCCCAAAGAACCAGATGTCTTCAAGATGAAAGCAGTGGTCAATCCAGATGTGGCATATTCCTAGTGTCTGGGCATTTTAGACAAGTCACCTGGGATAAGTGTGCCAGCCCCTGCTCAAGGACATTCCTGCTCCCCAAAAAAGCTTTAAATTGCCCCCCAAAGCTCATGTGTTGTAAGGCTTGGTCTCAAGCTAGTGGTTCTATTGGAAGGTGGTGGAAACTTCAGGGAGGTGGAAGCCAAATGGGAAAAGGTATCCCATTAGGCATGTTGAATATGGTTTGGTGGTAAGCCAGTGTGCCACCCTACCAACCCCTGCTCTTCTGCCATGACATTTAGCAGCATCTCAGCACCAAAGCAAAGGCTAAGCAAGCATGGGCTGAAGCTTCTGAACAAAAGCAAATCTTTCCGCTTTTGATCCCAGGCACTGCCACAGCAACAGAAAGCTAATACAACACACCCATAAAACCAACAAGAAAAAAAAAAAAAAGCCAGGCGGTGGTGGTGCAGGCCTTTAATCTTTAATCCCAGCACTTGGGAGGCAGAGCCAGGCGGATCTCTGTGAGTTCGAGGCCAGCCTGGTCTCCAAAGCAAGTTCCAGGAGAGGCGCAAAGCTACACAGAGAAACACTGTCTCGAAAAACAAAACAAAACAAAAAAACCATCAGGCTCAGGAGTGAGATAGTGCCCATAAGGCCCTGAACGGCAGGCCCCCGTCCTCCATCAACCAGCCTCTTCTCCATGAAGAACTGACTTCACTCTTGACCATGCAGTTTGGCTACATACCTCTGGGGTGATGGAGCCACAGAGCTGGCTGATGAGGGCAAGCTGGTGTTGCTCGGTGTTACCCTGCATGATAGGGCTGCGAGTCCACATCTCTGCCATGATGCACCCAGCACCCCACAGGTCAATGGGCGGGCCGTAGTCCCGCTCTCCTGAGAAGAAGAGTGTACCAGGAGGGCCCTTTAAGCCCCAGGGCCTCCTGAGACTCGATGTCCCAGGGCTGACGGCTCAAGAGGCCCCGGCAATGGAGGCTGCGGCCAGGTAGGTACCCGGCCCCTGCCACCCTCTGCTCGCTTGGGAGTCCTCACCGAGCAACAGCTCCGGGGGCCGGTACCACAATGTCACCACTCGGTTGGTATAGCGGTTGGGCTGGCTGTTCTTAGCTAGGCTGAACGCGCGGGCCAGCCCAAAATCTGCCAGCTTCAGGACCCCATCCCGGGTGATGAGCACATTGGCAGCCTTCATATCCCTGTGCAGGATCTGCAGGGAGACGAGAGAGCTCAGTGAGGTGTCACAGGGTCCTTTAGTCCCGGCCACACAGCAGTAAGGACAGCGACACCCCCAGTGCTCCCCCTCCAGCCCCCACCTTGTTCCTGTGGATGTAGTAGAGCCCGTTCAACAGCATCTGCATCACCCTCTTGATCTCAGACAGTGTGAACTTGACTAAGACGTTGCTCAGCAGCCCAGCAAGGTCATGCTCACAGAAGTCAAACACCAGATAGATGCTGCCCTTGCAACGATTATAGGGGGAAGCTGATACAGAATGAGTGGGGAAATGTCAGACCTTCATCCATTTCATTCTTCCAGTGAACTCCCAACCCTCCAACCCACAGTCACCCATGAGTGGTCATGAAAGCACCAACTCCAATGAAAAAAAGACCAGAGGAACCTGTGTGGTAAACCTGAGCCCAGAGGAGGCAATTTAAGCACATCTACCTCAGGGGGGGAAACCAAGCCTTACTTGGTAAACCTCATTAGCTCACAAGATCCAAGCAGCACACCTTTGGTTCGACAAATCTCAATCAGGTTGACCACGTTCTCATGTTTTAGGAGTTGTAGAATCTTGATTTCCCGCAAGGCCGTGATGGGGAACTAGGGAGGAGACAGAGAGGACTCAGTCAAAACCGAGTGTGCAGAAGACCAAGGAACTGGTCAAGGGTGAGGTCCACACTAAGGAACAGAGGTTGAAAGGCAGGTGAGAGTATGGTTTCTGTGTGATGGTGCCTATCTGTAATCCAATCTCACTACCCAGGAGTCAGACAGCAGAACTGCCCAAGTTCAAGACTGGCTGGGTCAAGATCCTGCCTCAAGAGGTAGGGAGAAAAAAGTTGTATACATAGATCTGCAGTCAGCCTTTGCAAAGTATAAGATAAGTACAATAATAAGAACATCTCAAAGAGCTGCTAGATTTTACCATCTAAATCAGGCTGGCCTTGAACTTGTTCGTGAACCATCCTTATCTTTCAGCATGAGTGCTGGGATTACAATCATAAACCTCTATGCCGGGCTAGGAATTTATTTCAGAGAACCCAAACAGGAATAAAGTCTCTATCACCAACACCAGTGGGTAAAGATCAAGAAACTTCCTGGAACTAGAGATAGCCGAATGGTTAAGAACACTGGCTATGGCCAGGTCTAATGGCCCATGCCTTTAATTTCAGCAGATGCAGTTGGATCTCTGTGAGTTCGAGGCCAGTTTGGTCCACACAGTGAGTTCAAAGACAGCCGGGGCTATTCAGAGAGAGCCTACATCAAACAAACACAACTTGTAAAGACCCCGTTTCAAAAACAAAGAAACAGACAGACTGACTGACAAAAAACACTGGCTAGAGGACTAAGGTTCAATTCTCAGCACCTACATGGTGGCTCACAACTTGTTTGTTTGTTTGTTTGTTTGTTTGTTTTTTGAGACAGGGTTTCTCTGTGTAGCTTTGCTCCTTTCCTGGAACTCACTTGGTAGACCAGGCTAGCCTCGAACTCACGGAGTTCCGCCTGGCTCTGCCTCCCGAGTGCTGGGATTAAAGGCGTGCGCCACCACCGCCCGGCGGCTCACAACTTTTTAACTCAAGTCCCAAAGGCTCTAATACAGCTTTCTGGCCTCCTCAGGCATGAGGCAAGCATGTGGTACAGAGACATGCATGAAAACAAACATTCATACACATAAAATACAGTAAAAAGAACTTTTTTCTTTACCAAGAAAGTGGTTGGGGAGGGACAGCACACTTTCAAAACATAGCCTTGAACTTAATCGCCTTTTAAAAGGCCTGTGCAGGCATTGTCTCTTCACACAAAACAAAAATGAAGTTAGGCTAAGGGTGTTTAAAAAGGCGTGACTTCTGGAGTTAACATGCACTGCATGCAAAGTAAAGGCTCCCTCACTTGGCCCCGCCAAACTTTGCCACTTAAAACTCAAAGTGGAAAGCCAAATTCCTTGTTATATGGAAGATCGCAAACTACTAGGTATAAACAGAACCTCAGCACAAAACCGTTTGAAGCAGGGGTGTGAAAGCCGACCCAGTTTGGAAGGCCCGCCCAGAGAAGCATACTCACCCCTTCCTTCTCATTCTCCATCAACACTTTCTTCAGAGCCACCTTCTGGCCCGTCTGACGGTGCTTGGCTTTAAACACTTCCCTGCAGGCACAGAAAAAGACCCCAGAGACTCCATCAGGCATTTCCGCAGGGCTCGCCCCTCCCCCACGCGCAGGGGCAGCAGCAGACCAGACACAAGGCGGGGCGCGGCCGGGAACTCGCCGCTGCTCTGCACCCCGCGCTTACGGTCTCCCTCCCAGGCTCTGCGCTCTCCCCTCGGCCTCCCGGAGATTCCGCTCACATTCTGAGCGCCTTTCGGGAACCCCTCCCCACCCCCATCCCGGGCCTCAGGCTCCTCCCCGCCAGTCAGCTCGGTTAGGCCGGCACCGTCTGCGGCGCGGCCTAGCGGGACCAGGCAACAGCCGGGGAACGAGAAGCTTCCGGACCACCTCGGTCCGGGCCCCAGACATCCCGACGTCTGTCCTGGAAAGTGCAGGTCCCGGGCTCCCCGCCCCACGCGACCTAATCTTACCCGAATGTGCCTTGGCCGATCTTGGCAAGTTTCTCGTATTTGGTGACCTCATCGCAAAACGGGCATTCCACTGAGTCGTACTGCTTGGCCATGGCCGCCTCCAGCGCACCGCCGCCGCCTCCAGCCGCAGCTCCCGCCGCTCCCGGTCCCGCCACACTCCAGGCCCCTCCGCGGCCGCGCCACTTCCGCCTCCAAGGCCACTTCCGGCCTCGAGGTGCCGACCCCGCCTCTTCCGGTCTCCGCCCGCCGCCAGGCCCCCTGGGACTTGTAGTTCCCGAGAGGCCAGGGGGAGCCGGAGCTGCAGAGGAGCCTCCGCCGCCGCCACTACCCCCGCCTCCGCCGCCGCCGCCAGTGCTGTTGGCGGCTCCGATCGGGGGCGCAGGGAGCCGTGGCGCTGGGGCTGGGGCTCGCGGCGGTGCGTCCCGCTGCATTGGCCCGGGCCGCGCTGCTGCCGAAGCTGCTGCCGCTCTGGCTCCCGATCCGGGGCCAGCCGCAGTGCCCTGCTCCTCCTCCTCCGACGGCGCCGCCTCCGCCGGGCTGCGCGGGGCGGCGGGTGGGGGGAGGAAGGCCTGGGGAGGGGTGGGGGCGGGGGCTCCCTGGCCAAGCTCGGCCCGGGGCAGCCGGGCAAGGGGGCGAGACGGGAAGAGCCGATGAGGAGGCGGCCCGAAAGCCCGGGACGGGGCGCGTTATAAAGGGGGAGGTGCCCGTCCTGGCCTCCCCTCCCCCTCTGCCCGCCCCCTCCCTCCTCCTCCCACCCTCCGCGGCCGCACCTGCCGCCGCCGCCTCCCGCCCACCCGCTCCCAGTCCAGCGTCCGCCGTCGGCGCGTCACGGCCAGCAGCCCCTCCTCTGCCTTTGGAGGTGGGGCCCTGCACTAGACACCTGCCTGCGGCGCCCTGCCGTGTGCCTCAGTTTATACCCCCCAATGCCAGCTGCCACCGAATGCCCCTTCTTGCGGGGCTGAGAATGTGCTCCCGGTGAAGCGAAGGCGGGAAGTGCCGAGGGAGCGGCCTGAGCCCCTAGGAAGAGAGAACTGCCCCCGCTGCCACCTCCGTCGTCTCAGCCACCCGCCGTTGACATGGCAACTGACGGCCGCCAGGGGGCGCGGCGACCCTGGAGGCGGAGAGCGAGCGACGCTCAGGCCTAAACCCTGGATCTGGTGTTAACAGGGAGGCAGGGATGAGACCCGAGATCCTCCTTCACGGAGCTGCTCCAGAGCTTGTCAGTCCTGGGTCAGTCATCGCAAAAAATAGTTAACATTGATCCAGCACTCCTGTGTGCTTTAGAAATGCTGGGCGTTCCGGTTGAAGCCTGAACCAATCCTGTGACCAAGGTTCACTAACCCATTTTACAGAAGAAATTGCAAAGCAACTCAGAGATCGGAGGTTGTCTGCTCAAGGTCGCACCGTGGCAAGGCTGGCTTTAGCTATGAAGAGCTTTCTCATGCTTCATTTTTACAGTGAGTTTGAGGCCCTGGTGTCCTTACATAGTCGATACCCACTGCTCACCCTAAGACCCTTCCAGTCGTACCCTCTTCCACCATCATCTTCCTGTTTCCAGGAGCCTCCAGATACAAGCCAGCCAAGCCGTGTTTTCTACCTCCCCAGTCTGTCCCCTTTCCATCAGCTCCTCTCCCAAAGATGGCCCCCGAGTCCTGCTTCCCCCAGCCTAGCTTCTCCACTGAGGATCCTTCCAGCCCTTATTTACCTCCTGGGCTGTGGTCCTGAAAGCTACCTGCTGTTTACCAATTTCTCAAGCCCTCTTGCCTTCAGAGCTGCGATCCCTCCCCAGGGTTGGCTGCAGGAAACCTTCTGGCTTGCTTGTTTTGTTTGATGGAGACCAGGGTCATGTTATACAGTCCTGGGTGGTCTGGTGCACTGCTTTCCAGTTTTACCCCAAATTGTCTAGGCTTGAAGCATCTTGGAAAGAGGAGTGATTTTGGTGACCCTGGTGTCCAGGAGTACCTGCTGTGAGATGTGTCCTGCCAAGGTAGCCTTTCAAGACACTTCACAGGGCCAGCCAGGGCTTCCCAAAATCAAGCTGCATGTCAGGGAATGACCTGGAGCCCACTTTCATGGATCCACTGCTTATCTGAAGTAGGAAGTAGGGAGGGGAAAAAATCAGGGACAAGGTGGAGTCATTTCAATAATTACAATTATAGAAAGAAAGTAGCCGGGCAGTGGTGGTGCACGCCTTTAATCCCAGCACTCGGGAGGCAGAGGCAGGTGGATCTTTGTGAGTTCGAGGCCAGCCTGGGCTACCAAGTGAGTTCCAGGGAAGGTGCAAAGCTACACAGAGAAACCCTGTCTCGAAAAACCAAAAAAAAAAAAAAAAAAAAAAAAAAAAAAAGAAAAAAGAAAAAGAAAAAGAAAGGAAATGGCTAAGCCCTATGCAGCCCTGTATAGGGCGTTATTTCTGTTGTCAGTCATATGCACAGGGCATTACTCTTACCTCCATTGTGCAAAATAAGGACCTTGATGCGCAGAGGTGAGATTGTTGGACCATGGTCACACAGCTAGCTGGTGGCCACACTGGTTTTGAAACAGGTAGTTTGGAATAAACTCCAGTTACTTATGTCAAGGTTCCTCCCACCCTGGGTTCAGAATGAAACCAGAGCAAAACCTGAGTAGTCTCACCTGCCTTGGGCATCATGGGAGATGTGGTAAGTAACCGTGCATCGATGGGTGGGGGCTGTCATGGGCTCTGTGTGGGCGCTCCTATCAGATTTTTAGGCTATAGGCTGGTGCTTGTTTCTCATGAGCCTTCCCTAAGTCACATCCTGTGGGCAGAGAGCAGCTTTAGCAGAGTTTCCTGTGATGCTGTCACCTTTACCCCCCCCCCCCCCCCCCACAAGAGCCCTGACATCTTCCCGTCACTTCCCCTCAGAAGCTAGGGCCCTCAGCCCTCCACGGGAGAAGCAAGAATGGTCTCAGTGGCTTTGGAAGGCTGCCCCGTCTGGAGCCTCAGTCCTTCACAGCTGGTAAATCCAGGAGGGCAGTGGAGAGAAATTAGCCATTTTGAATCTGCTCTGGCTTCTGCTTTATTGGCTTCAAATATTGCCTGCTTTCTGTAGATTGCCAGAACCACCAAAGCCCAGCATGTGACCCAACCTCAGTAACGACCTGCTGACTGACTGACTGATGACACCCCAGGAGAGTCTCTTCTGTGGCCATTTAACAGCTAAGGAAGCCAGGCCTAGTGGACTGGAATCCCAGCTACTAAAGAAATTGAAACAGGAAGGTTGAAAGTTCAGGGCTTGTCTGGGCTAGAGAGCAAGTTCAAGGCCAGTTTAGAATCTCAGTGAGACCTTGTCTAAAAAATAAAAAATAAAGCCAGGCATAGTGACGCACACCTTAAATCCCAGCACTCGGAGGCAGAGGCAGGTGGATCTCTGATTTCAAGGCCAGCCTGGTCTACAGAGTGAGTTCCAGGACAGCCAGGGCTACACAGAGAAACCCTGTCTCAAAAAATAAAAAACAAGCCAGGTATAATCCCAGAACTTGGGAGGTAGAAGCAGGTGGATCTTGGTGAGTTTGAGGCCAGTGTGGTCTACAAAGCGAGTTCCAAAATAGTCAAGACTATTACATGGATAAACCCTGTCTCAAAGAACCAATAAAACAATAATTAAAAAAAAAAAGCCTGTAGTAAAGTGTTTTTCTAGGCTGGCCTTGAACTCACAAAGGTCTACCTACCTCTGCCTCCAGAGTGCTGGTTTTGAAGGCGTGCACCCCTAGCTGAACTCCAGCCTTTGACTTTACCAGGTTTAGCAGTCTGAATAAGAATGGCCTCCATATATTTGAATGCTTAACCATCAGAGAGTGGAACTGTGTGAAAGGATTAGAAGGACTAGCAGGTGTGGCCTTAATGGAGTAGACATGGTCTTGTTGGAGGAAGTGTGGGGGTGGGGATGGGCTTTGAGGTTCCAAAAGTCCAAGCCAGGCCCTGTCTCTTTCTGTCTGCTGTCTACAGATCTGCTGGCTACTGCTCTACTGCCCTGCATGGTGCCATGGTCCTGCCATGCTCACTGCTGTGATGATAATGAAGCCTCTGGGAGTGTAAGCAAGCCCATCATTAAATGCTTTCTTTCCTAAAAGTTGCTTTGGCCATGGCATCTCTTCACAGCAACAGAACACTGTCTAAAATACCTGCACCGTGTTCCTCTCCCACGCTTGGATGTGGCTAGGGTCTGTTGGAGGCAGAGTGAAAGCAGGCTCATGAGGTGGAGCTGTGAGTGGGTATATGCACTCACTGAGGGATGCAGAATAGAGAACAGTGCGATCCCCGGGGCCTCACCCAACCATGGAAGTTCTGCTCCCACTGGTTTTGCTGCCTCTGCTTGGCCTTGTGTTGACCCACATCCTCGCCCTAAGTGTCACTGTAGTCCTAGGAGGCTGCTATGGTTGGATCCAGGTGACCCAAGGAGAAACACGATCAATAGCCAACAACCAAAGAGCTGTGGGGCTGGGATTTGAACCCGGGTCTCTGCTACACTGCCTTTTGTTTTGTTGATTCTGCTTTTTTGTTTCCTTTTGATTTTTTGAGATAGGGTTTCTCTGTGTAGCTCTGGCTATCCTGGATCTCGCTCTGTAGACCAAGCTGGCCTAAACTCACTGAAATCCGCCTGCCTCTGCCTCCTGACTCCTGAATGCTGGGATTAAAGGCGTGTGCCACCACCGCTGGCTTTCTCTCTCTCTCTCTCTCTCTCTCTCTCTCTCTCTCTCTCTTTGTCTCTTTCTTTCTTTTTGGTTTTACACTGCCTCTAGTACCAGATTGTGATGAGTACGCATCTACAGTATGGCCCCAGGTCAGGGCCAGTATGGACTAGGAAGACCCATTCCTTTTCCAAGAAGCAGTGTTTTTATTTGGGGAGGGGAGTGGGGGGGGCAGCGTTAGCACTGGCAGGGATCAAAAGACTAAGGGACTAGATGGGCATGGCCTGGCAGTTCAGGTCAAGCCTAGTCCTCCTGGAGGAGGGTCAGGACTCCAGCAGCACAGGCTGTGGAGGGGCTGCGGGACAGCCACAGCCAGCAGGTCTCCCTGACCACACTTCCAACGGCCACTTAAAGCAGCACAAAGGGGCTCTGAGCACAGCTTCCTCACCACACTGAGCCCATTCATTCTCCCAGGGACACCAGCAACTACCCTGGCGCCTGGGCCAACGGCAAGCCTGGCTCTGACAAGGCGTCTGTGCCATAGCAACAGACATTCTAAAATCCAGCTTCCCAGGTCTCCTACCATGTGCCTACCTACTCACCACGGTTGGCTGGCCTGGCCCACTGTGCTCCTTTTCCCACATGACCACTCTTCGGCTTGCTGAGGGCCACAGTGTGCTGGCTAGAAACTTCTCCCATGAAGTAGGGGTTACTGTGATTCCCATTTCATCGGAAAGGAAACCAAGGCCCAGAAAAGCACAATACACAGAAGTTGGAGAGCTGGTCTGGTCAGCTGATGCCACAGCCTGGGGCATTAGTCCAAATCATATCTTAACTGTCTCTCAGGCAAGCAGCCAGGGGCCTACACTTTGCCTTCCACTGGGAGGACTCTCAGCTCTTTCCAGGCTCTAGGCCCCCTTCCTATCTCCTGAAGGTAACCTGGAGAGGGAAGGGGTGCCACCCCAGGAGTCTGCTCTGGAATCTGGAATCGTGAGTCCCAATAAGCTTTTATAAGCACCTTGGTTGTGGTGTTTGTCATAGCAACAGAAAAGTACTGAGCCAGGCAGTGGTGGTGCACGCCTTTAATCCCAGCACTCGGGAGGCAGAGGCAGGATCTCAGTGAGTTCAAGGCCAGCCTGGTCTACAGAGTGAGATCCAGGACAGCCAGGACTGTTTCACAGAGAAACCCTGTCTTGAAAAACAAAAAGCAAACAAACAAACAGAAAAGTAACTGAGATAATGATCTAGAAATTTCCTCCTTGGCCACTGAGCAGTGGTCCTTGCAGGCCTCCGTCCATAAGCAGGACCCTGTAGCTGTAACCTTGTAGGGCTGGGTCTTTTTCTTTCTCAGGACCGTGGAGTCCTCTTCACCCCATCAAGAGAGTCAGTGTGACCTCTGATCTCTCTTCCTCCCACCGACATGAGCTTGAGCAGCTGCAGGCCTGGACGCGGCGGCTTCCAGCCCCAAGTGAGTTGACTTTGGGGACAAGACTTTGATGGAGGATCCAGGGTGAGACCTGTCTGTCCTGGACTGAATCTCGCACAGGCCTCACCACCAGCTTTAGGGCCAGGCAGGCTGGTTGCTCACATGTAACAGGCAGAAACAGCCCAGGTCAGCCTGGGCTGTGTCAGATTTATATCTCAAAACAACAACAAAAATGTCCACTCTGGGCTGCTGAGGATGTGGCTCCATGATTGAGAACTTGTCTAGCATGGGGAAGACCCTGAGTTCCATCCCAAGCACAGAAGAAGTTAAAAGAAAGTGATGGAGGCAAGGAGGAGGCTGCATATCAGGTATTGTCCCTGCTGTCACCCAGGTAGAGAGGTGATGTCACTCAGAGCTGGATTAGACCTTGTGACTCTTCAGTCCCAACACATGCTATTGCCCTCCTGTGCAGCTGTACATGGTGATTCATTTCCTTAATATCTGTTCTGTGTGGGCACAGAACACACACACTCATACTCTCATATACACGCTCTACACACATATACACACACGCATACTCATATACATACTCATACGCACATACACACACACTTAAACACATACACATGCACTCATACACACTCATACAGTCATATACACACTATACACACACATTCATATACACTCATACACTCACATATGCACACACACTCATATACACATACACACACACACTCGTACACACACTCATACACTCATATACACTATATACACACTCATACACTATATACACACTATACACACAATTATGCACACACTTGTGTTTGCAGGGTACCAGCCTGTGTACTATTGGAAGGACAAGGACAAGGTACCCAGTCTGTGCCACCAACTCTCTCTGTGACCTGTGGAAAACCCCTTGACTTTCTGTGCCTCAGTTTCTCTATCTCTGTTCAAAGGGTGTGGAAGACCTGTCCTCACATGTCTCTGCTAGCTTGGACAGGGACAATCGTGCCTGAGCAGGTATTGGCTTCATGCTTGTCTCTGTCTGGTGTCCTGGCCACCGTGACGTTGGCACACCCTGCTCACCAAGAGAAAACTGACATTCAAGCAGGTGCATCATCTCACCCATGATTGACAGTGACAAAGTAGCCAATCAAAAGTTGAGTTTGGGCCTGAGTGACCTGAGCCCACAGGCTTACCCCCAGCCTTCTCTTCTTTATCACTGCCAGGCCATCTCCTGGGTACTGGGCCTTGGAGTACACTGCCCAGCCCTGGGCCTGTCCTCCCATCCTGTGGGCCAGGCCCCCTGACAGCTGTTGGCAGGTCCCGTGGCCCCCAGCCTGGTGGGCTCTGTTCCCAGAGCCTGTGGTTTGTTCCTCAGGCCTTCCAGGTCCCATGGGTTTGTGGTGTGCCCCTGCTCCTGCTGCTGGCTGAGGAGGCCCTCAGGGGCTGGCCTGGGGAGGCCCCAGCCCCCGCCTCCTGTGGAGAGGGTGGGAGGGTGGGGCTGTGGGAGTTTCGCTAGTTTAAAAATACACAGAGGAAGCAGTTGAGAAGGCAAGAGAAAGGGGAAGGGGTGTTGGGGGAGGCCCTTCAACCTTGATGTCTTGAGCTTGGAGCAGCCACATGCTTGCAAGCCAAGGGCACAACTCGCCAACATGACAGAGATGCCCAAGAAAACCGGCAAAAAGTTCAGTGAGTACAGACTGTCCACCTTCCCTCCCTTCGCTCAGCTTGGCATCTCTGCATCTCCTCGCCACTGTCTCCTTGTTTCTCTTTCTGTCCATCTGTCCCTCCCCAGACTGTTACTGTCCACCCATGGTGGAGCCCAAGCTATCTCTCCATCTCTGTCTGTCTTTCTGTTTCTGTCTTTCTCTCTCCCCCACACCTCTGCTTCCCTCTTGCTATGCCCAGCCCCTCAGAGCTTATGTCTACTGTGTCATCCTGGCCTCTCTCTGACCTTGAGGCTGTGTGCGGAGAGACCCCCACAGACCCTATCTTGTCTGGAACTCAGCTCGACACCAGATCTCAGGGAGATCTCTAGGGAGCTAGTGGATCTGGGGACTACAGATGCTGTCATGTCCCCATCAGTAGTGAGGCTGGGAGCTACTAGAACCAAGTTCCTGAGTGAACTACACCCATCCACTACTATTTCTTTCTCCAGGTCTATCCATTTAGGGGACCCAAACTTCTCTGGTCCCTTGACTCTTCTGACCTTCCATCTCTCTCTGTCTATCCACCCTTGTGTGTGTGTGTGTGTGTGTGTGTGTGTGTGTGTGTCGCGTGTGTGTGCTGGGACTGTATCTCACAGATGAAGATACATATATCTGTAATCCCAGCACTCAGAAGGCAGAGGTGGGAGGCTCATGAGCAGACCAGACTAGGTTACAGACTGAGACACTGTCTCATATAAACACACAAAACAAACAAAACCTGTAGTACCCAGAAAGGAGGTGATCAGTGGCCCTTAAAAAACAACTAGTGAAATCTCTGTCCCAGGCCAACCCTTCTAGGACTGTCCCGAATGGGACCAGGGGGAATGGGCAGGAAACATTTCTGAGGTCCTGAGCCCTGAGCTCAGCCCGTTCTCACTGTGTGACTGTAGGCAAAGCCCTTCCCTGCTCTGGGCCTGATTCTGTCCTTGTCAAAGGTGGGCGTGCATTATATTCCATCGGGCGGAGGATGCAGAGGAGGCCAGGGAAGTGGAAATGCCAGTTTCCCCTTTTGCTCATCACATCTGGAGGCCCTACGGAAGTCAGAAGGTGGTGCTGTGAGAAGGGACAGCCTGGGGGTGGTGCAGGAAGGAGTGACTGTAGAATGTACTTCTGTCCCTGCTGGAAGATGCTGTCACAGGAGCCCTGCCTATGGAGTTTGGGATGTGGGCTCAGCCCACAGCAGGGAGAAAAACACCCATAGACAAGGGCCAGCAATCCTCAGGCTGGCCGCCATGGCCATCTCCTTTCCACCCAGCAGCTGCCTTGACACCACTCCTTACCCAACTCTCTCTCTGGTCCAGGCTGCGGGGCCTCAGACTATTCATTTCAGTCCTCTGAATGTCAATTTCCTTAAGTAGAAAGTGGGATGTTATGCATATGCTAAGAATTCAAATACTGTGTTTGACAAGTGAGAGGCATTTTTGGTCATCATTGTCTTAATTTTTGATATCTTTTCAAGAATATTCTGTATGCCAGACA
This sequence comes from Onychomys torridus, assembly GCF_903995425.1. Lineage (NCBI taxonomy): Eukaryota > Metazoa > Chordata > Mammalia > Rodentia > Cricetidae > Onychomys > Onychomys torridus. The sequence goes on along the minus strand of NC_050446.1, from coordinate 6,222,533 downwards.
GCACATGAAGCATGTTATTTACAAGGTTTGCATGTGCACTTGTTCATGTGTGTGCATGAATATGTTCGGGTACAACATCAGGTGTCTTCTTTGATCTCTCCTTGTCTTATTTTTAAAACAGATTTCTTTATAAAATTATATTAAAAAATTATATCGTTGGACAGTGGTGGCACACACCATCAATTCCAGCACCCAGGAAGCAGAGCCAGGCGGATCTCTGTGAGTCGAGGCCAGCCTGGGCTACAAAGCGGGATCCAGGACAGGCACCAAAACTACACAGAGAAACCCTGTCTCGAAAAACAAGAACAAAACACACACACACACACACAGAGAGAGAGAGAGAGAGAGAGAGAGAGAGAGAGAGAGAGAGAGGATGAGGAGTAGAGTGAGGAGCTGTCCTTGATATCCTGAAGCCTCTTTGTACTTTCACTGAGTGGACCTGGGGTGATTTTTCTTGTTACTACATTCCTGCTGCCATTACCATTCATTCTTTCTCCTCTCCTCCTCTCTCGCCAGGGTTCTTCAAGCTCAAGGGCCTTGGGAGCCTTTCCAATCTCCCTCGGTCCTTTTCTCTGAGACGGTCTTCAGCCCCCATCAGCATCCGCTCTCATCTGGAGCCTGACACCTTTGAAACCACACAGGATGACCTGGTGACAGTCCCGAAGAGTCCTCCTGCCTATGCTCGTTCCAGTGACATGTACAGCCACATGGGTACCATGCCTCGCCCGAACATCAAGAAGGCTCGGAAGCAACAGGCTGTCCAGAAGGCCCAAGAGGTCAGCCTTGAATCCCACCCGGTGCCTCGAGGACTGCCAGACACACCAGGCTTAGAGGCAGCCAAGGAGGGAATTGATGTCCCACTGGAGGACACCCCAGAAGTGGGACCCACACCTTCAGCAGTAGAGGTGGGCCCTATGAGGAAGCCTGAGGACCCCACAGTAGTCACAAAGGAGGAGCAAATTCCTGCGGATGTGTACCCAGAAAGGTAGGTGCCAACAGAGACAGGGAAGGCAGGACATGCCATGATGGGTTTCTAGCCATCTCTAACTGGTACAGCTCCAGCACAAACACCTGGGCTGAAAAGAAATTGCTGGAGTGTAGGGAGTGGTGCATCCTGCAATCCCAGCAATGAGGTAGCTGAGGCTGGAGGATTGCTGTGAGTTAGAGGCCAGCCTGGACTATAGAATGAGACCCTGTCTCAAAAGGAAAATAACAAAACACAAAACAAAATAAGCAAATAAAGTGAGTGAGTGGATTATGTATATAGATCACTTGGGAGAGTGCTTGCCTAGCATAAAGGAAGCCCTGAGTTTGACCCCTGCTTTAGTTTGGGTTTCTGTTTGTTTGTTTTTCAAGATAGAGTTTCTCTGTGCAGCTTTGGAGCCTCCCCTGGAACTTGTTCTGTAGCCCAGGCTACAGAGATCCACCTGGCTCTGCCTCCTGAGTGCTGGGATTAAAGGCGTGCGCCACCACCGCCTGGCTAGTTTGGAGTCTATTACTGTGATAAAACACTATGCACAACCAAAAAGCAAGTTGGAGAGGAAAGGGTTTATTGGCTTACACTTCCACATTGCTGTTCATCATTGAAGAAGTCAGGACAGGGCAGGATCCTGGAGGCAGGAGCTGATGCAGAAGCCAAGGAGGGGTGCTGCTTACTGGCTTGCTCCACATGGCTTGCTCAGTCTGTTTATAGAACCCAGGACCATCAGCCCAGGGGATAGCCCCACCCATAATGGGCTGAGCCTTCCCACATCAATCACTAATTAAGAAAATGTCCTACTGGCTTGTATTCAGCCTCATTTTTATTTTTTAAATTTTTAGTTTTGTTTTTAGTTTTTGTTGTTTGGAGACAGGGTTTCTCTGTGTAGCCCTGGCTGTCCTGGAACTTGCTTTGTAGACGGGATGACCTTGAACTCACAAAGATCTGCCTGCTTCTGCCTCCCAAGTGCTGGGATAAAGCATGTGCCACTATTGCCTGGCTCAACAGCGCCATCTTATGGAAGCATTTTCTTAAGTGAGGCTCCCTCCTTTCAGATGTCTCTAGTTCATGTCAAGTTGACATAAAACTGTCCAGCACAGTCCCCACATAAACTGGTGTGGTGGCACTTGGGGGCTGGAAGCCAGAGGATCAGAAGTTCAGGATTATCCTTGGCTTTATATGGAGTTTCAGGCCAGCCTGGAACACATGGACCTAGGGGTGGGGGCTTAACAAGGCAGGAGATGGAAGTGCTTCCCACAGCCTGGGCGCTGTTTGGAAACATTTGTAACTAATTCTCTAAAGAAAACCATCTAGAGATACACTGTTTCTACACAGATAAGAACACAGATTCAGGGAGGGGGAAGTCATCTGCCCCAGCCAGGCTCAACGTTGTTGAGCCAGCAAGGAAGCTGTGTTTGAACTGAGGCCCACCTGTATCAGAGCCCGGAGCAAACTCCCACACGAGCTGGCAGCCAGGTGGGTCCTGTGCACAGGCACAGAATCCCAGCCCCAGGGCCCTTCACCTTTAGTTCTGGGCTAACAAGGAAGGCCTGGTCTAGAAAGCCACTTGACAATGGATTTGCTTATAGCACCCTATAAACTGAGCTCATGCAAAGATATACACAAATAGTGGGCCAGCAAGGTGGCTCAGTTGGTAAAGACACATTTTACCAAGTAGCAATATAAGTTTGACCCCCAGTACCCACATGGTGGAGGGGCAGAAATGGCATGGCAACCGCACGCCCCCGAAAAAAGCACAAATAGTGATAAGATTGATAATAACTCATTGAGCACTTTATGATTGATTGTTTTTTATTTAGTTTTTTTTGTTTGTTTTTTTCTGGTTTTTTGAGACAGGGTTTCTCTGTGTAGCTCTGGCTGTCATAGAACTCACTCTGTAGACCAGACTGGCCTTGAACTCACAGAGATCCGCCTGCCTCTGCCTCCCAAGTGCTGGGATTACAGGCGTGTACCACCACCGCCCCTCTTGAGTGTTTTTTTTTTTTTTTTTTTTTTTTATTACTTTTTTTGGGCGGGGGCGGACAGCGTATACCTATTTAGTCTGGGCTGTCCTGGAATTCACTATGCAAACCAGGCTGACCTGGAACTCACATCACAGATTCTCTGGTCTCTAAAGTGCTAGGATTAAAGGTGTGAGCCACCGCGCCGGCTGGCAAATGTTCTTAACCGCTGAGCCATTTCCAGCCTGGGCAACAGAACTTTGTAAACCTGCACAGTTAGCACCAGATCAGACTCTGGAAATACTATTTTCATAACTAATAAAATTAAGGCTTTCCTGGGGCTGGAGAGATGGCTCAGGGGTTAAGAGCACCGACTGATCTTCCAGAGGTCCTGAGTTCAATTTCCAGCAACCTCATGGTGGCTCACAACTCTCTGTAATGAGATCTGGTGCCCTCTTCTGTATACATAATAAATAAATAAATAATTTTTTTAAAAATTAAGGCTTTTCCACCATCTCTCACTGTCTCAGGCTGCCTTCTCCATCTACCCTCTCCAAAATTCGACTTGTTCTGAAGTTAAGGGGCGAAAGATCTTATTGGTGAAGAGGGCAGCCAGGTCCTTGAGGCTGTGAGCTTTCCCTGGTTTGAGGGTTCGCCCATAGTTTGGCTCCTCCCACTCAGAGACGCTGATTGGTTCGCCAAAGCAGGGCAGGACAAGGCAGAGGGGTGTGTCCGGCAGGGGACAATGACTGACAGGGAGAGGAGGCGAGCGAGATCGGAGCTAGTTGGAGGAGGGTGTGTTCTTCGTAGGATCGCAGCGGCCCGGGGGCGTGTCCGGGGCGTGGTCTTCAGGTCTGGCCCGGCCCCTCGGATCCTACTCCAAGCTCCGCAGCTCCTCTCCTGAGTCTTAGCGGTAGAGTCAGACTGAGTCCTTCCCGGCTGCAAGCGGTGACCACGGGGAACCATGACTGCAGTGGGCCGAAGGTGCTCTGCGCTGGGGCCCCGAAGGTGAGTGACTGAACTGGCTCTGGGGAGGGCCAGCGGACAGCAGGAGTGGGCCAGTGGGGGTCGCTGGGGCAGCTGACACACACCGCCATGGGTTTAACTTCTGGGATTTTTCTTTCTTTTTCTTTATGAGGCAGGGTCTCATGTAGCACAGCCTGTGCTCAAACTTTTTTTTTTTTGAGACAGGGTCTTTGTATTGTAGCCCTGGCTGTCCTGGAACTCAAAGCGATCTGCCTACTCCTGCCAGGTACTGGGATTAAAGGCGAATGCCATGATACCCAGCTGTGCTCAAACATCCTACACCCTACATCCACCTAATAAGTGCAGGGGTTACAGACCTGTGCCACCACACCTGGCAGCATCTGGGGTTTTTCTTGAGCTGTGACTATTCCCTGTCTTGCCCTGAGAATACTTAGTGTCTTATCTCTCTCTGCTCATCTTCTGGCAGCTCCCGGAAAGGTACTCATCTTGTAAATCGAGACAGAAAAGTTTGCCTGTTTGGTCCACCTAGTGGAAGTCAGAATTGAGAGTTTGACTCCACCTTCTGGGCTCATAGTATCAACTTGTAGGAACACATTCCCCTCAGGCAGGGCCAAGGCCTCTGAGGAAAGGTCGTGAGAAGCCTTGCTAGTGTCTAGGACACCACCCAAGCCGCTATGACAGAGGTCTGTTCCACGGTTGCTTGACATCAGGCTTCACCTGGACTGCACCAAGAAAAACATTTGAGATACTCTGCCTCCTGTCTGAAGTGTTCAGAGGTTCCAGGGTGGGGCTAGCAGATGCAGATCAAGCCCTGTCCTGGCGTCCCAGGACCCAGTGTCCCCACCCCAGCCCAACCTCTGGGGGCAATTGAACATTTGTCACAGGAGTCCCTTGGAGTCAGGAGAACATTGTGGGTCTTAGCTCTGCCCGTCAATAGGCCTCTGGTTCTCCAGGCACCCACATGGGTCTGAGATGCTCTCTGAGGCGCGTCCAGCTGGACAGATGGCTAGCTAAAAGTGCCAGTGAGCAGGATGGGGCCCACCTTCCTGAGTGTCCCAATGGGTCATTCTAGTGAATGTCAGAGCAGCCCAGGCTGGGAGATGGCATCCCTCCCCCATCCTGGGAAGTCAGGGTGCACCTGGAGCAGGAGGAAGGAAGAGGTGAGGCTGCAGGGGTTTCCTGGTGCCCTGTCTGCTGAGATCATGGAGGATGAGGTAGAAGGAGGCAGATGGGGGCCTTCAGCTGGCCAAATGGAGCACACCAGCCTTCTGCTGGAGGAAATGAGACAGCGGGCCCCAGAGAACTACGCCTGGCCCCCAATCAATGTGAGAGAGGACGAGGCTAGGCCTAGGAAAGGAGAGGAACTATACATGCCCCATCTACCCACACAGGAATGTCAAGCCAGGGTCCCATTACTTACCACCTAGCAAGGCCCTGAAGAGAGTGACTCTATCGCTCCATTTCCCCAGGTTAGACCAAGCCTAAAGAGAGGACTGTCCTGAGGTTATCAATTGATTACCTGTGAGAGCCTAAGTTTGCTCACAGGCATGACCAACTCTTGGTTTAAGACCTTAACCACCAGGCCATACTTCCCCTCAAAGAAAGCCTCTAAGTTTTCCTACCACCATTTCAAATGCCTTTCCACAGCTTGGTGTTGGGGCGTATTTCCCAGAAGAGCACACTTAGGGCCGCACCATTTAAGCTGAGTTAACACTTCGCTGATCTATCTATCTATCTATCTATCTTTATTTATTTATTTTTATTTATTCGAGACAGGGTTTCTCTGTGTAGTCCTGGCTGTCCTGGAACTCACTCTGTAGCCCAGGCTAGCCTCCAACTCACAGAGATCCGCCTGCCTCTGCCTCCCGAGTGCTGGGATTAAAGGCGTGCGCCACCACTGCCCGGCTGATTTTATTTTGATTTTTTATCTATATTTTAAGTTTGTATGTATTATTACATCGGAGTGGGTCCTATCCAAATGTGTGTACGTGTGGAGGCCAGAGAACAGCTCTGCAGCTCTCTCCTGTGTGTGGGACCCAGGGCCTGAGCTCTGACCAATCATGTTGCAGGGCAATCACAAGCACTCTACTCACTGGGCCATCCCACCAGACGTCATTTATTTACTGTTTCCTGAGCTATCCCCAGGCTTCAAACTTGTCCTAGGCTCTGAGCAGAGAGCAGTGAGCACAGATGGTTGAACCTCATGGAGACCTCATCCCAGAGCCGAAGAGTCAGAGGGCAAACCAGACAGATGAGGGACAGGAGCAACCAGAGAAGAGCTGTCGAGCAGGATTTGCAGTCGGGAGGAAACCGGTCTCGGGAATGGCTAGTGATGTCAGTAAGGAGCTGGCGGTGGTGGCACACACCTGCAGTTGGGAGGCAGAGGCAGCAGATCTCGAAATTTGAGGTCAGCCAGGCCTACAGAGGGAGTTCCAGGACAGTTGGGGCTACACGGAGAAACCATGTCTCAGGGGGAAGGAAAGGTTAGGGAGGAAAAATAATTGAATAAAGAAAAAACAAATGTACTTGCTGTCTGGGGAAAAAGTAAGCCAAGAAGTGAGAATGGTGTATGCAAAGGTCCTGAGGTGGGAGCACCCTGAGGCGGGAGCACCCTGAGGTGGGAGCACCTTTGGCCTGTTTGATCATCAGCAGAGATCAGGATGCCTGAAGCGGAGGGTGGGAGAAGACAGCAGAGAGCAAATGAGTTCAGGGTCCCTTACTGACTGGTTTCAGGAGACTCCTTGCAGAGGTGGTCAGCTTTTTGTTTATTTTTGTGTCAGGGTCTCATATAGGCCAGGTTGGCCTTGAAGTTACTACAGAACTGAGGGTGACCTTGACCACCTGATCTTCCTGTCCCCACCTCTCAGATGCTGGGGTGACAGGTGCACAGCACCATGCCTGGTCCCATGGGATGTGGGGGTGGAACCCAGGGCTTCCTGTGTGCTAGGCACCACTTTACCCACTGAGCTGTGTCCAGCCTTTCAACTGTGACTTTGTGTCATCTACAAAGCAAGTCTGCAGTGAGTGTTGGGCTGCATTCACAGCTGTCCCCAGCCTTGTGTAGCCAGTGGCACATCTGCAGGGGATCTGAACTCTGTCCCCACAGTGCCTCCCTTGAATGTCCTTTGCCATCTTCCCAGACAACTAGACCCAACCCCAAAACAGATATTTGGAAGGACACTGAGACTGGGGTAAAAAGCACCCTAAAAGAGAGCCAGGGCTCCCTGTATTGTCCAGGCCACAGTGCCAGGCCCTGAAAACAGGCCAGGACCCCCCCTCCATTTCCTTTTGGAATGTTGATTCTGATTCAAGAATTTCCAAGTCTCCCCAGAGTCCCACGACCCTCTCGGCCCTGCAGAGTGACGTCAGCTGCCAGGCATCTGGTAGCTATTACCCGATTACCCATGGAGGGGGGTCACTAGGCTGCACAGCCTCCCTAGGCTCAGGGTGGCCGGTCCATGTCCTGTGAAGGGGCCCAGCTGCTTTTGGCTCTCATTTCCTGTGGAGACTTTCTCACAGTCCCTGAGACCCCAAGATGCCTTGGGCTGTGGGAACCTGACTATCTCAGGAAAGATGAGCTGTTCCCCACACTGACCTCCGCGTTGCTTCCAGCCCTTGAGGGACCCTTTCTGCAGGTTGCTGGACCTGTGTGGGGTGAGGGTTGAGCAGGACAGGGTCGGACACCCAGGAAATGTGTGGAACTGAGTAAGTCCTTTTCTCCCTCTGAGCCTCCCTACATGGTGATCACCGATAGGATGGCAGGTAGAGGCCGTGGCCAAGTGCAGTACATGACAGTTGCTCATGCTATAGAAGGGGAAACTGAGTCTCACAGAAGAGAAGGGTCTCAGTCAGGGTCACAGCTTCCTACTTCCTGCTTAGGTGCCTTTCAGAATCCCCAAGGATCTCCTGAAAGCTTTACCCACTCCATTTCCTGTTCCCAACTCTGTCTCTGCCTGTCTGGGTAAAATGCTGTTTATTCACATCTCCTCCCAGCTTCCTACTGTTTCCACCCAGGATTGGCCCTCATTTCCAGGAGTGTCATTCCATATGAGGGGCACAACAGACACTGACCTCAAGCCACTTCGGCTCTAGCCTGAGCTCAGTGCCTGGGGCCAGGGACCGTACTTCAGCTGGCCTCTCCCTGCTGTATAGTTTGGGCCTCCACAGCCAGCTATTGCTCCACACTCCTCCCTCTAGGGGCCTCCCTGTGGCTCTCTCCAGCAGGTCCCCAGCCCCCTTTAGCGGCTCAGATTCAGCAACCTTGACTCTGCTCTTCCTCCTAGACCAGTGCCTTTCCTGATGGCTCCGGATAGCCAGGAGGATGTCAGGGATGTTGCTGACCCAGTGGCAGCCTGTGCTATGTATGGGGTGGGGCAGGGAGTAAATCCAGAGACGTCTTCACAAAGACTCTCAGCCCCCATGGCTATCGCTGTCTCTGGAGAGACCCAGCTTTCTCTGCATAGGTCACTGAAGCTGAAGGCACACATCAGAAAGCACCCGCTGTCACTCTCTGAGGAGTGCTCAAAACTTAGAGGAAGATGGCTGAGGTATTGCCCATCTGTAATCCTACCATTTGGGAAGAAGAAGAAGCAAGGGGATTATGAGTTCAAGTCCAGCCTGAATCACAGAGTGAGAACCTGTCTCAAAAATCTAAAGACAAGAGCCGGGTGGTGGTGACGCATGCCTGTAATCCCAGCACTCGGGAGGCAGAGGCAGGTGGATCTCTGTGAGTTCGAGGCCAGCCTGGTCTACAGAGCTAGTCCAGGACAGGCTCCAAAGCTACAGAGAAACCCTGTCTCAAAAAACAACAAAAAAAAAAACCCCAAAAACAAACAAACAAACAAAAAAACCCTAAAGCCAGTCATATGCAATAGCAAACACCTGTTGTAATCCTACCTAGTACTTGGGAAGTGGAGGCAGGAGGATCAGGAGTTCAAGTCCAGTCTTGGGTATATAGCAAGTTTGAGACCAGCCTAGGCTTTTACTTAGAAAAGATAAAAACAGGATCTGTGCAAGGAAAGCTCTATCCCCCAGGAGAGTGACATCAGAATCTGGAGCCCACATGGGCGAAGTAACCTGGCTCTCATCCTCATCTGAGCGTCATGGCCTTTCAGGACAGACATGATGGACCCTCTGAAGATGAGGAAGCTGAGCCTCAGAGAGAGTAAGGCAGATGACAGAGCTCGGCAATTCTTATCTCAGGCCATATGACTAGACCCTGAGGCCCAAAGGAACAAACCTGGGGACAGAGGGCAGCCAGGCCTGTGCAGACGCAAAGGCTTGCCTGGTTGAAGGGGGGAGGCAACTTCCCCCTCCACTTCTCCAGGATCTTTGTGGAAGTTCACCCTTCCTTCTGGTCCAGGCCAGAGGTCCCTGAAGTTCTGGTTCCAGCATGCATTAGGGAAATAAAGGATAATGGGTACTAATTACTACTCATTAATGCAATTAATTAAACTGATATATGCAATGCATAGTGTCAGTTATCAGAACAAATCAGTTAATACATGCAATTAAAAGGGTTGGTTATTTAAATAATGAATGCTGCTGATGAATGGGCCTGATATAGCTCACTTGTCACTATTGCTTGTTAATTGATTTCACTGCTAATATTAAGAAGGAAGTGTCTTTTAAGTATATAACGTAAGAAATAATGAATTAATTCATGGAGCTGAGTTTTAAAGACACTTTGATTCCTGGATTTGATCATTACAATGAGAGAAAGTGTATTCTAAAAATCTCCCAGCAAACTGACAGCTGCAGGCCGGGTGGGAACCATCCTGGCCCCAGGCTGTAAGCAGACAGGATGGCCCAGGCAGAGGGAATGTCATGTACAAAGGGCCAGAGGTTGCAGACACTGGAGTTCTTTGGAAATAGTTCATGGAGGCTGGAAAGCAAGGGGAGGTAAAGAGGGAGAGGAAACACGTCCAGAGTAGGCATGTAGTTCGGCGGTAGAGTGCTTGTTTGTCATACATGAGGCATTGGGTGCTGGGACTGGGAAGATGGTGTACTAAAGCACTTCCTTCATGAGTGTGAGGACCTAAGTTCAAAGCTCTAGAACCCACAAGATAGCCAGATGCATAAGCATGAGACTCTGTAATCTGTATTCTTAATGGGAGATGGAGACAGGAGAATCCTTGGAAACTTGTTGGCCAGCTAGCAAGGCGAATGTGGTAGGAAGCCAACAGAGACCCCATCTTAAGACAGAAGGTGAAGATTGGCATTCCAGGTTGTCCTCTGATCTCCACATGAGTACAGTGGTATGCATGGGCCTGCAAACACACATGAACACACACACACAAATACACACATCATACACACACACTCCAGGTGCTTGTTGGTGTCTCAGCATTTTTCTGAGCTGATATCTAGAGGGAAAAGTACAGGGAACAGAAAGAGCAAAGCCCTGTCAGGTGGTGTTGACACACGTTTTTAATCCCAGCACTCAGGAGGCAGAGGCAGGCAGATCTCTGAGTTCGAGGCTAGCCTGGTCTACAGAGCAAGTTCTAGGACAGCCAGAGCTGTTACAAAGAGGAACCCTGTCTCAAAATTGGAAAAGAAGAAGGAAGGAAGGAAGGAAGGAAGGAAGGAAGGAAGGAAGGAAGGAAGGAAGAAAAAAGAAAGAAAGAAAGAAAGGAAGGAAGGAAGGAAGAAGAAAGAAAGAAGGAGAGAGAAGGAAAAGAAAGAAAGCAAAGCCCCTGAGGAGTTGGTGCTGGTTGGGGACTTGCTGACTGTCCTTGGCTGGAGCAGCCCGTGGAGTGAGTGTGCCTGGGCATGGCAGGAAGGAGCCCATCCCCAGGAGCTTGTTAGGAACCTTGACTCCCAGGCCAATGGAGCCGGGCCCATGCTGCCCGAAGGTGGGGCAAGGGAAGCTGTGCTCCAGCTTTTAACGGGGCCCCCAGGAGTTGGTGTGTGTGAGCAGTCATGTTGGGCACCGGAGTGAGGAGTGCTGTGGCTGACAAGGGGGGTTGACGGATCGAAGCCCCTTGGCCTGAGGCTCTGCCTTGGGCAACCTCCCTGGCTGCTGATCCCTAGGGCAAGCATCCCATCCTCGAGGCTGTATTCCGGCCCTAGAGCCTAAGAGGAAGTGGACAGGAAGCAGGAGGAAGCACCGGGTTAATCCCAGTGTGTCCCTGACAATTTGTTCCCAGCAGTGGGAGGATTTCCGGGCCTGAATGGCCGGAAACGTTGGGATGGGACACCTCACCCGGGAAGAGTGGACAGAGTGGACAGGGGAGGGTCTCCCTACTCCACCCTGCTGACAGTGTCACTGGCCAGGGAGCACCTGAAAGGCCCTGGAAGCCTGTGCCATTGCGGACTGCAGCTTAAAAGACAGAGGCCAGAGAGGGCTTTCTTGGAGGAAAGTCTCATTGACTGAATTCAGAGTGTCAGAATGGGGGCAGCTGTGGGGAGGCCCTGGCCTCAGGAGCTGGGGGTCATTCCTTCCTTCCTTCCTTCCTTCCTTCCTTCCTTCCTTCCTTCCTTCCTTTTTTTTTTTTTCAGCTCATCTTCTGTTTTGAATCTTAAGCTCAGTGTTCAGTCTAAGAGAATGATGGAGCGTGATGGCTGCTGGCAGGGGCTGCCTACTGTTTGTGGTCTCCATTAAGCTGTGGCCACACTGGGGACTAGGGTTCACTGGCGAATGACAGTGCACACCCTCACGAGGGTCTTTGTTAATTTTCATTTGAGAAATAAATTTGAAATGGCTGTTGCAGGTGGGGGTCTGTGAGACTAGAGGACCGGAGGCTGGCGGAAGCAGAGAGTGAGGACAAGGGGCTATTGTAGGTAGGGTGTCCCGGGAAGGCTTCTCTGAGGAGGCGCCTTTAAACTGACTCCTGAAGAAAGAAGGGAGGAGAGAGCCTTGTGAAAATCTGGGAAAAGAGAGTTCCAAGCAGTTTATCCTGAGTAAGCGCAAAGGCCCTGCGGCAGGAACAAGCTGGCAAGACCAGTGCAGGGGCAGGGTGGTTGAGGGGACACTGTAGAGTGTTGGTGAGGTGGGCTGTGGGGCACCACCAGCACACAGAGGCATCGAGGTCGGGGCCTCTGGGCCAGTCATGCCTATTTTCTGTCATTGCAACAGCATCCCTTCCCGAGGAGTTCTGATTCGGATGAGAAGCTGCACTGCTGTGGGGGAGTGTATGCTTTATTCTTTAGCAGATGGGGCTGAGGACACGGCTCAGCTGTAGAGTGCTTGCCTAGAGTGTGCAAGGCCGGGCTCTCCTCCCAGCACTGGAAGAGGGAACGAATTTTAGACAGGTCTGCAGTTGTGCACTCACAATTTCAGCTCTACAGAGTCTGAGGCAGGGGGATTGCTTGAGTCTAGTCAGACCAGACTGAGCAGCAGAGTGAGACTTGGTGGGTGAAGGGAACTGCTAGAGATTGGGGCATCTGCTTTGGCTGTAGCTTAGTTGCCGTCTGGTATCAGAACTGAAGCTGACAGTATGGGTGAGTGGACACAAACCAGCAAGAAAGCCCATGGTGGGGATGGGGTGGGGTGGGGGTGGGGGCTGGCTACAGGGAGAGACTTGGTCATGCTCTGCTCTGAAGGGAGGGTGTGGCCTGTGGCATGGATCAAGGCTTGTTGAATGGGGGATAGCTTGCTGGTAGGCCAAGGGTAGAAAGTGGACCTAAGGGCCGGGCAGTGGAGGCGTACACCTTTAATCCCAGCACTCAGGAAGCAGAGACATATGGATCTCTGTGAGTTCGAGGACAGCCTGGTCTACAGAGCGAGTTCCAGGAAAGGCACCAAAACTACACAGAGAAACCCTGTCTGGAAAAAAACAAAAAACAAAACAAAAAAACAAAACAGAAAGTGGACCTGAGGCTTTGGCCTCACAACAAGAAGGAGGGAGCTGGTACCCGGAGAAGGGGAGAGGGGAGGAGGAGCAGCTGCTGGGAGGCGGCAAACTGGAGATGCCCCAGATGTGGGGGGTCTGAAGGGAGGACACTGGTGGGAAATGGGGCTGCATCGAGGAAGGGTTGAGTTCTTCAGTCCTCGACTGGGCTGAGTGTGGTGATGTGCCTCTAGAATCCCAGAATTCAGGTGGAGGCAGGAGGGTCAGAAGTTCAAAGTCAGTTTCACCTGCCTAGTACATTTGAGTCCAGTCTTGGCTATGTGAGACCCTGTCTCAAAAACAAATGCAACACACACACACACACACACACTCACACACACACACACACACACACACACACACACACACACGGCCCTGGCTGGGGAGACTGACTCACAAAGGGGAAGGCTGTTCAGCATCCTGGAAAAATAGCCACCACCATCCTCTGGCCTCTGTAGGCTTCGTCCTGCTGCCTGAAGGCAGAGAGAATAGGTGTGTACAGGCTCTAACCAGCAGTGGCTAGCTAATACACTGGCAGTGTGGACCAAAGGGTCAGAGGAGAGGGGCTGAGCCTCAGTCAGGAATAGGGATCGGGTTGGGGAGGCAGGGAGAGGAAGCATCATGAGCTGGGTGAACACTTAGCCTCAGTCCTCCAGACAACTCCATTAGGCAGTGGCTATCTTTGTTCCTGATCTATGGAGAGGAAACCTAGGATCAGAGAGGTGAAGGAACCTCCTGGGTTAGCACAGCTGGCAGGGGTGGACCAGCCACACAGGGCCATCCTCCTGCCCTAGGGATAACATTCTGGACTCCCAAGGCCAGGGCTAGGCAGGTAGACACTCAGGAGATCTGAGAAGCACTGAGAACACTCACCTCTTTGCCTTCTTCCAGGGCCGCTGGAGAACCGGAGGCTGCTGGGGACTATGTGAAGGTAGGCTGGGGGTGGCCCTGGTGTGATAGAGTGCCTGGTGCCTGGAAGGAGAAGGTCAGAGGGTGGGCAGCCTCCGGGGACAGGGATCATTCTGGACAGCTATTTCCCATGCTTCCCGTCACTCTGCTGGCCCCAAACCCACTGCTGGACAGTATCCCAATGGTGTCCCCATGCAGTGTCTACCACAGTGAGATCCCACCCAGTCTCAGGGCATCTACTGAGTCCTGGTGCTGGGAGGGGGCAGCAGGAGGGGTGACTCAGCTCTTCAGCATAGACGGGGCACAATTCGCAGACATCAAGAGCCTAATTTGGTGACTGGGACTATGGCTCAGTTGATAGAGTGCTTGCCCAGTCTGCAGAAGGCCTTGGGGGGTCAATCCCCAGCACCACATACATGGAATGGTCCTGCATGCCTGTAATCAAGGCCAACCTTAGCTACATAATAAGTTTTGAGGCCAGCCTGGGTAAAACAAACAAGCAAAATGCCTAACTTGTTCTAGGCACTGGGAGTGTTTACAATGTAGTTTATGTGCATGTGTGGGTGGAGAGAGAGAGAGAGAGAGAGAGAGAGAGAGAGAGAGAGAGAGAGAGAGAACTTACAGTTGTTCCTGTCCACTGTGGGGCTTGTTGATTAGGTTATTCTGGCAGGCCCATGAGTCCCCAGGATCTTTCTGTGTTCACTCCCAATGCTGAGGTTACAAACCAGCCCCATCACACCTATTTTTTGTTGTTGTTTTGTTTTTGTTTTTGCTTAAATATGGCTGCTGGAGACTGAACTCATATCCCATGCTTGTGTGCCAAACACTTTACAGAGTGAGCCAGCCACACAATAGAGGGTGGCAGCGGTTGCTGAGCACAATGGTGTGTGATTGTCCTCTACAACTTGGGAGGTTGAGGTAGGAGGACTGCAGGTAGTTCCAGGCCATGTGGACTATAGCGTAAGACCCAGGAAAACATCGGTTTTGAAATAACCATAACAATAACGAAGGCTAAGAAACATTTTGAAAGCTGATTCTCTGCAAAAGCATGCTGGCTGCTGAGTTCTGGCAGAGGCTGGGTTTGCTCTTTTGTAAACTTAAAAAATATTTATTGTTTGTTTATTTGTTTATTTATTTATTTATTTAGTATGGAGTCAGAGGAGAAATTGTGGGAGCCAGTTCTCTCCTTCCACATGGGTTCTGGGGATGGAACTCAGGGGCCACCTTGGCAGCAGGGGCCTTGACCCACTGAGCCATCCTGACTCTTTGTTGTTGTTTTTGGGTTTTCCATTTGTGGGCTAGAAACAAACGACTTTCTCACACTCACAGGGATTCTGTGGGGCAGAGCCGGTACTGCCCCAAGCTTGATGCCTTTCCACAGTCAGCAGCCCCTCCTGAGCCAGGCCTTGCATGAACAGCAAATACTGCATCGGGAAGGAAACATGCCAGACCTGGGCTCTCAGACAAGGCAGGAACCAGAGAAGAGTTACTCAGGGTTTGGGCACATTTTATAATCCACCAGACCTATGGTTTATTTATTTATTTATTTAATTTATTATTTTATCTATTTATTTAGTTTTCGAGTCAGGTTTTTTTTTTTTTTTTTAATCTGTAGCTCTGGCTAGCCTGGAACTTTCTTTGTAGACCAGGCTGGCCTCAAACTCACAGAGCTCTGCCTGCCTCTGCTTCCTGAGTGCTGGAATTAAAGGCGTGCCCGGCCGATTTATTTATTTTCAGACAGTCCTATAATGTAGCTCTGGAATTCACTATATAGAACAAGTTGATCTCAAACACCAGCTTCTACCTCTCCAGTGCTGGGATTAAAGATATGTGCCAACAGCTTGTGTGTGTGTGTGTGTGTGTGTGTGTGTGTGTGTGTGTGTACATGACAGGGTCTCATGTAGCCGAAGGTAGCCTCAATCTTTACTATGTCGCCAAAGATGACCTGGGACTTCTTACCCTCCCACCTTGACTTCCAGAATACTAGTATTCCAGCCATTCACCACCATGCTTGGTTTATGTGGTGCTGAGCATCAAACCCAAGGCTTCCTGCAGGCAGGGCCCGCACCTACTCACAAAGCTATATATATATATTCCCAGTCTAGATTTTGATCTCAAGTTTGGCAGTGACTTGCTTCTCTGGGACTTAGCAATTGCTCATGTGAAACAGGGGACTTTGGGGGCTCGATGAGACTGCGCCCACAAGGGAATGCTTGAGTCTGGACCAGAACAGGCTGACCTGGCCCCAAATTTCAGGGACATCAAGTCACTGAGCTGCTGTAACACAGGGAGGGGTTATATGGGGGCAGAGCCGGAGTGGGACTTGAATGCTACAGATCAGCTATGTCTGGCAAGGCAGTGAGGCTTTATGAAGTTTGGGGACTCTTTTGTCTCTTTCTGGAATTAAAATGTAGATCTCAGGGTTGAGGATGGAGCTGGGGTACAACCTACCTTGTTTGAGACCCTGGGCTCCATCTCCATTACAAAGAGAAAAAGACTTAAAAAACCCTACCAGGAGCACCACCTGCTTGCTGGAACTGCTGGGCAGTACTCAAAGCAAGCTTAGCTTTGTTTTTAAAGTTTCTGCTGGTGAGGGCTGAAATCAGTAGTTTCCAAACTCCATTTTCTGCCCTGAAGTGTTCAACATTGAAGAGTATCTAAAACTCCACAATCCCCAAACAATGACAGGAATCCTGGATTCTCAGGACTTCAAATACCAAGCCCAGGGAGCTGGACAGATGGCTCAGCAGTTAGGAGCACTGCCTGTTCTTCCAGAGGTCCTGAGTTCAATTCCCAGTAACCACATGGTGGCTCACAACCATCTATAGTGGGATGTGATGCTCTCTTCTGGCATAATGGTGTACATACAGATACATAATAAATAAATCTTTCCAAAAAAAATATACCAAGCCTATAAAGTTTCAAGCTCCATGCTTGGAGCTCCAGGTAAATAGGAAATAGTTATTTCCTATGAACTCACCTGCTTAAGGTCCAGATGGGTTTGGATGCCATATCTAGTTTTTGGGGTTATTATTATTATTATTATTATTATTACTACTACTACTACTACTGCTACTATTAGAATAGGTCTCATGTAGCCCAGACTGACCTTGAGTTTAACATGTAGCCAAAGATGATCTTGAACTTGTGATATTCCTGCTTCCACCTTCTGAGTGTTGAGATTACAGGTGTGTGCCACCACACCCAGTTGGTGTAGTGCTGGCGATTTGCATGATGGGCAAGCAAGTGTTCTATCAGCTGAAACACATCCAGTGTGCTGGCATTGAACTCAGTGCCTAACCCTTGCTAGGCATGTACTCTAGGCGAGCTCTTACCCCCAAACCCAGGTTTTGTGATACCTAGCTAAGAAATAGGACGTCTTTACCAGATAATTATCTTCACCAGGCAACTTTTTTTGATTGAGCCTGGTGACACTCACAAAGTTCTGCACTGGCCTTCACCTTGTATTCCAGACATCTCCACAGAAGCCAGTCCAGGTTTAAAGAGAAGGGCCCCAGGGTGGGAAGCCTAGGGGTTAGAGAGGCAGGTGAGCTGCGCTTGGCACTCAGCCTCCAGATTGTAGCGCTGCCAGAGTCAGCTGGTCTAAGCCTGCTATATTCTCAACCAGAGATGAGAAACCCGAAGCCACAAAGGATTGGTTTAAACATGGGGATTTTTGTAGCTTTAGATCGAATTAAATTCAGAGTCCCTGCTGGGTCTGGGTCTGCAAGACCCGGAGGGGTGCGAGAGTGGCAAAAAGCAGGAACCTCATTGCCCATCTCGGGGTCCCCACTCCACCCTGCTGCCCTGGGTAGCATCCCTCTTGGCAGGTCCTGGGGAACCCGCATAGGGGAATGGGGTGGTGTTGGAGGGAGGAACAATGGTGCCCTCCCCTCCCTCTCCTCGCTCCCCTCCCTACCCAGCTGGCTGGAGGGTGGGGTCTCTCTGCCCCGCCTCCCCGCTCCTCCCCCGACCAGGCGATGAGGTAATCGCGCCGCTGAGAGGCACGCGCAGCCGGTGCCCAGCCCGGTCGGTCCCCGAGCCCCTGCCCCTTCGGCCTCCACCCCCGGCACGCTGGGTCTCCCGGCCGCACCATGACGGAGCGCTGCAGCCTGTGGAGTGCGCTGTCCGCAGCAGCCTGCTGCTTCTACCGGGGCTCACTGGTGCAGGTGCAGGTGAGGGGGCGGCACGGGGACCCGGGTCACTGCGCCCGGCCGCTATGATGGGGACTGCAGTCCGAGAGCATCCCCGCAGGGTTGTGCGGGTCCGGCCATGGGCAAAGGGAGGGGGCGGGGTCGCTCCAAGCTCACCTTGGGGTACCCAGGGCGCTCCGTGGGGCACGGGTCCAGGGGGATCATTCCTTCGTCTCTGGACTGCAGGAGATGTGGGAGCAAGTTGGAGCTGGGACTCAGGCTGGGAGGTGGGCTTCTTCCAGTACACTATGGGGTCCCTGCCTGCTGACCCGGGCCACCTGAGTCCCCATTGTACCAGGGACACACAGCTGGGGTCTAGAAGCTGAGTTAGGGGCAGTATGCTACAGGGCACGCGGCGGAGACCACGGTGTCACCACCCTCCTGCCATCTGGGTGGGTTCAGGGTGTAGGGGGTGCAGGTCTCCCAGTCCAGCTGGCCCAGCAGTGCAGGGGCACGCATCGGCGGTGCGAGGGTTAAATGGAAGGGGGTGGAGGGGAGGACCCGGACCCCGCCTCTCTGCGGAGCATCCTCTGGGGTAGCTGTGCCAGGGGTTGGGATACCTAAGGGAGCTGGGGAGTAGTGCTGGGCACTGGCTGATGGAAAGAGGCTGAGACCCTGACAGAGGTTCTCTACACTCCTGCCTCTCGGGCTTCCAGGGAGACGCGGGGCGCCTCACCTCTGAGCTCCCCCAACCTCATACACACACTTGCTCTGAGCCCGCCTGAATGACGGCCCCGCCGGCAGCGGAGCGCAGCATCCCCGCACGGGCCAATCAGGCGTGCGCAGGCCGGGGAGGCGGTGAGATCATCTCTGGCCAATCGCAGTGCTCCGAGCTCAGGGATGCTGCATTTGCACCTACACCCCCCACCCCCCAACTCTTGGGAGCTGAGGACCCTGAGGCCCAGGGTGAGGAGGAGGTCACAGGGGTCCTAGGGCTTCCTACCACCAGGTATTTGGGAGGTTGGTCCCTTCAACCTCAACTCTGACTTTTGATTAGGGCTGAAAATGAGGTGCCAGTCTCCAGAACCCTTTTATAGATGAAGCCACTCAGGCCCAGCCAGGGGAAGTGACTTGCCCAAGGTCACAAAGTGTTGTGTCCATGTTCCTTGGGACAGTCTGCCCCTACTTTGGCCCAGAATTGGGAGGGGAGTTCCAGTGTGTGCTCTGTTAAGAGCAGAGAGGTGTGTGTGTGTGTGTGTGTGTGTGTGTGTGTGTGTAAGACTGGGTACAGGATCCATTTCCCTGTGCCTCTCACCTTCCTTTCCCAGAATCTTGTTTGGTTTAAAGGGATGGGGTGGGAGGAGGCCTAGGCTGGTGGGAGCACCTCAGAATAAAAGGGAGGAGGCTAATGATGCTAAGGAATAGGAGGACCTCTTGGAGAAGTGTGGGAGTCTGAGAAGGCCCAAATCTCCGCTTTGCCAAGGCCTCTCTTCATTGCTAGGGCATTGATTTCTGCTGTGCTGTGGGCAGAGGCCTGGCAGCAAGTCCAGCCCAGTTCCCACCTCTCCTCTGTGTGGCCAGATAGATGACTCCCTCTGTCTCCAGAACTCAGGAGGCATCTCAGAGCCTACGCTACCACAGGCCCACTGCCACATGCTCCTGTTTCTGCTCTAGCTGCCTTCCAAAGAACGAGCCAGCCTCCTCTCAGGATTCCCACTGGTACCCACCCTGTCTGGCCCTCCGCCTTCTTCACTTACACTCAACCACTGGCCACTTGACACCCCGTCCTCGCTGCATCAGTGACTGAGGCGCTCAGGCACTCTCTACAGGCAGGGGAGTGAACCTGAGGCCACACTGCACTGTTCTAAGGCTTCTGGGTGATTTCCCAGCTCCCCAGGCAGGGCCACAGATCTGTCCAACTTGCCCCACCAACATAGACCCAAATCTGCCTACAGCCCCCCCCCCATCTTTGCGTCAGCCTTTCCCTGCACATCTGCCTTCTACCAGTCTCTGGGCACTGCATCTCTGAAGATGTAGACACCTGGAATTGAGTGTGGGGTCTGCATGGCTCCTCTAGGGCAGTGGACTATCTTGGTCACCTTGGGCTCCAGCCCCAGCATAGTACCCAAGTTGAGGCTGGTCCATGTTGAGTGACTGAAGTTCTAACTATTACTGGAACTGGAATCGTGGTTGTTGGAAAACAGTGGAAATAAGGATAAAGTCTGTGTGGCGTGTGGGTCTTAGGTCTGGAAATGTCTGAGGAGTAGCTTGCCAGACACTAGAAGTAGCCAGGAGAGACTTCATATCCTAGCCTTGCCTGTCTATACACTTCTGACCAGTTCTAGAATATGTCTTCTGGAGCAGCTATCTTTAGGGACTGGTAAAGACGCCCCACGGGGCTGCACTTTCCAATCTGGCAAGGGGGAGGGGCCTGGAGGATTGTAATGGGCAGTGAGGATATCTGCGAGGGTCCCTGCCCGTGTTATGGCTGCCTTTAATCCTTCTACCCCATCACGCACATTCCCAAATGTAGCCCCGTCTGTTCAGCCCATTGGTCCAGGCACTTGCTGCCTCTCAGACAGACTCTTCAAGATGGCCCTGCTGTCTCTAGAGGGGTTTTGTACTGGTCTCCTTCAGGAAGTCCCTAGTCTAGTCCCTCACCTCTCACAGACTTAGAGAGCAAGGGCTCTTTGGCGCTGTCCAGCACCCTGGTGCTGATGGCAGCCGCCTCCTTGGGCCCCTTTGGCTCACCTCTTAGCTTGGGGACTTACTGGAGAACAGGGCCTGACTTGTGTGTTGTTGCATCCAGCCCTTGCATAGGTGCTTCTGGTAGAATAAATTGAGGTTTGCTCTAGCTGGGATAGGGAGCCACGGGTGAAGAGCCACAGCAAGTGTTTTAGCCTTCTCAACAGGCCCAGGATTAAAGAAGGCCTGGGGCGGGACGAGTTGGGAGGAAATGAGAAGCAGCTGTGCAGTGGATGTCAATCTCACTGTCCCATGCAGTTCTCCAAGGAGAAGTACATTCTCGACTCCTCACCAGAGAAACTGCATAAGGAGCTGGAAGAAGAGCTGAAACTCAACAGCACAGACCTCCGCAGCCATGCCTGGTACCATGGACGCATCCCTCGTGAGGTGAGCAGGCCCCAGGCAGGGATCTCAGCCCTGGACCCTTCCACCCACACCCTTGCCAACCTCAGCCCGGGCTCCAGTCACCAGAGAGGCTCTGGCATGTTCATCACATCAGCCCTGGAGGCCCTGGTGTCCTCATCTGTACAATGGAGAGCATATCCCCTTCAAAGACACAGTGAGACTCTCTCTCAAAAGGGAGGGACTATTGGGAAGGTGAAATGAATGAATGCGGGTAAGGTAAGATGTCCAGCACCAGTGAATATGAGCACAAGGAATGTTGTTCTTACTGTATTTGGTTATTCCAGGCTTATAGGTCAGCCTCATGTGAGTTTGGTTAGAGAACAACCTTTTGGTTTTTCGAGACAGGTTTCTCTGTGTAGCCCTGGCTGTCCTGGAACTCACTTTGTAGACCAGGCTGGCCTTGAACTCAAGAGATTCACCTGCCTCTGCCTCTAGAGTACTGGTAATCCAGTCATGCACCACCACTGCCTGGCTGAGAACATCCATTTTGGGGCCACTCAGTTTTGGCCATGTTGAGTAGCTGGGCTTATGGGACTTTGTAAATCACAGACCTGGACTAATGGGTCATCTGGCCCTGTGCTCTAGCACAGGGGATCAAGTTTGTGGAGATGGATAAATAAGGTGGCAGCTTCATTGGAGACTGGGGGCTCTGAATGTGTGCAGAGCATCAAGTCTTTCACAGAAGTGTAAGGACAGAGTGCTGTGCAGAAATGCAGGTGGTTACCAGGTGCAGCCCTTGGGAGACACGCAGGTTCATCAGCTGTATTCTAGGCAGAGAGGGCATCTCAAGGAAGCAGACATACCCAGAGCTGGGGTGTGTCCTGGGGTCTGGAGTGGGTAGAGGAGAGTGTCTGGAACTTACTTTGCTTGGCAAGAACCCCAAGAATGGCTGGGTCTGAGATCTAGGTCTCTAATCACAGTGATTCCAATGTTTCCAGTCCTTTTGCCCCGTGTGCATGCCAAGCGCCACCTCCTGTCATCTCTGAGCCTCTGTGCCCCTGACCCATGGCCTCAGCTGAGGTGCCACCTCTGCATCTGGTTCTAAGCTTCAGATGTCTGATGTCTACTACTAACTGCTCTGGATGCTGTCTTGGTGTCCCCAGTTCAGTCACCATGTCTGCTGACGCTGGTCCTGGTATTCTGGTAAACTTAGTCCCTCTATACCTTCCTTAGGTCTCTGAGACCCTGGTACAGCGCAACGGTGACTTCCTCATCCGTGACTCACTCACCAGCCTCGGGGACTATGTGCTCACATGTCGCTGGCACAATCAGGCCTTACACTTCAAGATTAACAAGGTGGTGGTGAAGGCGGGTGAGAGCTACACCCACATCCAGTACCTGTTTGAGCAGGAGAGCTTCGACCATGTGCCTGCCCTTGTGCGCTACCATGTGGGCAGCCGTAAGGCCGTGTCCGAACAGAGTGGGGCCATCATCTACTGCCCTGTCAACCGCACCTTCCCACTTCGCTACCTCGAGGCCAGCTATGGCTTGAGCCAGGCCAGCAGCAAGGCCGCCAGCCCTGTCAGCCCCTCAGGCTCCAAGGGCAGCCACATGAAGAGACGAAGCATTACCATGACCGACGGGCTCACCACTGACAAGGTCACCCGCAGCGATGGCTGCCCCAACAGGTCAGTCAGGTCCTCCTCACTCTCCTGGTTTGTTAAATGGGGTGTCAATAGTGAGAAAGAAGGGAGAGGCCCAGATTCCCCGAGCTATGTGAGGCTCTGTGCAGGGGAGTGGGAGGCTGGAACACAGGTTTGCACTAGCTGAGGGCACCAGTGAGAGGCTGTCTACGCAGACAATGGGGTCTATGGTCTGATTTACAGGGACCATGAGGGTAAGCTGGGTTCTGGCCTGCATGTCTCCTCCTGTCATTCCTCTAGGGACAGGAGAGACAGAGGAGCTGAGAAGTCACAGCTCAGCCAGGTGTCCTCAAGCTGTCTCAGCATTGCTGAGCCTAGAAGAGAATTTTGGGTAGGGATAGGGAGGGAAAGCAGGGTAACGGAGGAGAAGGCACCTAAAACAGTGAGCAGGTAGAAGACTTCCACTTCAGAGTCTGTGGGAGTCGGGGCCCGCTGGGGGCGTCTTGGGGAGTTGGGACCTGCTATGGGTGAGCTGCAGTCAAGGCCAGCTGGGGCCAGCTGGGGTCGTCTCTTCACCTTAGCTCTTCCTTCTCCAGCTTTTGCATTTGTCCACTGAGAGACTGCACTTAACAATCACTTTTTCTACTTGAGAAGTTCAGGGGGTGGGGAGTAGGGTCCTACGGTGGGTCAAGTCCCCTGATTTCTGACCTCTGGGCTCATGGAATCCCTGCCTACAGCACCTCACTACCCCATCCTCGGGACTCCATCAGAAACTGTGCCCTCAGCATGGATCAGATCCCAGATCTGCACTCACCCCTGTCTCCTATCTCCGAGAGCCCCAGCTCCCCTACCTACAGCACTGGTAAGCTAGCAGGGGGTGGGCTGAAGCGCTATTGTCCTTGGTGGGGAATGTCTGTTACCTGTGTTTCTGCCTCTGTGCTGGGAACAGTGCCCTCAGGAAGGTGCTAGAAAATCCTGTGGCAGAATTGCTGGTGTTGATTCATAAGCAGCGTCCACAGCTTGTTCATGCAGCAACCATTGACAGTGTTCCCGTGGCTGCCAGGCAATGGGCACAAAATGAGTTCTCGGTGTGAGTGCTAAGATGGAGAAAGACTGTTGGAGGTGCAGCCTGGCCTGGGCACTCGTGCCACAGTGCTTGGCCCAGCAGGCAGAGTTCCCCCTGCAGCTGCCTTAGCGAGGACCCTGGTAACAAGTGCATCCCTAGGTCCCAATGTTAGCTTAGATCAGGCTAACCCAGGCTAATGTGCTCTGCTGTTCGTTTGTTTATTGTTTGAGACAGGGTTTCTCTGTGTAGCCCTGGCTGTCCTGGAACTCACTCTGTAGCCCAGGCTGGCCTCAAACTCACAGAGATCCGCCTGCCTCTGCCTCCCGAGTGCTGGGATTAAAGGTGTCTAACAAACCTAAACCTAACCACTCAGCAAACATTTTACATTTTAGAGTTGTTTAAGATATATAACATAATTGAAATCATGGTATACTGTACTTATCAATTCAAAGAAAAGTAAAAATATGCCCTCAGTTTATTTCTGAAAACATAACAAAACAAACCCCAGACTGTCCAACAAAATGTCTCCCCCAAAGTGATCAGAGTGTTGTGACAGGATCTGTCTCCTGGGAGCCGGGCCGCTGGAAGCATTCCGTGCGTCTGGAACGTTACTGTGTCCCGAAGGCTTCCTTTAACCTCAGGTCTTGTTGGTCCACACACTTGCTTTCAAAACAGCACCTCCAGGTGAAAACAGTTACAGTTTTACTTGCATGTTTTTAGACAGAGACACTGTGTAGCTCTGGCTGGCCTGGGGCTCACTATGTAGCCCAGGCTGGCCTCAACTCATAGAGCTGTGCCTGCTTCTGCCTCTTGAGTGCTGGGATTAAAGGTGTGCACCACCACACCTTATGTTTATTTTTTTTTAACTAGAAGTATCTAACAGGACAATTTCTTTCTTTTTTTTGGGAGGGGGGTGTTTCAAGACAGTCTTTCTCTGTGTAATTAATAATCCTGGATGTTCTAGAACTTGCTTTGTAGACCAGGCTGGCCTCCACTCACAGAGATATGCCCACCTCTGCTTCAAGAGTGCTGGGATCAAAGGTGTGTGCCACCTCTGCCCAGCTTAATGGGACAATTTCTTTCTTTCTTTCTTTCTTTCTTTCTTTCTTTCTTTCTTTCTTTCTTTTTTTAAAGATTTATTTATTTATTATGTATACAGCATGTTTGACTGCAGGCCAGAAGAGGGCACCAGATCTCATTACAGATGGTTGTGAGCCACCATGTGGTTGCTGGGAATTGAACTCTGGACCCCTGGAAGAGCAGTCAGTGCTCTTAACCTCTGAGCCATCTCTCTGGCCAGGACAATTTCTAAGACAAAATCCTAGCCCTTTACCTTGCAAACTTAAGCATCTCTTACATTCTCTGAGCTTTTTCTCAGCTGTAGATTGGGGACCATAAAAGTCCTTATTGCCATAGAATGGGACATTTTGTTTGTTTTTTGAGAAAAGGTCTCCCTATTAAGGTTCTTGGCTGGCCTGGAACTTGCTAAGTAGAGCAGGTTGGCCTTGAATTTACAGAGACCTATTTTTTTTTTTTTTTGCCTTGTGAGGGCCAGGATTGCAGGTATGAGCCAGCACACCTGAGTTATTGTTATGTTTTTAAATTCCTTTATATGTATGTCCTTATGTGTGTGTTTGGTGTAGGGGGATACACATGGACCACAGCACATGTGTGAAGATTAAATGACAACTTCTCAGAGTGCTGTCTCTCTTTCCACTGTGCGGGTCCCAGGGATCTTAGACCTGTGACAAATGCCTTTGCTCACTGAGCCATCTAGACTCCCCCTGCCCCTCTTTGAGACAGGCGCTCTCTAAGTACCTCAAGCTGGTTTGGAGCTTATTAGCTCCGGCTAGTGTCTAACTCAAGGCTGCCCTTCCAGCTCTGCCTCCCCAGTGCTGTGGTCATAGGTATGTGCCACCATGCCTGGCATTCACCTCTTTTTGTTGGTGGCTTTACTGTTGACAGTGGGTCTCTGGGCACACACCCCACACCCAGTAAATCATTATTGCTAACATGTTGGGTGATAGTTCCACAGGCACAATAGACTCCAGCATCCTTAGCTTCCCCGGGCCACCTTTGTGGCTTTCTGATGTGGCAGCCTCTTCCAGACAGGAGCATGCAAGCCCCATTGGCTCAGGGAACTGCTGAGTATCACAGGTCTGCCCCTACATGCTGGGAGGTGGGGACACCACCTTCTTACACAGGATGGAGACTGTTCTTTGGGGAAATGGAGAAGGTGGAGCCCCATTTTTAAGGGCAGCTGAGATAACTAGTCTTCTTTCTCCTCCCTGCAGTAACCCGTGTCCATGCTGCCCCCGCCATCCCCTCTGCCACAGCACAGTCTGCCTCGCCAGTCGCCCGCCGCTCCAGCGAACCTCAGCTATCTCACGGAAATGCTCCCAAGCCTCCCGGGGACTCAGACAGGGGGCCCCATGCAAGCCCTTCTCACACCCTCGGCAAAGCCTCGCCATCCCCATCACTCAACAGCTACAGTGACCCGGTCTCTGGTCATTACTGCCAGCTCCAGCCTCCTGTCCGTGGCAGCCGAGAGTGGGCAGCAGGAGAGGCCCCCCGGAAGACCAGAAGCTCTGGAGAGAGGCAAAAGGAACTGTCAGAAAATGGGGTCTCTGATGGGGAGTGGGGCAAGACCTTCACGGTCCCTGTAGTGGAAGCCACCTCTTCTTTCAACCTGGCTACCTTCCAGTCACAGCTGATCCCCAAGGAGAACCGGCCTCTGGAGGTGGGGCTTCTGCGCAAGGTCAAGGAGCTGCTGTCAGAAGCGGACGCCAGGACGCTGGCCCGGCATGTCACCAAGGTTGACTGCCTGGTAGGTGTTAGGAATGCACTTGGGAGGGGACAGCACCTTTGTCTTCTGACTTTGGGGTCAGGAGTCAGGATGGTGAGGGACTGATTCACAAATACCCCAAGGACAGTGAAGCCAGTGGCCCAGCTTCTGACTTCTTGGTTCTGGGACTCTGGGTTTATCTATCTCCTGGCACATGGGCCTCCATTTGTTTCTTTTAGATTGTTTTGTTAGAATTTCACAATGTAGCTATGGCTGGACTGGAACTCACTGTGTAGGCCAGGCTGGCCTTGAACTCACAGAAATCAACCTGCCTCTGCCTCCCAGTGCTGAAATTAAAGGCATGTGCCACCAGCCCTGCCCATTTTCTTCTTCTTCTTCTTTTTTTTTTTTTTTTTTTTAAGATTTATTTATTTATTATGTATACAGCATGTATGTCTGCATGTATGACTGCAGGCCAGAAGAGGGCACCAGATCTCATTACAGATGGTTGTGAGCCACCATGTGGTTGCTGGGAATTGAACTCAGGACCTCTGGAAAAGCAGTCAGTGCTCTTAACCTCTGAGCCGTCTCTCCAGCCCCCATTTTCTTCTTTTAAAAAGCCCAAACCAAGATATTCCTACAGCCTCTAGATGTTGGCTTGGAATGAGGACTGACGTTTTGGGGGAACTTAGAGAATGTCGCTGGCTCCAGCCTGAAGAAAGCCAGGAGCTGCTTCAGGGAAGAGAGGAACCTGGTCCTGCCCCCACACCCCCTAGTGGACAGCAAAGCAAACTGTCAAGGTCCCATGGTTGAGGTTTTGACCCTGCTATGAGCCCCAGTTCTTTCTGTACCTCAGTTTCTCGCTCTGTAGTTTAGGGTGTATGCTGGTCTGAGAAATCAGGGAATGAGAAAAGAACAGAAGTGGGAGAGAAGAGAGAAACTGGGTTGCAGGCCCAAGTGTATGAACTTGGGTAATTCCCTCCCTGGGCCTTGGGTTGGCAATCAAGGCAATCTAGGATAATGGCATCCTGGCTCTTTTTTGTTTGTTTGTTTGTTGTTTTTCAAGACAGGGTTTCTCTGTGTAGCTTTGCGCCTTTCCTGGAACTCACTTGGTAGCCCAGGCTGGCCTCGAAACACAGAGATCAGCCTGGCTCTGCCTCCTAAGTGCTGGGGTTAAAGGCGTGTGTCACCACTGCCCGGCTGGCATCCTGGCTCTTAATCTTTTTTAAAATCTTATTTATTTATATTTTATATATGAGTGCTCTGCAAATATGCCTGACGCCAGAAGAGAGCATCAGATCCTATTACAGATGGTTGTGAGCCACCACATGTGGGTGCTGGGAATTAAACCCAGGTCTCCTGGAAGAGCAGCCAATGCTCTTAACCACTGAGCCATCTCTCCAGCTCCCTGGCTCTTAATCTTAAGTGAGTATTTAACATGATATATACCTCTGGGCATTTTCCCATTCCCCATTTTACAGATGGGGAAACTGAGGCTCGCTCTGCAAGGGGGAAATCACTGGCTCTATGTTCTCAGTCGAGCTGGAATTCAACCCGCCCCCTGCCCTGCACCCCGCCTCGACCCTCTAAGATGAAGCTCTGACTCCCAGATGGCTGGGCCAACCCTGACAGGAAATTAATCAGCCCTTTGGGCGTCTTTGCAGGTTGCTAGGATACTGGGCGTTACCAAGGAGATGCAGACCCTAATGGGAGTCCGCTGGGGCATGGAGCTGCTCACCCTCCCCCATGGCCGGCAGCTGAGACTAGACCTGCTGGAAAGGTAAGGTGTGCACCAGCCCACGGCTAACTTACCGGCTGTCCCAGGGCTTCTGACCACTCCTTCCATCCCATTAGCTAATCGCAGCCCCTTGGTACTCGGCTCAAAGCCAGCTTCATTTCCTAAACACTGCAGTTTATCGATCGGTTTCTTTTCTCGAATACCCATGTCTATCAACCTTGGCCCCGCCCACCATTGCTGTCCACCGTGTTCATTCTAAAACTCTGCTTTTTGGATTTCGCCCATCAATTACAAGCCCCTCCTCCTGGCCTCCCAATCCCGCCCCTAATTTATACTGTCCAATTGGGCTCCCTTCGCCTTGCTTGTCACTCTGACTGAGCCCCTTAGTCCTCACTCTGTGCTTTCGGCCTCGGCGTTTTAAGACCTACGCCCAGCCCCGCCGTTTGTCACGTCCCCTCTGATCCGACCTCTCTCACAGGTTCCATACCATGTCCATCATGCTGGCGGTGGATATCCTGGGCTGCACAGGCTCCGCCGAGGAGCGGGCAGCGTTACTGCATAAGACTATCCAGCTGGCGGCTGAGCTTCGGGGGACGATGGGCAACATGTTCAGCTTCGCCGCGGTCATGGGCGCCCTGGAGATGGCCCAGGTACTGCGGGATCCGCGGGGCATCCACTAGGCTGTATGCTAGAGGCCCGGGCGCATTTTCCTCGGGGTGGGGTGGGGGCGTTAGGAAAGACTGCATGGAAAATACAAGAGCTTCCAGGGTCTCTAGGCTCCCTCTGTGAAAGACCAACCAGGAGAGTCCTCCCAGGTGTTATGATCTGATCCCTTCTCTGGGCCTCCTTTTCCCCACTTGTAAAATGAATGAGAAACAGTGAGGTTAAAGAATATACAGTGTGTTGGTGGGGCGGAATGGAGGGTGGGCTGTAGAGATGGCTCAGCCTTTAAAAGAGCATACTGTTCTTGCTAGAAGACGCAGGGTCCATTCCCCATGTTAAACAGCTCACAACTGCTTATAACTCCGACTCTCCCTTCTAGTCTCCATGGGCACTTGTATGCACATGATGCACAAAAATACGATAAGGCACACACACATGCACATAAAATAAAATGCACATTTAAAAAATAGAACATATAGCCAGGTGGTGGTGGTGCACACCTTTAAACCCAGCACTCAAGAGGCAGAGGCAGGCAGATCTCTGTGAGTTCGAGGCCAGCCTGGTCTACAGAGCGAGATCCAGGGAAGGTGCAAAGCTACACAGAGAGACCCTGTCTCAAAAACAAACAAACAAACAAAAAATAGAACATACAGTGGGACCAGGTTACAACCCAGTTCATAGAGGGCTTGCCAAGCATGAATTTGATTGCTCATAAACCAAGTGCTTGTAACCCCAGCACTTGGGAGGTAGAAAGCAGGAGTATCAGAAATTTAATACATGACACCCTGCTTCCAAACAACCAAGACATACAGTGTCTATCATTTGATGAGCTTCCTGCATGCTAGCTTCCACACAGCACTCCACTGGCGCTAATCCCTCAAATCAGCCTGTGAGGGAGGTCCTGTATTGTCCTGTCTTACAGCGTGGGCATCTGAGGCAGAGCGTAACCAGGGGAGGTTACACAGCCCAAAGCTGAGTTAGGATTTGTAAAATGGGTTGCAATGGCTTCATGGATGACATGAAAAACAGTTTAATACCGTTACCCATTTCACAAGTGACAGCCAGAAAAATAATCATTATCCCAACATCTGGCTGTTCATTCAGTGGGGTGGCCTGTGGCCAGCTGCCACTGGAGGCCCTTTCCTCAGCCAGTCTCTAATAGTCTGGTCTTCCCAGATCTCAAGGCTGGAACAGACATGGGTGACCCTGCGGCAGCGACACACGGAGGGTGCCATTCTGTATGAGAAGAAACTCAAACCTTTCCTCAAAAGCCTCAATGAGGGCAAAGGTACCTTACATCCCCATCTTGCTGTGTGATGGGTTGCTTCTTTTCTGGTCTTGCTGAAGTCTTTCATGGGGTGAGAGCTTGATTTCTTTACTTTTCCCCATGGGGTAGCCAGGTACGTCCCATCCACATCCAGGGTGGGGGTCACCAGGGAAAGAAGGGACCGTCCCATGTGACCTCTGTGCTCCTGCTGGGGGCCTCAAGCATTTCTGGGGTTGTAGTGGGTGGCAGTGTCTTCAGGTCTAAGTGCATGCTGCCCCTCTCCACAGAAAGTCCCCCACTGAGCAACACCACGTTTCCACACGTGCTACCATTCATTACTCTATTGGAGTGTGACTCTGCCCCTGCCGAGGGTCCTGAACCTTGGGGCAGCACAGAGCATGGTGTGGAGATTGTGCTAGCCCACTTGGAGGCCGCCCGCACTGTGGCACACCACGGAGGCCTTTACCACACCAACGCTGAGGTCAAGCTGCAGGGTGAGTAGTTGCTGGGTCCCAAGGATCCTGCCCTCCCTGGCTTCCCCTCATCACCCTGTCTATGATGCTTCCCTGTCTCCAACCACTGATATTTTCCACACCTCAGTCATGACTCCTGGCTCCTTATCTAGTCTAGCTTGTCACACTCATGCATTCCCCAAGCAGTTGTTGGTGAGGGCACCACATGAGGTGGGCTGAGAGACACTGGACACCTTCGCCTTGGGCCTTGGTGCTCTTATCCAGGAAGTAAGTAAGCAGGTGTCTTTCCACAGCTGTTTGCAAGGTGCCCAGCCAAGGCCCAGGATGAAGACAGACCTGCCTAGTCTTCAAGGAGCCTTGGCTGGGGGAACATAGAATTCTGGGAAAGGAACAGAGAAAGTAGCTTCAAACTTTTCCTGCTTTGGGCATTATTCAGACCACAAAAAACCCAGAGGGCGCACACCTGGCATGCAAAGCCCTAGGTTCAGTCCCAGCACTCAGACAGAGCATCAGTAGTTCAGTATCACCCCCACCCCCAGCTTCATACTGAGTTCAAGGCCAGCCTGGAATGCAGGCAGTTCTCTGAGTTCAAGGCCAGCCTGGTCTATATAGCAAGTTCCAAATATATAGGGAGACTCTCTTAAATAATAATAACAATAACAATAAAGATTTAGAAAATTATTCACTTGCCCAGAGATACATGGTGTGAATATTCTAGTATATCTTTTTTATCTTTTTCTTTTCAGAAAGAAAAGAATTATATGTACTTTAAAAATTTGTTTCTTTAAAAAAAAGTAACTTACAGAAAAACACAAGAAGGATCTTCTGAGATCTTCCCTCAAATGTACAGGGATATTTTACCTTTTAAGGGCTGAGCATTTGTTTAAAATACACAAATACTAGGTCCCACCCCCAGCACCACCTGCACATGCACACACACACACATTATTGTCTAGTCATTTACAAATTAGGAGCTGCAAATAACTGAAGACAGACTAGGTGCCCGCTGCAAGGCCATGTTCTCCAGTGTATTTGGTTGGGTCCCTGCAGGGTTAGGGAAAGATCCCTAAGAGTGAGGCCAGAAGGATGTGAGTGTGAAGAGACCCCTGACCATGTGCTCCCCACCCCCTCCTTACTCCTACAGGGTTCCAGGCCCGGCCAGAGCTCCTGGAAGTGTTCAGTACAGAGTTCCAGATGCGTCTCCTCTGGGGCAGCCAGGGTGCCAACAGCAGCCAGGCCCGGCGCTATGAGAAGTTTGACAAGGTCCTCACTGCCCTGTCTCACAAGCTGGAACCTGCCGTCCGCTCCAGCGAGCTGTGACCCCGGAGACCTTGCCTCTCTGCAGCTGCGGGCAGCATTGGGGGCAGAGGGGCTCAGGACTTTCCCCAGAGCACCACAGGGACACTGTGATCAGCCCAAGAATGTTCTGGGTTCAACTCCAGGATCCCCCTTGCACTTCCAGGGTCCTGAATGGACTCCAAACTCCAGCCTCCCATCACACGCACTGAGTCTCCCTTCCAGAAGGACAGGAACCTCTGTTCCTCCCACCGGCTTCCGCTGACCCCCCCCCCCCCATTTCCGCAGAGGTTCCCTGTTTTTGAGCCATGGGAGGCTCTCCACCCCCTTCCTTCCTCTAGGTCTATCTTGCTGTAAATAAGTCTGACCTGTAAATACATGTACAGAAGCCATGTTCTCTCTTTCATATAATAAACTTTAATGGCTCTTTCTTTTGCCCTTTCTTCTGTGAGGCCTGGGTCAAAAGAGGCCATTTTCCTCAGGTCAACGGTGAAAAACTTAAACAAATACCTGGTTAGTACCAAGGACTTTCCATGTTATACAGGGAGCCAGGGTTACAGCAGGCAGGAAGCCACTGCCTGACCTCCAGAGCTCAGGCAGTCAGTCCAAGCCAGTGCAGGAAGTAGGGCCCACTCCTCACTCTTCTGTGAGCCTGGGGCCTGTCCAGAGAAGCCATAAACAAGCAAGAAACCCAGTGTCTGGGGTAAAAGATCTCTTAGAAGTTAGGGTTCTAGAGAGGTGGCTCAGTGGTTAAGAGCATTGGCTAATATTCCAGAGAACTCTGGTTCAATTCCCAGCACCCACATGGTGGTTTATAATCTCTAACTCCAGTCCCAGGGGATCTGATGCCCTCTTCTGGCCTCTGTGATTATCAGACACACATGTGATGTGCAAGCAAAACACCTAAACACATAGAATTAAATTAAAAAAAAAATAAAAACAACTTTCAACTGGGTGTGGTGACTCACACGTTTAATCCCATCACTTTGGAGGCAGAGGCAGGCAGATCTTTGAGTTCAAGGTCAGCCTAGGCTGCATAGTGAGACCCCCTCCACCTCAAAAAAGAATCTTTTAAAATGGATCCCAATTTCCTTTGGAAACTGACACCTAGTGGGAGACGGGACTTTTCTTGAGCCATAGTAGCAGAATAAGCAAGCAGATGTCAAAGTATGGGTTGGCTGTGAGGACCCCAGCTCAAGCCTCAGACCTCAGGAACCTGTTCAC
Source organism: Onychomys torridus (assembly GCF_903995425.1). Classification (NCBI taxonomy): domain Eukaryota; kingdom Metazoa; phylum Chordata; class Mammalia; order Rodentia; family Cricetidae; genus Onychomys; species Onychomys torridus. The sequence continues at coordinate 6,189,488 of NC_050446.1, read as the reverse complement.
TGGATTTGAGACATTGGAGTCGCACGCTTTTAAATCCCAACACCCGGGAAGCAGAGTTCGTGACCAGTCTGGTCTACAGAGCGAGTTCCAGGACAGCCAAGGCTACACAGAGAAACCCTGTCTTGAAAAATGAGACAGAGGGCTAGAGAGGAGGCTCAGTGGTTAAGAGCATGGACTGCTCTTCTAGAGGTCCTGGGTTCAAGACAGAAGGAAGAAAAGGAAAAGTTACACTTTTCTGAATGACTCAGACTTATGAAACTGCATTACTGCCTTATCAGTTTGCTTTTTTATCCATTTAGTCCGCGTGTGCACGCATGTGTGGAGATCAGAGGACAATTTGCAGGAATCGGTTCTCTTTCTACTAGGCAGGCTCTGGGGATTGAGCTCAGGCTTGGTGGCAAGCGTTTTCACCCACTGAGTCATCTCACGGGCCCTGCTGGCTATTTTTTGAGCCAAAACAGTGACCACATTTCATTGAGTATCATCATCCCTGGATATAGCAGGTGTTCCAGGACACGTACGGCACCTGACGCGCTTTTGTCACTAATTTTTTTTAAAGAGCTTGGAAAAGTGTAAGGTTCCGCACAAGTTTTTGTTATTATTGTTTCCGTCACCCTCTTAACAATCCTTTATTCTTTCTGAGGTAAGGTGACGGCCCCTAGTTACCCGTGACCATGGAAACGCGGGCCACAGCCTCGGATCGGGCGGTTCGCGGGCTCCCTCTGGAGGCCTATTGGCGGTACTGCGGCTAGACAACGCTTCGGGTTTTAGAGACGCTGGGAAGGGAAGACGGGAGTTGTAGGCAATGGGCGTGGCTGCCGCGGAGCGGTGCGCACCGGGAGTTGGAGTTTACAAGTCCAGGCAGTGGGCGGCCTCAGACAGAAATCGGGCCTCAACCGGATGGCGGTTGCTAGGCGAGGCTGCCGGCCCTGGGGCTCGATATTCGGGCTGCTCGCACTGGTCTTGGCCACCGCCACCGCCTGGGACGTGTCTTCTCTGCGCTGCAGCTTCGGCTCGTTCTGCGAATGCGACTTCTGGCCGGACTTGCCGGGTGAGGGATGGGAGCCAGGGCGGAGGGGTGGGCAGCCGGGAGCTCGCCGGGGCCGAAGCAGCTGCGCCCGGGACCGGCGCGGGAGGAGGGGCAACACACCTGAGCGGTTTAGGGGTGCCCTGTGGGAGAGGCCTTTGGCAGCGGGGCGCCCGGTGGCTCATGGAAGGCCTCCTTTGAGCGACTGGTCGCCGGAGGAGAAACCTGCAAATGGCCCGGGTCTGAGCTGAACCTGTGGACAGCTGGCGCTCCCTCGGGGCTGGTGCAATCCAGAGAACCGCCTCGAGGGGGCGCTGCCGCGCTGGCTCTTGCTGAGGTGGCTGCCCTGTCCCTCGTTTGGACAAATGCCCCCCCCCCCCAGGTCTCAGACATGCCTTTCCCTTTGAACCTCTGCCTTGATGGGGTTTGGGGTTTGGGGGTTGTTTTGTTGTTATTTTGTTTGGTTTTGAGACAGGGTTTCTCTACATAATGCTGGCTGTCCTGGAACTATGTAAAGCAGGCTGGTCTCAAACTCACAGAGATCCACTTGGCTCTGCCTCCAGTGCTGGGCTGGGCTTAAGGGTTTGTGCCACCATGCCCGGCTGATAATATCTCTCTCTTCTCTCTCTCTCTCCTCTCCTCTCCTCTCTCTTCTCCTCCCTCCCTCCCTCCCTTCCTCCTCCTTCCTTTCTTCCTTCCTTGGTTTGTTTGTTTTGAGACAGTATCTCACCATGTAAGCCTTCTTGGACTGGAACTCATTCGTTATGTAGACCAGGCTGGTGGCCTGGAACTCAGAGATTCCCCTCCCAAATGCTGGGATTAAAGGCCTGTTGGAACTCACATAAGCCCAGGCTAGCCTTTGATTAGCTGGAGAATTGCTGGCTCTGCCTCCCAGATGTTGAGATTACAGACATGAGTCACCAGCCCTGTCATCTGTTTTGATATATATTCCTTCTGTGGTTCTAGGTCTGGAATGTGACCTGGCCCAGCACCTGGCTGGCCAGCATTTGGCCAAGGCCCTGGTGGTGAAGTCACTGAAGGCCTTCGTACAGGACCCGGCCCCCAGCAAACCACTGGTCCTTTCCCTGCACGGCTGGACAGGCACTGGGAAGTCCTACGTTAGTTCCCTGCTGGCACAGTATCTCTTCCAGGGTGGCCTTCGCAGCCCTCATGTGCACCACTTCTCACCCATCATCCATTTCCCACACCCCAGCCACATTGAGCAGTACAAGGTATGATGGAAGTGCCCTGGATCCCTTTCCTCAGTTCTAATCCAGAGAGGGTTCCAAACCACACAGACAGTTGGAGCCTCAGCCTCAAAACCTGTGTGGAACAGAGCTTGCTCTCTCTGATACAGGGGAGGAGGCATAGTTGGCACCTGTGCTGTGCACCTGAGACGTGAGAGGCATGAGGACTGTCCAGGGCAGACCTTACAGAGGACCTGTGGCTGCATTCTCAGGTCCCCTGCTGATGCGCTCTTAGCCCCGATTTGGTGCTTAGAAAACACTCGCAGCTCTGATTACTATTGCCCCTCATCCGTCTTAGCTGTCAGCACTGTGGGGCAGGTTCAGCACCCCTGTTGCACAAGTCAGTAGCTGTCATGAACAGACAATTGGGGCTCTCCTGTTGACTGGCTGTGTGACCTTGGACAAGTCTCTGCGCCTCTCTAGACTACCCTTTTACCATCTGTCTCAAGAGGTTGTTCTCTGGAAACATCGATCATCTGTCTGGGGATTTTACTTGGATTGGGAAGAAGTTTGGGGTTGGGGGCGTGTCTTGGACTTCTTTGGAACTCCTGTCTCTACCCCCATAGAAGGATCTCAAGAGCTGGGTCCAGGGGAACCTCACTGCCTGTGGCCGATCTCTCTTCCTCTTTGATGAGATGGACAAGCTGCCCCCTGGCCTGATGGAAGTCCTGCAGCCCTTCCTGGGCCCCTCTTGGGTTGTGTATGGGACCAACTACCGCAAAGCCATTTTCATCTTTATCAGGTATTTCAAGCAGGTGCAGTGGGGACACTGTCAGAGGTCCAGCTGTCCCGTTTGGACCTATGACCCCAGCAGGGTACTCTTCCCTAGACCCCTCACAGGCTCTCCCAGCTCCTCACACTGTCCCAGTGACTGTGGAGAGGTGGCTGACTACCCCTTAGACACATCCTCAAAGCCCTTCTGGGCTCTGACTTTTAGATCTTTGCTGCTGTGTGGATCCCTGCCTGGTCATCCCTCTGGGAACTGAGAGGACACAGGCCTGGGAGGAAGGGACCAGTGGCCCCACCCTTGACCCCAGCCCTGTTTCCAAGCTGTGACTCCTTAAGACAAACTGCTGATCCTCTGAGCTCTGTCCTCTGCTTCTGAATCTGGATCAATGCTAATGCCCTATTACCCTCTTGGGGAAAGCTAGGTAAAGGGTACATTCATAGATAAAAGGATTCTTTAGCCCAAGTGTGATGGCATACATTTGTAATCCCAGCACTCTGGACCCTGAGTCAGGAGGGTGGCTTCAGTAGCAAGACATGGTGTCAACCCCACCAAATTGTTTTGTGAATTGTAAAGTGCATGGCATGTACATGTTATGGAGACTTGGTTGTCATAGGACCTGGAAGGAGACAGAAATGGGCCACTTTGCTTACTGAATCATGTTAGGTGGCACCCTCGAGTCCCTCAGTGAGACTCAGCTTGGATTCCTGTGATTTTAGCAATACTGGTGGCGAGCAGATCAACCAGGTAGCCCTGGAGGCGTGGCGCAGCCGCAGGGACAGGGAAGAAATCAGCCTGCAGGAGCTGGAGCCAGCCGTCTCCCGAGCTGTGTTAGACAACCCTCACCGTAAGTGGGCTCTGGGACCTGTCCTCGTGGGGCCTTCACACCTAAACTCAGTGGACTGGACCCCTAATTCTGAAGCATTGTCCACTGCACTGTAGATCTCTTCCCCCAGGCTTCTGCACCCCCCACCCTGTGTTCTGAACAGCATATAACAGCCTGACTCCTGCAGCTTGCACTACACCAACCACTACCCCTAGGGGGCATGAGCTCCCGACTTGAAAAGCTCACCATGCCTTCCATGCCTACCTGCCCTTCCTGCAGATGGCTTCTGGCAGTCTGGCATCATGGAGGAACACCTGCTGGATGCTGTGGTGCCCTTTCTCCCTCTGCAGCGGCACCACGTGCGCCACTGTGTACTCAATGAGCTGGCTCAGCTGGGCCTGGAGCCCCAGGAGGAAGTGGTTCAGGCTGTGCTGGACAGCACCACCTACTTCCCAGAGGATGAACAGCTCTTCTCCTCCAATGGCTGCAAGACAGTGGCCTCCCGAATCACCTTTTTCCTCTGAGAACTCCAGGTGGCATCATTGCCACTTCTGCTTAGACGGAACAAGCAGGAAAGTCCTGGGTGTCTCTAGAGGGTTCTTTCCTAGGCTGGCTGGCAAGGGGGACCCAGAGCACAGAGTTAAGATAAAGAAGGGTGTTGGCCAGGCCAAGGAAGAAAGGCCTGGATGACATCTTCTCCGGGAAACTCCTGGGCACCATGGAACCTCACAGCCTTGCCATAGCCCTGCAGCCTGAGCCTTCTCAATGTGAACTGTAACTCAGGGACAAAGGCTCGTGGCTGCTCCCATCAGGGGCTTTGACCTGCACGCCTTGCCTGGCTCCATGGCCAGATCGCAGCCTGTGGCTGGACCTGGAAACCCAGTTAGGCCAGACTGGAACTTCACAGTTTCACCGAATGGAGGGACTCTAGCTGCCACCTGGGCCTGGATTTCAAAGTTTTTAATTTTGTACAAGAAGAGAACAGGGGTAATAAACTTAGCCGTAGGATTGGAACAGGATTTCTTGTTGCACTTGGAGGAGGCAGCTTTTCTGAAAGCTAGGGTGTTGGGCAAAATCTGTTCTCTCGTTTTCAGGGAGCAGCAGAGTGGCTAGGGGTGGGTGAGACCTCGGCCTTCCTGGGGCTCAGGCTCTGGTCCTGGGAATTCTTGGATTTGCTGAGGTGTGAGCTCAGGTCCAAGAGGGTGTCAGTCTTGCTGGAACCCGTCGCTGTGCTCTCAGTATAGCTTGAGGCCTCCTCAGCCTTGCTGGGCCCTGGACTCTGGCCCTGGGCCTCACTGGAACTACTGCCCCCTCCATGGGAAACGAGGGTCTTGTTGGAAGTCTTTGTTAATTTCTGGCTCTTGACTCTCCAGCTCTGGGCACGAACAGCCTTGGCTCTTCTGAGCCTCTGCTTCAGGCTCAGGTCAGCCCTGTTCTTGCTAGACTTCGGAGCCTCAGCGGTTTCTGTCACTCGGCAGCTCTGGCTGGGGCCCTGTCTTCCTTGGCTACAGGGAGGCCCTTTCTTCTTGGGCTTTGGCTTTGGGCATTGGGGGGCCTCTGCCTTGCTGGAGTGGCGTCTTTGGCCATAGGGAGGTGTGGTCTCAATCACGCTCTGGTTTAGGTCAGAGAACTGGGTGACCTTGGGAGCCTTGCTGAGGCTTTGGTTCGTTCCTTGTTTCCTGGGCTGTGAGGACTTAGGCAGTGAGTATTCAGATGATGTCACAGCTGTGTTGGAAGTACTCCAATACTCCTGACTGGTTGACGTCTCCGCTACGAAGGTGCTCATGCTCAGGACTGGGAAAGTGTGGAGAGCAGCCATTAGGCCCACCTGCCTCTCCAGGGGGCTCTGGGAAAAGGGGCTTCTGGAGCCTCCTGGCTTCCACCAGACCCTCTTCCATTGGCCTGGGCTGTGCACAGGATGAGAAGCTGCCTAAGTGCTGCTCACCCACTCTGGCCTCTCCTGTCTCTCCCAGCCCTAGTCTCCCATAAACAACCTAACTCTGCACCAGCGGTGCCCTACCTGTCCCTGCTTACATGCAGCTACTCTTCCTTCAGGTCTTGAAAGATCTAATCACAGCCCTGCCCTCTGAAACCCTGCCCATATGCCTGTCTGGCTGTGCTGGCTTCTCCCCTAGCTGACTTAGGGTTCATTTCCTTGGAACTGGGCCACACATCACCAGTTGTTAGGCACAAGCCTGTCTCAGGGCACTTAGACCACCACCGAGCAGATTGGAGATGGTAACCAAATGGAAGAAAGGACTAATGCTGCCGCCCCACACCAGGCTTTCCGGGGAGCAGCCTCCTGTGGTGCTGCTACCCCACACCAGGCTTTCCGGGGAGCAGCCTCCTGTGGTGCTGCTACCCCACACCAGGCTTTCCGGGGAACCTTCTTGCTTTTCCCTTTCATCCCTTCTTGGCTGTGACAGCAAAGGTGGGAGTCAGAACCTGTTGGATATGTATGAGGTGTGTGGCTTAGTTCAGGGACACTTAGTCCTTACCACATGTTTTGTGAGGTCAGGACTGTCACTTCTAACTTAAGAGACACTGGTGCAGTGTCAGAGTTATCCAGGGCAGAACCCAAGGTTCAGTACTTCAATTCTGACCTCTCTGCTGCTTTGGTCTACTAGGCTTAGGAACATCAAGGACTTACTGCTGAAGACTGAGCCTGAGGAGGAGGTCTGGTCCACGTAGCTGTCTGACAGGGATGTCACCTTGCGGGGGATCTTCACCTATAACAAAAATTAGGCTGGGGAGCTGCAGATTGGGAGACCTTTGCACTCACAGCCCTGTGTCTGGAAGGTCACAGGACAGTCCAGCCATCTTTTCCCCACCTCCCCCAGACAAGGTTTCTCTGTGTAGCCCTGGCCTTGAACTCAGAGAGCTGCTGCCTACCTCTGTCTCTAGAGTGCTAGGATTAAAAGCCTGTGTCACCACCACTCAGCTTATTTTCTACTTTTAAAAATGTGTACGCACAAGTGATTGCACACAAGAGTACATGTGCCCACAGAGGCCAGAAGAGGACGTCAGGTCTCCAAGAGCTGGAGTTACATCCAGGCAGTTGTGAGCAGCCCAATGTGGGTGCTGGAAACCAAACTCAGCCCCTCTACAAAAGCAGTGTTGACTTTTAATCACTGAGCCATTCTCCAGCTCCTCCTTTTCCCCTTCTTTTCCCCCATTCTAGCTGTCTTTCTCTCCTCACAGACTCTAGGATGGGTGGAAGCACCGGGGCCGAGTAGTCAGACTAGACAGGCATTACTCATGAACCTTGGTTTACATGGGGGCCAGGCTTCTGTAAACTAAAGCACTGCACCTTGGAAATGCACGTTAGGAACTGAGGAATCTCTGTTCCCACATTTCAGTCTTTCATTCCCAGTGGGCATACTTCTGCCATGACTCTTTTAACATTTTTTTATTTTTATTTTTTTATTATTTTATTTTTATTTATTTTTTTATTTTTTTATGGAGCTGAGGATCGAACCCAGGGCCTTGCGCTTGCTAGGCAAGTGCTCTACCACTGAGCTAAATCCCCAACCCCTTAACATTTTTTAATGATTGATTTATTTTATGTGCATTGGTGTTTTGCTTTCATGTATGTCTGTATGAAGGTGTCAGATCCCCTGGAACTGGAGTTATAGACAGTTGTGAACTGCCATGTGGGTGCTGGGATTGAAACCAGGTCCTCTGGAAGAGCAGCCAGTGCTCCTAACCACTGAGCCATCTCGCCAGCCCCACGACTATTTCATAATTCAGAGAACAAAGCCTCCGAGCACCTAAGCAACCTGCTGGGGCCACTTGTTGCTGAGGAGGGAATAAGTTTGTACCCAGCAGGACTTATGGCCTCCTCCACCCACAGTGACATCTGAGGTGGGAGAAAAGGTAGAGCTGAGATGCAGAGCACATACAGCAGACGCCACCGTCCCCTTGACCCGGCCTCTTCACTGTGCCCATCTCAGCTTATTTCCCACAGAGATGATGCCCACAGTGACTTTAGTCTGATTTGATGTGAGCTGGGAAGGACACTGGTAGAGCATTCACTACAACTGCATAACATCTTTGAACACAGACTTACTTGGTATTTGTTGACAGCAAAACAGGTTGATAGACAGGTGAGATATTCCTTGGGTGAACTGTATAAATCTAACACTTAGGGAAAGGAACCAGAGACAGGACAGCAAGCCACACTTGTTCATTTAAAGCAAAGGTAAACCTCACATATGGAGTTAGGAATTAGTGCGGCCTTGTGCAGAGGTGGGGAGCCGGGCAGGGGCCAAGGAGGTTGCACACACAAAGGCCTTCTGGGAGCTGAGAATGTGTTTGTTCACCTGGGTGATGAGGCTGTGGCAGATTTAGTTTGTAAAAATTGAGCTAGCCCTTCACTTAAGACTTGTACACTGAAGTTTGGCTGTGGTGGTGCATGCCTGTAGTCCCAGCACTTGGGAGGCTAAGGTGGGGGATTGCCAGCCTAACTATATAATGAGTTCTAGGCCAGCTGGGCTATATAGCAAGGCTCTGACTCAAAAACAGGCTAGGGGCCAGGTGTGGTGGGCATGCCTTTAATCCTAGCCCAGGGAGGCAGAGGCAAGCAGATCTCTGTGAGTTTGAAGCCAGTTTTGTTTTGTCTATATAGTGAGTTCCAGGACAGCTAGGGCTGTGAGACCCTGACTTGAAAAGTAAATAACAACAGGCAGGGAAGAGAGATCCATAGGTAAAGTGCTATGCAAGTGTGAGCACCCGAGTTGGAATCCCCAACACCTACATACAGTCTGGGAATGGCTATGTGTACCTGTAATGCCAGCACTGGAAGAAGTGGAGGAGCCAGTGGAGACAGGAGGATCTTGAGGCTAACTTATTCTCAGTAAGTGGGACATGACAGAGAAGGAAGGTCACCCAGTGTTGTCCTCTGGCCTCCATGTGGGCATGTGTCCTGCACAGACAACATACAAACAATACACACACACACACACACACACACACACACACACACACACACACACACGTACTTTGTGTGCTTGTCTATGCAGTAGTCAATGAAAAGACTTCACGAACAGTTTGGTAAGGAAAGCAAGGCACAAGTGGCCAGTGTGCCAAGCAGCGTGTGGTCATAGCGTCATCTTACGGTCAGAGAGGGGAGGCTCATGGTTATAGGTACATAACATTGCCTGTGCTCCCAGAGCACATAGACGTCAGTCACCTTTGGCATTGTAGTTCAGCCTTGTTGAGTGTCCAAGAACTTCTACAGGAACCTAGCACCCTCCCCTCTCTACCTGGCTCTGCTGCATCCACCATCTCTATGGGGAGGCCCTCATGTCCCATGTCACTTGGACCAGAACTCCATCCCCAGCCCCATATGCTGAAGTTCTAGAAGCACTGTGCCAATGCAGAGCGACCTCATAGAAAGAAAATCTGGGTCAGGTGTGGTGGCTCACGCCTTTAATCGCAGCACTCGGGAGGCAGAGGCAGGTGGATCTCTGTGAGTTCCAGACCAGCCTAGTCTACAAAGTGAGTCCAGGCCAGCCATGGCTACACAGAGAAACCTTGTGGGGTAGGTGAGTAGGCGAGGCCAATCTGCCCCTATCACAGTCCTGCTGAGAAGACAGTCACAGGGTGGTCCTTGCTGTGTCTCCATCTCAAATGAGGTCAGCCACACTAGGCTCCAAGGGTCTAGTGCCTAGTATAAGTTCCACTCACCTTTTTCTCTTCTGCTTCCTCTAGCCTGAGTTCAGTCTTATCTTCCAGGGTCTCATGCTGCAGGGGCTGGACCACTTCCTCTTCTGGGATCTCATTGAAAGGATGTTTCTGATTCCAGGACTGCAGCAAGGCTCGGGCTTTCTGGCGCTCCATTAACCTCTGCCTGACAAGTCATGGTCCCAGGGTCTTTGATCAGTCCCTAGAATCCAGCCCACCGTCCCCAGGGACCAGACAGTTCCAGGCCGTATAAGGCAACTAGATCAGAGGAGTTCTGAGTCCCCACCTGCTCCCTCCCACTGCTGGCCAGAGCCCCCACAAGCTTACGCCACAATGCTTTGTGGGTGGCTGGCCCTTGGACTACTTTCTATTGTCCGACGTAGCTGGAGCCTGGCCAGATGGGCCACTTGGCTGTGAAGTACTTCTTTCACAGTCATGCCGGGAAAGAGGTTGTTCATCAGCGGGGCCATCTGCCAGGGAACACAGAGTTGGACAGTGAGTAGAGGGGGCCGCTACCTTGCCCTCAGGAATGAACAGGGAAGGCTTCTGCAAACACTCTAAACTGGGGCCTTGGCCCCGAAGGAGCAGGCGACCTAGAGAAATGGACCGTTCCCTGATGGATGGGGAGCAGGGCCTAGCTTTGGGGCAGCTGGGCCTGTACCGATGAGTCTCACTCTACACCTGTGGACGTGGAGAGAGGGTAATACTGTGGGGAGGAAGGAAAGCTAGTGGGCGTAGCAGCTCATTGTCACCAGTTTCTTTTAGGGACAGGAACAGCAATCAAGTGGCCAGGGTGTGGGCCTTTCTGGCTCAGCAGGAGCCCACCTTTGGTTGGTTGGGGTTCAGGAGCAGCACAGTGGCAACATCCTGTCGGGCTCCCAAAGTGTTCTGCAGGAGCTGTCGGCTCTTGGCCCTGTGCAGGTAGTACTGGGCTTTGTCAGGGTTGTGCTTTATGGCTTCTGTGAAGTGGTCCTCCGCCATCTGGAACTGCCTGAGGGACATGCCCAAGGCTGCCATGAGCTGGGCCACCCAGGAGCCGTGAGCACCAAGGAGATGGAGGGAGACCAGGGCCTCTGCTCCTGCCACGCTGCTGCTCCCTTTCACTCCTGTTGGCCACACCCTCGATGGACTGAACAGTTGGGTACTATAACTTTGGTATACCCTAATAGTTTTTGTTTTCTTTCTTTTTTCTTCTTTTTTTGGTTTTTCAAGACAGAGTTTCTCTATATAACAGCTCTGGCTGTCCTGGAACTCACTCTGTAGACCAGGTTGACCTTGAACTCACAGAGATCCACCTGCCTGTGCCTCCCAAGTGCTGGGATTAAAGGTATGTGCCACCACTGCCTGGCTTGTTTTGTTTTCTTTATTTCAGTTTTTTGAAACAAGGTCTCACTATGTAGTTTTAGCATTACTGGGACTCACTCTGTAGCCTAGGCTGGCCTAGAACTCTTAGTGGCCCACCTGCCTCTGCCTCCCAAGCACTAGTATTAAAGGTGTGGGCCACTACATCTAGAGCTAACATGTTTTGAAATGTGTATGGATGTTTTGCCTGCATGTTTGGGAACCATTTACATGCTTGATCACTTGGAACTGGGTTAACAGGTGGCTGTGAGCTGCCATGTGGGTGCTGGGAATCCACAGAAGTCCCAGAGGGATCTTTGGAGAGAGGCTAGTGGGTGGGTAGGCAGACCTTGATAATACATTCCAAAACCCTTTAATCCCAGCACTTAGGAGGCAGAGGCAGGCAGAGCTCTGTGAGTTCGAGGCCAGCCTGGTCTACAGAGGACAGCCAAGGCTACACAAAGAAACTGTCTCAAAAACAAACAAAAAAGACATTCTGAATCATACATTATTGAATATTTAATTTTTTCATTAAAAAGCTTTAATTGCTAAAATAATCAAATGAAAGTAACTGTGGTGAGGATGTGAATAAAATCTGTCCAGGAGACGAGTAGCAGGTGGCTTTGGTGAGTGTATCCCCTGCCCTCCACCCTCCTCAGCTGCACTCTCTGACCACATCCTCCCTGGCCACAACCCTCCCCACCCCAAGACACCTGCGTGTCTGCTCACAGAACCCCATCTTCTCCTGCAGCACACCCATGCGTATGTTGGCTCCCTCATCGTGTGGGCTCAGTGCCAGCGCCTGCTTGTAGTCCGCCTCCGCGAAGGACAGGTTGCCCAGCTGGAAGAAGCAATCTAGGACCCGAGGGCGAAGTCTGAATGCATCCCCAACTCCCAGAGCAAAGCCAGGACCCAGCCTGGCCACCACAGGCATTAGCCAGGGTCTGACCACCCAGCTCACCCCCACGGTTGATGTACAGGCCCTTCTCATTCTGCTCATCTCTGATCGCCTTGTTCAGCAGCAGCACACCCTCCTGATAGGCGCCCTGGGTATAGCAGTGCACGGCAAAGTCATTGTAGGTCAGCAGCAGCTGACGCTGTACCTTCTGCACCAGGCTGTCCTGGCAGTCAGTCACCATGTCCAGTGCCTTCAGGAAGTCTCCCACAGCTGGGTCGAATTGCTGGAGCCGTCTGTACAGGGTGCCCCTATGGTGGTGGACATGGCAGGCAGAGGGGGGACCAAAGCACCCTATTTGGCTAGAAGGCCACTGGCCACCCTGGCGCGTTCTGATCCATGACCTTTGACTACAGCCATGAATTCTGCCTCAAGCCCCAGTCTGTCCTCTGGTACTGGTCCACAACTGCTGCTTGCATAACCTGTTAGTCACCAGTATTTGTAATTTCTCAAGGATAGTTTCCCATTTTGGAAACCAGCTATGTGATGGCCTGTATGTTCAGGACAACTTTATGGAGTCAGTTCTCTCCTTCCACATTTATGTGGGTTCTGGGACTTGAACTCAGGTTGATAGGTTTGTTCCTCAGGCTACTTTACCCACTGAGCCATCTCACATGCCCCTGTTCAGGCCTTTGTGTACACACACTTTAGCCAACTGTTTAGATGAGAAAACCAAGGACTAGGGAGATTGAATGACACCAAATCCTTGGGGACCAGATAGAACCCTAGTCTCATGCCCTCCCAGCATTAACTACTTAGCAGGCCTGGCTGGTGTACTAGGATTCCCAGGTTATCATGGAGACTACCTCTATGATGCCATGACTCCAGTCGAAAGCAGGTGTGAAGGTTATTAGGGGCTAGAGAGAGAAACTGAGGCCTAGGGAGGGTCAGAGACTCTTCTGAGACCGTACAACAGATCTGCAGGAGGACCAGCCCCTCTCCACCCTGGTACCGGAAGAGGAAGAGGTTGGGGTCCAGGGGGTTGTTCTCAATGGCACAGCTGATACGCCTCAGTGCACGGTGCAGCTTGCCCTGCACAGCCAGGATGCTGGCATCTTGGAGGGACTGCTTGGCCTGGTCCACCATCATCTGGAGCAGCCCTTTGGCCTGTGGGTGCGTGGGATCAAAGAGCAAGGCGCTTCGAAGGTCCTGATAGCAAAGCTTGGCCTGGAGGGGTGGAGAGGTGGCATGGTGGGGTGGCAGAGAAGGGCAGGCCTCTGGGTGACTGGCTGGCATCACACCATCCCCCACGTGTCCCCTGCATTATTGTACATTTCCAGCCTCTTGAATGAGGCAGGAAGTACTGGGGGAAACCCAACCTCAGCCTCAACATTAATAGCTCCTTTCCAGGTGTGACCTCAGTGAAGCGGGTCAGCATCAGTGGTTTGTGTTAATGTCATCTCCAAGCAGAAGTCGTGTGGAGAGGGCACTGTGCTGCCTCCTCCTCCTCCTGCAGCCTTCCTCCACCCCTGTCCTTTACACCAGCAGCAGCTGTGACCAAGAACAGACTGAGGTCTGGGGATGAGCAGAGAACATCCCTAGGCAAAAATGTCTTCCACTGCTGTGCAGGCCGGCTGGCTGGTCCACAGTCTTAGCAAGCACCGCTTTCTCCTTTGGGTTTGGTTAGAGGGCACACTGGGAGGACTGGGCAGTGGTGAGGGAGTGAGTGGCTGAGGTGGGCGGGGCTGCTTTATTGTTTATCTTCCAAGAGTTCCCAACAGTCTTGGGGATGAACTGGACAAAGGTCTGGGTTCAGAACAGCCTTTCACAGGACAAGAGTGGACGTGAGAGTGAGTGAGCAATAAACAGTGATGATGAGCACACGCGTGCCTGTGACGGGGACTCCCACTGAGGCCCAGCCTCTGACTAGAGCCTGTCTGGGTGCCCTTACTCAACCACTCACTCCCTCTCCTGGCCTGGTGAAATGAAGAGAACCTACGGGCTCCTCTCCTCTCACCCTCTCTGGCCCCGCCCCTTCCCTCTCACCCTCTCTGGCCCCGCCCCTTCCCTCTCACCCTCTCTGGCTCCGCCCCTTCCCTCTCACCCTCTCTGGCCCCGCCCCTCTCCTCCTCTCTGGCCCCGCCCCTCTCCTCTCCTCCTCTCTGGCTCCGCCCCTTCCCTCTCACCCTCTCTGGCCCCGCCCCTCTCCTCTCACACTCTCTGGCTCCGCCCCTTCCTGGTGCCAACACCCATTTCACCTAGAACGCCGAACACTGTTCTGGAGCCTCTTTCCTCCATTGGCTCCCACTGCAGGACCCACTCCTCCTCATTCCCTCTCCACCCTCCTTCTTTCGCTCTGCCTCCTCCCAACTGACAATCTCCACAGCCGGAACCATGCCCTAGAGCTCACTGGCCCAGGGAACACTCTATCTAGGAAGACTGCTGGCCCTCCTCTCCGCCTCTATTCTCCTTAACCTGCTCCCTGTGAGCCTGTATCCCTTGTCCCCAGCTCTTCCCTGTACTCTGACCCATGCTCAGCCCAGCAGTGAGGCAAGGAGCTTTATAACTTTTCCATTGTGCAAACAAGAAAGGAAAGCAGGATGCCAGGTGTGGTGGTGGTCCACGTCTTTAATCCTGGCAGAGGCAGGAATGGATCTCTGAGTTCGAGGCCAGCCTGCTCTACAGTTTCAAGACAGCCAGAGCTACACAGAGAAACTCTGTCTCTAAAAAACCAAAAGAGCCCCCCACCTCAAAAAAAAAAAAAGAAAGAAAGAAAGAAAGAAAGACAAGAAGGAAAAACAACAAGGCAGGAAAGGACGGCATTAGCCAATGTCTATGGTGTCCTGGACGCCACACAGCTGAGGGCTGGGGACAGTTACTGGCAGAGCGCTTCCCACTCAGGCTTGAGGACCACAGTTTGGTCCCTAGAACCCAAGTCTCAGTCAAGAGCTCTAAGTTAGAGGGATAGTGTGACATACTCACTCCCTACCCCTCTTGTGGTTACCACAGCCTAGTGCAGTGTGGCACAAAGCCAGGGCCAAGTGACAAAGGACAGCTACCTCAGCAGGCAGGGTCTCAGGCTCCATGTGGACTGATGGGGATAAGTCTTCCAGCTGGCCCTGCCTCCTCTATAATCTTGGGACACACTGGAGGCTCCGGGCCACACCTGCCCTGCCCACTGTTCACTACCTTCTGGAAGAAGTTGTAGATCCGGGCCCGGAGAATGTAGACATCAGCACTGGCCCTGCCTTGCTTCACCTCCCTGGTGATGAGTGAGAGGCAGTCCTGATGTCGCTTGAGGGCCAGCAGGCAGGCTATGCTGGAGGACAAAGGGCAGGAGTGCACTCAGCCTGGGGCAGTGAGAGGCAGGCTGCTGGGAGAGGGGCGCAGCGCACTCACCAACGATAACTGAAAGAAGGGTTCTGAGGCTGGAGGTCAGAGGCTTGCAGAAAGACATACAGGGCTTCCTGGAAGTCACACAGCTCATACAGGCACTGGCCCTGAGGAGACAAGGACTGTCACTTCTGCTCCTAACTCCAGGGCTAATGAACCGAGGACAGGGAGAGACCTGGACAGAGACTTCAAGAGACTGAGAGGGAGGGAGGTGCAGAACTTGGCAGAGATACCAAGAAGCAAGAGGAATACAGCGGCACACAGCTGATGAGACAGAGTGGGACAGTGAGTGAGCGTGGTAGGCCTCTGGCCAAAAGTCTGGCACTCACAAGCATCCCCCTTTCAGATGAAGGAAAGAGGCTCAGAGAGGTGAGGTGACTTTCCCGGAGTCACACAGGAAGTGGGAGGCAGGACACAGTTATTTGAGTGCCTTGAGGGGTCCCCCTTCTCCTTCTTAGGTATGATTGTTTGGTTAGATAGTGATTCACACTGTAGCCCACACTGGCTCCTATCCTTGCTGCAAAGTTCTATTTAGACACCCCTAGCTGTCTGAACTAGAGAATCTGTGAGGGGGCAGCAGGTGTGTGGGGGGGGGGCACAGACCCGAGGAGAAGAGTCCCCAAGCACTCAGATCTGATTCCAGAAAGGCTCTAGACAGCTGGAGGCGGGCAAGCCCGTGGCCGTCGTTGGTGTGCACTCCTCCGGGTGGGAGCAGCCTGTGCACCTGTAGGTAGAGCACAAAGGCCAGCCGTTCCAGGTATTTGGTATTATCTGGTTGGTAGGAGTAGGCCCTGCGCAGGTTCTGGAGGGCAGAGGAGAAGTCACAGAGCTGGATGAAGGCCTCCGCACGGAAAACATAGAAGTCTACCTGAAGGAAAGAGACCCGGGCTGCTGTGTCTCCTCCACCATCCGCCCCTCAGGGCAAGGAGAGGGAGTGTTCTGGCTCCTCAAGCCTCAAAAGACCTTGGTGGTCCTGGGAGGAAGAGCCTAGCCGGTGTGAGTGAAGGAGGGTGGGGCTTCCGTGGCCGTTCAGACTCACTCTCCTCTTACCAGCTGGGGGTCCAGGTGGAGGGCTCGGGAGAAGAAGAGGACAGCCATCTCCCAGTCCTCTTGTTCTAGGCACGTATGGCCTTGGTGATAGCTGTGAGGACCAGAGAGTTCAGGCAGCCGGGCTGGCCTTGATCCTGGACCAGCCTAGGACATTCTCTGGGCTACAGTGGGGCAGGTGGGAGGGCGGGCGGAAATAGAGAGGCTGGAAAAATCAGCAGAGTTCCAGGGAGGGCAGGCTGGCCTTCTTGGAGCTCTCTCCACTTTTTATCCACGAGTGTTCTGAGGCCCAGGAGTGACAGCAGCCATCTCAGGGCTGCATTCCCCCTTAATGGCTGTGTGGAACAGGAACCTGGGGCTGGGGACAAGGAAGTCACTCACTATTCCTTGACTTTGACAGGCACTGTTGACCCTGTCATCCTTGCTTTCATGTCACTCATGCTGTAGAACACCTGGCTGGTCCCGAAAATACGTTGCATGGTGTTCTCTGGGGCTTCAGGAACCTGTAGCTTTGGGATTTTCTGTGACTCAGCATTGTCAGGCTCCTAGAACCAAATCAGGGGCAATAAGCTTGGAAGGCCTCAGGGACCACCCCACATCTTTTCTACACTTTCCCCAGGGACTTTGCCAGGTGGAGGAGGTGTGGGAAAGCCCCCTGGTAGAGGGAACATCCAGACTGGGATTCAGCTGTCCTCCAGATGTTCCAACATTTCTCTAGCCCTGCCTGTCTCCCTCTAGCCACCGCAGCCCCGGCTCTCTCCCCTGTGCTATAGCTGCCCATTGTTCTCAGCACCCCAGCTCAGACTCAGCTCCACATCTGGGCTCTGAGATTCCTGGTAAACCCCCAGTGCTCTCACACTCAGCTGGACACAACTGAGCAAGCACTTCCCTCGACTTCTCACTTCTGTGTGGTTACCCTCCCCATCATCACCAGAGTCAGGGACCTATTATCATCTGTCCTCAAGTCCGGTGTTTCACTCCTCAAAAGCTCTCCACTTGGGCTGAGCAGTGGTGGCACACACCTTTAATTACTGTGTAAAGGGAAAAGGGCCAAGGAAAACACACCCTGTCCCTGACTAGACCCTCTGGAGACCTGTGCCAAGGAAAAACACCCAGATCCGGATTTGATCCCAGGACCAAGGCTTGAAATCCCACCAATCCCTGACCTGGGTTCCCAGGCTGCAGTATCCCACCAATCTCTGAGCACGAAATCCGACTAATCACCGAATATAAAACCCACCAATCTCTGAGCTTGCTCCAGAATCAGGCTACAAAACCCCACCAATCGCAAGCTACCCTGGAAAGCGACCCACAGCCCGATATGAACTCTGTATCCTGTTTAGTGTTGCTCCTTCTCACCCTAGAGCCAGCCACTCTCATGTATCTTCCCTTCCCAATACATCTCTTGAGTGAGGTTTGTAGTGAGGTGTGACATTTTCATAGGCTGGGGAAACTTTCCCCTAGCAGAGCAGAGTTGTTACACTCCAGGGGACCTAAGCCGAGCTGTAACACTTTGCTGGAGCGTTGTTAACACTTGCATTGGAGAAACCTTTCCCTGCAAGCTGCTATGCTTACAGTGACTTTGTGGCCACTGCCGACAGCCAGGATACTTTACCATCCGAGTTCCAACACTTACAACCTGCACTTGAGAGTCAGAGGCAGGCAGATTTCTCTGTGTTAGAGACCAACCTGGTCTACATAATGAGACTCTGTCTATACAAAAACCAAAACAAGTCGGGTGGTGGTGTCCACGCCTTTAATCCCAGCACTCAGGAGTCAGAGGGAGGCGGATCTCTGAGTTAGAAGCCAGCCTGGTTGGTCTACAGAGCGAGTTCCAGGACAACCAGGGCTACACAGAGAAACCCTGTCTTGAAAAACCAAAACAACAAACACAGATCAACAACAATTAAAAACTTCTCTGCCTCCTCCTTTTGGAGTAGGCGGCCGGTCACCCTTCTCCCCTCCCACACTACAGACGATGAACTCTCATAGGCTCCCTAAAAGGCTAGGCCGGCTCTGCCTCAAGCCTTTCTTGTGGCCTCGGCTTTCCCCTTCTCCTCAGCCCTCACCTTGCTGTTGTCTGTCATGACTGGTCCAGACTGACCTCTGGGCTGAGCTAACTTCCTGGTTACCTCCCTCCCTTGTTGCTAGGCACCAGCTTCAGGATTCCCAGAGGCTCCGCCCATTTGGCCGCGCCTCGACAGTCAGTAGAAACGTCACAAGGCAGGGCGAGGCCTACGTCAAGGAAAGAACCTGCGGGCTGTGCGCGCCGCGGCTGGGCGGGGTGAACACGTGGGGAGGCGCGGCGACACGGGGTGACGCGACGCCGTGGAACGCACCCAGAGGCCCTCCGTGGCCTGCGCCCCGCCCACTTCCTCCCCGCAAAAACATGGAGGCCGCGAGCTCGGCCCGGATTGGCCGTCGCTGGACACGTGGCGATGCTATTGGCTTAGGGCTGCCTGACGTCAAGGGGCGTGGTCCTGGCCGTGAATTGGGGCGGCTCGGTGCTGGCCGGCCTTTTCCGCTCCGGGATGCGGCGGAGTTGGGCTTTGAGGCAGCGCGTTTCGGAGGCCCGGTTCCCCGGGAGGCGGTGGCTGGTGAGTGGGGCGTAGGTGACTACGCAGGGGTTCGGGCCCGGCTCCGATGCCGCCACTGTCTCCCGGGTAAAGTCTCCCAAGTTCCTTGTCAGCCCCCGTCCCCGCCTCTTTTTTTAACATTTAAGATTTTAGCTTACGTTTGTGTGTGCATGTGCCGTGTGTCTGTCAGAGGGCAACTTGGAAGTTAGTTCTCTCCTTCCACCATGTGGGTCTCGGGGATCGAACCTAAGTTGTAGGACAGCAAGTGCCCTTACCCTCTGAGCCGTCTTGCCGAGCTCCTTGTCAGATTTTCTACTTAGTGAAATAGATGCCCGGCAGTATTGGCCGGCTCCAAACATTTTAGGAGTTCTGCTCCCGCACCTGGGTGCGGCACCTCCAACTTTGTGGGGCCTCTAGGAGTTCCCAAACCCTTAAGCGCTCCTTGCCAACCCTGGCGCTCCTCTCTGTTTCCTAATCACTGTTTGGGGTCCTATGTGATAGATTATTCAGTCTGTTTTCTGTGGTGTTGCTGCAGGTGGCTGGCCTGGGGAACCATGGAATGCCTGGCACACGGCACAGCGTGGGTATGGCGGTGCTGGGGCAAATAGCGCGGCGACTGGGAGTGGCGGAGAGCTGGGCTCGTGACGCCCGCTGCGCTGCTGACCTTGCCCTGGCCCCGCTCGGGGATGCCCAGTTGGTATTGCTCCGGCCACGGCGCCTCATGAACGTCAATGGGCGCAGCGTGGCCCAAGCCGGTGAGTTTTGGGCTTCATGGATAAGAGGGCACAGGGACCAAAGAGGGGTTTCAACTGTGACAAGTGCCTGGTGAGCCCCCGTTACTACAGTGAGGACTTGGGACCTGTTTCTATATGGGGGTCGTTGTGATCCCTCTGAGCAGATAGGCAGTAACTAGGGTGTTTGCCTGTGCCAAGCGGAGCTGTTTGGGCTGGCTGCGGAGGAGATCTATCTGGTGCACGATGAACTTGACAAACCCCTGGGGAAGCTGGCTCTGAAGCTGGGAGGCAGTGCAAGGTGAGCTTGCATGTACTCAGGTTTGGGTAGGGATGCTGGCCTTTGTTGGGGTGGAGTAGGGTTGCTGAGCCTATCTCTACAGGCTAGGGTGCTCCGAAGGAAGCCTGGGCAAGGGAAGTGAGGGGGCTGCCTCAGGAAGTACTAACTGCTCCTCACATCCCTCCAAGAGGCCACAATGGAGTCCGGTCCTGCATTAGCTGTCTGAACTCCAGTGTAAGTCTGCCCTGCCCTGGGTGGGGGTGGCCAGCATGGGGTCCCCAGTGTATCTCACCAAGGCCCCCTCATCCCTCTGGCACCCCACAGGCAATGCCGAGGCTGCGGGTAGGCATCGGGCGCCCCACACACCCTAGTATGATACAGGCCCACGTCCTGGGCTGCTTCTCCCCTGAGGAGCAGGAGCTGCTGTCTCCATTGCTGGATCAGGCCACCGACCTGCTTCTGGACCACATCCGTGCTCGAAGCCAGGAGTCACCATTGGGCCTCTGACCTCTGACACCAGTGGACATATCTACCTGTTTGACTGCCTGCCGGTACCCTGAAGCCCAGACACAGCCACAGAACTGCCATGACACATGTAGTACCCACTGTTTATGTAACTTCTGGGTTGCCCCAGGTCACTTGCAGGTTGAAGGAGGGACTGTGGCCACAACAGTCTATGTCTGCGCTGGCTTGGTCTCTCCGTGCGCTACTTATGGTGTAGGAAAGGTTTAGGAAGGCTGAACTTTCTGAATCTTTTGAGAGCGCCAGATGGGGAGGTCTGCAAGATTAAAAGATACTTGCTTGAAATCTGAAGCTTCCTTGGGTGGGTGGGGTAACCTCCTAACCCATTCCTTACCAGTGGGGTTGAGAAAAAGGGTCTAGCAAACCCTCTCCCAAGGGTAACATAGGTATGCCTTAGCCTGTTTTTGTCAGGCCATTTTATAGGTAGGGAGGATCAGAGAGGTCCCTGAAGCCACCCAACTATGCATGGACAAACTAGGGCCAGCTGTCAGCTTGCTGTCCCCAGGGCCCCTGGCACTCCTACCTCATTAGTGTTCTGTAACTGGCAGATCCCCATTCGGGTGACATATGAGAGAGCCCTGAGGTCCTGGGGGTTGGGTGGGATATGGACCCGGCGAGGCACCAGCCCGAGATCCCCAGGCTTGTAGGTTGTGATGCCTGTGAGCTGCTGCATCAGAGAAGCAGCAGAGGTCCTGGATACCTGGGTGCTGAGTCGGGTGTGGGAGGAACCCTGGGTCATCACCTCCATCTCCACAAGAGGAGGCTGAGGTTCTGGGAGAGAATGGAGAGTCCGGGTCTGCTGAGGCGCCCCAGGGTACCTGCTCACCTCTCTTTGGTTGTGCCCTGCGGCTGTTTTCCCTGGTGGCAGCTCATAGCCAGCTGTGGTTCTGAAGCCACAGCTGATGTGAGCAGAGCCAGCAACTGCTGCTGCAGCTCCTTGTGCTGCAGCTGGAGCACTACGTCAAAGTCACCGTCCTCTGCATCTGTCCGCATCTGTTGGTGCCATGTGTGATGGGTTACATACCAGTGGCCTGGACACCCACCCTTCCCAAGTGCCGGGATGAAAGGTATGCGCTGCCGCCACACCGCCTTGTTATTTAAGATGCTAAGTTGCCCACGCTGGCCTTGAACTCAATCAGTAGCCCCGGTCAGGTCTGGAATTTGGATCCTGCCTCAGCCTCCTCAGTAGCTGGTGTGATCAGAACCAACTCTTGAGTGGATCTTTGAGGTCCAGAATCAGAAAAGGAGTCTGGCCGTATGCCTCTCAGGAAAGAACTCTCTTGAGCTTGACCCCAGTGGCCTCTTGGTGTCTCCCGTGCTTGCTCACCTGCACAATGTCCTGTAGGAGGGAGGTGGCCTGGGCCAGGACTGTTTCCAGCCTGGCCCGAACCTTCTGTTCCTCAGTCAGCTTTTTTTGTAGCTGATTCACCTCTGCCTGCTGTTCCCTCAGCTGCTGTTCGAGCTGGTTTTTCTCACTCCTAGGCCAGGACAAGATAAAG
Organism: Onychomys torridus; assembly: GCF_903995425.1. NCBI lineage: Eukaryota > Metazoa > Chordata > Mammalia > Rodentia > Cricetidae > Onychomys > Onychomys torridus. Next base: position 6,167,692 of record NC_050446.1, on the reverse strand, counting down.
CCCACTGCTTGCCCCATCTCCCAGCTCTGGCCGGCACCACCTCTTGCTGGGGCCCTGCCTGTTCTGTGCAGCCCATCTAAATCCTGGCTTCAGCCTGTCTGATGGACCAACCCCTGAGGCTATGTAGACAGGGAAACTCCCTGGCCGGCTTCCACCCAGCTCTGGCTCACCTCAGGGTCTGGTTGCCCTTCTGCAGCTTCTGGAAGTTCTGCTCCAGTTCGGCCAGCAGGAGGCGAAGCCGCTCTGCCTCCTCTGTGACCTGCCTCTGCTGACGGCACTTCTCTGACAGCATGAGGATGACCTGCATCCGTGGGCAGGTGTCCATGTGCAGACTTAGGGTTGGACCCCGCCCACCCTTCCTCTCTGCTGGAGATACAGGCAGTACCACCTCTGGATAACAGCTAGGCGGGAAGGTGGCCTCCCCACAAGGAAAGCCTGGGCCCTCACTGCAAACCCTCCCCCACCACACCTCATGACTTGGCTCTGGCATGGGGACCACTGTCATTTCACATGAGGAGGGCGTGTGGTCACACCTTCTTATGGCCTCTGTTGTTTCTGGCCATGATCTCTTGGGTGTTCTCCAGGAGCTCCACCTGTTGGTACAGTTTATCATGGACGCCCTTGAGCTGCTCATTCTCCTGTAGCAGCTGCACACCTTGCTGAGACACCCAGGACAGCTGCAAAGTCACGTTGTTGTTCTCCAGGATGGCCCGCCTGGTCGTCTCCCACATCTGGTTAGTGGCCACCTTGCGGAACTCAGTGGCCACTAGGTTCACACGCTGGATGATCTCTTTCCTTAGCCTGACCAGGAGGGTGGCATTGGAAGGAAGTCAAGCAGATGGGTATGTCTTGGAACCCCTTTTTTTGGGTGGGGCCAAGAGTACCTAGGCTTTTCCTCAGAGAATCTCTGGGCCCTTGGAATTTGAACCATTGAAACACATTCTTAATAAATTCAATTAAAGTAATACGTGAGACGAAAGTAATGTTCAGTGCCAGCCTGGGGAACTGGCTGGGAGCTAACTCCTTCCTTCCTTCCCTCCCCCACTAAATCCCAATCAGGGTTTGGGGGACAGTCCATGAGCACTTCTAGGAAGTGAGGAGGAATGTGGAGACTGGTACGGGTGCCCCCAGCAGGTCCCCCAGCCCACCCACCTGTCCTTGTCCAGCACAGACTTCTTCTCCAGGTTGTACACGTAGTCCTTGTATTCACTCTCCTGCTTTCTCAGCTGCTCCTCTAGCATCAAGTACTTGTCTGTGAGCTCCTCTTTCTGCAGCCGAAATTCTTCCAGGGCAGCCAGCTTTCCCCCTGCCCATCAGGGGCCACAAGGCTGGTGAGGAGCTGCCCCTGAGAACTGTGAGTGACACCCCTCCAAGGTCTCAACCTTGCCCATGTCTTCCTGCCTACCCCTCCCCACACACCTGCTTTCTGCTCCAACAGGACTAGGCTGCAGGTGACAGAGCTGTCCCTACACATAGGCAGCCTTTCCTGGAGTGCCTTCCCACCCACTCTGCTAATCTTACCAATCCTTGTTCAGCCCATCTTCTCAAGAAGCCTCCCCTGATACCTCCCCATGTGAGGGTGACCATGACAACCTCAGCTGAATCTGGGCAGTCAAGTCTTAGTGCCCTCTTCCAGATGGGTGCCATAGATAAGACCATCTTTTTTGAAGCACTTCCTTATCTACAAACTGGGGAAGGGGGAACATTTCTGGCCTCGGGAATGCATGGACAATTAAGGCAGATAGTGTTTGAAGTAGCATGCTGCTGTTATACTCAAGGTATTTGCCCCAATTCCCCAAGTGAGGCCAAGCCTCGCTCAGTGACAGCTGTGGATTTGGGTCTTGCAGCCTCCAGTGGCAAATTCACACTGGTGTGTTGACTGGTCTCCTGGTCCCCTCACCGAGGGCAATGTTCTCAGTGGTGAGCTGGTCCTTGGTCTCCTGGAATTCATGGCGCACCTGGGCCAGCTGTGCCTCGAAAGCGTCCTTCTCCATTTCCTTTGCCAGCTGAAGGCTCTGCAGCTGGTCATTGAGCTCCGTGATCTCATCCACCCTCTGGTTGAGTGTGCGCTTGAGGAAGGCCACAATCTCTTTCTTGTTGTTGGCCAGCTGCTCAAACTCCTGGCGGAAGAGCTTCTCTTGCACAGCTAGCTCATCCCACTTCCGCTGGTACCTAGGGTGGAGGATGAAGGGGAGATGCAGGGTCAAGCCAGGCTAGGCCCGGGCACAGGCACCGCGGAACCTGCTCTCCCAGACCCTCCTTCTGGAAAGGGTCATTTGAAGTTCCTCATGATCTGAATCCAGCCTCTACTAACTGGGCCTCAGGCCTAGAGACAGAGAGACAGACAGAGACAGCACATAAAAGTCCTGAAGTCAGTGTTGAGCATCCTCTTTGATGGCCTTCCACCTTTAGTCGGAGGCAGAATCTCCCTCAATCTAAAGTGTGATGGTTTGGCTAGGCTGGTTAGCTGGTGAGCTTCATAGAGCTACCGGTCTCCTTTCCCATCAATACCAGGGTTCAGGGACTCACTGCCATGCCTGGCTTTTCTCAAGGCTTCTGGGGTCTGAGCCCTAGTTCTGTTGCTGGTCAGGTGACTCAGATGACTGTCATCTCCCAGCCAGCATCTTATATTTACTACCTCACTTAGATGGTTTTTGTTGTTTGTTTGTTTGTTTTGAGACAGGGCCTCAAACTCACAATCTACCTGGCTCTGCCTCCTGAGTGCTGGGATTAAAGGCGTGCGCCACCACCGTGCCTGGTTACCTCGCTCAGATGTAAGTCCTGTGGAGACTGAGCCTCTGCTCACAGTGGTAACACATGTTCCCATCTGTTCCTGGGCTGTAGGAGGTGTGCATTTGTCCCCAGCAACCAGACGGGGAAACTGAGGGTGGAGAGATGAAGGAACTAGAGAGTGAGAAGCCTAGAACTTGACCCAAGCCAGGCTACCTGAAAGCCATAGTGCCTGGTCCTCCAGTGCACCCAGTCTGCTGGGGAAGCCCCTTCTGCTCTGGCAGACTGACCTCTGCATCACAGGGCCTAATAGCTTAGCCAATAGTAAGCACCCACTTAACTTTAGTGAGGTAAATGTATTTTTCATGATGCATTCTGTCTGTTGTATTTGGTCAAAGGACGTTTGTAAATTTTAAGAGTACCATGTTTACTGGTTTCAGATGGGAGAATTAAAGCATTTGGAACTTGTTTTATGCACAAATATTTAAGTATTCATAAGTCTTTTCAATGTGTTCTGCGTACAAGGCATTTCAGGGTATGGGTGCCTTTGTTGGGAGAAAACACAGCCTGCCACAGGAGTCAGAGAGGCTAGGGCTGTCATCCTGCTTCCTCCTCTTCCTCTCTGAACCTCAGTGACCCTGGCTGCGCTTCTCTTCTGGGCATAAAACGAGGACAGCACAGGCTTTCTGAGTCCACACAGACTCACCACCAGCTGTGATTTCTGCAGCCTCAGTCATGAGCAGCTCTGCCTTCTTGTATTGGACTTATATATTTATTTATTACAGGCATAATTTATTACATGTGTGTGTATGTGTGTGGAGGTCAGAGGTAGACATTTGCTGAGATTCCCAATGACAAGGATGTAGGTGTGATAATTATACCCATTTTATAGATAAGGGAGGGTCTTCACCTTCTACATAGAAGCAGGGTCTCCTACTTGATCCCAGCAGTCAGGAGTTCACCAGTCTAGCTGGTTTGCTGTAGGGGATCCTTTATCCCTGCCTCCTAGGCACTGGGGTTACAGGTGGGCACCACACCTACTCACCTACTCATTCGTCTGGGCGCTGGGGATTCAAATCCCAGTCCTCACTCTGAGTGGCAGGTGATTCAGTCACTGAGCCATCTCTTTTAGTGGGGGTGGGGCTCTGGGGCTGGGGCAGGAGTTTCACAGTGTCAGCAAGATAGCTTAAAGACATGGTTTCTCTGTGCAGTCCTGGTTGTCCTAGAACTTGCTCTGTAGACCAGGCTGGCCTCGAACTCACAGAGATCCGCCTGGCTCTGCATCCTGAGTGCTGGGATTAAAGGTGTGTGCCACCCCTCCTGCCCAGAGCTTTTTGTTCTTTTGAGACAGAGTGTTACCCTATAGCCCAGGCTGGCCTGGAAATTACTGGGTGGCCTTCAAGCTGGCCTTGAATTTAGAACAAACCTTCTGCCTCTGCCTTCCAAGTGCTGAGATTGTAGGCACGTGCCACTGTTCCCAGATTAGAAACTATATTTTTACAAACATTCTATGCTGCAGGCTGCAGGAATGTAGTAAGAGTTCAGCTGAATATGGTAAAGCTATACCTGAAAGAATCAAGGAATTCTTCCAGAGGAGAAGCCATATCTCAAGGAGTATTTGGTGTTATTCTGCTTTCGATATATCAGCTGTTTCCTGTTATGAATTTCAAGTGCGCTCTCACAACCTCCCCAAGAATTTCTAACTGTGTAGATTTGATCATTCCTTGAGTATATACACTTAAGGTACTTGGATACAGTCACATAGGCAAGGTTTTCTGCCTCTGCTTTCCTTTTTTAGCATTAAAACCAGATATCTCCTTTAGCTAACATCCAAGGACAAAGCATGTCTGGCCAACCTGTCCTCCTGAATTAAGGTAAACACCCATATGGAGACACCGCCTGTCTCCTAAGCCAGGTGGGTGTTAGGTACATAGCCTTGCTTCTTGTGCAAACTAAGCTCAGACACCACCACCACCACCACCACCCCCCCCCCCCCGTTCCTCTCACAGCCCAAAGTGGCAGCCTTGAGCAACATGCTTAGAACAAAAGGCTCATTGCATACAAGGTGCAGTGAAGCTATGGGGAAGGTTTCCTAGCTCCGAGCAGAGTTACCCCTTCCAACCAGATGGTGGCAGGGCAGAGTTTGCAGACTGTAGGTGAATTGAGACTGGTTCTGGAAGAACGAGGAGGAATGAAGATGGAGATGAGGATGAGACATGAAGAAGCTAGTTAGAGCTATGAGGGGCAGGAGGAGAAGGGACAGAGAGGAGCTAGGTGTGAGGACAGAGTTGGAGCTGTGTAGATCGTTTTGTCTTAGAGGAATAAAGTGAATGGACTGCAGAGCTCAGTGTACTTAGATTCATTCCCTCAGATTTACACCCTCCACACACCCCCACCCCTACCCCCAGGACTCTGGAGAAATCTCAGGGCAGGCCTCCAAGGAAATTTCGGTAATTCTTATCATATTTTATTTATTGACTATGTATGTGCATGCCTGCGTGTGGGCCATTGTGTACAGTGGAGATCAGAGGACAGTTTGCAGGAGTTAGTTCTCTCTCCAACATGTGGGCAAGTGCCACCGAGCCATCTCACTAGCTCTGAAACTAGTTTCAAAGCAAGAAAAATGATGATCAAAGGCAGCATCTCGTGAAATGTTAGGAAGGTCCTTTCCCCGCCGTCTCTGTCACCTGCAAATCCCCACATAAGAAAATCCCCTTCTCAAGTTCCCATTCAGGACCCATGGTGGTTCACACTTGTAATCTCAGCACTTGGGAGGCTGAGGCAGGTGGATTAACATAAATTTGAGGCTAGCCTGGGCTACAGAGTAAGACCCTGTCTCTAAAACAAAGCAAATACACTTAAGGAAAACAGCCCCAGCCTAGAGAAACACACTGACTTAAGGAAAGAGGGAATGAGTGAACTCCCTGGCCACCAGAGGGAGCTATTTCTAATTTGTCCCACTAACAACTAATAATGCTTAAGATCCATTCTGAGCTGGGCGGTGGTGGCATATGCCTTTAATCCCAGCACTCAGGAGGCAGAAGCAGGCAGATCTCTGAGTTTGAGGCCAGCCTAGTCTACAGAGTGAGTTCCAGGACAGCCAGAGCTACACAGAGAAACCCTGTCTCGAAAAACAAACAAACAAACAAAACAACCAACCAAACTAAAAGGTCCCATTCTGCTGGAGCGGGGGTGGGGTTACCTGTGATTGAGATGCTAATTAGCGGAGTGCTCCCCAAGCTCTGGGAGTTGTGAAGGGGTGGGGGGGATCCATTCATCACTTACAAGTGGTACCTTGAGGAAATGTTCAGGGTCTGAACATCCCATAGGAGGCCAGAACCCAGACCTAAGGCCCTGTCTGAGCCTGTGTGGGCTTCTGGCCTGGCACAGTAGCGTCCCTGCCGCCCACCCACCGGGCCAGCCGGTCCTCTAGGTCTTGGATCTGTTTGTGGTAGAATTCCTTCAGCTCCTCCACTACGGTGGGGTCTGTAGACTTGGCGACGGCACTGGAATCTTTTTTGCTTCCTTTCTTCTTCTTGACCTCAGACTCTTTGCCACCTTTGTTCGGCTTCTTTTTGGGAGCCATGGCTGATGGCAACTACTGTTTCAAGTCCTCTTTAAGAAGCCAGGTGGTTGCTAAGGAAATTAGTTCCATACATAGCAACAGCCTGACAGTGTGAGGCTGAATTTTAAAGGGCCACTGTCCTTTCTGGACAGGGAGCTTGTGTCTGGCCTGGTTTTAGCCTTTCAGATCACTTGGGTACAAATTTGGGTTCCAGGAAGACCTTTCCTTCTCCCGAATGGAAATAAATAATGTGGTAAATTAATTACAATTATCAAGAGCCCTAGAAATCACAGCCTGTCACTTTGGGACTTTGACCTAATGAGAAGTTGGAGGTCTAGCCAGGTGGACTTCCTCCTAGATTCTTAACCACAAGCAGAAGAAACAGTCACTGGTCCCCATGCTAGGAAGTGCCTCCTCCTAGACCTGTCAGTCCTTCAGTGGCACAGCCACACAAAGTTTATCCTGGAGGCTTCCGGGCTGGAGTCTTGAGATGTCCTTAAAGCTTAGTGGCAGGGTCCATCTGTCCATGGCTACCCCAGGCAGACAAAGTTCTTTCTATAGCTTTGGTCTTGGCTGTAGCATGGTAGGAAGGGAAAGCCCCTGGGGTTGAGAAGGCAGCATGCAGGCATGGGATGGTGGACAGTAGGTATGCAGCTGGCAGGTGCCCTAGCTGGCCCTTAGGTCTTCACCCTTCCAGCACTGACCATCTCCTCAGTCACACTGGGCTTGTGAGTGTGTCTGCTCTTTAGTCCCCAGGCATGTCTGGGGCCTGTCATCATGTTCAGTGATGACTGAGCGCTTAGTGGGTTCACTAAGAGGGGGGCTCACTTTGGGGATGCTACAGGAGGGAACATTCTTTGTAAGCGGAGGATTAGAGGGGTTCCACTCCGGTCTACCTGATTTTCCAAGCCACGGTCATTCTGACCCATGGGAATGAATGCCTGGTGTCACACACAGGTAGGCACCTTTGCTGAAACCCTATCCAGGACTGGAGGCCCTGGAAGGACAGGGAGAACAGCCACAGCTGGTGGCCTGGGTTCCAGGGTCACTGGGCTAGTAGCATGTGCTATGACCATGCTTTGGCCTGCTGCAGTATCTTCTCTTGTGAAGATATACTACAGCTTTTGGAGGAGTGAGCCAGGCTCCCTGTGAGCCCTGGGACACTGGGCACTAGGACCTTGGCAGGACACAGTACTTCTTTGCTGTTTGATGGGATCCGGGTGGGGTGGAATGACAGAAATCCTGGGCCAAGAGAAGTCAGAAATAAACTAAAGCAAAACAAAAACAAAACAAAAAAACAGAAGAGGGTAGCCAAGGGTGGCCACGCACCCCTGCAATCTCAGCTGAGGGGTGGGGGTGGGGGCAGGAGGAACACAAGTTCAAGGTCAGCCTGGGCAACTCAGCAAGGCTCTGTCTCAAGAAACCATGGGCCAGCAATATGGCTCATGGGGTAAAAGCTCTTGCCACACAGCCCGATGAGCTGAGTTCTACACCCAGAACCTACAGTGGACAGAGAAAACTGACCCCCGAGAGCTGTTCTCTGACCTCCACATGCACACCACTGCACACATACAATGATAATAAAACAACAAAGAGCAAGTGAACAAAACACTAAAAAGCATCAGAAAGAGGGACACGCAGGGTTTACTGTGCTTCAACAGTTACTCGGCATAGAATTCAAGTCTGTGTGTTGGATCTTATTCCAGGCATTCTGGTGACAGACAGGACACAGTGGCTGGCTGAAGTCTTCCAGGAGTGAGTGTTATGAAACATGGCATCGTCCTGAGCCTCCGCTTCCTCGCCTGTAAAGTGGCAGGGACACCTAACACAGGCCTAGGAGAGGCCTGGCATGATTGTGACGCTGTCTTCACTGGTCTGCCTCTAAGGCACGTCTTGTCGGAGCTGGGTGGGATGTGCTACAGGACTGTCCTCCAAGCCCAACTGCCACCTTCTTCATGAGTGGGCCTGCTTGCAAAGATTATTTCAGCTGAGCTCATTGACTGTTGACCCTCCCTCAAAGGAGAGGATGGGAGGGTCACTGGACCCACCTGTGCATCCAGCCACCCCTCTCAAGCAGCCATATGCAATTCTGCCCTAACTGCACATGACCTCAGCAAGGTGCTAGTATACATAGGTTGGGGGAACTAGGCAAGGGGCTCCATCTGTGTAGCCATGGGGAAGTCATCCATCCCATTTCCAGTGAGACTGCTGTGTTTCCCCACGCTCCCATCTGTAACCCCTCACTCAGGCTCTGTGAGTACACCCAATAAACTCATTGGGTCCCTGGGGGGACCTGGGGTGGGATCAAACTTTGTCATTGGGACCTTAGAGAAGTGGGTAGTTGTTGCCTAGGCTGCTCCTCACCACCACCCTGGGCAAAAATTCTTGGTACATGTGCAAGATCTACAAAGTAGCCTTTGTTATGACTTATTACACAGGGGGACCCTGAGGGCATCCTGCATGTGCAGGGAAACATGCTAGCATGCGGGGCAGATGCAGCAGCCGGTTGGCGGGTGACCCACTCCATGCGGGCATGGTAGTGGGACGGCAGGTGGACCTTCACAACCCAGAGGCTGCATCAGTGTGCGGGCGGAAATTGTTGATTATAATAGAGACAAAGAGAAGACAGGAAGGAGGAGAGAGGGGGGGGTCAGGGGTGCACACCTTGTGGGAGTGGAGGGAGAGGAAAGAGAAGGGTGGAGTTTTTCATTAAAAAGACTTTTATGTCAGGACACAGGGTGGCACCAAGGGGAGGGGTCAGAATGCTAACTGCCTTGAGTTGGTACATTCCTACATACAGTGAAGGTGTCATTTCCTGTTACCGAGGCAGGATAATGTACAGAGATTTATTTTTGTGTATATGGATGTTTTGCCTGCATGTCTATGTACAGTGCCCATGGAGGCCAGAAGAGGGAGCTGGATCCCCGGGAACTGCAGTTCCGGGAGGTTGTGGCTCACCCTGTGGGTGCTATGCATCAGACCCCAGTCCTCTGAGTAGTAAGTGCTCTTACCTGCGAGCCGGCTTCCCAGCACTGATTAGCTGCTTCTCCTTGTGTTTTGTGGTGTTGCAATGAAGTCTAAGGCTTCACACACCAGGTTCTGCCTGGCTTCAGATCCAACTTTTTATTTTATTTTATTTTATTTTATTTTTAGTTTTCTCTTTCATTTTACATACCAACCCCAGTTCCCCTTCTCTCTTCTTCTCTTGCCCCCGCTACCTCCTCCCCTAGATGCAACTTCAGGTTATCTTTTAGTCTTGAAACAGGGTTTCACTAAGGCTGACCTTGAACTTTCCCTGTCATCTAGGCAGTCCTAGAATTAAAATTTTACTGTTTTCTCTGCTTCTTAAACAGCTGGGATCACAAGTCTGTGTCCCTAGGGCTGGCTTATTCAGCTACTTATGGAGGTCAAGGGACCTAGCACTTCACAGCTGATGGTTGGAGCATGTGAGAAAGGAGTCTACTGTGAGAAGCTGATGCAGGAAGAGACCAGGCTTGACTACAGAACAGTAGCCTGGATAACCCTGTCATTTCCCTCAATCTTTGCCAGGACCGCTACACTGAGCTCCCAGCACATGAATGATCAGGGACAAGCCATATCCAAACCTCAGCAGAAGAGCATTTGATGAGCCCCATGCCCTGTGAGTCCTCAGTTTCTCGATAGCGTCTATCTGGTGTCTGCTCCTCTCTGGGCCAACCTCATAGCAGATTCCCCAGGTCACAGGACAGCCAGCTTCCAAACTGGAGGGGCTCTTTCTACATGTGGGCTGGGGCAGGCCAATGACACTGATGGAGGGACCAACGTCTCAGGGCTGTGAATACACTGAGACTACATACAGAGTCCTGCAGTGTCTGAGGCAGAGGCATTCTGGAAAGGAACAGGTTGAAGAGCAGTCTCATGTCTAGGCAGGTCCTCATTTATTGTTATTTATTCATTTGGGACAGTGTCTCACTATGCAGCCTTGGGTGGACCTGGAAATCATTATGGAGACCTGGGTGGCTGAACTCAAAGAGATCTCCCTGCCTCTGCCTCCCAAATGTTGGGAGATTAAAGGTGAGTGTTACCATGCTTGCCTATAGCATTTTTTTGCTGCTCAAGGCTAGAGACAGGTACAGATGTGATGTGATGCAAATCGCAATCCCCTGGATCCAGCATACCCCCAAGCCTCAGCTGTGGGATGGGCAGTCAGCCTGGGCACCGCAAGTGAGCGCTGATGTCTTTATTAGACTCAAATGCTGCAGTACAGGACGGTACAAAGTGGTACACGGTTGTGCTTCTGTACTTGAGACACTGAGATTCGAGAATTTCAAGGTAACAAGTTCCAAGACAGACTAGCTTTTTTTAAATATCCTTTTGAGAAATTATTTATATAAATAACATAAAGGAAACCCCACATGTTTGACAAACGAGGTCCTGAAGCATGAGCATTGCCTGACCAGAGGGAAGGGACGGAAGAAGCAGCTACAGAAGAAATCAACCAGTGTTACTACGGTTGGGTGCTCAGGGAACAAGGTCACTGGAGGGCAGGACCGAGAACTGAGAGCCAGGGAGGGAGAAGGGCACAGGTCACCTGCAGGAGGAGGGAGGCATAGACCACATTTGCGAAGACAGCACAAGACATGGTAATACACACAAGTCCGCGGGTGGGGGTGGGGGGTGGTGGGGTGGGCTGGGGACATTTTTGTGACATCCACTGTCTTTGTTTCATGACTGCAGCAGCTCAGTGAGTGGCATGCTCAGGGAGCTGCTGCGTCCTGAGGATGGAGACCATCCTTCCAGCATCTGCTTCTGGAGTTTCTGCTTTATAGCTAGCTACATTTTATACAGCGATGATTTTAATACAAAGAATAAAATGATCGTTTTTCTCATACATCCACAATGACCTATGACTGTACATTACACAAAATTAAGATGATGAAGTATCTCAAATTCTGGATACTCTGACTGATGTCGTTTGCAGAGCGGAGACAAGATCAGCAGGGCCCCCATTCCTCAGGCCTACAACCCTTCTAGAGCAAAGTACCCTTTGACCAGGGTAGCAAACCCATGGACTTCATTCCTGACCCTTAAGTGAAGCCTGGGGAAAGCAGGGGGCTGGTTGTGCCTAACTCTTCTCTTGAGGAACTGAGGGTGCTAGGCATGCTGATTTAGGTTGGAGGACTTAACTCAGCTTAGAGCACTGTGGACACAGGTCAGGGGAGTGGTGCCAGGCTCTGGCACCAACACTGGCTGGCACGCAGTCTGGCTTCCGGTGGACACCCTAAGCCCCACCCACAGCTGCAACACTGGGCAAAGGAGAAGTGTGTTCCATGCGGGCCTCTAGAGCTCTGCTCACTGCTACTCCCCAGCCTCTGTGCATGAGAACAGGGGTGAGCAGGGACTGAAGAGGAGATCAATCCTCAGCGTGGAGTATCTGGGGGACAGATACCTTACGATTTCCAACAAAACCAGAAATGAGCCCAGACAAGCTTTGAGAAACACGCACGTCTACCTTTCCATACTCAAGCAATGTGCGCACACGGCATAGGGCTATATACAGTCACAGGATCATAAATAAGGAGAGAGTCCACTCAGTCCAGAGTCCTGACGCTTCTGCAGTGTGGCGCTTGCATGTGAACTTCCTGTGGGATACGTACAGAAGACACTCATTTTTAAAAAACAACACATACTCTCTTGCTTTTCAAAGGACAAGGTAGGATGTCTTCGCACAGGAGAAGAACTCAGTGTGGCAACGGGACAGCCAGGGCGTGCAGGGCTGGGGAGGCAGCAGAGTCACAAGGTTTCGCACTAGGGAGCTGCAGATCACTGTGGGAAGGGAGCCAAGGTTTTGGAGGGCGGCTTATGTTTCTAACTGCTTATTTCTTCATCTGTTTTATTCAGCTTCTTCAGCGTGTCCAGCAGTTTCTGTGGGGTGAGAATGTGTGTGGACCCTGGCAAGGCAGAGAAGACAGTGAGTTCTCTCACAGACTGCAGCCTGGGGCTTCTTTCCCCATCCCCCAACCCTCATCTGGGTCCAGTGGAAGCTGGGAATGGGTGGGGGTGGAACCCTTGGGCCCTGTCAGAATAGATTTGGGAGGCATTTGGGCTCAGCTGGGTTCCTGGCTGAACCTAGGAACCACCTCTCAATCAGAGCCCAGCGCCATCTGCCAGGTGATGGGCAGCTATGCTTTCTTTATTATCTCTTGAAGTCAAAGGTGAAGCCAGGAAGAGAAATTTCAAATATGGCAAGGGACAGTGGCTAAGGGCAGAGGCTGGTAGGCATCTCTATGTGGAGAGAATGTTGCCTGTTGGGCACGGGCCCACTGAAGTTTGGGAGCCGGCATGTTGGTGCTGGCATGGTGGGGGACCTCAGGTGTGAGAGGGGAAGGGTGGGGACCTGAGGCCTTACCTTGTGGAGACCTGCATTGCAAGAGGTTAGAAATGCTTGCAAAAGTTTAAGCTAATGGAATCAGATATACTTCTAGAGCAAAGGTAAAAAAAATAAAAATAAAAACATTTAAAAATGAAGGCCTTTTCATAGAGATGTAGGTGCACTAAAATGATGAATGGACTGAGTGGCTTGGACACGGGCTTGGTCAAACAGAATGGAGGTGATGGTGGTGTGAGCATGAGGCGTGCATGCACGCAGCAGTGGGTGCAAAGCAGGGTCCTGGTGGGACAGGAGAACTCAACGAAAGATCCGTTCTTGAAAATGTGCCTCCCTGGGGACCTGGAAGCAACAGGCCTCTGTGGGAGTGGGGAGCAGAGACCCTCCAGACTCCATTTGAAGGGCAAGTACAAGGGGGCTTGGTGCCTGCACCTCTGACCACCACTTGTTCATTTGAAGGGCAAGTACAAGGGGGCTTGGTGCCTGCACCTCTGACCACCACTTGTTCAGTGGCCTGGTCATTCTGGACCAGCAGAAAAGCGACACTCTGAGAGGTACCTCCCAGTGTCTGGGCCTGCCTGCACTCACTGTTCTGAGTGAGGAGTCCGCCCCAGCTGTGTTAGTACTCTGCAGACCCACAGCTCCTTAAGCAGAATGGATGTGCTGTTGGGGTGCCTGAGGTTTACTCCCCCTTTCTGCGAAAGCATGCTGGCTTCAGTGAGCTTGCCAGACTTCCCAGGAGCCCTGGGGCAGCAGGAGCCAGTGCCAAAAGGAGAGTTTTCCAGCTCTCCACTCCATGCAGCCCAGCTCTGGCTCAGTGAGGAGCCAACAGGAGCATACGGCCAGAGAATGTCCTGCCCCCTGTCCTGGACACTGGCCTGTTCCAAAGTGCCTCCCACTTCTCACATGTGCATTCAGAAATTCAGGGAGGTCAGAGAGAGGTCAAGGAACTTATGCTCTAGAATTTTCTGATACTAGCTCATTCCTAACCATTGAACATTCCTAGTCTTTACAGAAGAACAAGTGTAGCACTGAATCTTGGAGAGCCAGCATCAGGTCAGGTCACCTGAAGCCAGTTCCTGACACCCAGCAATCTGAACATTTCAGCACTGCAGATGGAGCGTGGTACCATCAATGCTGCAAAGGGGGTGGGATGAGCCACAAGCTGCATTTTGTAGTTGATCTCATGTTCGTCCCCAAGAGCTTGGCTACGTTGGCCTTTTACTCATAAGCCGAGACTCTTAGTCCACACAGCTGGTGATCATGAGATGCCAGCAGTGGCCTCTGAAGATGAAGTTGAGGCCTAGTCACGCCCCTCTTTATTTTTTTGAGTTTGGGTTTCTCTGTGTAGCTCTGGCTGTCATGGAACTAGCTCTGTCGACCAGGCTACCTCAAACTTAGACAACCACCTGTCTCTACCTCCTGAGTGCTGGTTTAAAGAAACCATCCTTATCAGATGAATGTGGAAGGGATGCTTGTGTGTCAGAACCAATAGCCCCAACACAGAACACAGCACGTCTGAAACCTTACAAGTGGCATGTGCACTAAACAGGTCTAGTCTAGCCTGAGAGGTCTCTCATTTCTTTCTGTTTCTTTTTATTTATTTATTTATTTATTTATTTATTTATTTATTTGCTTACTTACTTATTTATTTATTTATTATCTATCTATTATCAGCTTGATACAGTATAAATTCTTATCCTAATAGTGAAATGTTTCATTGAGGCTTGCCCAGTAATTGAGTAAAACCAAAACTTAAATTATTTTTATGTATGTGAGTGTTTTGCCTTTATGTATGTCAGGGCACCATATCTATTCCTGGTACTCAATGGGGTCAGAAGAAGGCATTGGATCTCTGTGACTGGAGTTACAAACAGTTATGAGCTGCAGTGAGGGTGCTGGGAATTGAACCCAGATGCTCTGGAAGAGCAGCCAGTGCTCCTAACCACCAAGCCATCTCTGCAGCTCCCCTCTCATTTGTTTTGATGGCTTCCTTCCTGGCCATCCACTCCTGAGTGGCACTACTGGCCTACACCATCGAGGTAAGAGTGTAAAATCCAATCAGAAGACGTCACTCATGGGCAGTCTGGAGGGATGGCTATAGGGGACTAGGATGAGGCTTTGTGGAATTGTGTTCTTCAGTGGTCAGCTGCCTTGGGGACTGGAAAGAGAGGACTAGGAAGCCACAGCAAGGCACTATCTCCCAGGGACTATCCCTTGTGGTGGGCCTCATCTCCAGAAGGGTAAGCTGTTGTCGGTTTTTCTTTGGAATGCCAACTCCTGAATAACGACATGAAGCCTTTTTATTAATTATGAAATCGTGGCCTTGGCTTAGGCTTGTTCCCAACTAGCTCTTATAACTTAACCATTTATATTAATTTGCATTCTGTCACGTGACTTGTTACCAGGATGGAGAAAAGCATTTACAAAAAGATTATCCCGACATCCAGCTACAAAAGCAGGGCTCTCCAAGGTCTGCGCTATTCTGTCTCTTCACCTGGATGGTTGGTTACAACAGGAGAGGCGGCAAGCAGGTTTCCTGTCTCTGGCCTCGTTGGTGTTAGGGCTTGGGGGCTTGCTATTGCTTTGTCTCCCTGCTTTTTGTAAGCATACATATTTTAAACTTTATTTACTTTTGAGACAGGGTCTCAGTCTGCAGCCCTGGCTGTCCTCAAATCTCTCATGTAAACCAGGCTGGCTTTGAATTCATATAGGTCCGCCTGCCTCTGCATCCCAAGTGCCAGAATTAGAGTTGTGGTACACCACACCCTGCTCACTTATTTAGCTTTTAGACACACTCTACCTTGACCTTGAGACCCTAGTGCCTTCGCCTTGAGTCTAGGCTAACAGAAGTACACCCCCTGCTTTATGTCCAGAGGAAAGGAGTGCAGAAGGATGGAGTGGAGGACTCCATTTTCTTGGCTTACAGCTGTTGTCCTGGAGGTAACACCCCTGAGGGAAGTGAGGATAAATGGAGTAGCCTACTATTTCTTCTTTCAACAGGAAAACCACAGTAAGCAAGCCAGCTTCTGGTGGTGTAGTCCAGCTTCGGAAGGGCCATGTTCCCGAGATGCCCCAGGAGGACAGAGGTATGCATGGCTGGAGGCCTGCATCTGGCCCACTCAATTCTAGACCAGCTCGAGGGAGCCTTGGTGTGCTGACCCAGCCTCCCTGTGCCCGTATCGTGGGGCTGGGAATGTGAGTGGCCACCTTGTCATCCAGTCCTGGCTACCAGTCCAGGTCTCTTGCTCCTG
This sequence comes from Onychomys torridus, assembly GCF_903995425.1. NCBI lineage: Eukaryota > Metazoa > Chordata > Mammalia > Rodentia > Cricetidae > Onychomys > Onychomys torridus. Next base: position 6,151,776 of record NC_050446.1, on the reverse strand, counting down.
CTTACAGGCCACTCCAACTGCTGACTTGGGGGTCACATATCAACTTATGGTGAAAGGACCTTTTTAGGGCCCATGATAAAGCAGGCATAGACCCTGAGAATTACTAACACAGGAAGTTCCCAACACACTCAAGGAAGGCTCGGGAGAGGGATGAGGAGGTGTGAAAGGAGAGTCTGCGAGGCCAAACGACAAGGCACACCAAAGGGACAAGCTTGGGGTGTCGAGAAGGGATTTCGGGGCTGTAGACCTGTAAGAGGCCTCAGTGAGAGAGGTGTGACTGGCCAACTCTTCATCCTCCTCTTCATTCCCTCCCAAGCCTCACTCATGGTAGGCAAACCGTCTACCACTAGGCTACACCCCAGCCCTCTTCTTCCTTTTTAAAAGAGTTTTATTTGAATTATTTGTCAGCGTGTGAGTATGTATTCACACATGCAGGTGCCCACAGAGGTCAGACATCAGATCCCCTAGAGTCACAGGGAGTTGTGAGCTGCCAAATGTGGGTCCTGGAGGCAGAATTTGGGTCCTCTACAAGAGTACTATGTGCCCTTAACCACTGAGCCATCTCGCCAGCCTTCTTTTTAACTTTTTATTGTGAGACATAGTCCTGTTGAGTTGCCCAGGCTGGTCTTTCACTCACTCTGTAGCCTGTGTGGGCCTTGGACCTGCCTCTGCCTGCTGAGTAGCTGGGGTCACAGCCTGCCCCACTGGAATGAAGCAGGCCAAAGAGTGCAGTTTCTGTAGAGAGCAGAGTGTACTGAACTGTCCTCTGCACCGATGCCCTCCAAGTGCCTGAGTAAAGGGTCCACCCCCTCTGCTGCTCCCTGCACTCCTTCCTCACCCTTAGGTGCTCTGGGATCTCTCAAGGGTCGGCCTTGTACACACGGCCATCCTGAATGTCTGCTGGCCTCACTCAAGAGTACTTGCTCTATGGAGCCTACACCTCAACCTGGGCAGCAGGCTTGGGCACCGTGCCTCAGACATCCCTCAGCTCCTGGAGTATCCAGTTCCTGGCACTTGGGATCACCCCAGTGGCCGGCAGCTGGCTGACTGTGCAGCATTCACACAGGGCTTGAGTGAACGGGTGGGTGGAGCCCAGGGCGTGAAGGCTGGACACATTTTCAATCGGCGTTAAGAACTGCAAGCATTTTCTTGGAAAAAGAAAACTCAAAGAAATGGAAAGGAAAAAGAGAAGAAAGGAAAGTGACGGGATAACCAAAGAAAGCCCTTCAGAGCGGAAGAGTTTCTTTCTGTAATAAGCCGCTTTTACTTTGTTTCTTTGGCTCTCACTCCATTGTTGGAGCCTGATCCTCAAAAGATACCCTAGAGGACTCCCTGAAGTCGGGGTGTCTCAGGTCCGTGAGGAATTTGGTGGGAGTGAGAATGTGAGTAGAACCTGCGGAGAACAGAGGCCGGCTGAGCAGAGGTACCCCAGCATGCCAGGGAGGCCCCAGCCCGCAGCCAGAGAGGCGCGAGAGGCAAAGCATGCACATGCACACACGCACGCACGCACGCACGCACGCACGCACGCACGCACGCACGCAGACAGCAAGGCGTTGGCATGCATGAAGCATGTGAGGCCACACAGTGAATGGTGGCTGTCTTTGGGAAGCCCCTCCATGAACCCACATGGGCAGCTCTCTGTCCCTGGTCTCCACCCTCCCCCTGCACAAGGAACCTTAAGGAAGGTCCAAAGGAGAAAAGAAAGGTTCACATCCAAAGCCTGGCTGTGACAGCTGCTGTCCAGGAAAGCTGTTTGAGCTCAGGTCCTCTAACACATTCATGCAACACATATGCAAGCAGTGAGCAGCGAACACTCATGGGGCCTGTGCCACAGACAGAAAGACAGGCATGGAAACCAGACCATGGATGCCTGTGGGAGTACAGTCTTCCCACCCCGTTGTGCGGAGGTGATGGCCCCTTCATGCCTGTCTTGGTGAACCCAGAAGCAGCCATGTTACTGCTCTAAGGGGCCTGCTTGCTTGGACAGCTTGGGGGTGCTGTGAGTTGGTCATCCAAATTGGATAAATGGAATTGAGTGACTGCACCTGGGAGCTGACAGAGCCTTGCTGGCTGGGCAGCTCAGGGCCTCCTCTCCAGCAGAACACCTTTAAACGGCCCAGGTGGCACTCCATAGGCCCTAAGAGGACCATTTTCCATGGCGTGCTCAGCACACTCCTAGGACCACAGTGTAGTTGGAGATTTGTGGTCCCAGGCGGGACTGGAGATAACTCTAGCTATACCACAGTCTCTGGCCTTGCACTTTATCCAGCATGTGCTCCCACAGAGGGTGAGCCCAAACAGGGCAGTGTCTATGACAGCCTTCTGACAGTTGGTGGCACATAAAACTCTGTTTGGGGCCAAAAGGAAGGCATCTGGAAGAACTCACAGTTCGTTCCCTCAATAATCTGCCAGCCCTAGGAGCTACAGATGATCCTGGAGACAGGAAGCAGGAAGGCCTCCTGCTGCAATAGACCAGCTTCTACTTGCTGCTCTGCTCTTTTGGAGGGGAGCAGGAAACACAGGGTATGGCAGACCAGAGGTAGTGGGGACTGGCTGGGGAATCCTTAGGAGCCAGCTTCAGCAGTATCTACGGACATGCTGTCTAACCACCTCCAACAGGAAGTACTGGAGGAGGACAGAAGTTACAGCTCTACCATCAGGCGTGCTCCAAGGCCTGATGCACCAAAGTGTGCATCTCCCTCTCAGCCCTGCTTCAGGCTGCAAGCAGGTGCTACCAACTCTGTTTTGTTGGAGAGCTCCGCTCTTGCTCAAGGTGACTCCACTAGGCAGTGTATGGATTTGAGACTCTATGACCAGGCTCTTTCCTTCCCAAGACACTGTCTTTCAGCAAGAGACACAGTAGGGCAGAGACCCTAGCTTTTGCCATTCACCAACTGTTACCCAGGGCTAAACCTGCTGGGGTGAGGGAAGCCCTAAGACAGATGCAACACGAAGCGTGGGATGGAGTAACAGTGCAGTGAGGCAGCAACTGCTGCAGAATGCATGCGCTGCTCACCTATCAGCACTTCCCACTTGCCGTTGGCCTGGGTCACTTCATAAGCACAGCGCATCTCATTCAGGCTCACACCTCCAAGGATGAAGATAATGAGGCGGGGCCCGCTTCGGTATTCCCCGGGGGCCTTATTCTTGTGCCAGTGTCCATAGCGGGCGCTGAGGGAGAGAGAGAGTCAAGGTGACTTGTAGGTGCTGGTGAGCTGAACTGGACTGCCGCTCTCTTAGAGACACAGACTGACTCATCTCAGCAGTTTTGTTTGTTTGTTTGCTTTGGTTTTTCGAGACAGGGTTTCTCTGTGTAGCCTTGTGCCTTTCCTGGAACTCACCAGGCTGGCCTTGAACTCAGAGATCCACCTATCTCTGCCTCCCGAGTGCTGGGATTAAAGGTGTGTGCCACCACTGCCTGGTTCATCTCAGCAGCTTTGCCTGGATGGCTCTCATCCAGATGTCTGTTTCAGATCGAGCCTGGTCCTGAGCTTGCCTGGGACTCTGCAGCACTACGCAGCACGGAGAGGCAAAAGGCTGCATCAGGTTGGCACACTAATCACAAGCAAATGTGCGCAAGAGGCCTTGTGTGGGCCAGGCTTCCTGGTACTGTATCTCCAGGGAAAGACAGTACTTGCCCTCCAAGAATTCAAGTCTAGCGGGATGGGGGTTGTTGAACACCATGGGACAGAACAGGCCACAGAGCCCCTGCTCAGGCTCCCCTAGGGAGGAGCATGGCTCTTCACTAGCAGGCCTCCCTCTGACCCTGGACTTCCTCAGTAAAGACCCGGACTCCAACACAGCAGAGGTGGGGGCTGAGAAAACTGGAAACTAAAGGGAAGAAGCAAGTCCCTTCTGGACGGACACCAGCATGCTCGGCCCTGCTCCTCACTCCCAGCAGCCCTGGAAGCACTTGGGCCTGTCGGTCTCTCCCATGACTGCCAGCCTAGCGAGGGCAGCACCTGGAGGCGGCAGTTGTTCCACATTCGACAATGGCTTTTCTCCTTTACTGCCACCAAAGGAGAGGCCAGTGCCACGGAAACACTGCAGAGGTCTGGCCCAGGCCCAGAGGCCAACGTGAAGACAGAAAGAAGAACAGTTGGGACATACTAGAGAAACTCTAGAGTTGCAAGTCATGGTGGTGCACACCTTTAATCCTCGCCTTGGGAGGCAGAGACGGGTGGATCTCAGTGAGTTCAAGGCCAGCCTGGTCTACATAGCCCGGGCTACACAGTGAGACCCTGTCTCAAAAAAACAAACACACACCTCCAAACAAACCAAGGGTTGAAGGAGTGTCAACCCTGGGAACCACAGCTGATGGCCGTCTCTGCAGCCTCTGGCTGCTCTCCAGGCTTAAGGCTCAGCCTCCAGTTCCCCGGGGCCACCATCTAAGCACCTGGCCCTTTCCACGCTAGGCTGCGTGAACAGAACTGCTGTCCACACTGGCTTTCCTGATAAACAGGTTCTCAGGGAAGATCAAAGAGGAAAACTAAAGGCCCACAGATTAAAGGGGGCTGTGTAGTTTTTCTGGCTGCAGGTAATGTGTATGGGGGTAGGGTAAAGGCATTAGGCCTGGCATGTTCAGGGATGAGCAAGGAGGTTCTGGCTGAGGCAGACAGGGTGCATGAAGGAAGAAGGGGGTGAGTTCCGGAGGGGCTGGGAGCCAGAGGACCAGACGGGCTGCTGTGAACCTGGGCCTACTCTGACCATGATGGGTGTTGTGGGAAGGTCCTGATGGTACATCACAGCCAGGTCACACAGGCGCTCTCCCTGCATCTACCCACCTGACAGCAGTGGTGCTGAAGGAGGCAGAGGAGCGGGTGGAGATGTACGGGTAGTGCTTTGTGTCCAGTTTGTCCTCGATAGTGTCCTAGAGAGAAGACAGGGGTCACCATCTAGGAGAGGCCGATAATAAAGTCAGCAATGACCACAGCTGCAGCAGACCCTCTTCCAGGGGCCCAGCAAAGGCCAGGGGCATGGCACTTGTTCCACAGCAGGCTGTTAGACTGCCTGGCCCCACGGGTTACCCTGACTGTCCAACATACAAAGCGCTCATCCCCCTCACGTCTGCAATGTGCTCCATTGTGTGAGCCACTGAGGTTAACCACCTTGTACTCTGTCCACTCAATTTCTGACATGCGCTGTCAGCCTGGTGACAACGTGGGTCTAAGGAGAGCCTCCCCGGCAGTCTGTCGAGGAGCCAATTGTCTGGTGGGTGGATTCCAGCTATCTCCTGACATTTGCAAACCCATACTCCTCTTAGGAACTGATGAGCCTACCCAGGGCTCCTCAGAGAGCAGGGAGGAGGGGAAGAGAAGCGGGGGCAGTGCACCAGAGGGCTGCCTCCTCAGTCCCAACGCCAGAGACAGGCAATTGGTTCCTGGGTGTGTCATAGCCACCTATCCTTTTGGTTTGTAGGTTTTAAAAATAGGACCCTGACTCACCCTCTATAAATACACTTCTAGCACATAATCCCTGATTGACTCAGGGATAGGCGGCAAGGCCCTGTTCTCTAGACTCCCGTTTTGTTTGCCTATCAAGTGCAGAAGCTGAGCAGACTCCCCCACAACCTTGAAGACCTCCTGGTGGAGGACTCTGCAGGGCTCCTGCTGCGATGCTAAGGGCTGGAGTCACACCACAGAGCAGCTCACTGCCCGCTGCCTTGAGTCCCTCACAGCCAACAAACATGTGAGCTCTGTGCCATGGACACAGGACACAAACTGACAGAATCATCCGATTAGAAGATGACCCCAGAGTGGGTCAGGCAGTAGTGGTGCACACCTTAAGTCCCAGCAATTAAGAGGCAGAAGAACTCAGAATCTCTGAGTTCAAACCAGCCTGATTCACATAGTGAGTTCCAGGACAGCCAGAGCTTCACAGGGAAACCTTGTCTCAAAACAAAACAAAACGAAAAAGAGGAAAGGAAAAGAAAAATGACCCCAGGAGATGTGGCTCAGTTGGTAGAATACTTGTCTAGCACGCCGAAGCCCTGGGTTGATCCCCAGCACTGCATAAACTAGACGTGGTGGTGTATGCCTTTAATCCTGCACTTCAAGGATAAAGCAGGGAGATCAGAAGTTCAAGGCCAGCCTGGGCTTAAGACCCAGTTTCAAAAACAAAAGATGGCCTCAAACTGGGCAGCAGGGATATATGTAAATAGCATTGCTGACCAGAGTTTGGGGATTCAGAATGTAATCACTCTGTGATGCTAGATGGTCAGACATGTGAGGTTGCCATAGAGACAATGTCGAGACCTTGTAGACTGAAGAAGCAGGACTCGGGATGTGGAGATAAGGACAAGGATATTCCAAGGGGCCAGTTTGAGGCACAGAGCCTAGGTCCGCCTGCTGGTATAGGAAGAGCTCTGGGATTTAGGAGGGTTAAGGTGGGCAGGCTGTGGCCTCCTGTTAAGGCCTTTCCAAAGCTGCCTGAGGTGTGATGGAGAAGGACCACATCCCCTAGGAGAGTGTGTGCATGCTCCTCATCTGAACTTGGCATGCTGACCTGAGCCAGGCTCTTCTGGGTATTGCACCAGAGGCTCTTATACAGCATGGGACCCTACCCCTACCCCTGAGACTGGAACAGTGGGCAAATGGATCTTGAGGTCGCCGTGTGCCAGTCTTCCTGACCAGTTTTACTTGACAGGAGAGGAGGGAACCCTAATTGAGAAAATGCCTCCTTAAGATCAGGTTGTAGGCAAGCTGGTAGGGCATTTTCTTAAATTAGTGATTGATGTAGGAGGGGACAGATTATTGTGGGTGGTGCCATCCCTGGGCTGATGTTTCTAGGTTCTATAAGAAAGCAGGCTGAACTAGCCATGAGAAGCAAGCCAGTAAGCAGCTCCCCTCCATGGCTTCTGCATCAGCTCCTGCCTCCAGGTTCCTTCCCTGCTTGAGTTCCTGCCCTGACTGCCTTTGATGATGAACATCAATGGAGCATAAGCAAAATAAACGCCTTCCTTGCCAAGTTACCTTTGATCATGGTGGGTTTTTTTTGTTTTGTTTTGTTTTTCTGGAAAGACAGGGTTTCTCTACATCCCTGGCTCCTAGAACTCATTCGGTAGACCAGGCTGGCCTTGAGCTCACAGAAATCCACCTGCCTCTGCCTCCTGAGTGTTGGGATTAAAGGTGTGCACCACCACTGCCCAGTAGTTACTATGTTTCCTCACAGCAATAGTAACCCAGACTTAGATAGTCTTATGGTTGTTCCTGAGTCCTCAGAGGTAGGTGCTTTGGGAGGGTTGACAGAGTCCCAGAGGTTCTACAAGGAACAAAATCATAGGATGTCAATGCTACCCAAGAACAGAGGTGCTGGAACCTAGACCACCTTAAAAGCAGTCCTGTCTTCTGCTGCCAAACCCCGAACTGACCTCCATGATGTCCTTAATGATTGGGGTCCATCGTGAGAGCTGGTAGGTCTGCTCACTGATGCGCTCTTTCCGCTCCGGCTTGCTTCTGCGGCGTAGTGTGGACTGAATGCAAGCACATGTCAGGTCAGGCTCCCCACCTGGGTCCCAATGACCTCTAGAAATTCTCTCAAGAATTAGCATTGGCAATGAGTAATACAGGAGAGGTTCTGCCCAGTGTAGCTCTCAAAATGTACCTCTTTAAGAAACTCTGGAAACAAGGGAGACTTGAGAAATTATGGTTCTGTTTCTTTGTTGTTGTTTTTTGTTTATTGAGACAGGGTTTCTCTGTGTATCCCTGGCTGTCCAGGAACTCACTCTGTAGACCAGGCTGGCCTCCAACTCAGAGATCCGCCTGCCTCCGCCTCCCGAGGGCTGGGATTAAAGGCGTGTGTCACCACGCCCAGCTCTAAAGTATGGGTCATAAAAATGCTAAATGGGGGAGGGGCTGGGGTGGTTTGAATCAGAATGGCCCCCATAGGCTGATATAACTGAATACTTAGTTAGCAGGGAGTATCACTATTTGAGAGAATTAGAAGGATTGCAAGTTATGGCCTTGGAGGAAGTATGTATGTGCTGGGGATGGGCTTTTGAGGTTTCAAAAGTCCATGCCACACCCAGCCTCTCTAACTCAGCCTGTGGATCAGCTACTTCTCCAGAATCAGGAATGCCTGCCACCCTGGTCCCTGCTATGATGATAATGGACTAAGCCTCTGAAATTGTACACAAGCCCCCACTTAAATGCTTTCTTTTATGAGTTGCCTTGGTCATGATGTCTCTTCACCACAATAGAATGGTGACTAAAACAGGAGCTTAAATATATAAATGCTGTGATGAAAAAACCCAGAAAACTTCACATTGGCATGGTGACTCACACCTGTAATCCCAGCGCTTAGGTGGCTGAAGCAGAGGTGTGATCATAAATTCAAGACCAGCCCTACCAGCCCTAGGTTACAAAGTGGGACTCTGTCTCAAAAAAAAAAAAAAAAAAAAAAAAAAAAAAAAAGGTAGTTAAAAATAATTTGCTAGTTTAGTAATGATGGTGTATGTTATGCCTTTAATCCCAGCACCCAGGAGGCAGAGGCAGGTGGATCTCTGTGAGTTCGAGGCTAGCCTGGTCTACAGAGTGAGTTCCAGGACAGCCAGGGCTACATAGAGAAACCCTGTCTTGAAAAACAAACAAAAAAATTGCTGTCTATTAAGGAGAACACACTTAACACACTTGTTGGGTATGACTTAAGTTTTTGCTTTATGGTTTTTGTTCTAGGTGAATCAATTCCACTATTTTAAGCCTTTGCGACCCAAGTTACAAGGACACCAAGCCCTGCCAGCTGCAGGTCACTGGTAAGGTCACTGGAACTCAGTCCCTCTTGAAGATCCCAGTTGTTTTTGCCAGCTATGCTCCATAGGCTGTCTTCCCTCCTCCGGGGGAAGCACACCCTGGGGCTTCTCCATATGGGGTTCAAGGCGTCGTCTCAAACAGAGGACCTGCCCACCTTCTCATAGCACACTGACCTTCTGAGCTATCTGCCTGATGTCACTCTCTGTCACCCCACTGCCCAAGACACAGAGTGAGCAAAAGGCTCAGCTGCCACCCTTATGGGAGGCAGCTGAGCCTGATGTGTCCAAAGGCAAGGTCACACCGACTCTGACGGGGGACTGGAGTGGCCTATTTCAGATGCGTCCAGAGATGGTTCAGCTTTAGAGATCACATGACTCCTGGATATATGTCTAGTTCCTGACTTTGAATTCTGGTTCACTGTCCTTTCTGTCCTCATCTCTGATTCTGTCTCTCCTCTTTTCCCTCCTGTGGAATATTCCTGTACACTGAGTATATGTTGCTGTGACTGATTTAACAAAGAAGCAGACTGGCCAGCAGCTGAACAGGATGAAGTTGGCAGGAGAGCCAACTGAGAATGCTGGGAGGAGAAGGGCGGAGTCAGAGGAGTCAGCAGACGCAGGAGAAGCAAGATGGGCATGCCTACTGAGAAAAGGTACCAAGCCACGTGGCAAAGCATAGAGAAGAATTATGGGTTAATATAAATGTAAGAGTTAGCTAGTAACAAGCCTGAGCTATCGGCTGAGCACTTATCATTAATATTAAGACTTATAATTAAGTGGTTATTTGAGAGTGGCTCCCAGCACAGGAAAACTCCACCTACACTCTCCCCCTCCTCTCTCTTCTCTTCCCTTTCTGGAGGCTGAGGGTGGTACACAGCTGCATCATAGGGGGCTATCAATCATGAATATAGAGAGGCTACAATATGCCAACCTCCCACAATCTCCCTGCTTATATACGGCCCTTACATCTGTGACGATGGGCACACCGAGGTGAGCCATGTTGGTGATGATCTCACTGTCCTCTGGGGGGATCTGGGCATGCTGGATGAGCTTGTTTAAGTTTTCCTCAGTGATGCCTGAAAAACAAGACTCTTGGTCACCACACCAAACCCCAGCCATTTCCACTCCCATAATCAGAGCCAGTGGCTTCCCTTTTCCTCCTCAGAGTTCCACCACATCTGAGGTGGGGGTCAAAATAAGTTTCCACTCTTCTCTAGCTACCCTGTGATGACCATGAGGACGTCCCTCCCAGTCTGTTTCTACCCTCTTCCCAGCGGTCCTCCCTGTTCTCACCCTGCGCCAAAGTCACACTAGACAAGAAAATCTCATTACTCATTTCTTTGTACAATGACATGGGTGAAATCTGTTTGTTTGTTTGTTTTATATAGGGTCTCATGCAGTCTAGGCTGGCCTTAAACTTACTTTTGTAGCTAAGGTTGGCCTTGAATTCCCGATACCCCTGTCTCTACCTCCCAAAGGATTACAGCCAAATACTGTTGTTGAAAGGTCTCAATTACTAATGACATGCAACCTGGAAACATCTGGCAGGCTGAGTGCTGGCCAACTGTCAGGAGAAGTCAGACGGCTCTGTCTGTGCCATCTGCTTCTAGTCACTCAGGCTGCTGAGCAGGCTCAGCCTGTGGTGCATCTAACCTGGCCTCACTGCAGCTCCTGCAGGAGGAGCCCCTCGGCCTCCCGTCCCCCCACCCCCAGGGCTGCCCAATTGGCATCTGCACTGTTCTCTCTTCCCTCTACTCCTCTTCTTCCCAGCTCCTACCATTCTTCAGAAAGATGTAGAGAAGGATGATGCGGATTTTGTCGTAAGTGCTGACGTTCGCATCCAGCAGGATGGGGACAATGGCTCTCATGGGGTCCTTGATTTTCTCCCCCTCTGCATCTGTGCCCATCGCCAGGTCCTGTAGAAAACACACCTTGCTGCCCTACTTCTGGTGACAGTCTAGACAGGTGGTGACTCTCAGAAAACTCATGATCTGTAAATGCCTAAGTCTGTGGTAGGGTTGGGGCAGGCTGTGTGCTTGTCTCCCCCAGCGATGGCTGACAGTATCCCAGGATGACTAAGCACAACAGCAGGCATGGGGACTGGTCACACAGTAGAGGTGTACTGTTCCCTGACAGACACATGACCCCGCTGAGGGATTTGGGGTTTGTTCCCCACCCATGCAAACTCGGGCATCTCAAGGGGCCGCTGCATGGCTCGATTCTGCCCACCCTGACCCTCCTGGCATGGAAGGGCACACTGAGTTAGCACTGGCCCCTCTGGTCTTAGTCTTCCTGTGGCTTGTCAAAGGGTAAGGAGCAACAAGAGTGGGCTCCCAACGCTGGGAGGGCAGAGATGACAGGAGACACACGGAAAGGCTGGATGGGCACAGCCGGAGTGTCGCCCCGGTGTGGTGGCCTCCTTTTCCTCTCAAGACCCCAGGAGTTTACACAAATGGTGACGTCACATTCAGGCATGGTCTGAGGAAGGCAGGCCTCCTCTCCCCGGCCTCTCCCCAGCTGCAGAGGATGTGCTCAGCAGGAAGAAACTAGCACCCTGCCCAGTTTCTTTTCTTTTTTAAAAGACAGTGTCTTGCCATGTAACGCTGGGACATACTATGTAGCCCAGGCTGGTCTTGAACTCAGAGATCCTCCTGCCTCTCCCACCTGAATGCTGGGATTAAAAGTGTGAGCCACCACAACGAGCCTCACTAAAACACACACACACACACACACACACACACACACACACACACACACACACACACATATGCGCGCGTCCCAGGGATTAAACTCGGGTTGTCAGGCTTGGCAGCAGGCATGGTTATCTGCTGAGCCCTTCTCTAGAAGGAAACACAACTAATTCAGTCTTTTGTTTGTTTGTTTGTTTGTTTTGTTTCGTTTTTAGAGACAGGGCCTCACTATATAGCCCTGGCAGTCCTAGAACGTATGTAGACCAGGCCAGCTTAAAGCTCATAGACATCTGCCCACCTCTGTCTCCTGAGTGCTAGGATTACAGGTGTATACCACCACAACCAGCTTCTTAATATTACTCCTTAATATCTTTAGTATTTAAAAAGAATTGTGCTTCCAAAGTTAATCTGAATTTGCTTTTTGTTTTGTTTTGTTTTGTTTTGTTTTGTTTCGTTTTTCAAGGCAGGGTTTCTTTGTGTAGCCTTGGCCTGAACTTGCTTCTTACTGACTGGACAGAACTTGCTTTTTCGATGGCTGAGCTCCTGGGGACAGGATGTGTGTCTGTGGAGATTGTCCACTAAGTGGGTGCACTTTCAGAGGGGAGGACTGTTTCCCTCCTAACCCAGGCAATACTATTGGACACAGCGTGCACACCTACAGCAAGCCAAGGGTGAGGATCTCAACTCCACACTAAAAAGCATGAGTTGATGTTTTTCTGTAAAAGGAGACTTTCAACAGGGCTTCAGAATGGCTTTGATGGGGTGGAGGGTGTGTGATGGGGTCTCACTAAGCCGCTCACGCTGCCCCGAAACCTGTGGTCCTCCTAGGCAGTTGTGGTAACAGGCCTGTGCCACCAAGTCTGACACTTCCAATCTTTCAGTGTCTCACGTTGCTTAGAAGCTGACACAGGGGCTGCTCAGTCTATGTGAGGCCCTGGGTCTGATTCCAAGACCACTAACCACAGGGGTTGAAATCCACAACAAAACAGTTTTGGTGCTGTGTGTTAGCCAACAGGGAACAGGACACAGAGGGCACTAGAGACACCAGCGATGGCAGAAGTCAGTCTAAACAGTCCCCAGGCCTGGGATTGGCAAGGTTGGGGAGGACTCAGGCCCTGCTGCAGCAGTGACATTCGGACTCCAGAGCCGGTCTGGTCATAGCGGGATCAGACCACTTGAAAACATAAACAGCAGCCCGCCCTGCTAGGCTCACAACTCCTCAGGGCTGTCTTTTGCCATTCCAGGGAAAACAGCCTTTGGAAAGAGCCAGGCATGCAAACTCCAAATGGCACAGCACTCCAGATCCATCTAGGCCCTACCAGTCAGAGCCGGGCCAAACCCACTCCAGAGCTGAGACAGCCGGGGTCATAGGCTCTCCCTTCTCTAGATCCTATGATTCTGCAAGAGGTCCAAGGTCAGAGGTTAAATTCAGTGGGGTGACTAGGCAGAGCAGCTCTGCCCTGAAGAAAGGAAAGGAAGACAGGCCTACCTGCTCCACACGGCAGAGTTTGTCTACGGTGCCTTGGTAATGCTTCATACAGTCTTCAGCAAGGTGCAGGTGAGTGGAATACTAGGAGAAACACAAGACTCAGTAGAGGCATAGCCACTGCTTTGTGGGACACTGAGTGTCCTCACTAAGGGCTCCAATGACAGTGGCGACAAAAGACAGTATGTTCTTGAGAGGGTGGGGGTAAACCACAGCCTACAGGAGAGGAAGGAGAAATCTTTTAGCAGATGGAGTGGCATGAGGCACATCTCCCTTCAGAAGCAACTCCTTGAACGCGGGACGGGGTGGAGCACCTGGTAAACATGTTGCAGGTAAGTGACACTGTTCCACCTTTATGATCAGGACACTGAAGCCCTGATGGCCCCCTGGCCCTCTTTCCCATCAGCCACTCTGAGGGAGGCCAGCGCTGTGTGAGGACAGCCAGTACTGACTGGCTAAGGCCTGTGTGGTGAGGAATCAAGACCTCCAGTCAACAACAAGGGAGGAAAAAGAAGCAAGGAGAAAGATGAGGAGAGAGAAGAAAGTGACAGGAAACAGGATTTCTGCCTTTCTGCTATCTCCCTTTCCTAATAAAAATGGAATCTAAAATCTGCAGATTTCCATGAATCGCCTGACTACTCCGAGTCAGTCTGGGTGGGGTCTCCGTACCTTGCTGAGTTCCTTCTGGTACTGGGGCATTTTCTTCAACATCTGGGACAGGTCCCGCATGGTGGTCTATGAGGAAGGAAGCATGGTGTCACTAGACTTAAGGAAGCCTTGTGAAGCTGAAGGGCACAGGACAGGACAGCAGCCACACCTGACTTCACAAGTATCCACTCAAGGACTCAAATGTATTGATCCAAATGTCACACTGTTGCCAGGCAGAGAATTAAACCCTGACATTTAGCTGTAAAAATTTTAAATTATATTTTTATTACATATATTTAAAAGATTTATATAATTACATGTCTGTGTGTGGGTTTGTGCACATTTGAGTTCAGGTGTCAGTGGAGGCCAGAAGAAGGCATCGTATCCCCTGGATCTGGAGTTAGAGGCAGTTGTGAGCCGATGTGGGTTCTGGGAACTGAGCTTGGCTCAGGAGCCATAAGTGAGTAATCACTGAGCTATCTCTCTTCAGCCATTTAAGTTATAATTTAATTAATTAGTGTGTATGCAAGTACACATGCATGAACACACAGCACACTTCTAGAAGTCTCGGGACAGCTTGCAGGAGTCAGTTTTCTCCTTCGGACATGTGGGTTCCAGGATCTGAACTCAGGGTGTCAGGCTTGGCAGCAAGTGCCTCTATCTGCTGACCATCTTGTTTGGGATTAAAAGCTCCACTACATCTGGCTGGACAAGATGTTTCTAGTGGAGTAAAAAGAGGCCAGAGCCAGGGGTGATTTCAGTAGGTGAGGTTATGAATTCTAAGTCCACCACAGGCTAAAACACTCGTGATTCTTCTGACTTAAGATGAGCTATGCTCCTAAATGGGAAATCTTAACCCTCGAGGTAAGAGGAGGCAGCTGCTGTTCACAGACACCGGGAGACAAGGACTGGTGTGTGCTGCTGAACAAGCACTCTGTCACTGAGCCACACCCCACGCCAGAGCTCAGTGTTTTGTTTTCAGATATGATTCTTAAATGCAAGAACAAAACAGACATTCAGTGAAGGAGAAACATGGCCGTCCACTCCCTAATGGGACACAGAGAAGACCCCTGCAGGGTGTCTGGGCACTGGCATGACGTACTGACCTCCAGAACTTTGGGCTTACCTTCTCTCCAGTATTCATTCTCTTGCTAGAGGAAAAGTCCTTCAGAGACCGGGTGACCTCCCTGCAAAATGGGGGAGGCAACCACGCTCAACACAGTGCCCAGGGCTCTCTGCAGAGACCACTGAAGTCACGCACAGCCTTCCTTGGGACTAGGTGGCAATTCTCTCTCCACTGAGGTTTCAAGTGAAGGACACATGCTGTTCTCACTGGTCCTCTAAACTCGGGTCTCCAGAGCAGGGTGTGTGGGATGGCTCAAGGGGCAGGGGACAGTACTGGACACCCACTTGTGTTTACTGTCTTCTTTTCCAAATGCACACAATTGAAGCATTCATGTTTTATGTTTGGAAAATACAAATATATGTAGTATACGACTTATTCATGAATGAATTTAATAACAAGAAATGTGGATCAGGATTTCCTCCCCAATATTAGGCATGGTGGTACACATCTTTAATCCCAGCAGAGGCAGGAGGATCTCTGAGTTCGAGGCCAGCCTAGTCTACAGAGTGAGTTCTAGGACAGCCAGGGCTACACAGAGAAACCCTGTCTTGAAAAACAACAAGAAAAATCACCCCCTACTAAAACACTATTTTTGTGGAGCTGGGAGTGGAACCCAGGGCCTTTTCGAGACAGGGTTTCTCTGTGTAGTTTTGGTACTTGTATTGGATCTTGCTCTGCAGACCAGGCTGGCCTCAAACTCACAGAGATCCGCCTGCCTCTGCCTCCCGAGTGCTGGGATTAAAGGCATGTGCCACTACCACCCAGCGGATCAGGATTTCTTAAGGCTGAGTGATCAAAAAGTTTTGGCAATCACTTCCCTAAACAGAACCATCAAAGGGTGCAAAGCTTTCTCACTTTTCCTTGTGAATTTTATGAGGATACTCCAACTGAAGGAGACAGAGTGTGCCTTTCTAAAAAAGGGGAGCTGCTGTTTCTGTCTCCTGCGTTTACACACAGGGAATATCATGAAGCAGTTTTATCAATGGCAGCTCCGTTGGAGGACATCAGCACTTGCTTGAGGAGCCAGCAGAAACCTGCTGGGCATCTCAGCGGGATGCACAGTGGGACCGACTGCTGTAGCGCTCTGCCCCGTGTTTATGAAGCACTCCTCTGAGAGTGCCACCTAGGCTTTCCCAGAGTCCTTTGGGCAGCTGTCCTGAGCTGTGGGTTTCTTAAGGTGGTAAAGTCGGAGAAGCAAATACCCGAGGAACGGGGACCTGACAGTTCCGGCAGCATGCTGTCAACTTTGCCAAGGGGATGAGCTCACGCCCTACGTTGCTGGGTGTATGTGGTCACTTCCAGCCCAGGGTTAAGGGCCCACCCTGGGGAAGGTGCAGCGGTGTTCTTACTGGGACACCTCTGCAATGTGCTTGTGACGCAGCGTGATCCACAGGTCATCGTCCTCATCCAGAAGCACCTCCTTCACCCGTGCCTCTCCAATGCCGCTGGTCTCGTATCTGCAGGAGAGAGGACCTGGGTGGCCTGGGTTCCCAGGGTGCCTCCTGGCCCCCTCTGGATGCTTTGTTGATTTTCTGAGACATGATTTCCTGTGTCCCAGGCCAGCTTCAGACTCCTTAAATGTGTCCCAGGCCAGCTTCAGACTCCTTAATAGCTAAGACAGGCCTTTTGATGCTCCTGCCTGCCTTCCCAGTACTGGGGTCACAGGGTCATGGGTGTGTACCTCCACACCCAGATGTCTCCTTTGGCTCCTAAGGATAACACCTGTGTTCTCAGCTGCCAGGTGATTCCAGGCATGGCTCATAACACCACTGACCACCTGACAGGCTGGCTAGGTCATCTGGGACAGCACCAAGTGGGCAGTTCCCTGGGCAAAGAGAAAGGCTCTGTTCAAAGCCAACACCCTGGGAGTCCTGCTTTAACTCCTCAGAGTTGGCTGGGAGGGGGTCGGGGCCTGTGGCAATTATACGTGAATCCAGAGTTACACAGGACAGAAAGACTACACATCTGTCCGCCCCTCTCTGGGAAATGCATGGTGCCTAAAAAGCTTCCAGCAGCTTCTGCGATGGGTCCACAGCATATTATTACACATGGAGTCATGAATGGCCAGAGGAGGCAAGAATCCCGGGAACCAAAAGGGAGAAGGGCTGGAAGAAGGGCTAAAATATTTCTAGAATATTCATTTAAATTAGTTAATTAAATTAATTAATTAATGGAGACAAGGTGCCTCCATGTAGTCTGGCTGTCCTGGAACCTGCTTATGTACACCAGGCTGGTCTTGAACTCACAGAGTTCCACCTGCCTCCCAAGTGCTAGATTAAAGGCGTGCAACACCACACCCAATGAAACTTCATTTTTTTTAAAAAGATGTATTTATTTTCTATGTGTATGAGTGTTTACCTGTATGTATATATGTATGTATGTATGTATGTATGCATGCATGTATGTATGTGTACCATGTGTGTGCCTGGTGCCCACAAAGAACAGAAGAAGGTGTCAGTTCCCCCTGGAACTGGAATTACAGACAGTTTTAAGTCTCTATGTGGGTGCTGGGAACTGAACCCTGTCTTCTGCAAGAGAAGCAAAGGCTCTTAACCACTGAGCCATTTCTCCAGCCCTAGATTCATTTTGTTTATTTATTTTATGATTGTGTTTTGCCTGTATGTATATCCATGCATCATGTGCATGCCTGGTGGCCATGGAGGCCAGGAAAGGGTGGCAGATCCCCTGGAACTGGAGTTACAGACAGTTGTGAGCCACCATGTGGGTGCTGGGAATTGAACTCAGGACCTCTGGAAGAGCAGCCAGTACTCTTAACCACTGAGCCATCTCTCCAAGCCCCTGAATGTTCATTTTAAGGCCACTCTTTGTTTTGAGACAGGCTCTCATACTAAGTTGTCCAGATTGGCCTCAAACTCAGGACCTTCCTCTCTCGGGCTCCTGAGTGCTGAAGTTACAGGCAGGTAATATTTCTATAAGTAAGAAAACAGCTTCCCTGCACAGAATGGTCAGTTAAATACCCTGCTGAAATATTTGACCACAACTGTATTTTGTGATCTGTAAATAACTTTCAATTCTGAATAAGACACACATAAAACCAGCACATCTAAGAAGCTATGAACTGATGACGTGAGCTATGAAACTGTTCTGTCCTGTCAGCAAGCACCTAGAAATGCTGAATGGATTGGGGAAACGCACAGAAAACCTTGTAGGCTTATCTAAGAAACTGTATCAATGCACATATTTTTCCTAATATTAAAAGGTGGCGGTGGCACACACCTTTAATCCCAGCACTCGGGAGGCAGAGGCAGGCAGATCTCTGTGAGTTCGAGGCCAGCCTGGTCTACAGAGTGAGTTCCAGGACAAGTAAAACTAGACGGAGAAATCCTGTCTCAAACCCCGCCCCCCCCCAAAAAAATTCTTTTTCCGGCTGGAGAAATGGCTCAGAGGATAAAGAGCTTGCCATGAAAGTGTGGGGACAAGAGTTCAGATGTCCAGAGCCCACATAAATGTGGGGCAAGGTCAGCAGTCACCTGCAATCCCAGAACTGAGTGGCAGAGACAGGGTGGGTTCTGGGGTAAGCTGGCAGGACAAACTAGCCGAAACTGGCAAGCTCTAGGTCCAGTTAAAGACCTTGCCTTAATGAGGTAGAAAGTGATCAAACATGACACCCAATATCAATTATGGGCCTGCCCTTACACACACACACACACACACACACACACACACACACACCACAAACATGCATATCATACATGACATGCATACATACTACACACATATACAAAAATAGAAAAGTAAAAAACCACAAACACATCCGTTTCCTGAGTCAGAGGGATTCCAGTCATCTGCAGACCTGGTTGCTGTGGACCCTGTCACCTCATGCTTACTTGTAAACGTCATTTTCGATAGGCAGCAGATCATAACTCATAGCCTGAAAAGTCAGTTCATGAAGCACAGGAGAGCTGGGGTCAAAGCCGCGATCCAGGATCAGGAGCTGAGACCGTGCCTTGTCGGGACCCTGGCAAGAACAGGGAGATGCTTCAAAAGCCACACAACCAACTCGAGTTACTCCAACTAGCAGAACTGCTTTGTTCCAGGGAGGCAGGAATTGAGCTCCAGTGCTGTGCCTGCCGACCAAGAACACCTACTGCTCCGGGTGATGTGCCCGTTTACTAAGGGCCTCTGACACAGCCCCGAAGCTACGGCTGGGCTCAAGGGACAGTATGCAACAGAGCATCAGTTCATTACACACGGTGACTAACTGGGGCGCCCAACAGTGGGGGCTCAATTACAAGTCCACAACACTAGTGCAAGAGTTCTGTGTCTAGGCAATCAGCGAGGGTCTCACATGCGCTAAATAAGCATGCACTCTGCCACTGAGCTGTGCCAGCCCCCAGCTCCACATCTCAATGGCAGCGTTGGTTACACACACCCATGTATGTGTTAAAAGTGCAGAGAACTGTGCACACATGTGAACACTAGTGAAACAAGACTGGGGTGCACGGCACAGCGGAGGAGACTGCACTGTGTCAACTTGCTCTCCTTGCTGTTTTGCTGCTGGGGAGTCCCCAGACGTTCAGGGCTGGAGCTGGGAGTCTTAGCAAACAGAACACGCTGGGAACCCTAACCATTCTGGATGTTTCTGCATCAGCCTGCCCCAGAGGCACGGGGCACTTCACGGTGTAAGGAAAGCAGGCCTCACACAGTGTGCTGCAGGGCCACGCTGGCCCAAGGCCTGCCACTGAACACTGTTTACTCAGAGTGAGAGCCTTGTTGTCCAAGGCCAGACTCACCTCCCCCATTGTCGGGTCGTCGGCTTTATAGGCATCCAGCTTGTCCTGGATCAGCTGAGCCAGCAAGGCATTGTCCTTGTATTCCCTGACCAAAGGAGAAAGACAGACGGTGAGCCACCTGTGCTTCCAAGTCACCTGCCAAGTGCCTCCAGGCAGGATGCCGGGCAGTGCAGGACAGACAGGAGAGGTGGGAGCACTGTATATCAGGATTTTTACCGTAAGAACATCCCCACGTGTGTGAGGCATGGCAGCACATGCTTACAATCCTGACACTTGGGAGGCTGAGGAAGGACAGCCACCACAAGTTTAAGGTCAGCCTGGGCTACATAGTGCGACCCTGCCTTAAGAATAAACAAACAGACCCATTTGTTACATATGTAGTTTAAAAGGAAAAATCAAATGCTCAGCTTAGTGTCTAGCCTGTGAATAATTTCTCCTGTTTCTCCTTCTAGCCTAAGTGGAGGCAGAAATAATCTCTCCTCCTTTCAACCCCCCTTGCCTCCTAGATAATATGGCTGTAATCTACACCATCTCCAACCTCAGTGCCACTGCAGCTCTGTTCCCAGCTCAAGCTCCTGCTACTGTGCCAGGAAGATGGAGCCCTTTATTACCTTGTACCATTTTTTTTTTTTTTAAATTTGGTCAGGGAATACCAGCAATGAGACAAGCCAGGAGCCGGAGCAGCTATAGGTCCCAAGCCTCAGCAGATCGGGAAATAAGGGCAGGCTCAGCACACAGCCCTCAGAACCACTCAGCTCAGGGCCATGCACTAGCAGCCACTGCCTGTACCTGCTGGGCCTGACCTGCACAGAGCCCTTGCTCTGGAGACCACAGCCCATCCTTTCTGCCCACAGCTGTCATCACTCAAGCCCAGGCCTTCTGCTCTGCATTTGGTGACCTGGCTTCACTGCCCTGTAGCAGGAATCTTAAAAGGTCTTATTAATAAAAACAAACCTGGAGCAAGGTATTGGGGTGAATGCTGGAAGATCAAGAGAGACAGAACAAGCCACAGCCACCTCACCTTGCCAATTTCTCAGCTGATCCTGTTTCCCCAGACCGGAAGCCTCTGAGTCCTCATCCGAATGGATCTCAGCTGAACTGCTGCTAAAAGCCTAAAAGCTTAACCAGCCTAGTTCCTGGTCCTCAAGCCTTATATACCTTTCTGCTTTCTGCCATCACTTCCTGGGATTAAAGGCGTGAGTCACCATGCCTGGCTGTTTCCAGTGTGGCTTTGAACTCACAAAGATCTGGATGGATCTCTGCCTCCCACGTGATAGGATTAAAGGCATGTGTGCCACCATTTTCTGGCCTCTATGTCTATCTAGTGGCTGTTCTGTCCTCTGACCCCAGATAAGTTTATTAGGATGCACACTATATTGGGGACACAATATCACCACACTTCCCCCTTCTGCTTCTCCTTATCTGACTCCTGCTCGGTTCATCTTCTCCAAAATCTCTGATTTGCTCCCATCCCAAGCCCTCAGGAGGTCTTATGAAGTTAAACCTGCCCTACATGGCCATCATGTCAGACTCCACTGGCCCTCTGCTTTCCCAAAGTCTTTGCTCACACCAGCAGCAAGAGCCAAGTGCCGATGCAAATGTCCTCACCCTTTCTTACCCATCTACTGCAATCTGAGGCCATTCCGGAGACCTGCCACATATACACTCTACAGCCTACCCTGTCCTAGGCTACAAGGGCCTCTGCCCACTCTGGATGCCCCTAGCACATTGGACTGCTGCTTGAAGGCATTGGCTTCCCAGGGACTTGGTGAGTGCTTCCTTCACACATCCCGGCATCCATCATTACTTGGCCTCCACATCCTCTGAGCATCTGAGGGTGGAACTGTGTCTTCAGCTTTAAGTCCCCAGCACTCAGAGAACAGCAAGTGTCAATGACTTCAAAAAACCCAAGGACTGGGGACTACAGAGATGGCTCAGAGGTTAGGAACATATACTTCTCCTCCAGAGGACCCAAGTTTAATTCCCAGCACACTATATTTTGTTTTTTCAAGACAGAGTTTCTCTGTGTATCCCTGGCTATCCTGGAACTCACTGTGTAGACCAGGCTGGCATCAAACTCAGGAATCCACCTGCCTCTGCTTCCCAAGTACTGAAATTAAAGATGTGTACCATCATACCCAGTACTAAATCTTTTTTAAAGATGCAAAAATTAAGCTGGACGGTGGTGGTGCATGCCTTTAATACCAGCACTTGGGAGGCAGAGCCAGATGGATCTCTGTGAGTTTGAGGCCAGCCTGGTCTACAGAGTGAGATCCAAGAAAGGCGCAAAGCTACACAGAGAAACCCTGTCTCGAAAAACCAAAATAATAATAATAATAATAATAATAATAATAATAATAATAAAATAAAGATGCAAAGACTGGCTGGGTAGTGGCAGTGCATACCTTTAATCCCAGCATATTGGGAGGCAGAGGCAGGTGCATCTCCAAGTTTGAGAACAGCCTGGTCTACATAGTGAGTTCTAAGACGGCCAGGGCTTTGTAGAGAAACCCTGTCTAATAAACAAAACAACATACAAAACTTATGTATGTATACATGTGCATATACCTTTAGAGAATTATTCACTGCCCCTCCCTCCCTCCCTTCCTCCCTCCCTCCCTCCCCCTCTCTCTCTCAAGAATCAGGGTCTTATGTAGCCCAGGCTGGGCTCAAACTTGCTGTGGAGATGAAAGCAACCTTAAACTCCTGATCTCTCTGCCTCAGTCACCCAAGTGTTAAAATTACAGATGTGCCCTACCCTACCATGCCTGACTTTGTATTTCACTTCACAAAACCTCTGCAAAGATGATATTGGTTTGAAAACATTTCAAAGAGATTAAAAACTAGGAAATGATTGCAGTGGCATAGGGGTTTATATTTTGATTATTCAATAACTAAGTATACATATGTACTTTTCTGAATGTGCTAAAAGATAAAATAATTGAGAGAATTTTCTTATGTATCGTTTTGTGCTATGTGTATGGGGGCGTGTAAACATGCACGTGTACACGTCTGAAGACGACTTTGTGGGCTTGGTTCTCTCCTTCCAGCTGTCATGGAGCCCAGGGATTGAACTCAGGCATTGTGGGACACAGTCAGCATGCTGCCTTACCCCCGATACCGCACGGCTGGGTACTCCTTTAGGGTGGCACACAGGGTTGCGATCTGCTCTGCCAGGCGCTCCAGGATTGGATTCTTCATCTGAGCCTTGTGAGGGCTGTAGAAGCTTTGGAAAGAGTCAGCAGAGTCCAGAGAATACACCTAGGAGTAAAAACCACGCAGGGGTGAACTGGGGGAGCACCCTGCACCTGCTTTTGTTTATCCCAGTGCTAGGCACCCCACTATTAGTGACTGAAACACCCCTGCCCCCAGGGAGTCTGACACATAACAGACACTAGACACCATGAAAAGTAAACTGCAGGAGGTTGAGACCTTGACGAACAGCTAAGGACAAAGCGGCAAAGAGTGCCCTGGACAGCTTGAAGGGGAGGCTGCCTGGACTCATGGACAAGGGTCTCTGGGGAGGGTTTCCAGGAGCATGAGGCAAGGGGGAAGCCAAGGATCTCAGGGTGTGTGCACCTGGGGCACCGATAGGCCAGTTTGAGTTTGCTTCTAACAAAGGATGAGCTAGAGAGTGTACCACAACTGTGGGCAAATAAGGGAGCTTTTTATAGGTTTAATACTAGCCTGTCTCCAGCAAACTGCTCTAAGTACTGCCTCCCCCACCCCTTTTGGTGAAGGGCTGTGGAAGTTAGGATTCTCTTTAAGATGGTGTGGACCAGCTGTCAGGATTCTCTCAAGTTCTCACTTGTGTAAACTACCTATTGTCATCATCACTATTATTGAGAATAAGCCTTTCTTTGTAGTTCAGGCTGACCTGGAACTCACTACTTGGTGCTGGCTGGTCTTGGATCTGAGGTACTTCTACCTCAGAATCCCACGTGCTGGGATTATAGGGATGAAGACTGTTTACCTTAAAAAGTTATTTCATTTATTTATTTTGAGGCAGACTCTCTATATATAGCCCTGGCTGTCCTGAAACTCTACAGACCAGGGTGGCCTCGAACTCAGAGATCTGCCTGCCTCTGTCTCCTGAGTTCTGGGATTAAAGGTATGGGCCACTATACCTGGCAAAAAGTGATTTTTAAAACTTACTATTTCTCATGTTTTCTGAAATATAATGTGCTGTATGTGCTAAAGCTGGATTCTGTTTAATTCAGTGATGGTGGGGTTCGAAGGGAAGGAAGTAAATATATACAGCTCTCCAGCAGGAAACAGGCAATGAGCCAGCTCTGACTCTTTCTGTGTGTTCTCATTCATATTCTCTCTCTCTGTCTCTCTCTCTGTCTCTCTCTCTGTCAGACAGGGTCTCATGTAGCCCTGGCTCACCTCAAACATGTTATATAACTCAGGATAACCTTGAATTCCAGATCCTTCTGCCTCCATCCACCTCCCAAGTGCTAGGAACACAGACCTGCTCCACCACACTGTTTATAAAAATCCAACTTGCCGGGTGGTGGTGGCACATGCCTTTACTCCCAGCACTCGGGAGGCAGAGCCAGATGGATCTCTGTGAGTTCGAGGCCAGCCTGGGCTACCAAGTGAGTTCCAGGAAAGGCGCAAAGCTACACAGAGAAACCATGTCTCGAAAAACAAAGTCCAACTCAAGGCTTCATGCACTCTAGGCAAACACTGTGCCCCTGAGCTGCACCCCTAGCCCCTGTACCTAACAATAGGCTACTCTACTAAAGTTTTAGCAGCTGATCCATAAAGATCCAGTAGACATTTTTCATCACTACAGAATGAATACAAATTCTGTGACTTCTGATTCCTTTTGCCAGGAGAGAACCTTTGGACAAGTCTTAACAACACTCAAATAAATTTGACATATGCTCTCAGTTAGCTTTACCTTTGTGGACCTAAAAGCTTTGCTTCCCCACCCCCACGGGGAGGACTTTGCTGTGGGGACCTTCGGGGGAGTGAAGTGCTAACAGCTGATGACGGAGGTGACCATCTGTTCTCTCAGCACATGACAAGCTGGGGTTAATGCCAATAAAAACAGACTCTTTGCAGCAGATGGGTGCTCTCTCCTCCTCTTCTTCCCTCTTTTAGGATCAGCTACTTTGGGTTATTCAAGGAGTCAGTGAATAGGGGTGAGCAGTGATCGATGGTGACACACACAAGGGGCACAGTGACCAATAAAGAGGCGGCGGCAGGTGCCTGAGCTACGGTGCCAGACAGATGCCATGGCAGACTACTTCCCTTAAATAAACACCGCACAGAACATTACTTGGGATTAGAATGTGATCCCTTCCCCTCCCGACTGGTGGGATAACAGGAAACAGACAGCACCTGGGACTCATAGGGCAGAAATGCAATGTTGATTTCCGTCAGCGTCTTGATGACTTTGGCTGCTCGGGATTTTACCAGCTCGTTAAACAGGGCGTCAGGACATGCTGTAAGAATGACAAAAGACAGGGTTTCTGTCCATCTGCTGGCTCGGCCAACAACAGCCGAGATGCCACTGCACCCTTCGTTTTACGCAGACTTTCAAAGAGGCACCCAGTAAGCTCATCCCAGCCTCAAGATCCCAGCACCTCGAGGTAGAGAAGAAACAGGAACTTCCTGCAGGGCCCTGGACACAGCAAACAGCAGACAGATATGAGAGCTAATAAAAACTGTGTGCTGACCCCAAGCGCAGGAGAACAGAAGCCGTCAAGAAAGGGCAAGGAAGAAAGTCCCACAGCTGGCGTGCTTATGAAGAGAGGACACGGGCACAGAGAGCACCAGCCATGGCCCTGGTGGGCATGATGCCCTCCAGACCGGAGAGGGACAGTGTGGTGCAGGGGATCTCACTGACTGATGGCCCCAGGACTCGCTCTCTGACTCTCCTGTCATCTCCCTTGCTGTATTCTCAGGGGTGGCCTGTGGGGTTCTCCCGAGGGGCAGGACCTGGGAAACTCAGCCACTTTATTCTCTGGCTACTCGGCTCCTAACAGCTTACCCATACACAAACCTGCACAAGTCAGAAACCAGCCAGCCCCGGGGCAACTGGTTGAACTGTCATGAAGACCCGATGCAAAGGGCCCCCAGGCTAGAGAGATATCAGAAGGGCTGTTTAAGGGAGTGCCAAGGAAAACTCTTCTCAGAAGAGTGGTGGGCTCCTCAGAAAAACTGCCTTTTGGTAGTGTGTGTGTGTGTGTGTGTGTGTGTGTGTGTGTGTGTGTGTGTCTCACATCGCTCATCTTCTCAAGGGAGAAGACTGGATAACTACAGTACAACATGCTTCTGCTGCTGTCCTGACTGGGCCTGGGCTCAGTGGAGCTGTGAGGAAATGCTAACCTGGGCCAGCAAGAGCAGCTCACAAGGTACTTACAGTCTGTGAAGAAGACATGGGCGGCCCGGTATTTAGCAGTTGGTGGGTCCTTAAAGTCACTGATGAGAGAGTGGACGGACTGTGAAGAGGGACAAAAGGCATTCCACTCAGCTGTAGACTCTGACTGACCAATCTGGTTCAGGATCCTTGCACTACGGCAAGGGTTGCTGACGTGTGCCCTGCACGTGTGTCTGATCATAACCAGGCTCTAAGCACTCCAAGGTAGGACTATTCCAGAATGTGGCATACTCCAGAATGACAGTGTCAGTGCCACTGAGAACAGACCACAAAACTGTTCAGAACCTTCCAGAAGATTCATGTTGATGATGTTCTGGCAGTTTAGCTACAGAAACTTACAAAAGCCAGTTTTTGAAAGTGAAAACTAGGAAAATTTTTAATATAAAGAGCCCAACTCTTAGGGTTTCCATTGCTGTGCTAAAACACCGTGACAAAAGCAACTTGGGAAGGAAAGGCTTTGTCAGCTTCCACCTCCACATCACTGAGGAAAGCAGGTCGGGCAGGCGCCTGGAGGCAGGAGCTGAGGCAGAGGCCATGAGGGAGCATGACTGCCCCACTCTCTTGTCCAGCCTGCTTTTGAAAATACACATTATCCAGGACCACTTGGGCCTACGAGTGGCACCACCCACTCTGGGCTGGGCCCTCTCACATCACTCATTAATCAGGAAAATGCCCTGCTGGCTTGCCTACAGGCCATCTGGGGGGGGGGGGGGCGTTCTCTCAGCTGAACTTCCTTTTCCCAGAGGACTCTAACTTGTGTCAAGTTGACAGAAAACAAAACAAAAAACCAACCGACCAAACAAAAACACTCAACCAAAACCATCAGCCAAAAGGAGGGATATGGTCCTTGTATGGATTAGATCTGAACCAAGGTGGACAAATTTGAGTACTAGCTGGACACTGAAGAAATAAACCCTGCAAACATAAAACACCAAAGCCTGGAGCTGGAACTATCTGGGGAGAGCATGAGGGGAACCAGATGCTGGTGGCAGGGGTTCGGGTACCAGCCCTGCCTTCCCACTCTGCACTGCTGCGGCATTTCCTAAGGCTTAATTTAACACACTCCTCTCTGTCCACCTGTGACCGAATGCTTCAACAGCAGCGTGTTAAATGCATGCTTAACCTAGAAACGTCAGGCGTTCTGTGCCACACAGCCTAAGCCAAAGTCTCAGTCTGAGCTGGAAATATGGGGGATTTACCTTCTCGGACGGGGTGATGAGGTACACGGCCTCCAGGCTGGGGAGCGGCTCTCTGCGCTTATTGATGTCCTCCACAACTAGACAAAGACACAGTGAATAAGAAAACTAGAAGTGGGGCTGGAGAGATGGCTCAGAGGTTAAGAGCACTGGCTGCTCTTCCAAAGGTCCTGAGTTCAATTCCCAGCAACCACATGGTGGCTCCCAACCTTCTATAATGAGATCTGGTGCCCTCTTCTGGCCTGCAGTCATACATGCTGTATACATAATAAATAAATAAATCTTAAAAAAGAAAAGAAAACCAGAAGCAATCTGGCCAGGCCCTCAGACCAGCACAGATGACAGTCTACAGAGAGCCCTTCCCCTTCCTTAAGCACTGTTCCTGGAGATGAAGCCCATTGCCTCACTTCACCTGAGATGTCAGAGACTGAAATCTTACCATGAAAGACCCTCCCCACCCAGCTAAGGTTCTCTGAGGAAAGGCTGCATTTTGTCGAGGGCAGACTCCACCCCTTATCATCTAAATGACGTTTGTCTGTCAACAACTATTTTGAGCTGGAGCTGCACTTGCCAAGCACATGTGTGGCCCAAGGTTCACCCTCCAGCACGGCATACCAAGCTGCCGCTTTCCTGTGCACCCCTAATGAGGCACTGCAAATACATCTTCCACGTGACTGCATTTCTTCCAACAGCCCCGAGACGAAGCACAGCCAGGGGCTTTGGTTTACTCATTTTCTTTATAGACATGGGGCAAGTGATGTAGACCAGGCTGGCCTGGAATGCAGAGATCCGGCCTCTGCCTCCCAAGCGATGAGACCACAGAGGTGAGCCACACACCAGCCTAGCCCCCATGATCACACACCAGCACTTCACCACTGAGCCACCTCTTCAGCTGCTTGTGCTCATCGGATTCAGCAGTGTGGCTGAGTGTGGGGAAGGGCTGCCCGCTCCCGAGGCTGGGAGTATGGTGCAGTAAACCACTGCACAGGTCCTTTCACCTTTCCACCTTTTTCTTTCTCCCTTTTCTTTTTTGACAAAGCATCTCACTCGTAGCCCAGGCTGGGCCCAAACCTCACTACAGACAGCCCAGGCTATTCTTGAATTTATGGTAATCTTGATTCTTAAGTGTTGAGATTACAAGCATGTGCCACTGCATCCAATTACCCAGTCTCCTCTTCTTTTTTTTCCTAATTACTTAATTCTTGTTTTGTAATCGATTGAGTGAGAGTGTGCGTGCGTGTGTGCGCACGCGCACACACACATTCCTGCACATGGAGGTTGGAGGAAAACTTATGGAAGTTGGTTCTCTCCCATGCAGGCCTAGGAATCAAACACATTATCAGACTTGGCAACCAAATGTCCTAACCCACCAAGTGGTATCACCAGCCCAGCCCTTCCATGCCTGATGGGTGTTTTGGCTGCTTCCATGTGGGCTTCTTGTGACCAAGTCTGAACATTCCTGTGCATGTTTGCTGGGCACACACCTGAGCTGGTTCAGAATACACATATAACTCTGAGCCTGCTGGGTCACAAGGCACATATACCTAAAACTTTTATTGCCAAGTGCTTTTTAGAGCAGCTGCACTGACTGACATTCCATCACAGTGGAGACTCCATTTTTCTATTGCTTCACTGATCTTACCAACCCTAATCTGGAGCACCCAGGTATCTCACATCCCTCATCAGTATGAAAGTGAGTACTTTGCACCTATGTATGAGCTATTTGAGTCTCTTCATTAAATATTTTGGGTTTTTTTTCTATTGGTAGAGTACCACCTTGCTTTTAAAATGTTTAGTTTAAAATTACGTATCTAGGTGTGTGTCTGTGTGTAAGTTTGTGCACAAGAGTACAGTGCCCATAAAGGCCAGCAGAGGGCACTAGATTCCCTGATGAGCCACCTAATGTGGGTGTTGAGAACAGAACCCGGACCCTCTGAAAGAGCAGAATGCACTCTTAACCACTGAGCCGTCTCTCCAGCCCGTCTTTTGTCCCCACCTGGCCCTTCTGTTTGGCATTCCTTTAACACACATGTAAGGAGTACCCAGCACTGCATTCCGTGAGGGCTCCAGTCAGGAACAGGGAGCTTCAGGCATCACAGGGGCTTACAGTCTTACCACACAGGTTGCTGGAAGCATCTAAAGTCACAGGACAGTAATGAATAGGGAGGGTACCGCATGCTACAAAGGAAGGCGGAGAGTGCTGTGCTCACTTGTGATTCCCTCTGTCATGATGTCTGTCATCTTGCAGCAGGAGGACAGCATCCTCATGCTTAACTGGTCCACCACCAGCACCTGGAGGGAAGAGAGCAGCTCAGGGCTGGACAGCTCCCACCTCATTCTCACTGGCTTCCTGCATGAGGCTACAAACAGAGTATGTGGGAAGTAGAACCGTGGGAGAAGCTGTTCCCTATGGCCTGGAGGTACGCTGGGATACACACTTGCTCTTACTTCCCAACCTCGGCTTCTAGACAACAGTGTCTTCTCTCGCTGACTTGACTTCAGAAACTTGAAAAATACTCATAAGCACGTACACAAAATCAAACAATAGGAGGAGCGAGGCATGGATGGCGCCAACGCTCAGAGGCAGTCATGGCTGTGGTATTTCAGGTGGTAACTTGCGCTCATTGAGACCAGCCAGTGTCCACACGTGTGTACGGTGGTTCACGGAGCTCAGCGCAGCTACGTCAGGGGCCTACCTTCACCAGCACACGTCTCTGTCCAGACTCGCAGCACAAGAATGTTCCACCCTGCAGCGTTCACCTCACCTCTCCTAAATCCTTTCAGCCACAGTATCGAGAAAGAGCCAACAACAGTGAGAACAGGGTCTTTTCTTCTTCATGCAGAAAGAGCCTATGAGCTGAGCAAGCAGCGTGGCTGGTCCTTATCAGAAAGCTGCTGCTGAGCTGGGCAGTGGTGATGCGCGCCTTTAATCCAGCACTCGGGAGGCAGAGGCAGGAGGATCTCAGTGAGTCTGAGGCCAGCCTGGACTACACAGAGAAACCTCATCTCAAAAAACCAAGAAAGAAGAAAGAAGAAGAAAGGGGTGGGCTGGGGAGGAAGCAAGCACCTGCTGTCACACAGCAGCCCGAGCCCCACCTGAGGAGGAAATCTTGTGCTGTGAGCCTTGCCTGGTGGAAAAGGAGAGAGAGACATGCCCAGGAGTTCCCACCAGATGGCCCCCCTCTAGAACAATGACCCCAAACAGAACCCCACAGGGCCAGAGCTGGGCTCCGAAGTCCCCCTTTGTTAGTTAGCTCCCAGGCCCAGTGAACTGGAGCATGTGTGGGCTCTTGACTCCAGGGGATCTTGAGGTTCCAAATGGACAGTGGAACCTTCACCAGCAATGTGAGGAAGGAAGTCCCACCGGCTCCTGACCAGTGTAACACCACCTCAGAGAACCTTTTTCTTTCTTTCTTTCTTTCTTTCTTTCTTTCTTTCTTTTTTTTTTTTTTTTTTTTTTGGTTTTTTGAGACAGGGTTTCTCTGTGTAGCTTTGTGTCTTTCCTGGATCTCGCTCTGTAGACCAGGCTGGCCTTGAACTCACAGAGATCCGCCTGCCTCTGCCTCCCGAGTGCTGGGATTAAAGGCGTGCACCACCGCCGCCCGGCCAGAGAACCTTTCTTTACCTGATGAGCCTGCTTACTGGTTCCATGTCCAGGAAGGGCCTCTGAACAGAGATCACACACGAAGCCATGCTGGGCCCCAGGGAAAGCCCCCTCCAACACCAACTCCACCCTCTGTGTGTAGGTGGGGGAGTGTTTGCATGTATGTGTTCATGTGTGTGTGGGAGTGCGCATGCTTGGTGTCCTCTTCAATCGCTCTCCACGGTACTTACTGAGGCAAGCTCCCTTGCTGAACCCAGAACTCACCGACTCTGCTGATTAGTCAGTCTAGTCGGGCAGCTTCCGGCAGACCCAGCCTCTACCTCCCAAGTGCTGGGGTTACAAGCCTGTCATCATGCTGCCCAGCTTGCTGTATGGGTGTGGGGGCATAAAGTCCGGTCCGTACCCTGGCACAGCATGGGCTTTACCCACTGAGCGGTCGCCCCAACCCTCTCTGCACATTCCTTTGTCCCGCTGAAAGAACCCACCTTTAGGGTCACCAACTGCTCTGTACTCACCTTCCACTCCCCCTTCTTCTTCACTTTCTTGATCACATCATGCATGATCTCTAAAGGAGGGGGGGGGAAAGAGACAAGGGGAGAGGGATGGAGGGAGACAGGGGGCGGAGGGAGGGAAGGGGGAGGGAGGAAGGAGAGAACGTCAGCTGTAATCTCGAAGACTCCCACACCTGCCTACTGGATCCGAGTGTCTTCCCTGGCCTTGCTCCCGGTCTGTGCACAGAGCCGCATCACCCACCACAGAGGCAGTTCTTTGCCTGTTTCTGGAACTCACGGGCTCAGACATTCTGACCTCAGCTCTTCATGCTTTTCCAAAACAGAGACCCCAGACATTATCCATATGGGTAAATATCTGCTGGCATTACGAGCAAACTGAGCCAGGCATGTGCATGCATTGTAATCCCAGCATGTGGGGGCTGAGGTGGGGGCATTCTGAATTTGAGGCCAGCCTGGGACACAGCCTAGTAGAATGTCAGCCTGGACAATATAGGGAGATGTTGTTCCAAAAACAAACAAAAGTAAACTGGAAAAAGTCTTAACCAGTTCACTTAAAATAGTAATAAACCTGTATGTTAATGACTAAATCCTAATGAACGAATCGTAACTATATTTTCCTCAGTAGAAAACTTTAGGGAGAATGTGGGGTTTTCTATCTTTGTGGCTCTCCTTAATGTCTGGCTTCACAGAGGACAGCTGTCTGTCCCTTCTGCTTCTGAAGCCAATCTGTCTGGAATTAGGCAACATCTGGAAAGTGCTCGGAAGAGCATGAGAAGGAGCACAATGACCTCACAGCCTTCTCACAGAG